>NW_028324186.1:4847500-5447500 GCF_054372755.1 Phalangium opilio | reverse complement strand
AAATTAGCATTGGTGTTGTGTAATATTAACAGTCATGTTGGCAACTACGGAAAGTGTTTACATCGCAAACCTGTTGTGAATATGGCTTTCAACATAAAGGGTATACAATTGAGGCTTAGACAATTGGGCCTTCAATGACACATAAAAGTAATATCTCTCGAAAATTTTAACTCATCATTTCCTTTTTCCCCCATTGGGTTATATTAATATGTACATCCTTATTGGATATAAAATGTCATCTGCTTTACTGTATATGCGCTATGCTTTCAATACTACTTTAATAATTTGTAAATTTTTACCTCAAAAAAAGAGAAATATTTCCATATCTAGGTAATTCACTAAAATTACTCTAGTAAAAACATTTTATCATGATTCATGAGCATTATCTTAAAAATCGTAAGCGTTTTCATTTTGTTTTCTCTCAAAAATTTAGAGTGAGGTTGAGTATTCAGCCCTGCAGGGAAAATAAATAGACAGAAAATCGTTTATAGATGATAAAATAAAAAGCGTATTTAAATTTAACAAAACTTGTTAGTTAATTTTAATATTTTCGAATCTTAAAAATTAACTTCTCGTAAAGATCACGGCAAATCTACAGATCTTTTCGATATTAATAACTACATAACAGCCAAACTGCCTAGGTTATTTTCCGCCTCCCAATATTTCCGATTTTAAAATGTTAAAATTGAAAGCACAATTTTTAAGATTACCGAGTATTTGAACCACATAAAAGCAAATGTTAGTGAAAAATTAACCTAGTATCCCTTTGAAAATTCTTGTTGATACTCTTTTTTCTGGATATACTATTGAGAGCAAAATGCTTGTGTAAATAATGTTGAAAAATATTTTTGGACAAATGAAAATTTGGTGAAAAAAACTAACATAAGAATTTTTTCAAATAATAGATGTTTTATAATCATGTCTTCAAAAGAGAAAATTTGAATATCTGTGACTTCAGGCAATTCATTTTCTACACTTATCTTTTACTTTTTCCAGCGAGCACAAAAATAGAGGAGAGCCGGAGAGACCAAAATCTCCGTCAGCCCCCCTTTCAAAAACGTTACCAGTGCCACTGGCTCTCTAGGAGCGTGGCGCACATGCGCAATCGGCGCAAGCGAGAGAGAAAAAAATCAGAGAAGTTTGTTTACGTTATTACGGCCGAGGCTTAAGTTTTTCGGCGATACTCCGATACTCGTGCCGCGTGCGTGCTAATTCCCCCTCTCTCTTTCTCTCTAACCGTATTTTCGGGTATACCCTTTTTGAATTTCCCTCTCAAAGGATCACGTGTGCGCGAGATAGGTGCGCGTGAGAACCATGGTGCCCGGCCGTTATAAAGTACCTTCCCCCTTCTAACTTTGACTCTCCTTTGGATTTGTGCTCCCTGCTTTTTCGCGTCTTTGTCTACACAGACAGTTTTTATTAGGGATGAACCAGTACCGATACTCGGGGTTTTCCGATAGTATCGGATCGGTTGGTTCGATACCGATACTACACCGATACTCGTTTAAAATGCGTTATATGGCGCTACATGACATTTTTAGGTCTTTTAGTAACGTAATGATGGTGATAATGTCTCATTTGTATGAATTTCAATCGTGACCAGTTCTCATTTCTATAAAAAGCCCCTGAATTCAGTTTATCTAACAACTAATAAGCGAAAATCTTTCTTAGTACGCCCCTACTACTATGGGGATGAACCGATACCATTTCGTTATCGGTTGAAGTATCGGGTTTTGGATCATAGTGAGTAAATATCGGTATCGGTTCATGTTTGTACCGGTATCGAGTGAAGCCTGGTATCGGCAATCTCTAGTTTTTATTAATATCTGTTACTTCAGTCTTCATATTAATTAAAATTGTTTCAAAACCTTAGGAGAGAAAATGTCTTAGGGCATTGCACGTTCACTGCCAACTCTAATACTAGGCCTTGAAATGTAGGACAGAAGCATTTTTTATGTGACATTTTGAATTTGCGCTTAGTAACCGTTAGATGGCTCTTTTCTGAGGCAAATTTTCGCGATGACGAAAGTAAATTCGTACTGCGCAGTCTCGTATGACGTCACGTCTTTCGCTTTTGGCGGACCAGGAAGGGAAATAAGGATTTTTTAAACTGGACTAAATAACCTGGTCAATGGCATAGAGAAGTGGATAATTAAAATATTGGAGATAATGTCTGTGTCCGAATTCAGCTGCCAAAGAAATCTCCTCCTACCTCTCCTAAGCTCGCTCATTGGCCAATCCAAATCAAACTTAAGGCAATTCATTGGCAGTGGCAGTTTAAGGGAAAAACTTAAGGGCTGTGATAGGTTGAAATTTCCATACAGACACCATTGACACGTGTCAAAACGTACACCAAATTTAAACTAGTATTTTTCGAACTCGGAAACCGTTCAGCATCATGAACCAGTTTATTGACCGGTTTTTTTGCTTTCTTTGCCGAACTTAGCAGATTACACTTCGTCGTTACTAACAATTTCCCATAGTTTTGAATTTGCCGCCAGATTAAAACCTCAGAAAAGCGACATCTAGCGCCATTTGTGAAATCCTAACTGCCACCCCCCTTTTATTCCTATCGCAAGGCCTAGTATTAGAAAAGGCAGTGGCACGTTTGAACTAACATAAATCTATTATGGAACTGTCAGTTCAGACTGCTTGACTAATAGACGCCCAGTGAAAATAAACCTGCTTTACCGTCATTTTCACATACAAATCATAGAGGAAGCCGTAGTTTTACCACAAAAAATAAATGGACCTGTACAAAACAATATTCTGGAGACCTTTGCTCTAAAAGATTCCGTTGACCTGTGCACTCAAAGATTTTTAGACCTGTGCGCAAAAGCTTTTGCAGACCTGTTTATAGATTCCTTTAACTTAACAAATACCGAAGACATGTGCACCAACACATGTCACAGAGTTGTGAACCAACACATGTCACAGAGTTGTGCACCAACACATGTCATATAGTTGTGCACTAACATATGTCATAGAGTTGTGCACCAACTCATGTTACATAGTTGTGCACCAACTTATGTCGTATAGTTGTGCACCAACTCATGTCATATAGTTGTGCACCAACTCTTGTCATATAGTTGTGCACCAACTCTTGTCATATAGTTGTGCACCAACACATGTCATATATTTTTGCACCAACACATGTCATATAGTTTTGCACCAACACATGTCATATAGTTTTGCACCAACACATGTCATATAGTTGTGCACCAACACATGTCATATAGTTGTGCACCAACACATGTCATATAGTTGTGCACCAACACATGTCATATAGTTGTGCACCAACACATGTCATATAGTTGTGCACCAACACATGTCATATAGTTGTGCACTAACATATGTCATAGAGTTGTAAACCATCGCATGTCATAGAGTTGTAAACCAACGCATGTCATAGAGTTGTGCAACGACATATGTAGAGTTGTGCACCGACAAATGTAGAGCTGTGCACTGACATATGTATGCAGTTGTGCACCGACACATGTCATAGAGTTGTGCACCGACACAGTTAGAGTTGTGCACCGACACATGTAGAGTTGTGCACCGACACATGTAGAGTTGTGCACCGACACATGTAGAGTTGTGCACCGACACATGTAGAGTTGTGCACCGACACATGTAGAGTTGTGCACCGACACATGTAGAGTTGTGCACCGACACATGTAGAGTTGTGCACCGACACATGTAGAGTTGTGCACCGATACATGTAGAGTTGTGCACCGATACATGTAGAGTTGTGCACCGACACATGTAGAGTTGTGCACCGACAGATGTAGAGTTGTGCACCGACACATGTAGAGTTGTGCACCGACACAGGTAAAGTTGTGCACCGACACAGGTAGAGTTGTGCACCGACACATGTAGAGTTGTGCACCGACACATGTAGAGTTGTGCACCGACACATGTAGAGTTGTGCACCGACACATGTAGAGTTGTGCACCGACACATGTAGAGTTGTGCACCGACACATGTAGAGTTGTGCACCGACACATGTAGTGTTGTGCACCGACACATGTAGAGTTGTGCACCGACACATGTAGAGTTGTGCACCGACACATGTAGAGTTGTGCACCGACACATGTAGAGTTGTGCACCGACAGATGTAGAGTTGTGCACCGACACATGTAGAGTTGTGCACCGACACATGTAGAGTTGTGCACCGACACATGTAGAGTTGTGCACCTACAAATGTAGAGTTGTTCACCGACACATGTAGAGTTGTGCACCGACACATGTAGACTTGTGCACCGACACATGTAGAGTTGTGCACCGACAAATGTAGAGCTGTGCACCGACACATGCATATAGCTGTGCACCGACAAATGTAGAGCTGTGCACTGACACATGCATATAGTTGTGCACCGACACATTTCATACCTACCTAGCTAAATTACCTGTGGTGGTTTATCTAGCTAAATTACCTGTGATGGTTATTCTAGCTTAACAACCTGTGATGGATAATCTGGCTTATCTACCTGCATAATTACCTGTGTTCGGTAATGTAGCTTAATTACCTGTGTTCGGTAATGTAGCTTAATTACCTGTGTTCGGAAATCTAGCTTAATTACCTGTGTTTGGTAGTCTAGCTTAATTACGTGTGTTCGGTAAGCTCGCTTAATTACCTGAGTTCGGTAATCAAGCTTAATTACCTGAGTTCGGTAATCAAGCTTAATTACCTGTGTTCGGTAATCTCGCTTAACAACCTGTGTTCGGTAATCTCGCTTAATTAACTGTGTTTGTTAATCTAACTTAATTACCTGTGTACGGTAAGCTCGCTTAATTACCTGTGTTCGGTAAGCTCGCTTAATTAACTGTGTTTGGTAATCTAACTTAATTACCTGTGTACGGTAAGCTCGCTTAATTACCTGTGTTCGGTAAGCTCGCTTAATTAACTGTGTTCGGTAAGCTCGCTTAATTTCCTGTGTTCGGTAAGTTCGCTTAATAACCTGTGTTCGGTAAGCTCGCTTAATAACCTGTGTTCGGTAAACTCGCTTAATTACCTGTGTTCGGTAAGCTCGCTTAATTACCTGTGTTCGGTAAGCTCATTTAAATAGCAGTAATCGCTAAACTAGCTTAATTAACTGTAATCTTTATTCTACCTTAATTAGCTGTAAGCGCTAAACTAGCTTAAATAGCTGTAATCGCTAAACTAACTTAAATATCGCCACTTGTTCCGAGGAATCGGCGACAAACTGCAAATCCATATTCGCTTTCAAAGCCAAAAGTAATGCCTATTGTAGTTATTGATAAAAACTTCGTTTTCATTTCTGAGCAAATCCTACAGACGTTTTTGGCCTCGTTTCATTTTACGATGACGCGTAACTGATTCAACAGAGTTCAGAGTCGCGACGTTTGTTACGTTTCGAGGAAAACCGTAGCGACACACTTTCAGCTCCTTATTTCTTCTCTTAACCTCTCGGTAGCAACTGCTGCAACATTTATATGTTTGAAATTTTCTTATTAGCCGGTAGAGTTCTGGACTTTCAGTAGCTTTTGGGATTGAACACGTGACATACTTCTGCACGTATTCCAAAATAGCTATTGCCGAAGAGGAACCAATCAAAGTGTAACCGTAAAATTTAAATGTTGGAAAGAGGGCCTAATTTCACGGCTCACAAAGAAATTAATTTAAAACTAGCAATTTAGGAAGTTCCCCGGTTACCCGTTTAAAGGACCTATTGTCATAAGTAACATAATAAACATAAGTATGACTCTTCCTATTGTAATAATGCAAGTTTCAAAATGAAACCTATAATCAACACTGACACTTTCACTTACATCAGGCCAGGACTTGCAACCCCGTCGAGTATTACATGCTGGTCTTTGGCGAATGACATAGATCTACAATTTTATCCAATCACAATAAACCATCTCCTTGAACGTATTTGTGTCGGAAATAGCTCGTCTGCTATTTATTGTACAAGCTCGCGCGGTCGCGGTGTATGCATGTTTGACTTTGAGATTGCCATAAGTCGGATATTTCAGCACCAAAAATGATAAGCCTTTTGAAGTCTAAATATACGGTAACTAAACCTACCCAGTGCAATTTTCAACTTCGTAATGTGGCCGCGCTAAAGTCGGTAAAAAGTCAATACAAATCAACTCTATAACCAAGGCTTAGGACCGTTGACTCAAATCTCAATGGCGTTTAAACCTCTGAACCGGATTTTCGATATGGGAGGAAGTTGCTTCATTTTCCACCGCTAGGGGTCTCTGTGCTGGGCGCGAACTTATGATGACGTAAAAGGTCCGAAATAGGTTTTTAGCTAGTTTTGGCTAATTGTCATACTTATGGTTATTATGTTACTTATGCTATTGTCCATGACTAACTATATTTACCAAATGATCCATTGTGAAGAAAACGCCGTGGTATTCGAAATAATACTTTTATTTAACCAAAAAAACAAAAAACACGTTTGAACTTGAGCGTGGTTACAATGACTGACTGCCGAGACTGACTGACTCTCTTACAGCGGCGGCGGGGGTTTTTATCGAAAAGAGCTAGTGGCGCTTAAGGCGCCACTTGTGGGAAAAATTGTAAACAAAAAAAGAAGATTCATGAAGCAGACGACGTACTCCAGTCTCTTCGGAGGAACGGGAGGTCGTTGTTACATCCTTCCCCCCGGAAAAAGTCGTCTGCATTCACTCTGGTACGTCCCGCTACTCCGGCGATCTCCGGGTCGTTAAGGCTACGCCTTCTGCCTTGGTTCGCTGGCGGCGGTGGGCCTTGTAGGCCTCGCTCCACTTGGGCCGCGGCTTAAAGCAGTTTTTCTCGTGGTGGCGTCCAGCTTGACAACGCCGACACAGGGTGTACCGTTCGTCGGGAACCATTGGTGATGGCGGGACACTGGTTTGTTGGCCCGCGGGAGACACTGATAGTGGGGGTGTCTTGGCGGAAGCTCCTTGGCCGCTATCCGGGGTGGTAGCCGCGAAAACATCCGTGGCTACCACAGGGCGGGAAAAGAGGAGACCCAGGTGGTGGCATCATGCCGGGTCGACTCCCTCGACCTCGTCCTGGAGGATTGGCGGACAAGACGTCTTCGACAGGCGATACTCGACCCAAATCGGAGGGGCGGACTCGTGGCTCGGGAACGGCAGCAGGTGCGGCGGCAGCTGGTGGAGGTGGGGCGGTAGGCTCGAGGGGTTCTGGAGGGGTCCAATTCAGGGCCGCCTCATACCGTTCTACGGCTTCTCTTGGGTTGACTAGGTCGGCTTGGACTTCCTGGTTGCTATGAGTAACGGGGTCGGTTTGGACCTCTGCGGCGGCAGTATTTGCCGCCGCGACAACAAAACCCCGAGGAGGGGCGTCCACGGCGCGTGCTACGCACGGAGCGAATAGGAGGCCCTCGCATCGTAGGCACGGGCAGATCATAGCCCTAAGTAGGCGTAAGCCGGCTAAACCCAAGATTAAAAGTGGCCTCTCCTCCTGAAACACGAGAGGCGACAGCGCAGCGGAGGTGTCTTCTGCTACGCGTGAGATTCTTAGCACCGGGGACTGGGTAACGAGGAGGTCAGCGGGGGCGCGCGGCCAACGTTGTTGAAAGGCTTGTACTTGCCACCTCTGCAGGCGAATCCCTTGGCGGCGCCTTAGCAGCCGCAGTGCCCCGTGGGAAACGAGGGGGAACGGCGACGACAACATGACAGTTGCTGGAACCTCGCTGGCGTAGTACGGGGCGTCATTCGTTTCAATGTTGCATGACTACGAAAGTCCCCATCGGTCCCTGGAAGGCGTCAACAATTTATTAGTTCGCGTTTCGAGCAGTTTCCCACGGTTCTCGCGATATTGCTTGACGCGAAAATTTGAAGTCACGCGAAGTCACATCGGTGATTGCATGCACGAGTAAATAATTTGCAACGTCCGGGCGAGACCGGAGAGTCTTGTATCTTTCCGCATTTCTGGTGGACAAGTACCACAGGCGACGCGTAAGGACTAACGGATGGTTTCACGATTCCGTCGCGGATCATTTCGTGAAGATGATCCTCAATTATCCGTTTTTTCTCGTCGCTAACACGATACGCGCGTTGACTAACGGGAACATCGGTGGTAGTATGTATCTCGTGATAGACTAAGTTTGTACGTCCCGCTTTTTCCGAAAATAGTTTTGGAAATCGTAATAATAAAGTTTTTAAGTCTTCCTTCTGTTTAGGACCCAGTGTAGGCGACGCGACAGCTTGTTCAATATCTCTATAATCTGAGGGGTCGGTGTCTTTAACACCGGGAGATTAAGCACGAATGGAAACGTTGTTCCATCAATCGGACAAGTTTTTGTACCAAAGTCCAAAACGGCACGATGTTTATACAGGAAATTCTTTCCCAGAATAAAGTCGTTTGGTAGTGAGGGAACTACGTGAAATTCCTGCTTTAGTTTCAACTGTCCTAAGCGGAAGTCTATTCGCGCGCGTCCCTTCGTGAAGGTATAACGTCCATCGCCTAACACTATACACTGAATCTCTTCTTCTTCCGGAAGTACTAAGTCTGGTTTCAAAGTTCTGACTAAATTACGCCACTGATATAAGCTGATAAAACAAGCATCAGCGCCTGAATCTAGTCTGGTCGCGAAAGTCCCATGCGAATACACGGCTTCTATGGCCACGGGAGGGTCAACCTCACAGCGACGCACATCCATAGAGCCAATTTCCATAGGGGGCTTTACTTTCTTCGCGCGGCGGGAAGACGATCCCCTTTTGGTCGTCCCGCTTTCGCGTTTTCCGAAGCCTGTCTTTGCGCGACTTCTTGTTTGTCCAGACAGGTTGTGGCATAATGCCCTAAGAGTCCGCATTTATAGCATTCTGGCTTAACCTGCGTAGGAGTCTTTGGTCTATTGGTATTTTTTGCATTTGATGTCGCAACTCCCCCCGGCGGTTTAGTCAAAACCGCGGTTGTGGGAGAATTTCTTCTCCCACTGGATTGACGCGAGGCAGACTTTGCCCTTTAGGTAGGATACAATGAGCTAGAAGGGGTTGCTCGTAACTTTATGTGACCGTAAAATTTGAAAGTAGGAATGGGGGCCTAATTTCACGGCTCACAAAGAAATTAAATTAAAACTAGCAAATTAAGAAGTTCCCAGGTTCCCGCTTAAAGGACTTATTGTCCATGACTAAAAATAATTACCAGGTAGTCCATGGCGAAGTGATAGAGGGGTACAGTTTACTTCGAAACTTTGGCTGCAAACTTGCAGAGCTTTTAGAATTAATCCAAAGTTTACCACCCCATACACACCTAAGGGAAATCCCACCGAAAGAGTAAATAGAGTAATAGGCGAGTTAATATCATTCTATGTAGGGAATCACCATGATAGATGGGATGAATCCCTTGACCTTCTTCAATTCGCTATAAATTCCGCACCCCATGAAACCACGGGCAGATCCCCTTTCTTTTTGAATTTAGGGCGGGAGCCACGTCTCCCTTGGGATTTAGACATTGAAGAACCCATTCAGGACAATGATGACCCCAGTCGTAGTAAAGCTTTAAAGGTTCTTAAGGAACAATTAGAATTCAGTAATGAATTATCTAAGTTAGCTGAAGCGCACCAGAAGAAATACTATGACCTCCGTCACGACCCTCGAGAATTTGAGGTAGGAACATTAGTATGGATGGAAACGCATCCTTAATCAAGTACGACAGGTCAGCTTATGAAAAAGCTTAGTCCTAAATGGGCAGGTCCCTTTAAAATAGTAGCAAAACATTCCCCAGTAGTCTACGAGTTAGAGGACGCTAACTCAGGACAGAATATAGGCAAAGTTAACTTAGAGCATCTTAAACTCTACTGGACTAACGTAGCCGTCTTCGACAATGCCGAAAATGCCCCCACTTCTCAATCGAACGTTGTAGATGATCCCGAGTCTAGTCCCACAACAAACGGTGGTACCATGGACCACCCTCCTACGGAGACTTCCTCAACCACGTCATCTGAATCATCATCTTCTACGTCACCGTCACCTCAGGACGGTCAGGAAGTCAATCAACCGCTTATTCCTGCTATTCCAGATGTCCCTCAAACCTCGACATCCAGTACTCTAGAAGATCAAGCAGCAGATCAACAGATTCCTCCTGCAATTCCAGATGATTCACAGCAACCAACGGACTCAGATAGTGAACCGGGCATGGCCCTTTTTGAAGACCCACCTCTCCTACTCCATACCTATCATGATATGAGAGCTTTCCAGCTCAATCATCCATCTACGGATAGTGCGTCTTCTGCGGCAGGGGAGGCTTCCCCGTCTGATCATGAAAATTCAGTCGAGGAACCAGAGCTACACAAGTCAACCTCCAGTTTTACGGAAGAAATTCTCACGCCGGAACACACATCAACGACTTCAGAACAATCAGTATCAGAACCGGCGTTACACCATTCTCCTTCTTCTGGTTTTTCGGAGGAAATAGTACCTCCTGAACAGATTTCTACTCTTTCGGAGGAAATATTTACCCCTGAACAGATCCCTCAATCGAAATCCCAATCGCTGCGTGCGTCTGATAGTTCTTCGACCACGTTATCGGAGTCCATGACAACTCCTCGTTTAAATAGGGCTACATTACCCGATATTTATTTAGAACCTTTTAAATTGGGATAGCGACGAGAGGTATGTAAGAGTGCGACGGTTCAGCCCGGAGGTAATGAAGTCAATATCTACTATCGACCTCCTGATAATAAAAGGTTAAGGTCACCTTATGAGGTCCAAGTTTACCTTAATAATAATAACGTCCCGAACCTAAAAAGGGAATATTTCTGTTTTCCCGAGAGCCAATCTCTGTTTTCCCATGGGAATTTATCTCCCAAGCAAATAAGAGGACTAACTAATATTGCATACTTTCAGATGGCTTCAAACTCCTCTAGTCCACTTTGGGAATTTGACCTCCCAAAAGGGTTGAAAATAAAACAAAGGAGTCAACCAAAAACACTTAGCAAAACGGAGCAATCCGTAAGGATTTTGGAAGGGTATTGCCCAAAAGATACAACAAAACTTATTCAATGCCGAAATTGCGATGAAGTTGGCCATGAGGCCACAGATTGCTATATGCCAAATAGATTCATGAATTCAAACGATTCATGTTCCTTGTGCTATACGAGGGGACATGTCGGAAACTCCTGCCCATTTAAAGAAGAGGAAGAGGACATCCTCATATTGGAAGATTCCAGAGAGGGGATAGAGCAAATTGCCGATCCTCAGTCTATTCCGGATCAGTCCCCTGGGTTTTACCCTACTACATCTCTCTCTCAGGGCGAAGATGACCCCTGGTCACTAAAAAGTTTCCTTCCTCATCCTCCTCAGCATCGTCAGAAGGAATTTGCAGCTCCTATCACTACCGCCCCATAAGTAGCGTCATCACCACGCCTGTGGATCCCCCTACGTTCTGACAACGAAGACCACAGCGAGGATGACCGGAACTGGGAGCGCTTCGGGACGATGGGGTGGACAACGAAAACTCCACCTAAGATATTACTCCCTTCAAAAATAGCGGATGCCAAACACCCTTTAGTTTGGTCCACATCGATTTGTTTTCGATGTCGTAAAGTGGAACACCACGTTGTCTCAGATTGCCCGGGCAAACGAAGCAAAGCGTCCTTGGAACGGAGGGAAGCACGCCGAAAATTCCGACTGGAGAACAAAAGGAAGGAGGCCGAACAGAAAAAAAGGACATAGCCCCTGAATGAAAAAAAAAGAAAAACCATTTTTGTGATACTTACCCCTGCCAATAATTGCAAGGTTCCTCGGGGTAACCTTTTTTTTGTTTTGAATTTTTCAATATAATCAAAGGTCCTAACGAGGGGGGATGTAGCATGGCTGCCAGATTCCTGGAGTTTCTACTCCTTGGATCTGGCCGTGTGTTATGCCTCCATGCTACATACTCCTCCTCCCCTTTACTTACTGCGATATTTAAGTTAGAACTAGTTTTACTGTGGGCTTCGATCGAGAGCAGTTCTCTCCTTTTTGATTTAACCTCTCCAAAGACGGAGTTTTGTATTAACGTAGTAGTTTGCGGGATCTTTATCCCTTAGTTAATTGATTACATCAATAAAGTTCGGAAGATATTCTTCTATTTTTTGATTATTAAAGTAAGTTGTCTTTAATCCATTTTTATGGCCCTCGGGAGATTCTCCCTTAGTTAAATTATTTGATTGAGGGTTACACTGTCTCTATTGAATTTGCCGCCATTGGTTTTAGAATAATTAAAATGTTCCACTGCGAAGCGTGCCGGTCACGAGTGGGGATGTAACGTCTTTAGGAACCTTTTAAAACGCAAAATTATACACGTACTCTCCCAATAGTATTAATGTAATAATAAAATGTTTTCGGGGAATGGAATTGTGGTCGAAAAGCCGAGATAAATAAATTTTTGAAATTGACTACCAGTAAAATAATTTATTTCAACGGAAAACGGTAATGGAACGTTGTTTTTTTCTTAAGCATGCATTTAAGTTTCAATTAAAAAGAAAAATTAATATCTGATCCTTCAAAAAAGTCATAACCTCAGTCTTATCGATACTTTTTAGGTCTTGATTCTAATCAAGACATTTTTGATTAATATATCATAGATTCAAAAAAACCATCAGAAAGCTTCAAAAGCTGAAATACGACCATATTTACCTTGATTCGTTCTCAGGAATGCGCGTCAAACTCGCTACCCAGGTCTTAAGCTCTAGCGTTGCTTACGCGATGGAGCAATATCTTGGAGATAGTGCCAATGAAACTGTATAATTCATTAGATATTTGAATAAATGGTTTGACATAATGAATATCAGGAGCTTGAACCAAGGCCATCGCCAGAGAAATCCAGATCTACTACCCTTTACAAGCGTTGATGATGATAGACTCAAAGTATGGATACTGATATATTTCAGATTTTTGTTATATTTTCCTGGGTTACTATAAGTAATTTTTCAGTGGATCGAAGAAGATTTTTTAACGTATCTTGATGATTGGGAAGGGGAGGTGAAAGAACGAGAGGCCATAATTTCTGATGCAGAAAAGAAAATGATGTTACTGAGCTCAGAAACAGTTGAAGGGTTACGGTTTACCAGTGAGTTCATTTGAGAAAAAAGTGTCTTGTATAAATGAATCCTTAATTAAAGTATTGAATAACCAATAGGTCGGTGCGTTGGGAAGTTCATGCTAAGAAAGGGGGCAAAATTTGTTTTTACAACCCGTGTCAACCAGGATTTCTTAGAACAACATTTCAGTAAGATCCGAGGCATGGGAGGTGCCAGTTTGAACTCAAATGCCAAGGAGTATGGGGAGCGGAACCGTAAAACTTATGATCTTCGCCAGTACTTTAAACCGCCAGTTAGCGGTAAATCGGGATCAGTTATCGTGTCACCGGTCACTATCTCAAGTCCAAGTAAACAAAATGTACCAAAAAATAGAGGAATATTAAGAAACATTAGTATCATTAATATCATAAGCGGATAATAAACATAAGTGTGCCATTATAGGTAATTATTCATTAAACCTTGTTTAAGGGAAATGACGTAAATGACGTAGTTTTTTTGAAATGACGAAATTTACGTCATTAGCCGAACCCCCGGAATACGGAAGTTCCGATATCCCTACGCGATAGTATATTTAGTTCAAAGCTACCGGTTGGTCGTCTGCTCGACGTTCGTGTCAGCCAAGTCTAACAGTTGATATGGATGATTGCGAAGTAGTTGAAATTGTGCAAGCAATTAATTCTGTAATTATAAAGACATTTGGTGAATCCAGTGCCAAGGAGTGTTTACACCAACAATTAAAAGAGGCCGGCTTAGTTTTCGCGATTGTGGATCAACTGTCTAAACAGTTTTTAATCATTTTCGAGGGGAATAAACCAAAACGAAATGCTACTGCTAGGGATTCAAAACTACAGAGTTGTAGTACTGTAACGAGCCAAACCGATAATATAGGCCCTAAATCAGTCCAAACTTGGGTAGAACATACATCATGCTATGGGTTATTTAAGAAGTCAATAAAAGATACGTTACGTTCAGTGGAGAATTTTCTTATTTATTTCCGTACGTCTACTGTCTTCATTAATTTTTACAAACTCTCGTATGACCCGCGTCGTTGTCGTTTTCACACGAATTAATCTCTTCGGCCGCCCGATTCAACTCTAACTTTTCCTCCCTCTGCCTTCGCCTTTTATCCCTGAGATCAAGGTCAGAGGTCAAGGTCACTAAACTCTACCGCCCTCTCTCGGCCGTTACAGTACTATGTTCAAATTTTATACGTTTATAAGAAACAATTTCAAAACATTTGAAGATATTATCCTGTCGATAACACCATACGAAAAGAATGACTTACTATCAATATTGCAAACATATGGAGAAGAGGTAGTAAAATATTGGTGTCAAAAAAAAGAACGCTCAAATCCAAGTGATGAAGTGGGAATTAAAGGAACAACAGTATGTTAACCTTAAAACATTATTGTGACGATAATTTGGTTTTGATTAACGAGAAACAAATTATGAGTAGGTATACGAAGAAGAATCTTATGTAAGATCGTTGCTAACAATCGGTGGTGGTTGTATTGGGGAAATTTGGCGCAAATCAAAAAGAAGAACAATGTATGGGACGTCCAAAAACCTATCAGAAAACCAAGTTTTGCAATCCAAAATCCTCTATGATGCAGCTCTGAAAATTAGACAGTCCACAGAAGAGAAAACTGATATTTCATTCTCTGGCATAAAAATTAGAGATCGAGGAGGGTTGTTTATTCCGAAAGCTCAGCTAAACGAATACTTTTCTCAGTTAAACAGTGTCATAAGGACAGTTTTATGCGAAGACGGAGTAAAAAAACTTGGACATAGAATTCTATAGGTACGTTATTACCATTGAGCCTCATTTTCTGCTTAGTAATTAAATTTCACAAATATAGGCTGTTGCTGATTTCGTTGAGCAACACAACTCGATCCTCACAGAAACGTTTTTACGATGCGCTGAATCTTTGGTTACCAGAGAAAACGGTGTGATAATTTGCAGAGAATTACAGAGAAAATTCACACACGCCTTATGCAACGAATTCATAACATCGAGAGAAGAGAAAGTGAAAGGTGGAAATGGGCTAAGGGATGAACTTTATGTTCTTTCTAAGAACGTTGGCTCAAAACCTAAAATTACAGTTCCTAAAAATGCCAAAAAAATAATAATGCAAAGAATTCAAATTAAAAAACTAAACCAAAGAGTATCAAAATAACTAAGTTCAGCCAAACTAAACAAATGGTCTCGCCGCCAGAAAGAGATTCTAGTCAGAAGGAAGTGTTTTTAAATAAAATGAGTGATATTTCTCTAAGCGATGTTCAAACTACTCCAAGCCCAAGCTCTAAGGAAACAAGTTTGGAATATAGTAGCCCAAAGTTCAAAATGTTACAGCAGAGTGAAAAGACCCCAAAACGTTCCCTCAGATGTAAGAAACGAAAATTGGTAGATAAGATAACTAGTGAGCATGTTATTTCCGAAGAGATAAATCTCAAGAAACTATTAGAAAATCAAGAAACAGTGGACCAACAAATTTCAGGATGTGGGAACAACATTTTCAAAGAAATTGATCTCAAGAATACACCATTAAAGAAACAAAAAAAAAGACCCACTAAAAATGTTCTAAAAATCTTTAATCAATGTGATCGTTTAGAAGTGAGAGAAAATGGAAGGAGGAGCAAGAGGCTACCTGCTCACTTTTCTTCCTACGTATTGTGATATTATTATTGTGATTGAAATGATCAAACTTTAAACAGATATCGTAATACATTTTTTGGTGCCTTTAAAAG
The DNA here is from genome assembly GCF_054372755.1 of Phalangium opilio. Taxonomy (NCBI): domain Eukaryota; kingdom Metazoa; phylum Arthropoda; class Arachnida; order Opiliones; family Phalangiidae; genus Phalangium; species Phalangium opilio. Next base: position 5,431,745 of record NW_028324186.1, on the reverse strand, counting down.
GAGAATGAATTGGCCAGACATTTAAGTTTTTATGCACTTAAGACTCCCAAGAAAATTATAAAATTTTATTTATAGGTCATTTTTACTTTTGCGCTCTTTAGAGCTGCGAAAGTATTGTTCTGACCCTTGCTGGAACGCTGGGCGCCTTTTTTCCCCCCTTTTCCCCTTTTTTCGCGTGCGCGTTCGGATATTTCCAACTAAATAAATATTTTGAATTTCAAATTTCCCCCGAATTTTCGACTCCAAATTTACCCGTAGTTCACATTACACTTCTTAGGTGGCGTAACGCATTTTATTTCAAATGAAATTATTTTCGTAAATCTCCAAATCCCCGAAGAGACTCGAACACACAGAGCTTTCACTCCGCGGATTGACGCCTTTACGCTCTCGGCCGTCTACTCTTATTAACAATCTCGATTTATGTTGCTTAAACCTAGCATCTCTCTCACGTCGGCGGCCGGCGCGTTCCTCTCACGTCTTGCTTAGTTGGGGCAGGGAGGAGGGAAATTTTTCGAGGCGGTGAGTCTCGCGTTTCCATGGTAGCGCGCCTATACAACTATACATGCCGAAAATTGAAATCTCTTGGCGAGAAATTCGCGAATGGTAGATAGGCAGTTTTTAAACGGGTAGCGCTACAATTATAAAATACGTCGCGTTTTTAGCATTAGAAGGTTTACAAAATTATTTTAGGAATTGTACTCGTCGGAAAGTCTAAAATATAATAAAAACTAAACACATTTTTAAAGTAAGAGATATTTGATTTGTAAACCAAAAGAAATTAATACCGTAGTCTCTGGAGAGTGTATCAGGGAAACCTCTGTAACTAAGCAAGTTTATGATATTACCATCTCTGTAAGTGTTCTAATTAAATAAATATATATTTATATTGTAAGTTAATTAAATTAACTTGCAAGTGCTTCTAGACAGACACATTTTTGAGGTTAACTATATCTGTACATTTAATTTGGGAATTTAGGTTTTGGGATTAGATAAGCTAATGTCTAAAAACTTATTTTTTCTCTTTAAGCGCGTTACAATTTTGGACAAACAAAAATGATAATTTGATGTTTAATTTTAAGTATTGGCATTCGCAATAAAATTTTCTAAGGTTCTTTTCACTTTTCAGTAACAAATTTTGACAATGAAAAATTATCATTTCAAGTTTAAATTTGCCTAAAAACGATAATGATAATTTAATTAACTCTTAATTGGGTTCTTTTCAGTTACATATTTTCCAAAGACAAAATATCGTTTCAAGTTTAAATTTACCTATAAACGTTAATAATAATTTATTTAATAAACTCTTAATTTTAACTAATAAGAGTAATCAATTACTAATCATCACTTATGATCACCAACTTTAAGAAAAAAAGTTCAATATTATTTTTATAAACGCAATCAAAATAAGCATTGTTAACATGATAATTAAAAACCTTATACTACAACTTCACATTAAGAAATGAGTTCAGAAATAAATGTACTTGTTTCTCTCACCAGAAGGAAAACAATTATCTAGACATCAAGAAACAATATCAATATCATCATCGCATTCGTAAACGCAACAGTTATGAACCAAATTTCAAAATTTGCACAAACTATCTTCGAACTCACTTCCTTGCAGATTTCAGACGCTTTTCTATGCCTACACCCATGGACGAACCAATGCAGTATTGTTTTGTCCATGCTACACCTACCGGCGTTTCCCTATTGTAGCGTCATCTACGTACACTACTATTTTAGCAACAATTTGGAAGAAATAATTATTCATTGTTAACTATCTATTAAATTTAGTTTTTTAATTGTAAATTTTATGTAAGATCAAAACAGTTTAAAATTACTTTGGCATATGTATTAAAATTAGGCCGACATGATGGCGCTAAAAAGAGCCCAGATCTAACTTAGATAACTAGTCTTCATTCCGACTCTCAGAGCATTCCACCCCCATTTTTCCTTATAACTACTCCCCCAGTTCAAAGAATTCGATTTACATGTATAAGCGCGACTTTTGAAGAAAATTCGAAGGAACCGAAAATTAACATTAAGTTTTATGGGAGGAGGTAGGTTTTTTCCAGATCCTTCCTTTGTCCTATTGATCCAAATGACCTTAAATTGTAGTGAGACGTGTGTTTCAATGTGTTTTATTATACTAAGAAAGATTAAAGCTTTTTTGTGTAAAAATTATTTTCCAACGCCAAACTGATGATATCTTCGGATCTACTGATCCAAATGTCCTGAAATTTTACCTTGAGGTGTGTTACAATCTATTCTATTATATTAAATGGGATAAATATTTTAATAAAAATGAATTTCTAATGTGAAAAATGTGAAAAATGTAAATTCAGTATTTAATCCACAATTCAGTACTTACAACCATTTTCCAAGAAAAAAACCCATCCCCATCCTTGTCCAAAACAGGCCTTTTAGAGAGTAATAGATTATAAAACCTCTTGAACCAATATTCTTAGTTTTGTAAACGTGCAGAGGGGCAGGTCTTGCGAAACCTGATCAGTTGAATAACATATAATGAGAACGTTCTGCGTTCGTTACCAAATGATACTGATAAAAAATTATTGCATTAAAATGTAAGGTCTACCTCGCAAGAAGCTTCAGAATGTCATCGAAAAAGCAGAGTACCGCTGCGAGGAAGCTTTTTTCTTCTTGGACCTCCTTGACAACCAAGTATAATTTAAAACTATATCTCAAGTAAATCCTGTTTTTTTTACCAACAGTAACTGATATTGTGATACTTCACCCCCTCCCTTACAGTTAGTTTCTTAATCATGATTTTTCTTCTCTTCATTGTTTTTCAAAATATGTAATATTTCCAATAAATACAGTTTTGAACTAAAATTGCGTTGCGTTTACATAATAACGTTCACTTGGTAGAAACACAAGGGCTCTTCTGAACTTTCCCATTTAGGTGTGTTGTAACCTTTAGATCATTGTATAAATAATGTACCTGCCAAGAGAGAAATTTCTTTTGTCTGGGATGGCTGGGGTTAAAATCAGAATCGTTCTCTGAAAACAAAAATCGAGATATAAACAAAATGATTGGATGTACATTATAAAAATGGTTGTGTTATGTTTATTCGTAGACAGGGTTCGTACAAATTGTTTTGATTAAAATACCATGACTTTTCCAGGTTTTCCCTAACCATATTCCACAAATTTCGCTGCTAAACTAACAGTTTTGGCCTATTTTCAAATTCCCTGACTTTTCCAAGGTTGCCATGTTTTCTAGGTCGCGTACGAACCTTTGTAGAGTTCTGCTCTATTTATTGTCCAGACAGCTTAAGTTTAGGGGATATAAATGACGCAAAAATTATTCTTACCAAAATATTTTTAAGCCAGTCGGTGAAATATTGCAGTCCTTGGTCAAGGTTTAACAAAGCAGGGCTATCTAAAGAAGCTACTTGTGTCTTGGATAACATTCCATCTTCAAAAAGGTTTTGGCAGGCCTTCAAATAAGAATATGTGCTCAAGACATTCTTAGCATCTTTAGGTTTTTCAACTTGGTTGCTGGATTTCAGATTTGGTTCTGGGTTAGCATATTCGTATAACGCAGATAAAACATCATTTTGCTTGAAAATATTAAAAAATTACGATTAAAGTTACGTGTTAAAAAGAATAAGCTAAAAATTTATACCTGTAGAATTCAGGCGGGCTTTACGTTTAGCTTAGTCCAAGCGTCTCTTTCCACATAAGCCTGCAAAAGTTTGGGGACTAACCTCGCTACACCCTTATCTCTTAAATTATCATCCCTAGCTTTGAGGTCAATGATTTGTTGCCAACCAAACTGTATGCCCTGGTTTTCAAATAGTTTAGCTCGGTCGGCAAAAGATGCAAAGAGTGCATTTACCATGTTTTTTAACTGGAAAAACAATAATGAATACTCCAAATCCAGTTAAAGCACTATAAAGGTATACCTGATGCGATGGGCATATGATGAAGTGAATATTTCTTTCCAGTTTGAATGGGTTAGGGAAGCTCGCGTTAATGCTGATTTCAAGTTCATTATTATTTAATTTATAGCTGAAGGTCCCGTCCAAGCCAACACACTGCTTTATAACAGAAAGGTTTGCAGAAGCTCCGTCACACACTATAGCAGATACGTTGAAACCGTGAATTTGGAAAGCTTTAAGGACTTGAAAGAGACATCCAAATGTGACATGAGCGTCCGCAGTTGTTGGCAATGCGAAGTAAGGTCCAATTATGTCGTAATTGGATGAAAGGTCCCTCCATAGAAACTGCAGCATGTAGTTCGCTTTACGGATTTCTTTTTCCTCATTAACTTCCCGGTACAAATCATCCAAGTAAGCGTATTCTTCTGGTGGCATTGCTAATCCGATAAGCTTATGGTTCTTGCTGTTCCAAACAACTTTTCCTGCTACTTTAACCTCGTCAAAAATTAAAACACCATCAGCCACAGGTTTTGGAAGGCCCAGTGACATCTGCTCCTTTGCAAACATATCATATGTCTCCTTTTGTTCCCTGATATATTCGTGGTTAACCCCTGGTTCGTCTAAATTCTTGGATGTTTTACGTTGAATAGAACGCCATGATGGCAAGTTTAGAATTTTGAAGCTAAGAAGCGCTTCATAAGCGGCTTTGCTTCTACACGCTACAGCCAATGCTTTAAAGTAGGGGTGTGCGAATACCACTTTTTGGGTATCGAACCGGTTATCGAATACCAAAAAATTTTCCTTATCAAATACCGAATCGAATAGTTTATTCCAAATCGAATACCGAATAGTTGGGCCTTGGTAATTTTTTTCCTTCCCGATTAATCGCGAATAGTTAAGCCTAGTAACCGCGAATATTTAACCCTAATATTCGCGAATACTAGGCCAACTATTCGCGGTTAATCGGGTAGTAACCCCAATATTCGCCAATAAAATTACAAAGCAAGGAGAAGAACATTTAGAAGCTCCTAAATTTCAAAATACTTCTCCTCATTGGTGGTCAAGTATTTCTTACAATTTTCCTATGCACTTGCTGGTAGTTTTTGATGGGAGACAAATAAAATTGGGATGATATTTTTTTAAATAAGGTGGGTCTCTCTAGTGCCGAGGACCTAAATTTATGGTAGTCGAACTTTAACCGAATAGTCAGTTCGGTATTCGATATTCGAATCGAATAGTGAAAATAGGCTTATCGAATACCGAATCGAATTATTCGGTTCGGTATTCGATCGAATTATTCGATTGAAAGGGTTAACCGCACACCTCTACTTTAAAGGGAGGTTGAAGGGGAAAATCAAGTCATTGTTTATTGCTTCTTCTACTACTTAAAAGACCTATCCGCATAGTTAATCAGGTCGTGTACGAACCCTGCAGTTAAATCCGAATGTTTTTAGTTTTTAGAATCATAGGGATATAATTCTCGAATGGTATTCTATGCGAATAGATCATAAAATTTGGTATAAGAATTTATGGACAAAAAAGCACTAACCGATGCGGTACGTGATAACGCTCCAGCGATTTCCTTTACAGCCAGTGGCTAAACATTATATAAACACAATTATACATTTGTAAAGGCCAAAAACCAAAGATACCCATACAATTTTTAGATTGATCATGTAGAAATTCTTTCTTTTCCTGCTGAAGATGCATATCGCAATCCATGTCCCAAGCTTTTCTTAGTCTTTCCCGTGTCTCCTTGATTGTTTCTTGGTTGTTAGCTGATTCTTCAACAAAGCTTAACACCCCATCTAATTCTTGCGAAAATTTCTCATTAACTGTTCGCGTAACTTCTTTCATCTGTTCATGTTGTTTCACACCAAGCTCCATTTGCACATCGTTTAATTTGCTTTCAATCTTGGCAGCTTTCAATTTTAAATTATGAAATCTATAGGAGATTAATTTTTTCTTCTTTGCCAAACTATCTGGAGATAAAAACTTTGTAGGGCAAGTAGACGACGGATGAGCTCTTTTCCTGCGGGCTGGGGATGTCACACTTGCTTTTCTGTGCTTCATACAGACTCTCAAATATCTTTCTACATATTTGCATTCCTGGCAGATGTCACGCGATTCTCCGTTTGACTTTGAGAATTTTTTCTTCTAAGAAACCATCCTTCGCATGTAGTTGCCATCAGATGATTGCATGGATAGGCAAATGTTTTAACCGTCCTGGGAGTATTTGGCAGGTCGGACACTATTCTAGCTGAATCTGTACCCAGACCAACACAAAATACCAAATTGACATTTGCCAAATCAGCAAGTGCATCATTTAATCGTGTGCTTGAAAAAACGCCATTTTCCAATACAGAAAACTCTTTTTTGACACCTCCAAATAAAACAATTTGTTTCAAAGTTCCTTTGGCATTCAGGGTACATTTAAAAGGCTCGCTGTTACAGGTTGTATCATAAGACCCCTTTCTCGTTATTTCCAAAATATACTGGATGAATTCATTGCGTTAATGACAAAAATTTGATGAATATGAATTGATTTACATTACATATCTCGTTACTCGAAGTTGTCTTTTCAACGACATGTAATGTTTCAAACTGATTAACCAAACTTGTGAATGGTACACCAATGTAGCTAGGAAAGTGATCTTCTTGTTTTGCCAATCCCTGAGAAGGTACATTTGGTTCGAAAGAATGAGACGAATTTGATCTCTTCTTTTCTAAGTCGATTCTTTCTTCAGAAGTAGGAGTTCCTATTGTACTCACTGCTTCTAATTCTTTCGAGAAACTATCGCTTTCACTCTCCTATGGTTAAAACAAATGAACAAAAATGCATATTTCAAATGGTTCAGGAATTTCAATTGCCTTGTTTACATTAGGAAATTCAGTTGTTGACACCGTAAGCGGCTCGGTGGCATTTTCGCTACTTTCGGTTTGCTACGATTATACAAGACTTAATTAAATCATAATTATATTCACATGTTACTTAATAGCTTATGTGATTAAAATAACAACACATACCAGATTAGTGTTAAGCCTGGCCCTTATCCTTAAGTCACTTGTGGCAAGGCCTAGACTTTCTAACCTTGGCACAGGCTTTTTCAAAGGCGATGGAATATCCCATTTAGATTTTCGTACCATTTCTTCTTCTTTTTCCTTTTCACGTTCCGTTTAAAGATTTCGCTAACTCTAATTTAGTTAAAAATGCTAACACAAATATATTTCTTGTGCTAGCCTAAGATGGCTACCACGTTATAACCGATATTGGCCTTCTCGGACTACTTTCGGAAGTTGACGTCACACAACATTTAAAAAATCTGGCGGGAAAGCCCCAAAGAACATATATGGGACTAGAACAGGCCTTGTTAATCCAAATGTTTTATGCTCCGTGTACGACAAGCTCTTAGTTAAACATTTCTATGGGAAAGGTCTTAAATGGCACACTTATGTTTATTATCCGCTTATGTTTATATTTAGGAACCTTTTATCACAGTACCAATTAGCACCATTAATTTCTAAATGGTTTTATCATTGATTGTGGATAATTTCGATCTGAGTTTCTTCTGGTTTGCCAACTTTTTACTTTGTTTTTGATGCATTTGCATTAGGCGAGTTTGCAAACCATTTCCTTGGGTATTTATGAATTTTTCGATGACAGTTTTTAAGCTTGAGAGCTTTTTGTCGCTGGTCAAATCTCCCCAAATTAAGACCCATTTTTTAAAACTTCTTCGTTGTGTAGGATTTCATTTATTGCGAATCTCAAATTGTTTGCGGAAAAGTATTTATGAGATACTGACAAAAGGAGCGTGAAAAAATCACACACTTCGTTGCTAATATCAATTAAACCCCCTCTATTTTTTAATCTAGTCCAGTCACCATCTCTCGACTTGGTGGTGGCTTGCATCATTCTACCTTTCACAATTTCCCTCAAATTCAAGGGAAGGGGCTTTATTAAACCGTAAATGACAGATCCACCAACATAATGAACGGCTTCTGGGTCATAATTCTCTTTTAAAGATGCAACAGCACCGACTTCCGTTATAAGTCATCAGTTTGCACGTATAATGATTTGTGTTTTAGTCGCCAAAGTTAGAATTTCCTCAAGTATTCTACTCAAAATAGATTGAGCCAAATACCTCAAATCTAACATTGACGCCGCTCTTGTCACTATACCCTGTTAAAAATTGAATTTTTACTTCAGCCTCAAGGACGAAGGATTATAAGATCCATATTTCAGATGCACACCTGAATAATTTTCATTAAAACATGTTCTATATAATTATCTCTCAATATTGTTTTTGTTTTAACTCTGTAATTGTTGCTTGATAGATTTGTTATCAGAGAAAATTTTCAGATAGTTGTTCCTGAATGGTTACGAATGAGTCAAACTTTTCAGTAAATGCTAAGTAGCCACACCATCTTCGAAATTTGACTCTGTTAGTTCTCTTAAATTAACAACAGCATTCTTTAACACGTCCGAATATTGCGTTGATACTGTTTTTAAATGAAAAATTGTTTGAATTATAATTTCTAAGATATTATCAGTAGAGATATCTTACTTTCTACAACTTCCCAAAAACATTTTCGTGGCACAACCTCAATATCAGCTTCCATTGTATATCCCATAATTTAATTAATATTTATAACTAACACCTTAACCAGTTTACCTAACATTGTGAATTAACCCTGAATCTAGATTAAACTTAACGGAGTGTCTATTTGTGCCCGGGTTGCGGGCAGAAATAGCATAAAGGGTGCTAAATACGCCCGGGTTCCGGGGAGAAATAGCGGCCGACTAATGCGAGGCTAAAAGTGCCCGGGTCCCGGGCAGAAATAGCCGGCCCACAGAGGACTGTCTATATCTACACGGGTTCCTTACTGATGCAAACACGGGCACAAATAGCCGGCCCACAGTGGGCCGCCTATTTCTGCCCGGGTTCCCCGTTGCGGTAAACCCGGGCAAAAATAGCTGATAAATGCTTAATGGCTAGTTTTGCCCGGGTTTTTGGCTCATTATCAACCCGGGCAAAAATAGCGAGTCCACAATGGGCCGTCTATTTCTGCCCGGGTTCCCCTTTGCGGTAAACCCGGGCAAAAATGGCCGAAGATAAATTCATGGCTAGTTGTGCCCGGGTATTTTGCTCAATATCAACCCGGTCAGAAATAGCGAGTCCACAATGGGCCGTCTATTTTTGCCCGGGTTTTTTATAATGTGACGAATACCCAGGAAGAATCGTTACGTTGTTTTTATAATGTGAAAAATACCATGAGAAGAACTGGTAGGAAAAGTGTTTTTAGTGGACGCATCCATCGTGTTCGGTTGTTATGATGTCCTGACGGCTATAAACGCCGGGTTTCTTTGTTGGTAGTGTATAGCGATAACATACAATACCTATACCAAGAAAATAAAATATAAAGAAATTGCAACTAAAGAGGCGGGCTAGGTCCATTTCCGGACGTAGGCTTACGTTGTAACCGGAGACGGAAGTGAATCTTCCTTCTAGCCTTTCCACGTACAAGCTAGGTAGCCTCAACGACGGCTTGCACAGTGGAAGGAAGGTGCTTTCATACCTTTACATTATTTTCTAAGCCTTACAGTAACCATATTGGACTTTGTCTAATCTCGCAAAGTCTTTCCTAAACCACGGAGTGTTTAATATCAGGATTTGAAAACAAAGAAATAGGATGTCTTCCAAAAATCATATGCCATGAAAAAACTAACACAAATTATGCCAAAACGTATCGCTATACACTACCAACAAAAGAAACCGGCGTTTATAGCCGTCAGGACATCAAAACAACCGAACACGGAGGATAAGTCCGCTATAAACACTTTTCCTACCAGTTCTTCTCATGGTGTTTTTCACATTATAAAAACAACGTAACGATTCTTCCTGGGTATTCGTCACATTATATAAACCCGGGCAAAAATAGACGGCCCATTGTGGACTCGCTATTTCTGCCCGGGTTGATAATGAGCAAAAAACCCGGGGACAACTAGCCATAAATTTATCTTCGGCTATTTTTGCCCGGGTTTACCGCAACGGGGAACCCGGGCAGAAATAGACGGCCCATTGTGGACTCGCTATTTCTGCCCGGGTTTCTCAAAAATCGAGAACCCGGGCACAAATAGACGGCCCACTGTGGGGCCGCTATTTGTGCCCGGGTTTGCATCAGGGACCCGGGCACTTTTAGCCTGGCATTAGTCGGCCGCTATTTCTGCCCGCAACCCGGGCACAAATAGCAACGGCTTAAACTTAAACCTTGGATAGATAACGACTGCGTAGTTGTGATTTATCTAAGCTAAAACAAGTAAACGACTATGTGACTTTAGCCAGGGCTTAACTATATATCTCAATATCACACCATGAAGCTTTCATAATATGTTTATTACTCGTTCAACATCTACGTAAATTTGAAAATAATAATAACTTTTAACTCACCTTAATATAATTATTTAATTATAATCCTTCTTCGCTTAATTTCATCCTAATGTTCATCCTTGAGGCTCGTATTAGTTTGAGCTCATTGAGGCAAGACCTGACCTAAATCACAGCCTACATAACCGTGTTTACTACTGTTTAGAGGTACGTGCATCTGTTAGGGTTCAAAATATTCCAAAGTTGTCACCGCAGCGTTGAAATCAGGCGTTGCTCTATTCTAACCTGGCCTCCTATTAAGATGACTGTCCCTATATTAGTGGTCTGAGATTGCATCGTCAAAATCAATTTCGTGAGCCATTTGCTGTTCTATAGACAGTATGGCAAGATTTCTTAAGCGTAAAGTGCTCTTAGATAAGTTTTAATATATTTTAGTTTTGAAAAACTTCTCGCGCAACTAGCAACACTTACAGCAATTGTGAGGAAAATTCGCAGTAGGATTACAATATTTGGAACTGAGCTCTGAAGACTAAATCGAACAATAAATTCCAAAGGTTCAAGGGGCCCGTGACGACCGTCTTTCCACGTCTCTGTTTCGTCAGCAACAGAAATAAAGCTCTGAAGTCTTTTTCTCTCCAAAACGAACTCTTCCTTGTTAATGTCATCATGATCATAATATAGTCGGCATTCGTACTAATCACTCAAAAGATTTGATGGTGTTAGGAAGGCATATTTTTCCACAAGCTGTTGAAATCTAGTGTTTATCTCTTCGATCACAACATTTCTCTTCTTAACTCATTTTCGTACGACAACGGAGCATCGTGTGACTTTTCTCCTGCCATCCGTTCTTTTTTTCAACACCGACGATCCATGGCTATACCTAAATCCTCGCAAATTTCCTTGGCATATCTTACTGCATTGTTTACTATTTCTCCCCTTTTATCAGTTAAAAATACTTTTAAAGCCCCGACTTTAGTGTTACATGGCTCGATATTCAATCCTTTGGTTTGGAGATGTGACTGTGTGTCGTTAATTTCTACAAGGACAGGGGCCCACACGCCAAGAAAGCGCAAAAAGGACCAATATCTTACATTGTTCTTTTCATTAAATATGCAATAATATCTCAACATTTAACTATAATATGTTTATTTAGACTGATTTAAATATAAATTATTATTTATATTTAATAATAAGAATTATTTTTTAAAATGGCACTTAATTTTATAATAACAAACTCGGTCGAGTCGCAAGAAATTTTTATCTCTTTTAAAAAAATGTTTTCACCAACTTATTTGGTAATGTCTTTCGTGACCTTATGTACAAACTCTATGGCAGAGTCGCAAGGGTCAATCGTCTTTAAAACGTTATTCATAGTTTTGTTTGAAACCGCGTCTATTTTGAAGAGTAATCCGTTTGGATTGCTGTATCTTTTCATTAAAAATGAAAGCCACATGGTGTTCGAGATTGGCTTGTGTGCCTGCCATTCATCCCTATTTAAGCGCGCAATTTAAAGACAATGGTGAATAATGTTTCACTATTATTTCAATAGCAACAGTAAGCCTACTACACACTACAATTAATTATCACGCCAAAAATTGATCATTAAAATAAAGTAGTATTCATTTAGTCTGAAAAACTTTTAACTCACAAAGTCTCAAGTCTCATAGCACGATAAACATCAAACTGCTGTTCACCGGTTCCGGTGAACAACTCTTCATCGTTCAAGTTTTTATATACGGGTGTTCCGTCTATATTAATATACAAATGTTAAATAGTTTACAAAATTAAAAATTAATTAATGTCACCTTTATCGAGCCTAGATTATGTGAAATGGATAATTTTAACCTCACACCCGTTTGTCAGCGGCAAACTTCTTTGGAGTTTTAGAAATTAAAACATTTCCTTCGTGCAAATCTATGTGCTCGAATTTCTCTGTTGGGCTGAATCCCTCAACAGGAACTATTTTCAATGATTGAAACTCCCCTTTACATCTTTATTTGAAAACTTCCGCGTCCCAATTTTCTTTACGGTAGATAAATTCCTAGAAAGTGATCTTAGTGAACAAAATTACGTAATTCTCTTTAATAGAAGCAGTCCTCAGATTTTTTGGTTTGAGCGTAGACCAACAGACTGAATCCTTGAAATGATTCACTTTTTGTTAAGCAACTAGTACATCTTCTTGTCCACATATTTTCAATAATCACTCCTCCGACCTTTTTCTATTGTGTATTTCCAATTGTGCTGGTCGAAGTATGCGGTGGAAGTGCCGGGAGAGATGCCGAAGCAACGGTAGCCCAGGATAAGCCGGCGGAAGAAATCACCCAGGGGACGGGGCGACGGAGGAGACGGCATTAGCGCCGGAGGAGATGGCAGCCACACACGGGACGGAGCTGCTTCGCGTAAGCCTCAGAGAGGCCGGAAAAGCAATCGGGTTTCTCGGCGAGGCCGCGTGTAAAAGAAGCCGTCAGCGTGGGGCCAGGGCCCAAATACGAAACCGACTTAATCACGTAAAACCGAAACAAATACGGTTAATTATAGTTCAAAAAGGCTAAATACCTTTCAAGGAGTCTTTAAAAAGACTGGTAGGTGAGAGAGAGAGAGAGATAAAGTTTGCTCTCTCTCTCTCGGCACAAAAGTTTGCTCTCTCTCTCTCGGCACAAAATGTGTTCCGAGAGAGAGCAATTAATCAGCGGTTCCAGGTACCATTAAGTGGCACCGCGGAGACGCGAATGTCCCAACTTTCCAAGTATAGATACAATACAAAGATATAACAGAGCAATTTGAAAATATAGTTCAAATGGCCTGAACCGACAAAATTCAAAAATAGATGCTTAAACCGATATATGTACAATAGAGGGCTGCAAAATGAAAAAAGTCATTCCCAAAGCCTGCCAACTCCAATGGTGAAATTTTCACAAACGCCACTGCCACCCTAACGCCAGTGTTATATTTTCAACTGCTCCCTAACGCCACACTAAAGTTCATTTGATTTTTGAATCCCTGCCAAAGCCAATTGTGAAGTTTCATACGAATTCCAATCCCTGCCAAAGCTGATTGACAGATTTAAAAATCTTTCCAATCCCTGCCAAAGCCAATTGATAAATTCAATAATCTTTCCAATCCCTGCCGAAGCCAATGTGAAATTTGAAAATTTTTCCAATCCCTGCCAAAGCCAATGAGATATGCGACAAGTTTTCTAATCCTTGACAAAGCTAATGAGAGCTCCAACAAACTTTCCATATCCAAACACAAAAAAGCATTTAACCTAACCAATTTTCATTTATATTTACCCCAAGGTTTCCCAGCCGGCCGTGTGGTATATTATGAACTTATATATTATGAACGTTTTCCAACGTTATCCCACTGCATGTTTTCAACTTTTTTTATTATAAACTGGAAAATTGTTTATAATTGTAGTTTCCCTTTTTAAGTTTAATCTAAGGCGACGGAATAATTTATGACTCGCGAACGCGAACCTAAAAAGAACAAATAGTTTTAGTTTCGTTTTCTCTCGCAAAGCAATGAATTTGTGATTCTTTTGCGGAGGAAGGGCTGTACCAGCCGCGACCGTCACGTGTCGTCTGTGTGAAGTTGAAATTCATGCATCCCGCTTGCGCCAAAACAACCGTGTGGGAAATTCAAAGAGGAAAAATTGACTTATATCACTAATCCAGTCCCGACCGACTTCCGTATAAGTTTTTGAAATATTTCCACTCCCTCCCGACTCCGTTCCATTTCAGTGATAATATTCCCAAAGCCACCCAAAGCCAAATTATTTATTTTACCCAACTCCAACTCCGACCAAAAATGAGGGAGTCCCTTGGCTTTCTATGGAGTTGGAGTTCTCCCAAAGCCTTTGCAGTCCTCTAATGTACAATTTAACCCTACCCAAAAACTTTCGCTTGGCCATTTTTCGTAGACACAAAAAGAGAGATAGGGAGAATAAATGACTGGAATAAAACGGGGTTCTTTGAGAAGCCAAGTACTGTCAAGGATACCGCTGTAGGAATAAGTGTTGAGCACATTTATTTCGATATATCTTTTTACCTATCAAAATATTTTTGTTTTCGCCCCTATCAATTTTTTACCTATCAAAATATTTTTGTTTTCGCCCCTATCAATTTTTTACCTATCAAAATATTTTTGTTTTCGCCCCTATCAATTTTTTACCTATCAAAATATTTTGGATTTCGCCCCTATCAATTTTTTACCTATCAAAATATTTTGGATTTTGCACCTATCAATTTTTTACCTATCAAAATATTTTGGATTTTGCACCTATCAATTTTTTACCTATCAAGGATAGGTTTTTACAAGTTCCCGTGATGAAATAGATAACAGAAATAAGGAGAAGGAGCTTAGTTACTAACTTACTACCGCGAAATTTCCGATTAATTTTATGTGTAATTTCTTTTGACTGATCACTGGAATAAATAAACCGATTCACGGAAACAATCCAATGAATCTGCAGGCCAGCTTCGGAGGGAGAAATACCGCGAAAAGGGACAGCTTCAAAATAACTGAGGAGTTACAGCCTTTCATTCCTTCGGCATATTGTCCATCGCTTGAAACTTTCGTTCACACCGGGAGGGTGGGACCGTGGGAGGGGTGGCTAGAGTTAGCAGATTCCGGGTTAGAGCCCTGAGACCTAACCGAGGCTCTTTTTTTTTCAGGCGCATGCGCGATTTCTTTCTCCGGACCGTCGGCCGCTAAAATTTACTCTCGACGGCGCGAGTCGTTAGGCTTAGAAATTTGAAACTTGGTTTTTTTTCTCTCTCTAACGTCAGTGATGTACTTGCGCACCGCTGATGCGTAGTAGCTACTAGTCGGCCTTGGGTAGATCTCTCTCCAGACCTACCGGGAAGAGGGAAGGAAGGAATTCACTAAAATTTTATTAAATATATTAGAAATATCATTTTGCCTTTCAAATATTTTTAATAGGTAGCGATACCTATCAAATTTAAATCAAATTAAATATTCTTAAAAACTAATGAATCAGGAAAAGTATCAAAAAAATTCCTTAGGAACTCAATTTTTCAAGCCTATCATTTATAGGTTAATCTATCACTATCAAAATCGGTCAAATGATAGCTAGATTTTTTTCCAACTATCAAATAAAGTATCAGATTCAAAAGAGATATGATAGTGCCCATCACTGGGAATAAGCTTAAAGAAGGATTCTCGAACCTACCCGAGAGCAGGTAACCATTCGGGAATATTTAGTAAAAACTGGGAATTTATAAAATGAAATGAATTTGTGAACAAAAGTGGGATCTAAAAATTTATCTAAAAATATTGCCGTGACACTATGCTCCATTTTAATACGAATTGCGTTTTCAAGATTCTTAGCACTTAAATGTGCTCTATGGGAGGTTTTTGTCGTGTTGCATATACTAAAACCACTTTCTGCTTCTGCAGATGTTGGATTTGTTACCAATAAGACATTAAATATTTGAGATAATATTGGAAAACGATCTTGAAAGGAGTTGACAACTTTGAAGAAAACACTCTTCATAGACTTCTTGGTTTCATTTGGAAATTGACTCGCAACAGTTCTCTTGAAAACTCTAAACTCTTTGTTAAAGCAGTTGTGGCTAACCTCATTTTGATCGCTATAAAGTTGCTGAAAATAGTTCCATATTATTTTCTCATTTTCATTTACTCTAAAATCGTCTAAACTATGGAGGTCTTTTGGCCAGATTCTAATATCAAACACTAAGTGATTTTCCAGATGTTGCTGTCATGTACAAGCTTATCAAGGTGAAAATACATTTCATAAGCAAGTTCTTTTTCAAACAAAAATGATTGCCTATCCAAATCAAATTCAAAATTTTGTCCTTTAATCGAAGAGTTGTCCTTGAGAAGCTCAGCAGTGAAGAATTTTACCTTTTCTGCACCATAATTTTCAAATTTTTAGACACATTTTGCAGTGTTTAATACTTCATCATACGCTTCTTAAAGAGATGAATTGCACCTCTGTTATTTTACTGATAAATCACCAACCAATGAGTACGAGTCGTGAAAAAGGGCCAATCTTGCTGGAAAAGAGGTTCAGTGACTTCTGTTAGGAGTTTTGATGCCTTTGCAGCATCATCTTTTATCCCAACAGTTTTAGCCTCATTTTTTAGGTGAACTACCATAGGGACCCAATTTATTTCCACTGCTGAGATAGATTTAAAATGGAACATTAACCAACGAGTTTTCGGAAGAGAGGCAAATTTGGTGATTATAATTGCCTGATCATTTCCAATTTCCTTCACCGCCGTCTGCTTTTTAGGTGATTTGTAATAAGACTTGTAAATATTTTGCATTATGACAGAGAATTCATCAACTTAATCTTTTCCCGTTGTAAACCTCTTTAGATGATGATTTTAGTTTGTGAGCAAGTCAATGATTCGTCATCAATAGTCCTTTTTTCTTCCTTTTTATCAGCTCAAACAGCCCATTATATTGACCATGATACACAGCAGCTAAGTCAGTCGTTAGGCTGCTTAGTTTTTCAGTCCAGTTTGCAAAGTTCACTGACAAGAACATGTTCTCCAATGTTGCCAGCGAACCCTTTCCACGAACATGTTCTCCAATGTTGCCAGCGAACCCTTTCCACGAACATGTTCTGAAATTTTGCCAGCGAACCCTTTCCACGAACATGTTCTCCAATGTTGCCAGCGAACCCTTTCCACGAACATGTTCTCCAATGTTGCCAGCGAACCCTGTCCACGAACATGTTCTCCAATGTTGCCAGCGAACCCTTTCCACGAACATGTTTTCCAATGTTGCCAGCGAAACTTTTCCACGAACATGTTCTCCAATGTTGCCAGCAAACCTTTCCCGCGAATATGTTCTCCAATGCATTTTCTCATCCTCACTAATTTTATAAAAACTACTCCTCGAACTGTCTAAGGATCTCCGGGACGCCCTCATTTTGTCTTGGAGACCATGGTCCAGCGGGCACTCTATCACAACGCCCTCAATTTCACAAAATCAACAGAAAAATAAAAAACTTGTTGCGAATACCAAATAATTTGGTCAATAAACTGATAAAAACTTTCACTTTCTAATTGTTTTATCCGCTATAAAATAGTTGGTTTTTCGAAACTCATTATTGGGTATCCTAGAATTTTGAAAACCATTATTCGATTCGTCGGTGCGAATAGCAAACCTCAATTTTGACCAAATTATTAGGTTCGACCAAATAGTAACGAATAGTCTGCAGGGCCCGATTTACCACTATGTAAAATGACCCTTAAAATATCAATGACCCAAAGGTGAAATCATTTTTATTTAACGCACCCTTTGATTTAAATTATTCAAAACACGAAGTCACAAATTATATATATATTTCTTCTATTCTGAGAGAGCGGTAGCTCTCTTAGATAAGACTTCATACTGCCCTTAATGTATAAGGGTGGTTTATGATTGGATGTAACTTTTTTTGTATTACGTTTGCTGTTTTGAAAACATCCCACAGAACTACAATTCGGGCCCTAAATATGTGTTTAAAATTTCAAAAAGATCCATCCATTAGTTTATTTTATAAAAAATAAATTTGCTAGGGCTGGTTTTTCATTTCAATAAAATTAATCACACCTTTTGATGAAAAACAGTAATTTTTTCCCATAGAAATAACATGGGAAATTTTCTGAAAAACACGATCCGGTTAATACGATGTTATAAAAACTATACATTTGTTAGTTTTGGGAACGGTCTTAAATGAAAGGTACAACATTTCTCATTCCGCTAAGCGATTTTCATGGAAAATAATTAAGTTTAAGTATTAATTTTGATAACATTTAGAACATAACTCGATTTGCGATTTTATATCATGGTTACAATAACTTACTAGAAATTATCAGCTCGACCAAAATTGGCGTATTTTAACGTTTAGTTGCCTCATAATAATTTGAAGTTCTTCATAATGCTTTTTCGATGAAATCAGGGAGCACAAATCCAAAGGAGAGTCAAAGTTAGAAGGGGGAAGGTACTTTATAACGGCCGGGCACCATGGTTCTCACGCGCACACGTGATCCTTTGAGAGGGAAATTCAAAAAGGGTATACCCGAAAATACGGTTAGAGAGAAAGAGAGAGGGGGATTAGCACGCACGCGGCACGAGTATCGGGGTATCGCCGAAAAACTTAAGCCTCGGCCGTAATAAGGTAAACAAACTTCTCTGATTTTTTTCTCTCTCGCTTGCGCCGATTGCGCATGTGCGCCACGCTCCTAGAGAGCCAGTGGCACTGGTAACGTTTTTGAAAGGGGGGCTGACGGAGAATTTGGTCTCTCCGGCTCTCCTCTTTTTTTGTGCTCACTGATGAAATGGCCTTTAGAGAGCGCGATAAGACGGCTTTAATAATGCCGCCGTGACGTTGAAACGGCGATAAGTCGGCCACGCCATACTCGAGTCTAAATCGTCGCTTTAACTAGAGTTTTCATACTTTTTGAAGCTTTAGGAAAGTAATTTGGTCTAATTTTTGTCTTTTTGTTGCTAAAACTTAATATAATTTAAATATAAAACGCTTAAGGTAAGAATTATCATTAAATTTGTAAATTATTGTAAATTAATCTATTTCATTTCACTAAGCCTTGGTCAAAACAATTGCTAGCACGGTGCTTCTTATTACCCAGGCTTCCTCACATCCTCTGTTCTTAACTTCGAAGTCGGAATTATGCTATGATTTTATGCTTTGTTTAACTCGTCAACTTAGGTAACAGTAGCGCTAGTTAATTCAGGACACCGTTGTCTAATTTGCTCAAATCAGGGTAAAAAACAATGTAGACGTGTTCTTTACTAGTTAGTACTCATGTGCTTTTATCCGTTACGGCTATTTATATATCTTTATTGTTATAATTAAAAAATGCCATTTCAACCCAAATAATTGAAATATTTAATTAGGTAATGCTTTATGAAAGACCACGCTTACTACAGAACAACCAACGTAACATCTTCAGACTAGAAGAAGTACGAAAGACCCAACAAGATGAACAAGCCACCAATGACATCATAGTCCAGTTATCAGGAGATAATCGTCAAAGACATCGGTACTACGAACTAAAGAACGATGTCTTGTATCGAAAGGCCTATGGTAGACAACCAGCAAAAATCTATTTGCCACAGCGGTTCCGGCGAGACGCCATCCGCTTATTTCACGACCACCCTCTATCTGGACATCGAGGTCGAGATTGTACCTTCGATAAGGTTCGGGCCAGATACTGGTGGCCATCGTTCCGGCAGGACGTTACCCAATACGTCCTTTGTGCCAGATGCACAAGGCCTGCAATAGAAAACGTCCAGGTCTCATGCAACCTACGGCCATTACTGAGCCTTTTGATTTGCTGGGAGTGGACATAATGGGACCTCTACCAAAAAGCCAACATCATCACAAATACCTCCTGGTTTTCTCGGACTATGCCACCAAATTTGTCGAACTATATCCGATGAAGAACATCACCGCCAGAACGTGCGCGAACAAACTCGTCTCCGTGATAGTTCGCTACGGATGTCCGAAAGCCATCGTAAGCGACAACGGCACACAATTCTTTTCTCAACTTTGGAAGGACATTCTCAAGATGTTCAAAGTCAAACCACGATACATCACTCCGTATCACCCTCAGCGTAACATCGTGGAGCTCACAGAGTTCTGGGAGAAATCATTTCGATGTTCGTTGGTCGAGATCACCGAAGATGGGACGAGAACTTGCCATTTATCCAGTTCGCCATCAACTCGACTACACATACCACAACAGGAAGAACTCCTTTCTACCTAAGAATGGGTAGGGAACCGAGATTTCCCTGGGACTTGGACGTGGGTATGCCAGTAGCGGATTTTGTTGAAAGGTCCGCATCCCTCTCAGCTTTAGCGAAGCAACTTGCTTTGTCTAAAGAACTTGCCAAGAAAGCGCAAGCACACCAGAAACGCTACTACGATCAAAGGCGGGAAGGAATTGAATTTCCCGTTGGTGCGCTTGTCTGGAAGGAGACGCATCCCTTGTCTCAAGCGGCACGTGACGTCGCCGTTAAGTTTTGTCCCAAATGGGATGGTCCCTACAAGATCGCAAAGAAGATCGACCGATTGCGATATCAATTAGAAGACCCAGAAACCGGAGAAGGAAAAGGGATCGAGAATATCGCTCATCTAAAGCTGTATTGGTCAAACAAAGATGTCTGCCAACCGGACGGAAGCCAGACATCCTCAACTTCAAGCAGTTCATCTTCTACAACGTCACAGTCCGTACCTATACTTCAGGACGCTGGAGTCAGTACTGGTGACGAACGTCGTGAGACTCGACGAGAACGAAGACAACGGATGTTGAGAGACCAAGAAGCACAAACTGAGTCGTCTGGAGAAACCTCTTCCTCAACCTCATCTTCATCCAAGGATGATGATGGATCCTCTTATGTTCCCTCGGAAGAAGTACCAGATCTACCTGCGGAATCTAAACCAGACGCTTTCGCCTTATTCTCAGATCCTCCAGCGGTCTTCCGAGTGAATCGGATGCCGCCAGACCTTTCTCCTCCTTCCTCTCCTGATAGGAGCTCGAGGGAGACTTCTCTCCCTCTACCCTCTCCTCTGTCTCACCCTGACGATTCCAGTTCTTCCTCTGAGTCTGAGGAAGACGATACGGAATTATCCAACCCTATTCCCATAAATCCGATGAGATTTGTCAATCCTTTTCGTAAAGGATGGAAACGTGAGATAGTCATGAGGAAGAAACCAAAGCCTGGAGGTCCTGAACTGGACATTTATTATCACCCTCCATCAAAATATCCGCATAGGACTCTTCAGTCTCTCTCAGACGTAGAACAGTATCCATGCATGCATTCAATCACAGATGTGACGTCTAGTGATTTTAATTTTGCCCGTCAAGCAATCTCGCGAGAACCATGGGAGACTATTCGGAACGAAACATAACGTTTTGACGCCGCCCATGGAATTCGCCATCGCGAGAATTAGCAGCGACAGAAGACTGCTGCCGTGGCCAGGAGGCCCTCCTCGCCGCCTGCCCAAGACTCAGCGGATTGGAAACAAGAGTGCCGCAGCAGACGACTTTTCTTTGGGGGGGGAGGATGTAACCGTCCACAGCCAGAACCTCCTTCCCGGGAAAAAAACCGCGTCGTCTGCTTTACTTAATTTATATTTTTTATACTAAATTTTGTATAATGCCAAATTGTCCCGAAGTGGCCCTTACAAAAACTTTCTTTCCGTTGGAAATGTATTTGGAAAACCAAAAGGTATTCTTTGGAATAATTGGGAATACTGGCCCCTTTTTCTTTGGAAATTGTAAAGGGATACCTTAAGAAAATGGATTGTAAATTCCTTTGGAATATCTTTAGGTAATCCTTTGGAATATCTTTAGGTAATCCTTTGGAATGTCTTTAGGTAATTCTTTGGAATGTCTTTAGGTAATTCTTTGGAATGTCTTTAGGTAATTCTTTGGAATGTCTCATAGAATTAAATTTGGATTTCCAAAGAATGTTTTTGGAATCCCTTTATGAATTCCAAAGGGATTGCCAAAGAAATCCTTTGGGAAGGGTAGGTTTAACCCGGGGGGCGGGTGTCAGTAATTGTTGCCTACTATAGAGGCTGGGGGAAGGGTATGCCTTTCGTGACGGGGAAGCAACTTCAGCTGCTACCGCCTTACCTTTTGTAGTTAATAAATTTACTATTAAATTCTAGTAGAGAAATTAAAATATCAGTCAGCTATAGCAAAATACAAGAATTTCCAACAAAAATCAAAATTTAAAATCAAATTTATTATTCTTATGTTGAAGTTATCCATTTAGCTTTAATTTTTATCTTTAGCTTTGTTGGTTGTTTCCTTTATCTTATCCTGAATAGTCCTTTTTACAACATTTTTTGGAACGGCATACTTTTGACAAGTATAATCTAAAAAAAATTAAACCGTTATAATTGTTCTTGAAAAATAAATTAAAATCATAGAATATAAATTCTATACTTCTGCTTTCAACTTGAGAAGTTTCAAAACCAGTTGGCAGTTAAGTGCTGTTAATTATTATTAGAAAATTTCTTTTCAACCATAAGATCGCGGTAAAAACAGTTTTTCAATTCAAAATCATGAACTAAATTTTTATTTAAAAATTTTATACCTATAATAGCCGAGATTTTTTCTGGATCCAGTTGTTTTTTGGCGGGGATACCTTTATGAGCATTTGATAGTTTTCCTGATAGAGAAGTGTTAACTATTTCGTCTGGTTTGAATAACAAGAATAACAGGTTTCTTGCGAATGAAGCAGGATTTCCATTGGCCGAAAATTCGGCATTCAAGAGTTGTGACTTGGGTATTGGAACTCCATTTCCGATCAAGACCTATTACAAAAAAATATACATTTTAGTTAGCAAAAACTATTTCTGGGCAGATGGATTTTTCTTTGATAAAATTTCATTGAATATAGTAGGATTGGACTAGTTATCATGCTCAGGGTGCTGAAATTTATGCAAATTTACAAACCATTTCGACAGAGGACAGTTGTGTGTGGTCCTCAGAAGAATGCACATTATGGAATTTTTTCAGTTTTTTAACCAACGATCCGACGTCTACAGGAAACATTTATTAGTAACCATATTTGTGAAAATTTATTTAAGTAACATACCATTAAGTTCCTTTTGTTCCTTTAGTTGTTCCTTTAGTCTTTTATTTTTTGCCTTATATTTATCAATTTTGGCCTTAAATGCTTGCACCAACTCGTCTCTTTCTCCAGTCGCGGCCGCACATTCATGTTTAGTTCTACGTTCTTTATCATCCTGTTCACTGCCATTAGCCGCCTTGTCCTCTTCATTAAAAGCCACCTCATTTTCTTCTTGAAAAGAAACCACCTCAAAATCTTCATTGAAAATAGCAGCCTCGTCATTTTCATTTAAAATAGTCGCCCCGTCCGTTTCATTCAAAATAGCCACCTCGTTATCTTCATTGTCAGACACCTCTTTTAATTCTTGCAATAAACGAGAGTTTTGCTGAGAGAAATATAGAGATAAGTTAATGGTCAATAATATTTTTTTGTTATAAAATTATTTTTTACCGTTTTAATCGCAGTACTTGTTTTAACATATCTACGCTTAGATTTCTTGCTCTTCATAACCTCTAAGGCTCTTCTCTTTTCTACTTCCTAGTTTTGTGCCTATTTCAACAAAATTATTTTTTAAAACCATTGGATTTTTAACAGTTAAAAACCATTTTTATTATTATTTTTCTTTTTCGGGGCGAAATAGAGTAACAACAGCTCTGTACCATTGTCTGTGTTAAGCTCTATGGGAAGGTAACTTGGGCTGCCATTACTCTATTGAAATATTAAAGTATCGAAAGGGCTTGGAATTAAACTTGGTCAAGTTATTAAACTCTCTTATGAATGAAAGAAGAAATTAATTAAGACAAAGTGTACTTACCAAAATATTGCAATATACCAGGAGCCGGTTCTTTATGGTCGTCCCAACGAATATCAGTAACGGTATTTACATATTTCTTCAGATCAGAATCAGATGCTGCCGCAATTTTTGCAACTAATGTCTTATTTGAAATTCTTCTAATTGGGTAATTATCCCAGATGTCCAGCTCTATCCATTTCACTAAAAAGTGGAGGCCCCTTATACTCATATTAAACTTAATTTTAAATTAATACACGAGAGTCAACAACGCGCCAGAAACGAAATCAGGGAATAAAGACTTTTACGTTTTACCAACGTGTATTCTCAAAATGTAAAAACCCATTGAGTAGCTGTAGCTCATTCCACGCCCCTCTACGGCGCCAGCTTAGCTGGGCTCCGTGGGCTCCGCGCGCATGCGTCAAATTCTGGTACGCACTATATTTGGCGCTAAATTTGAAATCGATGTCTTTATATACAAAATATACGAGGCATGCCAATACCAGCCGTCCAGCTCCAGTCATCGGATAAACCGGAAAAAAATGGCTGGTAGCCCTGACTGCTGTTTTTTTTTAAGTTCTAGCTAGGGCTGCGTAGAAGCACATGGCAGAAGCGTGGAGGCCGAAGGAAGCTAATGATTATGATTTTATGATATCTTAAATATTTTTTATCTATTGTCCGATTAATACTAGTGAGATTAAGTCTTAGAGCATGCGTAGGTTGTAACAAATACAGAATGTCTTACAAACAGTATTTGTGGAATAATGTGGGAAAAATACCGAAACGGTCCAGAACGAGATATATGAATCTAAGGAAATCGATCCCTAACGGAGTAGGAGAATTACCAAAAAATCCAGAATTTTCAAAAGATTTAGAAGAATTTTTGAATGAAGATTTGAATATACCACAACCACATGAACTAATACTCGACCAATTGCAACATGAAGAAATAGACTCAGACGACAGTGACGAAAGTGGCAGGTATGTAATGTTTAACAGCATTTATTTTCATTTTATTTATATAATTTATGTATGGCATATTCAATCAAGAGAGAGGAATGAAAGCGATTTCAATACATGGAGCTCGTCAGATGAAGATGAAGTAATGGATACAGGTGATTCTGATCAGGAAAATAAAAATAAATCTGAATTGGATGACTCGCTGTACGAGGGATCTCGGCTAAGCAAAAAAGAAAGCCTTTTACTAATTATGTCACACATTTTACGATTTCATTCATCCGAAGAAGCTATCAAAAGCCTATTACAGCTGTTAAAATGGCACCTGCCTCCAATTGCCACGTCAGGGTTTCCTCTGACCAATTTCTTGTTTTTTAAGCATTTTGATGGGTCGAAGTCAAATTTCACTCCCCACTTTTATTGCAAGTCTTGTGACTTGAACTACATTGGTCCAAAACCCGCAGAATTGATTGACTGTGAATGTGACATTTGCGGTGAAAAGTATAAAGAAGAAGACCTGCTTAAGAATGGTGATTACTTTCTAGTTTTCGATATCGACAGTCAAATATCGAATTTACTCCATCTTCTGAGCCTTGATGTGAAACCTAAGGAAGCTCGCATTGATGTAAGCGACATAACGCATACTTTAAATTACAACAAGAGGAATATGTCTACAAACGATATCTCTATTACTTGGAACACAGATGGCGTACCCGTTTTCAAATCTTCTAGATTTGACATTTGGCCGTTGCAGTTTGTTATAAATGAATTGCCACTAAATATTCGAGGGAGGAATACCCTCGTTGTAGGCCTATGGTTCGGTGAAAAGAAACCGAACATGAATTGTTTTTTAAAGCCTTTTGTCACCACCATGAACAAACTGTCCTCCAGAGGTTTAACTTGGCGAAATAAAAGGAACGAAGTCATCAAAACGCGAGTTTTTCCGGGTCCATGCTCTGTCGACTCGGTAGCACGATGTACAATGATGAACATGACCCAATTTAATGGACTGTATGGGTGTCCTTGGTGTAACCACCCAGGAGAAACCGTTAGCAAAGGTAATGGAACGACCCGTGTCTATAGCACGCAAACTGGCGACACTTTTGTAAATCTTACTCATCAATCTGTTTTGGATGATGCTCGCATAGCCGTTACTAACGGGGAACCATCAAATGGTGTTAAAGGTCCTTCGGTTTTGCTAGACCTCAAGAATTTTGATATTTGCGAGGATATGGTACCAGACTACATGCATTGTTTATGTTTAGGGGTAGTTAGAACAACAACAAATATGTGGTTGGACAGTAAAAACCACAAACTTCCCTTCTATATTGGCAACAAAATAGATCAATTAGATGAAAATATTTTACAAATCAAAGTTCCTAAGGAATTTTCACGTAGACCGCGATCATTTTCAACGCGTAAATACTGGAAGGCTTCAGAATGGCGATCTTGGGCCCTTTTCTACTCAGTTACCGTATTGAAGGGTATTTTACCTAAAATCTTCTATGAACATTGGCTTACACTTGTTTTACTGTTTCAAAATCTAATGCTCTCAGTTTTACCACTCGATACTCTTTACGAGGCAAGATATATATGTGTTAACTTTCTCAAAGATTACGAGCGATTATACGGAAAAGAGTATATGGTCTTCAATATTCATCAATTGCAACATTTGGTTGAGTGTGCGTCAAGGTGGGGTCCTCTGTGGCTTTTCTCAGCTTTTCGCTTTGAAAATAATAATGGGCGATTTCTAAAGCTTTTTAATGGAACACAATATGTCCATTTTCAGATTGCCAAGAAGTTCATATTATTACAATTTCTTCCTACGTTAATGTTGGAGCACAATATTTTTAAAAACAACCCTTTGGTCAAACGTTATTTTGATTCCTTGACAAATTATTTTAGTCAGTTTCCGTCAACAACTGAGATAAAAAACTATTTTATGGTGGGGCCAGCGTTAACATCGGTAGAATTTAGCAATAGTGACAGGGACTTGTTAAGGTTAAACAATTTAGGGGAGATAACTAAGCATTTTTATAAATCATTAAAAATTAATGGCATATCATTTACAACCGAGTCTTGCGCTAGCAAAAATAGAGAGAACTGTTTTGCCAGCATAAAGACTGAGACTGGTACTATTTATATAAAAATTAACAAAATATTCCGAACATTTCACGAAAACGAAACCAAATTCTACATGATAGGCGAAAGTATAAAGTTTCATAAAAGAAACCCAATAAAAAGTAACTCTGGAAAGCTTTTAGAAAGCTTAAAATATGTCAAAGAATTTAACGAAAATGTACTAGTAGAAATCACAGATAATTATACTCTAAAAAAGTGCATACGAATGAATATTGAGGAAAAAGTATTTTTATGTAAACGGGTGACCTGGGAACTTCTTAATTGCTAGTTTTACTTAATTTCTTTGTGAGCCGTGAAATTAGGTCCCCTTTTCCTACATTCAAATTTTACGGTTACAAGCGCAAGGCAGTTATTCAAAATTAAATGGGATAAAGATTCATTTTTGAGTGGTAATATATTAGCTGTTCAAAAATGATTGCTAGCGGTTAGTTTTGAACGTGTAAAACACTCCTTGTTCAAAATTGAATTTTTCTGGTTCAATCTGAATTCATCAATAGAGGTTTGTTCAAAACTAAACGGCCGCCATCATTTTTGAATGAAGCAAGCACGCTCATTTATATCAGAAGGTTGGAGAACATCCCAAAGGGCCTGACAGGTTTCTTTAATGATGTTGTGAGTTGTAGTTTTTCCAAGGCGGAAGGCATATGCCATTGAATCAAACCCATCTCCGGTAGCCAAATATCTAATTTTGAAATCAAATTATCACATGGGTGGACTTCACTATATATTAATAGAATGTCAATTAAAATTATTATGAAGATATACCGCAACGTAAGCGCAAGTCTTTCTCCCGGAGTAATTGGTTTTCGACCAGGAGGATTCTTCTTCAGATGAGATGATACCAACTCCAAAAGTTTATCAAATAATTTTGGTTCCATTCTCGTAAAATTTGAAAACTTTTTTCCATCGGTTTTTCTCATAGTTCTTTTCTAATTAAGTTTAAACAATACGAAATTCAACATGTAAATACTGTTAACAAATATTTCACGGCTCATGTCAGGAATAACATATTTACATACCAGAGTATTATAATGTTCTTCGACACTTCGTTTCCTCCAAGTAGGGTGAACCCACCATCTCTTACGTTTATATTTATTCTTGGCATTTAAGGTAATTGCATAATACAATAGTATTAATAGTAATTTCCTCTGAATTAAATAACGTCGTCTCCTGGAAGTGACCGCCATATTTGTTTTAATTTAATCAGGGCTCGCCTCCCACTATCACGTGACGTCCGTACCGCCCGCTTTAAAGCTAGATTGAAAACGACCTCTATGTTTGCGCGTTTTGGTCTTCTCTCACGCGCCAGCGCGGCGATATAATTCGCGATTTTTTGGCCCACAGAAGCGAAAGCTTGAAGCGCATTTGCTTTTGTTTGAAAACGAGCCTTAAGATTTTCGGGAGTTCTGCCTTTTTAAGGTAATATACTTATTCAACCCTTCACTTTTACTTGCTCTGTGAATTAAATCCCTAATATCCCCAATTTATGTATTTAACTTACTAGATGGATCAGTTGTTGAATTTTTATCGCGGGATGCAAAATGCCAATAAATTTAAACAAGAAGGTTAAATAGCTTATTTTTATACTTTTTATGATTTTGGGTAAATTAGAAAATATATTCCTTATCTGTACAGTTTTGTCCACGGCAAACGAGAGGTTGGCCGAAGAAAAAGAGAGTTTCCCCAGGAAAAGAGAGTTTTCCCACGCAAAGAGAGTTTTCCCACGCAAAGAGAGTTTTCCCACGCAAAGAGAGTTTTCCCACGCAAAGGGAGTTTTTCCACGCAAAGAGAGTTTTCCCAGGCAAAGAGAGTTTTCCCACGTAAAGAGAGTTTTCCCAGGCAAAGAGAGTTTTCCCACGCAAAGAGAGTTTTCCCACGCAAAGAGAGTTTTCCCACGTAAAGAGAGTTTTCCCAGGCAAAGAGAGTTTTCCCAGGCAAAGAGAGTTTTCCCAGGCAAAGAGAGTTTTCCCAGGCAAAGAGAGTTTTCCACGCAAAGAGAGCTTTTCGGAGTTATAGGTAGCTCCTCCCCAAAATACGCCTATTTTTTCGGGCAAACGAGCTCTAAATTCGGGGAAATGAGATCGGCTTTTCGGGCAAGCGAACGTTCGGGGAAGTGATAGTCACCCAGAAAATCGCCCTTCCACGATTCTCGCCCGCCTCTCGGCGTTACTCAGCTATCTTCAGTTCCTCACGGAGGCTCCGTCGCGTAGCTTCTAGGTTACGCTGAGCAGGGTGGTAGTTGGTTCTGCCTGTGCCACTTACGATGGTTGATATCGGGTTATATGTCTAATGAAAGTGAGGTTAATAAATTTAGTGTGTGTTTATAGTTCCGAGAGAAGTGCGAACTTCTCTGAGAAGCCTTAATGCGCTCTCGGAACGAAAGTACAGCTTTCGTAGTTAAAATACGGAAGCTTTGGTTAGTCGAATAAGTCAAAGTTATGTGTAAACGGACCAACTGCTGTAGGAACGAATAGGAGACAGTGAAACAAGCGAAGTTATTTTCGTAAGAAGAAACTAAACCATTGATGTAAAATGTTTTTAAATATTTCAATATCGTGGTGTGTTAAGAGTGGCTTTGTAAGCCACTTCTGTTACTTCGTTTGATAAATGTAAATTGTGATTTGAAATCCGTTTTATGGCAAGGTTTCGTAACAACTGTAAGTTGAAAACTCTTTTGTGGAGTTTGAAAACCATTCGTTTTTGAGATATAATTTTTTTTATTTGTAAATAACTAGCAGTTTAATCTAGTCTTTAGTTTTGGAAATGTCTTGTATTCTAAATCGGTTTTCCGAAGTGGATATGTCTGGTATTTGAAACCTGTGTTTGGTTTTAAAGTCTCGGATTTTCTGGGCATAGTGACTTTTATTGGTCGGAAATACCAGGGAATTGAAACCTGCTTTCAGGGATTTGACCCAGTTTTTTGGGGATTTGAAACTTGGTTTTTTTGGAACTTGAAATATCAGGGATTTGAAATCTGTTTTTTGGAGGGACTTGGAATATCAGGGATTTCAAACCCGGTTTTGGGAGACATGGAATATGAAAGATTTGAAACCCGGTCTTTTGGGAGACTGGGAATATCGGGGATTTGAAACCCGGTCTTTTTGGGAAACTGGGAGTATCGGGGATTTGAAACCCGGTGTTTTTTGTTGGGAAAATAGGAATATCGGGGATTTGAAACCCGGTGTTTTTTTGGGAAAATGGGAATATCGGGAATTTGAAACCCAGCTTTTTTGGGAAAATGGGACTATTGGGCATTTTAAAACCGATTCTCTTTGGGAAAATGGTACAATCGGGCATTTTAAAACCGATTCTTTTTGGGAAAATAGGACTATCGGGCGTTTGAAATCCAGTTCTCTTTGGAAAAATGGTACTATCGGGCATTTGAAATCCGGTTTTCTTTGGGAAATTGGGACTATCGGGCATTTTAAATCCGGTTTTCATTGGGAAAATGGGACTATCGGGCATTTGAAACCCGGTTTTCTTTGGGAAAATGGGACTATCGGGCATTTGAAACCCGGTCTTTTTGGCAAAATGGGACTATCGGGCATACTAAAAATGAGACCAATCATCCACAAAAGAAAAAGAACACCCCAAAATGGTTCTCTCTGGATCTCAAAACTGCCTTACGTAGAAAGGCCTACTTCCACCGGAAATTCAAAAGGACTCAAAGTAACTTAGCCCATCATAAACATACATTACAGTTTAGTCAAGAAATTTACTCAAGCGGGACAGAGACTATATCGCATCTGAAATCAGGAAAACTATTAAGCATAATCTAAAGGCGTTCTGGAAATATGTCAGCTCTAAGATAAATAACCCACAACACGATATAACTTTGAAAAAAGATGGCAGTGTCATAAGTGATTCACAGGATATTTCGAAGGAACTGTGCAAAATTTGCTCAACATAGGCTGAAGATAAATCTGACCTGTCATTTGCTTTTAACCCCAGAAATAAAATTCTTCAAGAGCTCTCATTAATCGAGATCTCACCACAGGATGTGTCGAACGCTTTTAAGAAACTTAAGCCAACATTAACATGTGGAATTGATGGAATACCAAATTTCATTATCAAAGGCTGCCAGCATACACTAATCCCACTTATGGTCTTCATCACAAATATGTCCATTAAATGCGGCATATACCCCGACGCGTGGAAATATTCTCTCGTTTCACCAATATTTAAAAAAGGTTGCAGAGTCGACCCCCAAATCTATCGTTCTATATTGTTGCTATGCTCCTTAAGCCTAGTCTTCGACTACATTATGAATAAGAAACTCTACGCCTGGTTCCTCCCAAACCTGCCAGTTCAAAAGCATGGGTTCCTGAAAGTGGAAAGCGTAGAAACCAACCTGTTTACCTTCTGCAACTCTGTGAAACCCGTAATTTAGAGCAAAGGGCAGGTTGACTCAATCTATATTGACATGTCAAAAACGTTTGAGCGAGTCTTACATCAAATACTTTTAGAAAAATTAAACTACTATGGCTTAAAAAATGTGCTGAATGGTTCAAAAGTTATTTATACGAAAGGATGCACCATAAAAGTTAAGAAAATGATCTCATCGATATCTTATGACGTTACCTGTGGTGTACCTCCAGGTTCTTCAATTGGCCCTCTCTTATTCAATATCTACTCCGCCGATAATCCCGATGTGCTTAAAAACGGATATGTTGAAAATTGCAGATGATACTAAATTAAGTAAATTGATTATATCGGACAAGAACTGCGAAGAATTACAGGCTGACCTGATCATTTACCATTGGTGCAATAAGAATAACATGTCGATAAATGAATCAAAAACAGTCATTTCATATACCAGAAAATTAAGCAATAAACTTGCTTTCGACTACAAAATCAATAAAAATCACTTCAACGTCAAGACACTGTAGTTGACCTAGGAGTAACCTTCGACTACCGTTTCTTATTTGCTGAACATATTTGTAAGACTGCCTACTACCAAAAAAATTTTCAATTGCTTACTTAGCATCGCTAAAAAATTTAATTCGAGGTACTGTTTTCTAACTTTGTATAAATCTCTAATTAAATCACGGTTAATGTATTGCTCCATCATTTATAAAAATTGTAGTAAATAAAATCTTCATAAATTAGAAAAAGTTCAAAACCATTTACCTATTATATGTATCGCTTCTTTTCTAAAGCCATTCCCTTTAATTATGAATCCTATCTCTGTCAACTAAACTGAGAAAACCTGTCTTGCGCCACTGACAAAAACGACATATTATTTCTAAACGAGCTTCTATTGTTCAAACTTAATTGTCCCGAACTAGTTTCATACATCAAATATAATTGTCAAACCGAAAATTTCGGGAAAAAAGGATATTCACAATTAAAAACTTTAAAAAAAGTTCCCCATTAGGACGAATATTTGACACATTCAATAAACTTAACAAAGTTCTGCTTTTTCCCAACGATAAATTATCTGCTAAAAATTTAAAGAAACTATTTTTTAAAAGAATGATTTAATATATACAGGGTGTTTCTGATAAGCATGTCATAAATTAAAGGGTGTGTTCTTTGGGTCAAACTGAGTGAAAAGTGTCAAAGAACATGGGGTCTACAACGCTTAGTTTCGGTGGTACGGGCCCCCAAACATTGACCCCCAAAACGTGAAAAATGTCACAAATGTGGAGTAAGAAATATCGGCTTGCTCATCTTGTTTAGACACTTCCAATACCCTCCCATCTTAGAATTCTAATGAGCCATTTTCTAGCAGAAGCGTATTATTAAAGGTAGAAGCGTGCAAGGACTGGTTAATAAAAGTTGTTTCAAAGTGACAAACAAAGAAGAGTTTCCAGTTAATGTATCATTTATTCGTACATGTACAAATTTAGCAGCAGTCTCAGAGGTATTGTTCAAAATGCCCACCATTAACATTAATGCAAACATGTGCCCGTCTAACGAACGATTCTTGGACATGTTGAAA
The DNA here is from genome assembly GCF_054372755.1 of Phalangium opilio. Taxonomy (NCBI): domain Eukaryota; kingdom Metazoa; phylum Arthropoda; class Arachnida; order Opiliones; family Phalangiidae; genus Phalangium; species Phalangium opilio. The sequence continues at coordinate 5,399,039 of NW_028324186.1, read as the reverse complement.
GATGCCTGGTGTGTTTCGGATTGTTTCACACCCTTCCAGTATTCGTTGTCTCAAGTCGTCCACATCACGGACTTCACTCTTGTACACCAAGTCCTTCATATGACCCCAAAGGTAGAAATCACACGGATTCAAATCGGAAGATCTCGCCAACCACGCAACTGGTCCTCCTCGTCCAATCCACCTCAAAGGAAATGTAGCGTCGAGATGTTTTTGAACCATACGGCTCAAGTGTGGTGGTGCCTCGTCGTGCATAAACCACATGTCACGTAGCAATTCTAACGGTGTGTCCTCAAGTAGTTGCGGTAAAATCTCTCTTAAAAACTCGAGATATGCCTCTCCATTTAGTCTGGGTGGTAGAAAATGAGGCCCTAATAAATGTGAGCCGACAATTCTGCACCACACAAACTAAATTGAATTTGGTGACTCCTAACAGTTGTTACATGTGGGCTTATCTGACGCCATTCATGGTCATTGTGATGGCCTTCAAATCTAGCCCTAAACAATAGGCGTCTAAGATAATCTGCATGGTTAAGAGCTTGCACTTTCTGAATACACCTCCTTCTGCAAACCATCTCCAAGAAAATGTCGCATAAGCCAGAACGTAAAACCATCAGAAGCAAAAAGATTTTACTCGGATCGTAAAAATTGCGGTCGGTTGGTATTAAGTGCGATGCGGTTGTTCACAAAGTCACAGAGCCGCTTAAACCCTCGGTAGTGACATAATGGCGTACACTTATCAAGAATAAGCGGTTATGCATCTTATGTATCTTATCTATGGAGGCACGGAGACAATATCAGGAACAATTTCCGCAACGTCGCGTACCGGATAGACGAACATTCGAGGCGGTTGACCGGCGCTTAAGGGACACGGGTCAACTACAACCACGAAATGATCGGGAACGAGATCTTCAAGAAGGCATCGAGGACATCGACCAAGACGTTCTTACCATGTTCGAGTATGACCCATCAACTAATACCAGACAAGTTGGACGACAGTTAGGCGTCAATCACATCTTAGTATGGAGAATTCTAAAAGTGCATCAGTTTCACCCGTATCACATTCTCAAGGTTCAAGCACTTAACCCTGCAGATTATCCTAGACGTCTAGACTTTTGCCGGTGGTTTGTGGCTAGAGTTGAAGATCATCTATTCTCACGCGCTCTTTTAGTTACCGATGAGGCATCTTTCTCCCGTGAGGATATTTTGAACTATCACAATGACCATGAATGGCGTCAGATAAACCCACATGCAACAACTGTTAGGAGTCACCAAGTTCAGTTTAGTTTAAATGTGTGGTGAGTAATTGTCGGCTCACATTTATTAGAGCCTCATTTTCTACCACCCAGACTAAATGGCGAGGCATATCTCGAGTTTTTAAGAGAGACTTCACCGTAACTACTTGAGGACATACCGTTAGTATCGCTACGTGGCATGTGGTTCAGAGACCTGCACGGGCCGAAAAACCAAGTATGTACTCGGACTCGGGCCGGGTTTCGGCCTTATTCAAAATGCTAAAACCGGGCTGGGCTTGGGTCGGGCCTGAAAAACTCCCATAAGTCAAAATCCAAGAGTGCCATACGCATGTCAAATTTCCATAAATCATAATTTGAATCATTGAGTTTCTTAAATGAGAATGTCCCACTCTGTTCGTCGTGGTCAGACATATTGATTATTCTTTCATACGTGTATGACTCTTCTTTATTATTAAGCCTTGGTCTATCTTTACATAACTTCACTTGACTATATCGTTATAAGCCTTGGTCTATTCTTCTTCATACATTTCACCAACATTTTGTCTTACTCACCAATTACCCAGTTCAATAGTCCTTTGTTCCTTGTTGTTTGTTTCAAAGACTCCACTTGACTATTCCTGTTGGCAACCACGCTGTGCTACCATGTTGAAATTTCAATCGTGAATCAGTTGCCAAAACAAGAACTCGCAATTGTGCATATTGAAATAGTTAATTTATTAGTCGAATTCTATATTTCCCTGGGTTAAACTTATTAATTTGTATATTACATAGAATAGAATCATGTTTAGTTAATTTAACATGTTAACACCTTGAGACCGGTATACGAACTGACTCATTTAGCCAAAAAATGCTTATCAGAAAGCTTATCACTACATCGCAAAAAGAGGGGAACATAAAAAACCTTATCAGTTTATGTCCTTTAGTGACGTCACTATTTAAATATCTAATAAAAAAACTGACCTATTTCAACATGTTTGTTAATAAACCTCTCCAGAATCTCTCGGCATGGTCAAATTTTCCAAACTCCGATTCTCATATATTTTTTTCTTTTCTTTAAAGAGATACTTCTAATTAAGAGAAAAAAAGACGTTCCAGCTTGTAAAATTTTCTTTCAACGCGGAGAAAATGCTATAGCCGCCTATAATTATTTAACAAAACAAAACATACAAGGATATAAAGGCAAAAAGACTGAATTTTCCCTTCTTTAATTATTTTTATTTAACTAACACATGTTTAAATCTAACAATATTAACCTAACATTTTAGTTTTGTTGATTTTACTCTCGTTGGTATTTAGCGCCGCCCGAGCGAATTGACTTTCGTAACGACTCAAGATTTCACTTTCACCGAGAGTCGGTCTTGTATGGCGAGCCAAAGCGGACAAAATTCGAAATTCGCTCTCCCTCCTTAGATATTTCGCACTGTCCCTCCTTATAATACCCTCGCTCCCTCTCTTTAAACCTCGCTCCCTCCCTTCAAAACTTTCCCTCTCTTTCAAAACCTCGCTCCCTCCCTTCAAAACCTTCCCTCTCTTTCAAAATCTCGCTCTCCCTCTCTTTAAACCTCGCTCCCTCCCTTCAAAACCTTCCCTCTCTTTCTAAACCTCGCTCTCCCTCCCTCCTTATAATACCCTCGCTCCCTCCCTGCAAAACCTTCCCTCTCTTTCTAAAACTCGCTCCCTCTCTTTAAACCTCGCTCCCTCCGTTCAAAACATTCCCTCTCTTTCTAAACCTCGCTCTCCCTCCTTATAATACTCTCGCTCCCTCTCTTTAAACCTCGCTCCCTCCCCTTATAAAAGCCTCGCTCTCCCCCCTTATAATACCCTCGCTCCCTCTCCTTATAAAAGCCTCGCTCTCCCTCCTTATAAAAGCCTCGCTCTCCCTCCTTATAATACCCTCGCTCCCTCTCCTTATAAAAGCCTCGCTCCCTCTCCTTATAAAAGCCTCGCTCTCCCTCCTTATAATACCCTCGCTCCCTCTCCTTATAAAAGCCTCTCTCCCTCTCCTTATAAAAGCCTCGCTCCCCCTCTTTATAATAGACTCGCTCCCCCTCTTTATAATAGAGTCGCTCCCCCTCTTTACAATAGACTCGCTCCCCCTCTTTACAATAACCTCGCTCCCCCTCTTTACAATAGCCGCGCTCTCTCCTCAGAAAAAACTGTCGCTCTCTCCCCTCAAGATAGCGTCCGCGCTTGCTTGTTTTTTATCGTTGCCTTCCACAGTACATTTTTTTGTTGGGATGCGCTATTTTGCAAATCCATACAGTTGCGGTGAAGATATTCAACAGCTCGCGCTACTTTGCAGACCGTAGTTCAGGAGACTCATACTGCAGAGTCTGTGTAGGTTGGAATTATATACAAATTATTGTGGATAATTACAGATAATTATAAAATAAACTAAAATCGTATTATCCATAATTTTTTCATGTAATACCATGCCAATTTTCTAGCTAATTTTAAAATAAAGTGGCGTAGCTTATGGTTAAAAAGACAGAGCTCTGGTGCTTAACTATGCAAACTTTAGCTCACACGATTGTCAGATATTGAAGAGGTAATTTCGGAAATTACTCGGGTACAAGCATGCTTGTTGTAGTGTTTTTTCGACAGTCATTTAGGCGGTCCAAAACAGTCCGAAAATTAGTGAGTGCACTTTTCGGCAAATTGCAAAATGAATTAATTAATCTTCATTAACAAATTCATTCTAATATCAATTTTGTCTGTAAGTTGTACTCAAGCATTTATTGTGCAACTTTAGAAATAATTGCTTTTGTGTTATGGTTTTAATCAACTTTCCCATCCCATTTCTCCCCATCTCAGAGAAATAATCGGATTTTTTTTTCCCAATTTTTAAGATATCCATTTCTCCAGAAGTAAATAGCAGAAGTGGCCCAATAGACTAATTTAGCGAGGCGTCACTTTCTGGAAAATTTCGCGCCGTCCTAACTAGGTGATTTTGGCGGGAAAACGCGGATGAATACATGGATTTCCAGGATTGGTAGTAGTCGTCTGCTTCATTCCCAACCACAGGGTTATTCTCACCCATATATTTCAGAGGAGTTGCACATTCATCAGACAAATCAGTACCTTGTAGTTTTCTTTTAACAATCACTGCCGCTGAATGTTGTTTAGCGCCAAGAACACCAATTTCCAAATTAGTTCCAGGATTTTTCAAATTATTATCCTTAATTTCAACCCCTTCCCTATCTGCAAGCTCGCCAAGGCTTAAGTCTTCCGTAGAGATATTCTTAGTTTTCACATCTGGTTTGGTTTGACTTGCTTTAGTTTTTCCTTTAAATACAGTTTGTGTCTTCTTCTCACTTTGATCTTTGTATGTATTGAGTTGAAATATTCATATTTAGATTTGACGAACGGCACGCGAGTTCTAAGTATAGAATTTCACGACAGACGACTGAAATAGTTGAGAAGCTTATCACCAGGTAGCGATAAAATGAAAATGAGAACTACTTTCTGGGCTCCTCCTGATTGGCTTATTTAAAATATTGAGCGCGGGAACCGTTTTTGAGGGGTTTCGCGACGCCTTGCACTAGCCAAAGGTACAAAGGGCCACTTCTGCTATTTACTTCTGATTTCTCCCAATCGGATTTTTTCTCCCAATTTTTCAGATTCCCATTTTCCCCAAAAACCACGTTCCTCCCATAGCTCTTAGATACAGAATTTAGTAAGGTGGAATTGATTAGGTTCGTTGCAGTTGTAATTGATTACATAAGGTTAGGTTTGGTTGGAATTGATTAAATTTGAAAAGGTTGGATTTGGTTGGCATTGATTAAATTTGGTTTGGTTACGTTTAATTGGAATTGATTAAATTACGTTAGGTTTGGTTGTATTATAGTTAATAAGGTTAATTAATTAATTTAGTTTGGAATTGAAAAAAATAGGTTGGGTTAGGCCGGTTTCTTATTGGAAATGTTTTCTATACGTTTTTAACTATATTTGGAAAGTCATTATTTTGGTCGAATACATCTTCTTTAGCAAAATATTGCTTCTTTTATAGGGCAGGTTTCGTTAGGTTGGAATTGAAACAATTAATAATGTTGCGCTCACTGAAAAACCAAATTTTTAGGAATTTCGGGAAAAATAACTACCGATTTATAAAAAAACTCAAAATTAATAAAAACTCAAAAGGACTGTATGGGATTTGATTAAACGTCGTAACTAATTCAGTATCTATAACCTATTGCGGAAATTAAGAGTGAATGATAGAGCCAATTATAAGAAGTGGTTGAGAATGACTCCGACAACATTTGAGAGTTTATTGCAAATAGTGGGTCCTTATATTCAGAAGAACGACACAATTTCTATTGCTTAAAAATAAGGCCAAGTAGGATGAAAGAAAGAAAAAAAAATCTTCTTTGGTCGCTAGAAAATAGATTTTTGGGCGATAATAGGTAAGAGCTGAGCAGCGAATAAAAAGGCCTCCTACCCACCCACATTTTATACGGGCAAAGCTGACCTATTCGCTCGTAAAAATAGTTTGGAAACTATTCCGGGCGAAAGGGGTGAGCGAATGGCCATAAATATGTCAGACTAGGCGAACGGACGAGCGAAATGCTCATGACGGGCTATTCGCTCCTCCGTTCGCTTCTCAATTCGCCAGGTGTGAACCAGGCTTAAAGGGATACTTTCTTTTAATTTCATTGCAATAAATCCCTATAAGGTTACTTTATTTCGATAGATAGACAAATAAGGATTCTGAAAATATATATGTTTTTATATTTTAGTTTAATTAATGATTTTTAAATTACGATTAAAAGATCCAAAATGCTCTAGTTTTGCGATCATGAGGGCACCTGGTGACACAGAGTCGAACCACCGAAAAACGTTACTAGTTCGTCTCTACCAATTTCGACGTCATAAGTCTCTAAGGCTCCGTAGTGTTTTTCCTACTGGTAGGGGGATTCATTCTGTGAGCGCAGTATGATACAGATTGACGGGAATTAGTATGGCTGCACACCAAATTCTTCTACTTCAGAAGAACTACCCTCAGATTCGTTTATTATAAATTGTTCCGAATTTTCTGAATCCAAAGAATCAGAGTTCGAACTTTCATCTTCAGATTCAGGACCGGAATGATCAGAAATACTTTCTCGTCTGACATTCTTAAGCATATAAGCAGACGACGATGCACCAGGCAAGCTGACCTAGATTCTCGTTCCTACTACATTTTACTCCTTAAACGACAGTTTTCATTCCAACTACTACCAACCAATCAGAGACCGAACTTTCCCTACGTAGGTAATGGGTTGAAAATGGTGGCCGATTTTAAATCTGGTGTTCAAAATTTTAATTTTTATTCACGTTTATTTTAATTAACAAATGTTTCTCGCGATTTCTACTGACCCCCATGTTTTTAGGGGTGGTTAATTTATAGAAAACCAATGTTAGTGTGACCAACTCAGATAAATCCGATTCTATCCCTTTAATGTTAAAGTCCCATAGAGCAGATCATTTTAGCGGGCCGTATCCTAAAAAACTTAATTCACCGGTATATTTCCGTTACATTTTTTCCCAAAATTTTCAAATACCGACGAAAAGGTAACTGAACATAGTTGGATATAAAAAGATTCTACGAGTACGAAGAAAAAACCTGTGTATTACCATAAGTTAATTATCCTCCTCTAAGTTCACAAATGCGGGGCTTTGGCTGGGTATCTTCGGCAGGGTAGCGTGACGTCAGAACTTGTATGGCTCTAAGATCGAAAGGGAGAAAATTCTGTCGAGGTGCAGCCACCGAACGGCCGAGACTGTTACTAAATGTGTGGAGCTATAATTTGGGAGAGTTCACTAGCAGTATTTCTGTTAGTGGTCAAGCTGGCAGGTGAACCCGAGGGGCTTCTAACTCGTGAATTCGGTGTACATCACTGGCTGAATTCCATGTGAATTCTAAAAACAAACTTCTGAATTCCACGAAATATTCCATGTATTCAAGTGAATTCAAACGAATCAAGAATTGCCCTTTGAATTCAAGTGAATTCCCAAAACATTTCATGAATTCATGCGAATTCCTGATCAAACTTTATGAATTCAAAAAAATCTTTGGCAAATTTACTGAATTCTCCGAAATAATTTTGTGAATTCATATGAATTCCAGCGTATTCCCAACAGTGTCAATGAATTCAATTGTATTCGCGACAATTAGCATGAATTCATTTGAATTCAGAAAAATGAGCTCGAATTCTTTAAGAATGCGCACGAATTCACTGAATTCCGCAATGAATTCTTTGGTATTCATTATTTTTTTCGTGTATTCATCTTTTCGATGAGATATTTTTTCAAACGATAGAGTATAAATACCACTGGGCCCAGTTTAAATCATTAAAAGTATTGTTCAGTGTTTTTATTTTGACAATAGCTCACTCGATCACGCACTCGACGACGCAAGCTGCTCACGCTATAGAAGCCCGTTCAAAGATTCGATTTACAAGTATAAGCCCGACTTTTGAAAAAAATCAAAGGAACCGAAAATTAAAGCAAGTTTCTAAGGGATGAGGTAGATTTTTGGTCAGATCCTTGGTCCTATTGATCCAAATGACCTGATATTTTAACGAGACGCGTGTTTCGACGTGTTTTATTTAGTGCTGTGCGAGTACTCAATAAGACTCGAGTACTCCATAAGATATTTTCTGAGACTCGAAGAAGTTTCGAGTATCAGATTAAGGCTCGATAAATACTCGAACCTGCTTTTGGAAGACCTTATTTTCTAATATTTGTAAACGTGCAGATGTCTCGAAAGCCCTTGGGGTGATGCCCAGCCATTCGCGATTTCTTAGCCACATCTTATGATGTACATCTACGATGAGGCTCTTAGTTTGGCCTGCCCTGGCGGCATTGTAGTGTCCCACGGTAAATGCCTTTGGTAGTATAAAATTTTTCGTTCGTCATTGAAGGGAGAATGAATGGGAGAAAATTGTGGTGAGGTGATATTTTTCGTTAGTGTATTTTAACAGCAAGTTTAAGAATTAGATTTATTTGTCCTAGTAAAGTTAAACATTGAGAATTGTGTTTTACTCGAATTGTGTTTTTTTTTGCTCGATAAATTTAAAGCGAGAGACAGCATTATGGTATTGCCTTAATTTAAATTGGAGGTTTAATACTCCCTTTAAAATTCATGTCACCCGTCAACAATAAGGGTTTCACGCTTTTTATCCCGCTCCTCTATTTCAAAATTCAAAGAAATCAAGAGGAATATTTATAAATCAAAAGGAAGTATATACCTACGTTATATTTAGAACGGTTTTAAGGTGGTGTTTACTATTAGAAGTTACGTGTATTTTCTATAAATCGACAAGAGTTTTAAAAGAAGGTACTAGCTAGGAGCCCCAGATATTACAAGTATAACATGACTAAATTTATTGAAGTAAGGATTAAGGGTTATGATTTTTTGTTAGGGCATCGAGGGGCTATTCACTCTGATCTTCAGTACTTCAGCCTTTTTTTCGGGTAAATCGTTTTACCTTTACTGTTAATGGATGCACATCGTGGGGGTACTCACTCACGTTTTCCGTTCGTATCACACTATAATTATAACTGAAGTGAAAAAAAATCAGTAATAATTTTAAAACAGTAGCTCATCGAGGGGCTATTTAGTCAAATTTTCTGTACGCCTGTTAAGTACGGTACGATGTGGCTACTATATCGAGCCCTTGGGTCGTCTTGTTAAATGTTGTTCTTACTTGTTGTTCGCGACTTTTAATTTTTTTCGGTCTTCATTTACCAAACAGGTTAGTATTAAGGGATAGAACTAATTTTAAAAGCACTTTCTTCCAATTTAGTATTATGCCTATACCTTCTTGCTGTGTGTCTTATTGGTCATATGACACTTTCATCCAACCTTTTTCAGTTTGTTTCTTGATCATGATTTTTCTATGGGTTTTTTTTTTGAAATACAGTTTTGAACTAAAATTGCCTTAACACAATAAAGTTTACTAGGTGGAAACACCGCTCCTGGCCCATTGGACCGTATGTCCCATACAACAGAATACTGTTGAACAGAATATAGCCAAAATGTGGCGATTTTATGATCTTAAAATTTTAAATGCTATTTAACGATATATTTTTAATGCCGTTTTTACAGGCGGAATTAAAGATTTTGTCTTTTGGTTTTTTTAAACATCCTTGTTCTAATGCTTAGTCTATCAATACACTTTCCAATATAAATATTGACACTACGATGGTCAAATTACAAGTTTACTAGCAAGTCTCTATTGTAATCGAACCGAGCAGAAGCTAAGCTAACCTAACCTGTAATAAAATCAATGTATTAGAGAAGGACCTTGTTCCAGGGTCTTAATAAATATAACCAAAAACGGATTTATGTGAGAAGAACGTTGAAGGTAGCAAATTCACTACCCATCCTCGCATACTTTATTGAGAAACGTCGTCTGCTTATATTTTGACTCCACCCACAAATTCTGTATATCTCTATTTTCGTGGTTAAATATATAAAGAAAGAAAAACTAGATGCTTAAAAAAGAAACATCAATTATTTATATTCTTAACTTTAAAACATAATTCCACTAAATCGGGAGTTATATAGCATTGTTGTCCACTTTGCTTTTTTTACCACTGGCGCAATTTCGGAAAAAATATTTAACCACAAAAATAGAGGTCTCTATACACAGAATTTGTGGGTGGAGTCAAAATATAAGCAGACGAAGTTTCTCAATAAAGTATGCGAGGATGGTACCAGAGGCTAAAGCTATGATCCCACGTTCTTAGTGCATAAATCCGTTTTTGATATAACATATAGTGTTCAAGGGTCTTAAAAAATATAGCATTTATTGGTAAGCATATAAATAAAACGGGTAGCAAAAACAAAAAAATAATCCTTTCTGTTAACATGGTTACCACTCCAGATAAAAATTTTTCAAACGGTCGCAATGTAGAAAGCTCACAAACAAGTTCTATCAGGAGCCCTTCCTCATAAAAATATGTTTGTGATATTAACCAGACCTTACAGTAAAAGTATTCTTAAATAACTTATCGAGGGACTAGTCCCTAAACACCGATGACTAGTAAAGTCATAATTTAATTAACCACTGCCATGAGTTAATAATATGTTAGCTCGCTAACATAATTTAGGGAGCTAACATATTATTAACTCATGCCACTGCAAAGGGCAGGGATTTCACTTTTACATGTAATCCTTTTAGTACAGTCAAAGGTACAGCCGTGTACACACATTTCATTTCTAAAGCTTTTACCCGTAATTGGTATACAGGGACTCGTAACTTGACAAGTCCATCGCTAAATTATTTACCGAAAATTCTCTTAAAACATTTGAGTACTGGAATGTCACAGAGAAATTCGTTGAATTCCGTGAACTCACTTCAAAATCAACAAATTCACTGATGAATTTCGTGAATTCGCTTCAAAATTTACGAAATCGCAGATAAATTCAGTGAGATCTCTTTTTAATTTTGTGAATCCATCTAAAGCATTGATGAATTCAGAAAATTCCCTGAATTCACTTAAACATTTACGAATTCATACTCGAATTCCGTGAATTCACTATAAAAATCTATAAATTCGGATGTGAATTCATTTTTACTTGCGTGATGTCATCTAAAACATTGAAAAATTTCTTGAATTCTTTGAATTCTTTCTAAGAATTCTGTATTCAGTAGAGAATCATGAATTCACAGGGTTGAAAATGAAGGAATTCATGAATCTGAAATCAGGTGTACATCTTCTAAAGAGAGATAGCAGCCCCTCGGGTGAACCCCCCCCCTCAAAACTTCGTATTTTTATCTCTCGCGTAGGGTATTGGCGGAAAGCATTTTTCAAACCGAACCCCAAAATTCTTCTCTCTGAAGAGTTCGAGGCAGGTTTCAGGCCTAAAGCGTAGTAAAGAATATGTAGGAAGCGCTAGCTCATACAGCACAATTTTGTATTAATGTTGAGTTGATACATGTTACGGATAGGGTATAGGGTCTTTGTAAAGGAATCCAGACAGACACTATTGCCATAGGAAGCATAGCGTTTTGTGTACTTAGAGGAGGATAATTAACTTATGGTATTACCAAAAATATAAAGATATTAGAACAAAAAGTAGAGTTCGTACAATCTTAATTGCGAGGGGGTAGACACTTCATTTTTTTGTGTAACCTTGAGTTCGAATTTTGCAACCACCAAAGTTAATTAAAACCATAACACAAAAGCAATTATTTCTAAAGTTGCATAATAAATGCTTGAGTACATCTTACAGACAAAATTGATATTAGAATGAATTTGTTAATGAAGATTAATTAATTCATTTTGCAATTTGCCGAAAAGTGCACTCACTAATTTTCGGACTGTTTTGGACCGCCTAAATGACTGTCGAAAAAACACTACAACAAGCATGCTTGTACCCGAGTAATTTCCGAAATTACCTCTTCAATATCTGACAATCGTGTGAGCTAACGTTTGCATAGTTAAGCACCAGAGCTCTGTCTTTTTAAACATAAGCTACGCCACTTTATTTTAAAATTAGCCAGAAAATTGGCATGGTATTACATGAAAAAATTATGGATAACACGATTTTAGTTTATTTTGCACTTTATTTTATAATTATCTGTAATTATCCATAATAATTTGTATATAATTCCAACCTACACAGACTCTGCAGTATGAGTCTCCTGAACTACGGTCTGCAAAGTAGCGCGAGCTGTTTGAATATCTTCACCGCAACTGTATGGCTTTGCAAAATAGCGCATACCAACAAAAAATGTACTGTGGAAGGCAACGATAAAAAACAAGCAAGCGCGGACGCTATCTTGAGGGGAGAGAGCGACCGTTTTACTGAGGGGAGAGAGCGACCGTTTTTTCCGAGGAGAGAGCGCGGCTATTGTAAAGAGGGGGAGCGAGGTTATTGTAAAGAGGGGGAGCGAGTCTATTATAAAGAGGGGGAGCGAGTCTATTATAAAGAGGGGGAGCGAGTCTATTATAAAGAGGGGGAGCGAGGCTTTCATAAGGAGAGGGAGAGAGGCTTTTATAAGGAGAGGGAGCGAGGGTATTATAAGGAGGGAGAGCGAGGCTTTTATAAGGAGAGGGAGCGAGGCTTTTATAAGGAGAGGGAGCGAGGGTATTATAAGGAGGGAGAGCGAGGCTTTTATAAGGAGAGGGAGCGAGGGTATTATAAGGAGGGAGAGCGAGGCTTTTATAAGGGGAGGGAGCGAGGTTTAAAGAGAGGGAGCGAGAGTATTATAAGGAGGGAGAGCGAGGTTTAGAAAGAGAGGGAAGGTTTTGAACGGAGGGAGCGAGGTTTAAAGAGAGGGAGCGAGTTTTAGAAAGAGAGGGAAGGTTTTGCAGGGAGGGAGCGAGGGTATTATAAGGAGGGAGGGAGAGCGAGGTTTAGAAAGAGAGGGAAGGTTTTGAAGGGAGGGAGCGAGGTTTAAAGAGAGGGAGCGAGGGTAATAAAAAGAGGGAGAGCGAGATTTTGAAAGAGAGGGAAGGTTTTGAAGGGAGGGAGCGAGGTTTTGAAAGAGAGGGAAAGTTTTGAAGGGAGGGAGCGAGGTTTAAAGAGAGGGAGCGAGGGTATTATAAGGAGGGACAGCGCGAAATATCTAAGGAGGGAGAGCGAATTTCGAATTTTGTCCGCTTTGGCTCGCCATAGTCTTGGAGCGTTCACGCTTCCTGTGGAAGCATTGTTTTGTTCTTTGTTTAAATTTTTCCCCAGTGCGGCAAGGATTTTTCTCGATTCCGCCATGACATCCGTGAGTAGAGATGTGAAATTACCGTTATTTTTAAAAACGGTAATTTACCGGGTAAATTACTGATAAATTACCGATTGAAATTTTGGGAAAACAAAAATTACCGTTCAGTCAGTAATTTTTGGTAATTTATATTTTCCTGTGCTTACAATGCATTACTTCAAACAAAGTTTAATTGTGAGCACTATCTGACTCCCTTACACGTATTTGCGGCTTTTGCTACCAAGATGACAGCCGTGGCCTTTCAATTCTGATTTCTAATTAAAGAATTATTAAAAGACTGATTTTTAGCGCAATTTTGTAAGTACTGACTAGCGAATAGCGCCTGGTGAGTCATTTTGGAAGTAAACACAGAAATAATTGATCATTTAAGTGTAAAATGAACATTTAATGCATACTAAAAATGTTTCGTAATTTACCACGGTAATTCACCGCCGTAATTTACCGGTAAATTACCATTGTAAAATTACGGTAAGATATAAAACGGTAATTTACGCGGTATTTGGTAAACTACCGACTCACATCTCTATCCGTGAGTGAATCGTAATCACCAGTTTCAATTTCAGTTGAAATTTTTGTCAAAGCGTTGATCAAGGCCTTTGCGTGATAAATATTATTCAGAATACCTTTTATTCTAGAATGAGGAGCCAGTTAAGCAAATGACTTTGACAATAGTACGCGGTGTGTCCTAAGAATGGAACTATTCTTGCGACGATTTCCGTACCGTCTGGTGTCATAGATACTTTGCATTTAGAGCAAAATTGGTTTCTTAAATCTGAGCCAAAAATTTTAGTCAAAGATTTTTCATTCGCATTCGCAACCGTGTTTACGAAAGCTAGTACTTTCGAAATGGCTTGATTTCCCACATTACAAATGTCGCTGCATTCCCAATAAACGGTTTTCGGTTTAGTTTCCATAAGACCACCTTCATTAATCACGAAATTAGCTTTCGGATTCTTCTCCACAGTTTCCACAATGTTGAAAAGACTCGTTACAGCTCCAAACTCATTAACTTGGAAGTATCGTTCAATGTCACCAGCTGTGCTATTTTTTTTTATGTCAACAAAATTTCCCATTTCGTCAACAAACAATTCTTTAGATGAATTACTAGCACGGTCTCTCAGCACCTTTCGTACAAGACCATCAGAATCTAATTGGAAAATTTTGCTGTAACGTGACTCGTCGGCATTTTTCAATATTTTTGCATTATTTCCAATTACATAATAGGTGATTTCGTGGAAATATGCTTCTTTCAGGCTATTGTGAAGCCTTTTCCCACCCACTACTTTCTCTAAACTGTCTTGATTAACAGACCCAAATTTTTTCATTTTCTCAGCAATATCTTTAAATTCACTAAACACCCCTGATAGGTTGGCTTGGTATGCCGAATAGATTTGTCTTTTCAAATGTAATATTCTACCAGCTAACAATTGACATTTTAGCTTGTGAGAGACAGATTTGGTGGATCTGTTTCTAGTCTTAGCGTCAACAGACTTCGATACTGCTAATCTTTCAGTTAAACGTGTGACTAGAAAACGTTTGTAGCTTTCAGCCATGAATTTCTGGTTTTTCGTTTTGAAAATCCCTGGATTCAAGAGCTTTTTCGCAAAACCCATTTTACCCTTCTGAATTCGTTTCTTATTAGTTTTTTTTTATTTTTTGTACGCACATTAATGCCGCCACCTGGCGGCATAGTTTTCGTATGTACTTTCACTTTCTCAAGCAGAGATTTACGCAACACTTAGTTTTTCGCATTCTTACCTTGAAAGTACGCGTTGTTTTTCAAATAGTATTTTTTGCAGTATATCTTGTTAGCGTGACTCCTCACCTAAGTTTTACTCTGAAGTTGCAATTTTAACTTTTCTTGCGCTCTCCTTTTTTGCATTGCTTGACGCAACGTTTTTCCCTTAACTGCTTCAGTTGTAACCATTGTTATTATTCGTAAAAAGGTGCAACACAGTTCTGTATTTTTCAAACAGATCTTAATTGCACACAGCGTGTATTTTTAAAGAACACCTTTGGTAGCAAAGAAGTGCAATAAAGCGTTGCACAAAGAAGTCGTTGGACCCCAAAGAAATCCAATAAAGCGTTGCTCAAAGGACACTTTGAACCCACAAAGATGTCCAATCGAGTGTTGCACAAACAACACTTTGGACCCACAAAGATGTCCAATCGAGTGTTGCGCAAAGAACACTTTGGACCCACAAAGATGTCCAATCGAGTGTTGCGCAAAGAACACTTTGGTCCCACAAAGAATTACAATTATATACACTCTTAAATAAAAAAAGCATACAGTAAAATGAAGTAGAAAGTATTAGGCTTAACGTGAATGGAAAAAAGAAAAATTAGAAAATTAGAAAGGTGAAAAACAGAGAAATAATTTAATAAATACCCTGTAAAGAAATCAAACGAATTAAACTTATTAACCCTCAAAAGATTATTTAGAAATAATAATTAGTAGCAGCCGAAATAAAAGGTACCAAAACCCAAGAATCAACCTAATTTCCCGAAAAATTAATTTTAGGCGCACTCTGGCTGGCTGTAGGAATAGGTCAACGGATGGAGCCACTGAATTTTTTTAATAGCAGGGTTGGAAATAGGGAAATGACTACAAAATTCATAAGACATTGTCCACTAGAATGAGCAAAGATAGTGTCGTATTTTCCTAGTCAAGTTTCGGAAAATTGAACAGTCACAATGTCCAGTGACCCCCTCAGTTATTTAAAAAATAATGCAAAAAATTGAACCATGTCCCGTTTCCACTCTTGTGCTTATTACCGGCCCTGATACGCATAGTTTTTAGCCGTTAGAAATTTCCATCTGGCACGATGCTCACGAATGCCATTTCTTTTTCTTTCGACTCTTCAAGGAAGCGGTCAAGGACTAAAAAGAGTGAGTTCTTTGCTAAAATATATTAAGGATATTTATATATAAATGTTTCTTTAAACTGAGGTATATATTTAACGACTTGAAGAATTATTTATATGAACAAGGCATAGGCCTATTTTAAAAATAGATTTTTTGAACACTTATTGACGTGAAATTGTAATTTTTTTTAAATTCCTTGTAAACGACCAAAGATAGATGTACAATCCGCGGTGGCACGTTCCACATTCATGCAGAGTCAAACCGTCGCGGTGCCCGTGGCGGTCGTGGGGGCAGGGTAGGAAAACGGGGCTCAAGGCGGCCCCGAATTTGCTACAATTGTAGAAAGGAAGGGCATATGAAACGTAATTGCCCTCTCCTCAAAGGTATGGGATAAATTTTGAAAAGCAGTTAACAAGTCAGTTGTACAGTATTATCTATAAGTGGTTTTGCATTTATATTTTTATTACATTATAAATACTATTTCTATTGTAATAAAAATGTTTATTAAATAGTCAGTTGTATGGTATTGTCAAGAAGTGATAAACTCTTAAAAGAAGTTTTCTATTTATTTTTTTATATCGGAAAAGTTCTTACAATACAACGACGCTGTTAGGGAATGTTTTTACGACAATGTTTGTAAGTGGTCAGCTTTCCTAAAACGGTTTTCTTTTTTATACTTCTGCCTTTTCATTAATGTGCAAAAAGATTTGAGTTATAAATTTAGATAATTGTTAGAGCAAATGTATGGCTTACCAAGTAACAGGCAGATAGATAGTCTAATTTCAATAAAGATAGTTACTAGCCTTGATAGTTATTACCTCTATTCTTGGAAGGGCAAGGAAGCGCCCCAAGGTGAAGAGAAGAGTGAGGGGGCGCCATCGCAAGCGTCCCAAGGTGAAGAGAAGGGTGAGGGGGTGCCATCGCAAGCGCCCCAAATGGATGAAGGGCCGGCCACTCTGGTGACGGTTTAATTTTTTCTGTAAGTATTATAAATAATTAACCTAGTTAGAAATGAAGTGATCAATTATGTTAAACCGGGGCACAGAAAAAATGCAAAATTTTTAACGTTAGACTTGAATTTCATAAAAGCATTCTAAAATTTAGGAACAAATATAATTACGAAATATAGTTGCTTAAGCATAAGGAAGGTACATAGGCGCCCTATAAATATGACCATAATATTCCTCCAGAATAGGCAAGGTTGGGTTAGGGTTAAAATGTATTATTATGAGTTAAGTCTCATTGGTTCCTCTCTTTGCAAAAACAAATTGGTGGGGATTAGCCAGCATGGTTTGGGTGCCAATAAAGGGACCTGTTGCTTGAATGCACGCGAAAATTCAAATTTTAAACTAGTCTTATAATTTAGATGTAAGAAGTTTTTCTACTATTTTCCTGTGTTCCAATAACATTCTTCTTAGAATATAATTTCTTGTTTTATGTAGCATCATCATTCATCTCTTTTCTTTTTAAATTGAAATTATTATTTATTTATGTAAGTCACATATCTTCAATGTCATTAAAATGATCCATAGATAATTATTTTTATTATTCATTCCTCTTTTATTTAATCATTTAAATTTTATCTATCTTGACAATTTTATTGTACATTTAAATTTCACTAAGCATGGATTCAATGCAACGTCATGAAGCATGCCAATTTTATTATTCTATGAAGCATGCCAATTTTTTTATTCTAAGAAGCATGCCAATTTTATTCATTTAAATTTGATTAAACATCCCAATTTCATTCATTTAAATTTGATTATAAGCATCCAAATTTTTTTATTTATTTAAATTCGATTAAACATCCCAATTTTATTATTTAAATTTTATTACGCATTCCAATTTTCTAATTTGTACGACAACCACTCAGTATAATAAGCGTACAAGATGGACTTTTCACTGTACTAAAGTGATTACTTTCTATTTTTAATTCATTAACATTTTAATAATCGTTGCAATTCCACATTAATCATAGTCATTGTATTATTTTATAAACTATTTAATTAAATGTAATGTGTTTCTAATGATTGATTAGAACGGAAACTGTCATTAGCCTTGATATCGAACACCTTAATTTTGGAGGATATATCATGTTTTACTAGCTGCGAGATACTTAAGTATATTATATAACGCTGTGTGTTGTGTAGGAACTAGGAAATCCATCATGAACATAATAGTTAATTTCCAAGCAGGAATGTGTTTTACCATAAGTTTATCATGCCTCATCAGGCATGATAAACTTATGGTTTTACTAGTGTTAAAATTAATCTACTTTCAATTACAGAGTTAAAAAATAAAAATCAATCTATTTAACTAAAAAAAATTATCTACTTCGTTCGATGACACCGAGTGAAAAAACTGGGAACAAAACCAGTCTGCGTAGAGTTTGCAAGTTCTCTTCACGCTAGTTAAACATATTTTGTCAAAATTTCAACAACCCCAATCCAGGATTCCCATAAAACTACGTTAAGAATTGAAATAGTTATAAGTAATATTGACTTAGTCTGTTTGATATTTTCCTCAGAAACTTCTTAAAACCATATATAGAGTCAACGCTACCCATAAAAAAACACAGAGACAAACCAGGAATGCCAACTTTAAACAATTTTTGTTAAAATTGACTTACGTTTTGTTTGATAACTCCAATAATTTCAGAATCTTATTTTTAGTATAAACCAAAATTAACTTAAAATAATCTACTTATAAACGTCTTTAAAAGAACGGTACACTGGAGAACCAGAGCTACATTCGTATCTTCAAAATTATAAAAAATATGGTAGATATATGATGAACAGCAATGGTTTATCATGTTTATTATACAGTCCTTTGAATTAAAAAATAAGCCACATAAAATATTGTTACATAAATAATAAGATATAGTGACCTATCACTATTATATTATTATATTCACAATAACATTTAATGAATGTACGATTCATCGCTCAGATAATTACCGTTTCCACTAAAGTAGAACTTAGCTTATTAAAATACTCAAGCTCCCAAAGATAAATTATTGTCATAAATTATTAATCTACCAGTAAGATTGTTAATTTATTTATTCTAATAATGCTGGGAAAGGCGGGTTATTATTGCAGTAGATTAATCTACAGGCTACAGCAGGGCCTCAGACCTGGCTTTGATTGTTGTTTTGGCCGAGACTTAGTAAAATCGAGTGAAATCGATGACTTTATAAATTATCGGCTAAATCCTTCATTTAAATGATTTTGTAATAAATTATAATAAAGTTACTTACGAAAAATATTAAAATCAGATCTAATTACATTATTTTCTCTTCTAACAGATTTACGAAACAAGTTTATATCAAGTTTGGAGTTCTCTGGGTGTATATAAATAGTAAATTTAAGACTCAGATCACGTTTTGAGCAATCACTACATAAACGGAAATAATTTATTCCGGTCTGGTTTTATAAAATGGGAAGAAGTTCTCATATGAGTGCTCCCCATAACCGCGGTTCCCCAAAAGCTCAGAAAGGCAGATCCCTTTACAGCGGTTCTCGTAAACGCGGCGTTCCGTTAAAGCAGTTCCAAAAAGAGAAGTACAACTGAGAAAACAAATATGATAGCCGTTTATGAAAGTGTAGGTTTGGCTAGGTTTGACAATTTGAACCCTACTATTAATAGGGTCAGTTTAGGTATTGTTATTCCAACCCGGATAGGATTAGGTCAGGTAAGTTTAGGTTAAGTTAGCTTATGATGATCTTGTACTTAATAGGTAATGTAAACTGTAGGGATAAGAATTGATCAAACCTCAAGCTAAAATCTGCTATTTCTAAAACAGCAGTTATGAACAACGCCGCGCGGTTTTTATGGAATCACCTTTGCTATTTCGGAAACTGATAATACAAGGTACACCCAATAAAATTATCTTTCTTAGGAAATGGATTTACTAGCGCTACAAAAGAAAAAAGGCATGATGCCATCGGAATGATCGAATACGGAACTATGATTCATAATGTTACGTAATTGGTTAAAAAGGTGTGAAAAATGGTTGGCGTTTTTAAGATTGTATTTCGTTCAATAGCCCTCTTTACGAACCAATAAGCAACTTGAACGTCATGGAAATTCCCAAGGGTGGAAGAGAGTAAGGATGTCCCTATAACCCAGGTTTTACCCCCCTTCTTTCCCCCCCTTCAGGGGGGGGGGTAAAACCTGGGTTATATGGACATCCCTGGGGTTGGGGGGGGATGGGGGGATTGATGACGTCACGTGATGGTGTTGGGGGGGGGGAAGATATGGGGGGGTTTATGACGTCACGTGATGGTGTTGGGGGGGATGGGGGGAATTGATGACGTCACGTGATGGTTTTGGCGGGAAATTTGAATTGTTGAGTCACCTGGTGGTTGTTTTCTTGATGACGTCACGGCTAATTTTTTGATGACGTCACGTGGCTGATTCCTGTAGGGATAGGCTTATGCTATTGTAGTTCCTGGTAGGCTTATCCTATGGTTGATCCTGAAAGATATGCTTATGCCGTTTGGGTCGATTTGATCGAAAAACGGGTGATCGAAAACTTTCCCAAATGATCGAAATCCCATTTGATCGAATCGCATTTGATCGAATCGCATTTGATCGAATCCCATTTGATTGAATCCCATTTGATCCTCGTCTATCGTTCAACATGTTTTTAAAACCAAATTAGGTTTACTTTAGGTTATGTAATATTTAATTTTATTTTATTTTGGATATTATTTAATATTTTATTCGTTTTCTGGTACTAATTAATAGGAGAATATTTTGGAAAAGGTGGCAGCTAATTAATAGGAGAATGTTTTGGAAAAGGTGGTAGCTAATTAAAAGGAGAATATTTTGGAAAAGGTGGTAGCTAATTAAAAGGAGAATATTTTGGATAAAGGTGGTAGCTAATTAAAAGGAGAACATTTTGGAAAATGTGGCAGCTAATTAGTAGGAGAATATTTTGGAAAAGGTGGCAGCTAATTAATAGAATATTTTGGAAAAGGTGGCAGCTAATTAATAGGAAAATCTTTTGGAAAAGGTGGCAGCTAATTGATAGGAGAATGTTTTGGAAAAGGTGGTAGCTAATTAAAAGGAGCATATTTTGGAAAAGGTGTCAACGAATTATTTGAACCAAACCTAACCTAACCTCACTTCACCTCACCTCACCTAACCTAACCTAACCTAACCTATCCTAACCTAACCTAACCTAACCTAACCTAACCTAACCTAGCCTAGCCTAGCCTAGCCTAACCTAACCTACCCTACCCTACCCTACCCTACCCTACCCTAACCTAACCTAACCTAACCTAACCTAACCTGACCCTATGAAAATATTTTGGAAAAGGTACCCTTTCATTTGGTAATAGGCAAAATCAAGAGGAAATACATTTGATATAAACTTTCCCTCGGATAAACTTTCTTCGTCACTATATAGCAAACCTGAAAGTGTATGACTTGATTAGAAACAACACATTGTATTTAATAAACGTTCTTCGTCACTATATAGCAAATCTGAAAGTGTATGACTTGATTAGAAACAACAAGAATTATATTTGATATTTTTAACATACCTTCGAGGATTCGAACCAGCAACCTCCCGATCCGCAATCCAGTACCGTATCCATTACGCAAGCGGGTCGATGAAGGCTCTTGCATTTTAGATTAAATGTATACTATTTCTATCATATTATTATTTTAGGGGGATATATATAATTTTTTTCGATCAGAATTACTTTCGATCAATAGGGACGAAATGCGCTCCCGTCAGAATTATTTTCGATCAAACTAATTTCGATCAAATAAGACATTTTTCGATCCCCCAATTTTCGATCATTAAGGAATATACCGCTTATGCTAGGTTGTTCTAATCTTATTATTATTACAATCAGATTTTAAATCAAAAACATTTAATTAGCGTGATAATAACATACATAATTAAGTTAAATTAACAATAAATTAGTTAAATATTTAAAAAAATCCTCCTTAAACTTGATTCAAGCCGTATCTGAAGATGTTTTTTTTCTATACCGGACTAATAAAGCGCCGTTGGTAGGAAGTCGAACCCTGGAATGGAAACTCAAATGTTGTTGAAACAACACAGAGCTGGACGCATTACCACCAGGCAACCACACGGTTTGTTAATAAGCTCCTTTTACACTTTTTTAGTCGCCGTATATGATTTTGAAATTGTTTAGCAATTTTCATATCGTTAATTTTTCGATTTGCGGTAAAAGCTTTTAGGAAAGCTTTCGTACTTTTCTTCTTACTTCTATGAATAAGATAGAGGGCGCTATACTGCCCGCATACGCTACTTTCTAACCTCTGAAGTTGTCGTTTACCAAAAGTCCATTTTCTGCAGTTTAAAGATAAAAATCTTCTTATACTAGGCAGAAATGGTGGCAAACCGTAGCTATCGAAATAATACCCTACACGAGCTCCATCTATGAAGGCCGATACCCAGTGAGACCCCTTTTCATAGTGCTGATCTAAATTTATAATTAACGATGCGGGATATCTGGTAACCTTAGGTAACCTATTTGATGCGAAAACACCCAAAAAGTTGGGCGTATCTGATAAAGCGAGAATCAAGTCTACGGTGGTGGTTGCTGACATTTTAATAATCTACAATTACGTTTCTATTTTTATCGATTTGAATCATGCTTTGAAATTCGGCGTATACAATGCAGACTGCGGCTTCCGACAAAGGTTTAGCGAATCCCATGTCCAATCTTAATTGTCCTTGCTTAACGTGGTTCCAGTGGTTTGTTTCGCTAGCAGATAGGTCCGGTGTCAGATCAAAAGCGTAGAGGGTTAACCCGTTGGCAAACTCGTTGGGAGTAATATCGTTACCGTCGTCTTTATAATGAATACCCGTGCCCGCGAACAATGTTTGATAAGCTTGTATATACAAGTTTTTAGCGAAATCAGGAGTCAACGGTTTCGAGGGTATTTGTTCGTTATCGAGGTACAGAGACAAAAAATTTAAATCCCAAGTTTTAAAGTTAAAGGGATTCAGAGCGTAACTCCCCTTGAACGCCGCGTTGGAAACTATTCCAATAATGACGCGATTAGGCTGAGGGCCTAGATATATATTGTTAAAACTCTCGGTGCTACTTCCGGTAGAGATAGTTTTAGTTTTAAGTTCGGTGCGCGTAAAATTATATTTGGCAGTACCGTTATTAAGCGCTGCTTCATGCGCTAACAATATTTTAGGACTGAGTTTAACTTTGCGTACCGCGAGTGCAGCGTCTAGTATCTTGACTTTACAGTTTTTGAGAGTGGCTGTTTCTTCACACATTAAGGCAAACTCGTCCTTGTTGCGAGTAAACACGACTTTAAGGTCCACCCCGTTTAAGAGATATTCGGGAATATTAAACACGTCACTAAACACGGGTGTAAAAAATTCAATCACGGCCGATTTAGCAGTTTTAGCCATTCGGGCGACGAAACCTTTATTTGAAAAGTCGTCAAACTTTCCGGCTTCGTCCTTTTCCCATCCGGCCATCATGAGGTGAGATTTTTTGGCCGCGGGTCCGTAATTTGAGACAGTTTCGATAAAAGAAGTGAAGGCGTAGTTTTGAGCGGCTGAAGAAACTCGGGTATTGTTCAAGAAAACATCGCAAGTTCTCCACAATGCATGTCCAGCGTTGTTTACGAAAGCTACCACGGCTGCATCAGGAAGATCACTTCCATCTTCGTTGGTGATTTTGACTTTGTTGTAATGCATGGTGTGGGCTACATCGATGTAGCTATCTCCATTGCCCGAGATGAGGTATTCGAGGGTAGAGCTATCACCAATGGCCGCCAAGGGTTTGGCCCATACACCTTGAGCATGTTCGACACTAGTTTGAATCGGCACAGGGGCAAAAATGTCCAATTCACTCTTAAGAGCTTGGAGAGAAAACATGATTTTTTCAGGAGCTAAATATATCGCGTGGCGTCTGCTTTGAATGACGGTGATAAACTGATAGGCGTTTAACTTTGCGTCTCCTTATCTTTAATCCTGAACCTTGCTGAGCAGCAGTCATGTTCTCATAAGTTTCCTGCAATCTCTTTTTTGCGGCACTTTTCACATTCTGACCTTGCATTACGTCACCAAGAATCTTTTGTCCCGTACTAATGGCTCTAGGTGCCAGATACTTTGCACCTCTAATTAATAAGGGGCGTGCCCATCTAAATAACCCTTTCAGGGCGCTCCCAATTCCGTGACCTTTTTGGTGGGGGGTCCCGACAAATACTTTTGACACCCCACCACCCCCTACCTGATCTAAATAATACCTCCTATACTCGCAACGAGACTCTAATGTTTGGGGTTTTGGCATGGTCTAAAGTTTAGTTTACAGGTCGACGTTCCAAACTCGAATGACGCGGCTTGGCCTAAACTATTCCTTATATCAATGTCTATAGTATCAAAGTAACATTTAGCAACTTTAACGTAATGGGGAGAGTTAAATGATTTAGTTATAGTCGAACCGTGAGGTTTTTCGCTGTCTACGCCTACTATACGAAGTAGCGGGGCTACCGTATCGCCTATAAATTCATTAGCTACTATATCGGAATAAATAAACAATTGGTCGGGAATATAATAATTTAAATTAGCGGGAACAGAGCTTCTATACGATTGGCTGGTTTTATCTGAAGGGCAAGAGAAAGACGTACTTTGGCCTTTTGGGGTTTTAAATCCTAATATCCTTTTCAAAGTGGGAGAAAGAGCCAAAATACCGTTAGGTTGAATAGTTAAAGAAATGTAATCAGAGAGGGGATCCGAATCAAATTTAAACTTTGAACCGTATTGAAAGCCGTTTAACCCGGAAGCTATTTGTTTAAGTAGGGCTTCCAATGATTTGTAATAACCCCCGGGAACTATAAAGGCCTCGGCTTTAACAATAGGCTGTGATTTTCCGTCCCGACCTTTTTTATTTTCATGTGAGACCACCAGCACATGACCTTCCTCACTGGGTATGTTAAAAAAGGACATTGGGTACAAAACTTCTACTAGAGCAACCTCCCAGTCATCCCCGATCAGCTCTATAGCCTGGGGCAACTTGGTAGTGTACGAAGACGTCTTGTTGTTGTCATAAATTTTCATGCTAGCGTTGCTGGGGAGCGTTAGGTAAAAGGGAGACTGCATCTTTAGCCGGAATCCAAGAATTCATAGAAGGGGGATAGCCTAGCCACTTTACAAAGAGCTCCTTTTGTCCTCTACTAGTACGCTTGCGAATTACTTTCTCGATCTTGTACGTCTCGGGTCTAGCTACCGACTGAAGTTCCATCCCGTAAAACACCCCCTTTATTGGTTCCCCGTTTAAATCTTCTAGTTTGAATACCGGAGGGCGTCTGTCTATTTTTCACACTATTTTAAAAACCTCTATTGTGTACGTTCGCTCGTACCCTTTTTCAAAAATCATCTTATTTCTACTTACTCGGACGTATTCGCCCACCTTTAATTTTTTCCCGTAAACTTTCTTTTCGCTAAAGTACTTTCCGTAAACATTTTTAAAAACCTGAAGGACATTGGTACCAGTAACTTCCAAAGGAGTCATTTTTATCGCGGAATGCACCGAGTTATTGTAAGCCTTAACCAGGTCATCTAGAACATCTATATATCTATTGGTATTCTTTTCTGTAAAATACCTGTACATGCGTGACTTTAAAGTTTGATTTAATCTTTCCACCATACACGCTTTTATATCGTCATTCTCAGTTGTAAAAAATATAACCCCTTTCTCCTTCAAGTATCCTTGTAATTGGGAATTTCTAAATTCAGTACCCTTATCCGTTTGTAGTTTCCTAGGAACCCTCTCTCTAAAGACAGACTTAAAAGCCTCAACCGTTTCAACACGGCTTTTGGATTTTAAAGGTACGGCCCAGGCTTTTCTGCTAAAGCAATCTATTACGGTTAATATGTATTTGTACCCGTCGTTGTACTGACTCAAAGAACGCATGTCGTTCAAATCCGCCTGATATTGATCTCCTATGTTAGTTACAACCACCTTGTTTCTTTTAAAATTTCTAAAAACTCTCTTATGTAGAGTGTACGCGTCTTTTCCCTTTAACCAATCTAGTACCTGTTTCTTACTAATACCCTTTAATTTCACTGCTAAATATAATTTTTCAGCACCCCCGAAACTGGCAGGGTGGGAAGGGTTAAAGTAGATACCTTCTAAAATTTTGGAGATTTTACGTACGCTGTCCATTTCGGAGACTCGGTTTTAAGTTTTTTAGCTGCTGTCTTAAGACTTTTCTCAGATTTAAGTTTTTTAGCTGATGCCTCAAGTCTATTCTCAGATTTAAGTTTTTTAGCTGCTACCTTGACACTAACTTTGGGAGCTCTAGTTCTTTTGATTTTAATTTGTTGGGGTATTGTATACGAGGTTAGAGGGGAAAAACTAGAAAGTAGGTTTGTAAATGCGTAAAAACCTCTAGGTTTTGGGTCTTTGTTAGAGGAAGGCTTAACAAATTCTAAAGCTATATCTCTAATATTCGAACCGGGTATTAATGAATCATTAACTATAACTTCCCCACTATCTGTCCACCTAAGCTTTTCAGGGGTAGTGGACAACTGATCAACGATACTTTGTACATGCCCTATATATTTAAGGGGGATATCGTCTAACCAAATTATAAAAGTTGGATGTCGGTTGGGGGACCGTGGGTATAGGTTGCCTAGCGATAATATGTAAATTATTATATCTTTGTAGAGTCTGTTCGTATAAGTGCCATTTTGAAGCTTCGTCTAAATCTTACGAGCTAAAATAACATTCATTTCATTGTCCAATTCCGAAACTACTTGTTGTTGGGGGTGTGGAAAGGGGTCGTTTTTAAAGGTAGAGCTAGGGACAAGGAGCATTTTCTGAGCGTACTGCATTTTTACTGACTACCCCCTGTTATGGCGCCGATAATAGAGGAAACTAGAGGGAAAAGGAAAGAAAAGAAACTACCACCTTCCTGAACTAATATATCACGTTTTGTTTTCCAAGATATTCTCTTATTAGCAATTTTTCTAAGTTTTGCGGAATGCCTAGCTAATCTGGCCTTCTGACTTTTATTTAATTTAACGTTACCGTGTAAAGTATTTTCAACACACTCTGCGATTGCGTCAATTAAGGGCTTCTTGGCGTTACGTAAAATGATTCTACGTTGTTTTCGAGGGGATTTGGCAATAACGGAGAGCAAATTTCTTTGTGACCGAACGGCATAAGGCATAGTGACTAAATGAAGAGATGGCTAAAACCCAACTACTATTATAATTATTTGGGGATGTAAACTTCGCAAGGGTTGTCGGGAAATATTCCTGTCCTAAGTCTATGATTCTCGGGGCATCTTTGGTGTAGATCGAATAATAAATATCCGAAAGGTAAACTAGTAGCGTCACGGTAGGCGTCAACAGCGAAACGCCATTTATCGGCAAACATTTGTCTAGCTATTATTGAACTTTGCAATTTGTCTCTAGGAGATTTCATAAGTATAAGATAATGAGCGTTCAAAGAAATATCTCTAGAGTCTTTGGATCGATGGAATACGTTTTGGACGATATAAATTACACTCAAGTTGCGATGATGCGTTCCCTTGGTAAAAAGAGAACCAACTTCTCCTTTGTTCTCGGTCATCAAGTCATCAATGATTAAAAGGCAAGGCTTACCGCCTGTATATTCTGATAAATCTGGCATACCTTGTATGAAAACCACAAATTTCCTCAAACTTTCGAAAAATGGTTGCCATTCACCGTAGAACCAATGTATTTCGCTTATATTAGGGGAAAACATGGCTTCCCTGTTCTCTAATATTTTTAAAACTAATTGAGTTTTCCCGCTTTGAGACGGGCCTGCTATCACCATGTTAAAAGGATGGTAGAAAGGATACATGACCTTACACTTTGACTTTCAACGAACTAATGAGATAAAGATTGTAAAGTGTCTATATATATATATAGAAGAGATCGACACGAAAATGAACAATTGCAATTTCGAAAATACATAGGATATTTAAGGAAGCATTGACGAAAAAATTAGTTAATCACAGGACATTTCACCGAGACGAAAATGACTAATTGATAATATTGATCAAAAAACAATATGGCTAGACTTTATATACATGCTGACTAAATAAATATCACCGGGACTGACTAGATAAATAAATAAATAAATAAATAAATAAATAAATAAATAAAAAGAAGAGACCCCTCACAGAAACAGATACTGTCGAATGTGCTCAAACTCGGTAACCGTAAGGTAGCGTGCGGAAATCTTCAATCAATCTGACCTTATCCACCACAGTTCTATAAACCTTGGACTGGTCGACACTTATAACAGTGTGATCAGCCTTTCGGCGTATTTGCTTGGGGATTGGTACTTGGATTGGTTCCGCCGGCGGTTCGTAAATGCCTATAAGCCCCATTAACCTATCCATGTTAACCAAATCTTTGGTGGTATGGTTAAGTCGGAACCCCTTAACCTTCATCTCGACGGCTGTCGATCCGGTATCAGGGTTCACAACTCGGTATGCGTAGTTCTTACATCCACCACTCGCATATTCTTCGATGTAGGCCTGGGGTCCGTACTTTTCAAGCTCATTGGTCATTTCACCGAGGAAATTCCCAGTTTTGATTTCTACGCCCCCTGGTGTGTAAACGTACAGTATCGAATCAGTGTCTGTATATAGAACAGACTCACCCAAGCGGTCTAAGTAGGAATAAAGCTTAATCCGAGCCATGGCAGTGGTGTAGGCTGCGATCGGAACACTGACATTTTTATTAATTGGGTCAATCTCGTTGATATAACACCACTTAGCAACGCAAATGTCGTCGCTAACTGGTATCAACGTCTTGACCTCAATTGCTGGGTCATAGAACAAGTTAAAGAACTTCTGTGGATCATCGAAGACTTCTACCTTGTCAAGGCGAGTCCTCTCACCAAATTTGCCCCAAAACGAATTCAAACACAGTTTGGCGATGGTACGCTTGCCAGCGTTCTTCTCGATACAGCTAGGATCAAGTTTTACCCCTTCCTTTTCGTAGTACTCGGCTACGTATTGATCTTTCTGCGCTTGGGTTACTACGTCAGAAGGCCAGCCGCTACTTTCCTGTTTTAGCTTCAGAAAGCAGTTGACGTAATTGTTAAAAAGCCCGCCACTTTTTGTTAAGGGGTCGTACTGAGATATTTTGTACGACCAGGCTTCGTGGATTTTAACAACCACGTAACCCTTGCTAACCGCTAAATGGACTTCGTCCGCCACAAACGTCCCCCTAATAACTCTTTCCTCGTCGGAATGTGTGCAATCCCCCTGATATTTGTTTTCAGCGCACAGCTGACACAGGGCAAAGCACAATTTCCCCCCCGATCTTTTGGGGTAAAACTGGGTGGAAGAGGTTACGAGGGGGCAGGATATCCAGTTTAATAAAACCTTCAATCTCGTCAATGGGTGGGAAGTTGTCTGTCAAGATCGTAGGGTGGCCGTAAGGTAGTTTACCGTATTCGTTACACCATGGATATAGACTAGTGACGTCGACATATCGAATCTCCTCTCCCGGCTTAACCTTGTGATGAAGACAAAGAGCGGAAGTACGCCCCCCGAAAAATGCGTTACGGGGATTAAGTGGTTCCCACGCGTCGATTTGGATATGGATGGAAGATAGAAAGGTGTTAATTTCGGGCTTTTGCTCCCTCAATTTGTGGAATTCGCATTCCCACATTTCGATTACCTTATACCCCAGCTCCCTAAGCCTCTTATTACAGTTCAAAGTATCAGTATAGCGGGAGTGTAAAGTTTGGGTGACGTCACCGTGCAAAACCAGGTCTCTGTTTACCGGGAAACAGGCTCTACACCCGTGCCAAAAACAACCTTGGAATTGGTAGACGACCTTTTGATCTGCGCCAAGATCGTCTACTAGAAGTCCGTCGACTTTAATGTTCAAAATTTTAGGTTCGGAACCGTTAAAAGCCGACTTAATTATGACCCCGCGCTTATGGGCTTCCCACCTCAGCCACTCGATGGCTACTTTAGATTGAGGGTCTTTCATTCTATAGCCGTGAGGTGGAACAATTCCAATTGAATTTGGCGCTAGGTGGTCCTTCCTGAAAACGGCGTTGCAAAGCCCGGCAATTGTCACGGCAGTGTTAAAAGGGTTAACGTCCGCAATCTTCTCAAAAATCTCCCTGTACTTTAAGCACCCCTCTCTTAAAATCCTAACGTCCAAACGGCAATAATGTATCAACTCTTCAACATAGTTGAAACCTTTTTTGGCTTCAATTTGCTCGTTGTACCATGTAATTAAAACCGAACGTTGTTTTTCGGTTAGCCTGTCTGGCGCGTAAGATTCTAAAAGAGGCATGCTTTCCCTCAAGACATAATTTGTACTCGTAGGATCTTTTGGATCAAACACGTGTTCGGGAACAAAGTTGAAGAGCAAGTGCGGGAAATATCCCTTATTTAAACTAGGGTCTAAGCCAAAAGTGGAAACAAAGCTAGATAAGGGGGATGGGATGAAATTTAAACTATCTATAAATGTCAAATTCTCATATCGAATTTGCATAATCTTCGTTCCCGTCATTATCACTTGAGGGCGCCACGCTTTGATGGCTAACATGGCTTTGTACAGAAATTGTAAATCGTAACCCTTCGCATTATGTGCTATAACGGTTATTTTGGGAGAATTGTGGAATTCTTGAAGATAATTTAAAAAATCCAGAACAGGATCATTCCCGAGAAACACCCGTTCTCGAGGCCCGCAGGTGGCGCAAGTAAATTGATCGGATTTCTCGAGAATGCATTGATCACAGATTTTTTGAGAAATACATAAGAAAGGAGTGTGTAGGAAAGCATTAGGGTTTGAAGGGTCTGGGGTATTTTGAACACATTCGAGATCATAAAAGATAGTAACCGAAGGATGGGTCTTAGCTTTTTTAGCCGCGGGGTGGGCTTTAGAGTCGGTAACCTGCATGAAACAATAGTGGGGGTGTGGGTTGAATTTATTGCAGATTACGCAATAGACTTCCCCGCAGTTGTGAAGTGACTTGCGTTTCCCCATATCTATTGTTTTTGCGCAACGGGGGCAATTAAAAACCCTTTGGCAGACTGATAGGGTTTTGCTTCCACTAGCCTTATGGGCCTCAAAGCATTCTTGCCCCCTAAAATCGCGATGACAGGTCTCGCATCTAATTTCACCCCCCACGCAATCTTCGGCCCTTTGACAGGAATAACAATACTTGTTGCAAGCGTGGTTAAAATCTAAGTTGTTATACCCCACAAGGCACCTTTCGCAAAAAAATTAAAACGGAAGAGAGGGCTAGGTTTGGTGATGACGTCAAAATGATTTTGATAGTTGAAAATGTATAGCCGCGGCTTTGGATTACCATCGGCACCGGGAATAAAATCGGGTTCCCCGAAAATACGGTGGGGGACGTTTGCTCTAACTGTAAATACTATTATTTGGTAATCAGCCAAGTATGATTGAAATCGAGGTAGAGCACCCGCCCCCGCGCATTCGTCCAATGGTATTTCCGCCGCCAGAGCTAATTCCTCCGCCCTCTTCCTAAGCCTCTCTCCTGATTTTTTACTAATATCAGGCCGGCATAGTGTTTTGAAATCTGCCTCGAGGCTTTTGTCAAGAGGATGCATTGTATGATCCCTGTGTATTCTAGCAAAAATTAGAGCATAAGGGAGGCATAGCCGATCGTTGTTCTTGATCAGAATAATGCATTTTTTCTCCCTGGCAAAAGTCTCGAAGGTACAGATACCAAGGGCCTTGCAACGCTTGGCGCCTTGGGGCAACCTCACGCGCTGTATGTTTATTCCTATAGGACCGAGAAAAAACTTTGAACCCCCTTCAGAATTATAGGCTTTATCAGCCACTACTTCTAGTATGAATCCAATATCTATTTGATCCCTTCTTCTAAAACTAAAGTCTGCGGTTTGAATGCCTGGATTATTAATGCTTGTCATCGAAATTGCAATCATGTCATCGGGTAAACAATCGTCCAAAACGTACTCTAGGAAGTCGCTTACAGATTCGACGATGTTATTGTCGAATTGTACCTCCATTTCCCATCCATCAAGATTAAAATTGGGGAAGGACACTACCCCGCTAGAAAGTACGTTTACACCTGGTGGTGCAACTAGCGGAGATGGGGGTGGAGGTGGAGGAGTAAGAACCCCACCCCCTAACTGTCCTTCCCCTTCATCCATTGACTCGTTCTGAGATGGAGCTATAGGAGGGGTAGTATAACCATCTAAGAAAGAAACGTCGTCGTTTTGAAACGCCTCTTCCAGAGGGGACAAAGGATGAAGAGCGCTATTGTCTGCCATAGACAGGGTGGGAGACGGAGATCTATTATTAGACGGGGGTGTAGAATAGTTTGCCATAAACGTGTCATCGGCATTTAAAAAGGCTATTTCTAACGAGTCTGGAAAGTCGACTAAAAAACTATCAACTTCAATAGGGAGTTCAATTTCTACATTAGAGTTGGCCATTGCGATAATTTAAAAATACAAATACCACAAAATACTAATAATAAATCTGAATAGGCCTAAATAATAATACTAAAACACAAAAATATACTAAAATACTAAAACAGTAATGTACTTATAAAAGTCAAATACTAAGTTAAAATGAAAGTATTTATAAAAAAAATTTAAAGTACTTATAAAAAATTGAAGTACTTGTAAAATACTAAGTTAAAAATACTAAAACACTTGTAAAAAATTGAAAATACTTGTAAAACTAAATGAAAATACTAAAACACTTGTAAAAAATATAAAAAATTGAAAATACTTATAAAAAATACTAAAACACTTGTAAAAAATACTTGTAAAAATTTTAAGTTAAATTGAAAACACTTGTGAAAACTAAGTCAAAAATACTAAAGCACTAAGATATGGGCACGGAATAACTCACAAGTTTTGTTTGGGAGCAGAAGATTTCTTGGCTTGCATCAACAGCGGTCAGAAGTAAACTGATAAGTAGCCTAGACTGATCCGCCCTTTTATACTTTCGTGATACAATTAGAAAAAAAAATAGATCCCCCTCAATGTCATAAACATGTCTTAACACGTTTGGGCTAGTCATAAAACACTCTAAATGTAAATTCCATTGATAACAAATACAACTGTTTCGACCACGCCCCCTTTTAAGGTACTAAAGCACCTGGTGTGGGGTCCAATTAAAGAATTGACAAAATAAATTCTTTTGTTCAAGTTCAGCCCTCTTTTATGGCCATAGAAGTCTTGAAATGACCCAGAAAGACAAAGGGAATAGATCCTTTTGTTCAAGTTCACCCCCCCCCCTTTTCAAGGTCATAAACCAACCTGTGGGGTGGCCCAATCAAAGAAAAATAAATTCCCACGCATCTCAGGGACCCGAGGTCATTCCCCCCCCATCCCTAAAAGCCATAAATAATTTTGAGGAACTCTCAAGACTGAAAATAGGAATGATTTTGATAAATTTAGTTAGAATTTATTTCAACGCTTTAAACATTTGAAATGTTTTTTTCAAATGACGCTTTTCGTGTCAGTCAATTGCCACGTACATGAATGATTTCGTGTCGGTGGATTATTCAATTTCACATGTATTCCTATGGGATTTTAAAAAATTTAAATGACGCGTTTAGTGTGTGTACAATGCAATGTAAATGTTCAAAAACGTTTTACTTTTAACACGAAATGTGTTGAGAAAAGCTAAGTAACACCCTACACTATCACCACTGAAAAGGTTTTGTCAAGACTGTAGTAGGTATAATAGTATTACAAAGAACAAATTAAGGAAAAAAATTATATTTATTTCGAGTTACATTTCAAGTTTTTGACTGGTTCTTTTATAATTTATAAAACGTAATAAGGTATGGAATATATTACAATAATAGGATCTAGCTTTCATGTCGCAAAAGTTCTTGAATAAACATTTCAATTATAGCTTTCTCGAGATTAACGCGTTTAATTCTTAGTACAATATCGTCATTCGGAGTAAGTGTTGTTGGTATGGGTTGGGTTGGCGGAATGACTTTTTCTTTCTCCCACTCTTCTTGAGGGACATCTCTGTACTTTCTGTTTGGTGGCATGTCTTTAGTCAATGGGTTTTGGATGAATATAGGCATGTTATTTGTTGGTAATCCTTGAAGTAATGGACAGTCTGCCTTGAATTTCTGATGCTCTTCGAAAACATTGTCGTTAGGTTCCCATCCTCGTAGCGTTAAGTCACAAAAATGGCATTTAACAGCGTCCGTCCCCGAACTTAAATAGTAAAACCCATGACGGGCTAGTTCTGACGGTTTTACAAACGTACTCGCAAATGCGCCAAACGTTTCTAGACGGGTAATTTCACGATTCATCTTATCCTGGCGGTGTCTAACAACCAAATGAGGTCCGGACCAAATCAGACGCTATTTATATCCCAAATAAGGGGATGAAAGGTTAGATTAAAATGGACGCTGTTACTAAGCAGACGTTAATTCGCGAAGCTCTTTCAAAGCCAGGGAAAATAGCGGCCGTTACTTTCATCCTAGTAACTGTATTCCTAGTTGAATTTGCATTTTGGTATTTTAAAAATATTACTTTAATTTCGGGTAACGCGACAAAGACATAACATGTTGAGACTTGTCAGGATAAGGCCTTAGGGGCAAGCACCTGGAAACAATTAAATGTTTCGTGGTAGGAAGAGTCACCGACTAACAAAGCAATAAATCCGAAAATAGATTCAATTCATAACAATACAACTGATTCGACCATACCCCTAAACCCATTAAAACACGTCTTTATAGTAAAAATAAAAACGGATGGGGATAAATTCTTTTGTTCAAGTTCTGTCCCTTTTTATGGCCATAGACCCGTCTGACCATGGTTACGTATAAATAAAAAGCCGGTGGAATGTCTTAACACGTTTGTGTGAGTCATAATTCACTCAGATTCCATTGTTAACAATACAACTGGTTTACCCTCGCCCCCTTTTAAGGTACTAAACCACCTGGCCAATAAAGGGCAATAAAAAAAGAAAAGCACCAGTCAATATACCCTCAGGCAAATTATCAACTACGCACTCAAGAAAATCTCGCGATAAAAATCATTCAGTTGTAACCTTTTAAACCGTAAAGACCTGCCGTAAGAATGTCCACCAAAGTAGGAGTTTACCGCGTGAACGCCCGTGTTAGACTAAGTAATGAATGCTCGGCGGTGTTTGGGGTGAGCGGGTACGAGCCAAGCCTGCTTCTGACAAAAAAGGACGGGACTATTGTTATAATCTCGGAAGACGTTTTGAAGGAATTTATGGAGGAGTGGACGGAGATCTATTCAGCTTTGGAAAGTGGCGACCTGGGTAATTATCGTTACTTGAACTTGAAAATAAAAATAACCGTTATGGAGGGGAATATAGTATTCGACGATGGCAGCGTATTCACTCTAACCAAGGCCGAAGCAGGGAAACTGAACGAGAAATTTAGTTTTATGAGATTTCACTTCAAGCTTTTAAATGATCAAGCCGAAGTTATTAAATGCATGTACGAAGCTATTGTAAAACGCATGAATGATATATATCAAAAATATTATGTAAGTCGCGGTACTATGTCTCACAATGATTACGACCGTGTAAAAAATTTCCTAGCGGCGTGTATAGTTCCTTCGAGCATTTTCGAAGATTTTTGTAACTTGGTTCGTGACAAAAACTTGACGCGTAGACTACAATTATATAAATATTCTACATTTGCTTAAATAACGACGCGTACATTCGCGAATTAATTGGAATTGATTGTGTTCATTAAACGTTTTTGACTAAAAACCCGATTCATAATAATAATAATCAGCCTAGAATAACCTATCATAAGCCTATCTTTCAGGATCAACCATAGGATAAGCCTACAAGGATCTACAATAGCATAAGCCGAGCATAAGCCTATCCCTACAGGTACCAGCCACGTGACGTTATCAAAAAATTAGCCATGACGTCATACCAATACACTAAAAATAAATTCAAATTTCCCGCCAACACCATCACGTGACGTCATCAGTCCCCCCATCCCCCCCAACACCATCACGTGACGTCATCAACCCCCCCCTCCCCATATCTTTCCCCTCCCCCCAACACCATCACGTGACGTCATCAATCCCCCCACCCATCCCCCCCAACCCCAGGGATGTCCCTATAACCCAGGTTTTACCCCCCCCCCCTGAAGGGGGGGAAAGAAGGGGGACATCCTTACTCTCTGGTGGAGAATTAACTACCGTAAGCAACAGAATTGCAAAATTAGCGTAGAGGAAAATCCCTCTAAATTGTATGGAGTTCATCATTCCCCCTAGAAGGTATTATCTAGAACACATTGTGGTCATTAGTATTCAGAGATCTGATGTATTTTCAGAGTGTGGACGTCGTACTTGATCCAGTGGATGTTTCCACTTTAAGCAAGGTGAAAGGGCTTATTTCCAGTGGCTTCTACGACTTCACCGAGAAATTGTCACTGTCATCTTCGCTCTCATTCTTGTCAATAGATTTCATGGTACATCTGGTCAAAAACGGCGTATCGTGTAACTCCAAAATTTTATAATCGATTTAATTTCTAGTCTGTGGTCGGAATTTGTCTTTTCGCCATTGTTACATCACTGTTATTGACTGACAAATTGTTGCACGTCAGCCTAACCGAGCGATACCTGATAGTTTTATGGGATGTCTTTTCCGTCTTATTCTTTGAACGTAAGTTTTATATTCTGTTAACTCTATTTATTAACTGAGAAACAACTAGTCTAATTCAATAATTATATGGTTTATTTGATATAATAATTACGAGATGATACATGTGTTACGCCCGTGTGTCTACGTTGAGGCCGGGAGCCCGAATGGCACATGTTCGCTGCCTCACACTCGGAATAAAGGGAAGCGCCTCTATATTTTTAGAGCGTGGCGCGATCTGTAACGCGGTGCATGTATACATAACAGTACCTTCCTGATAGATCAAATGTTCAGGAATATACATAGAATCATAAGAAAAATAATATATAGCTCCCTATAAGTATGAAACGTAGTACATTTTCATACTACAGCATTTGCTTCCAAATTTGGCGCGCTTACGCATTTCCGCCCCGCGGGAGAAGTTTTGGTACTACGAGTAAAAGGGGGGCGAAACCGCCACCGCCACCTAAGGCGTCCGCGAAAAGAATAATGGGTCGGGAAAACATGGCCGCGCCCGTAGTCGTAGTGATTGGTTTCATTTTGGCATTTCGGTTGATTGCATGGATTGGATTTATATTTTACTAGTAATTTTGTATTATTAAAAGTAATTTCAAAATTATGGCGAACTTCACTGGATTCCTAAATAAAGAGCTGAGTAAAGAAAACCATTTGATTGAGGAAGGTTTGCATAATGAGCGTAATAGAATATACAAAGAAGTCGTGTCTAAAAACCTTCATGAAACATGTGTTAATCAATTGATTGACTATTTCGGTGAAGAAGTAAAGATACTCAAGTCCAGCATTAAATTGAAAACGAGTGATGTTTTAAAAGTTCCTAGTCACGCCAAGTCTCAAGGTAGTGGCCGTAAACTCAACGTTCCTAACAACAGCAATAGTGTTTTGGATAAAAAAGCCACAAAAAAACAATGTTAAAGCCCGTAAAGGTAAAGCTGATAACAATAATATTACTAAAAAAGACCAAAGTCTGCTTGAAGAGTCAAATGACGACCCTGTACCAAGTACAAGTAGAAGCGAAGTAACCTTTACAAGCGACAATAGTGAAAAGAAAAAGAAACCAAAGCCTGTAATTCCATTTGGCAGTATAGTTAATTTCCGATTAAAATATTTAAGAAAAGCAAGCACCTTAAAAGAAGCTTTTTTTTTTAAATGTTCAAGAATGCGTCAAAGATTCAGCGTGGGATGATGTTGAAAAATTTTTTAATTTCACCGCTCGCGTTTCTTATGATTTTTGTTTGAAACAACTTGACAAGGATCCAGATTCCTGAAATTTTGGGCCCATTGTCAATTTAGTTGAGCCACCGGAAGAAGCTATATGTGAAGACGTTATTCAAGAGTTTGAGAAAGAGGATGACTTAGAATTTAACAGCGATCTTCTAGACCAGCTCGAAAATTACGCAGTTTTTAAGGTGCAGCCAGAAGAAATTGATCGTCAGCTAATTGAAATAGACCAATATTTTTCCATAAGTGGGGAGTTTATGGCTGCTGAATCATTATCCGCTCTCTATCGCATCGCTGGTGGTTCAATTCACCAAATTAAGAAAGTTTCTAAAAGGCTGAAAGAAAACCCACGACTAACTCTACAACAGAAAATTAGACAACGTCACCTTTATAACCTGCTTAAAAGGATATGTCAGACGAAGGAAGAAAAACTAGCAAATCTTCCTACTTCAATTACTATTCGAGATTATGGCAAAAATGGAGGATTAATGGTTCCAAAGAAAGAATTCCTCAAGTTTGTTGGAACCCTAATTAACATCGTAAGAAAATATTTGTCTTTGGCTGGATTTGAGAAATTTGGAGAATCCATGATTAAAGTAAGTACTTTAATATCAAGGTTAAATATTTCTGAGGTTTGGTTCTTCCTACTGAATATTTAGATCAAAACTAGAATAAAGAAGGCTAAGATAAATTTTTAATAACAGGTCTGCAAGGAAAACATAAACAAAAATATGACAACCCTGTGGGTTCTCTTTTGTCAAGCATTGGAACCTTTGGACATAAAACCAGATGAGAATGGAGTAAAAGACTTCTACACCATATGGCTTCGAAAAATTACCAACGCCCGAATTCAAGAATTTTTTCAAAGCAATTCAGACCGCTTGTCTAAAGATACTCAGAAAGAGGGGGTCAAACTCTCATAGATAAACTTTACGCGGCTGTTTCGGAGAACAAGAAACTAAAGAAGACCTCGAAAGTGGACAGTCAACAGAGAATTAGTAAAAACAGATCAATCCCAAAGCCCAAGAAAATAAAGGACACAAAGGTGACCACCATCGATGAAAAATCAGAATCTTCTCTCAGAAATGAAGTAATCTCGAATGAAAATCAAAAGGACACTGATGAATATGATGTGGAAAGTAGAAATTTAGTTCAAATTGCAGAAAAAGCAATACAAAACTGATAAATTAAAGAAGACCTCAAAAGTGGACAGTCAACAAAAAATTAGTAAAAACAGAGCAAGCCCAAAGCCCAAGAAAATAAAGAAAGCAAAGATGACCATCATTAATGAAAAATCGCAATCTTCT
Source organism: Phalangium opilio (assembly GCF_054372755.1). Lineage (NCBI taxonomy): Eukaryota > Metazoa > Arthropoda > Arachnida > Opiliones > Phalangiidae > Phalangium > Phalangium opilio. The sequence continues at coordinate 5,360,041 of NW_028324186.1, read as the reverse complement.
CAAAGCAAGGAAGTAATCTCTAACGAAAATCAAAAGGACACTGACGAAAGTGAGGTGGGAAGTAGAGACTTAATTCAAACTGAAGAAAAAGTGATACAAAACTATGATAATTCAGATTCTAGTCCTCTACATAAACGAAGATGTAGTAGTCGTATTATTAAAAAAAGGAAATTTTTTTAGCAAAGCCGCGATTTTAATATTTGTTCCTAGGCTACTTAAGATTGATCTCGTTATATAACATTAGTGATTATATTTTCTAGTGATATTCAAAAGAAAGTCCCTTTAAAAGTCATAAAGGTCTTGTGCTAAAATAAATAAAGTTTTACTTAAAAAAATCTGTTTTTATTTTTCTTTGTTTTAAGTAAATTGAGAAGTATAATAGTTATCTTGCTTTTAGGTTACAAATTTAAAATGTTTTAATATTTCCCACGTAAAGCAATAATAATTATTATCATGAAAAGATGAGTTACATATTAAAGCCTCTTCTTGAACAAAACTGTATTTTTCATTACACTTGTCCTTTAAAAAATCTAAGTACTGTGGTAAGAAAACATTAACATATTGAAAACCATTAATTTGCATATAGGTATTTAAATTATTTAAATATCCATTTCACGAAGAAACAGATGAGTGTCTCGAATATCTTTGTTACTCTTAGCATGACCATGCACGTTTGATTTTGAAAGTACCGCTTTTAGACCCTCGGAAAAGTTTCTCCCACTTATTTTTCCACCTGTCGCATATTTAATCTGGGAAAAGAAACTTTCAACAGAGCTACCGTTAATTCTCAAAGGTGATATAAAATACTCGGGATATTGTTCTAGAAAATCTTCTGAAAGATTAATCATTCCGAAAACACATATTCTTAGCAAGTCCCAGGTCTGCCAGCTTAAAAACTGAGTTTGAAGTGGGGACGTAATTTTGAATTTGGGATCTTTGAGTTCTTCCTTCACCCATTCACAAAAATATGAAAAACCTTCCTTTATGTTTTCTATGATGGTAGTATCTGTGATGGAAATTTTTTGATGTGACAGCATTCCTTTTTCAAAGATTAAATTGCACGCCCTTAAATAATTGTACGTGAGCTGCGCACTTAGTTTTTGTTGCGGCTTTGCAGGTTGAAAACCTTGAACAAAATCATGAAGCTCTGCAAGTACTGCTTCTTGCTGCATGATTTTGCTTGGAGTGACATTAAGACGTGTCCAAGAATCGCGTACAATATAACTAGTCATGGGTCCGGGAACAAATCTAGAAATGTATTTTTTTGGACCTGGCTTCTTCTCTTCTTTTCAGAGCTGAAATGTCTGCCCAACCAAACTCTTCACCGTCTCTTTTAAACTGCTTGGGTCCCTTAACCCTAGATGAAAACAAACCTTCAATTACACTCTTTAGTTGATGGGAAGGGCATATCACCCAATGAATTTTTTGGCCTTCAACAAAAGGATTTGCAAAAGAAGGTTCTAGGGTTATATTTTCGGGATCAGTTGGAAACGTTCCATAGGCGTTCATAGTGCACTTGATCAGTGCAAGGTTCTCAGACGCTCCATCACAGACCAAAGCTTTGGTCCGAAAAGAGTAAGCATTTAGAGCCTCTATGGTTTTAAACAAAGCATCTGCCACAAAATGTTGTGGGAATGTGGACGAAGCACTAAAATATGGCCCAATCAAATGATAATCGGAACTGAGATCTCGCCAAATAAATTGTAATATATATTGCGTTGGCACTGGTGCGTTGCTTTTCTTCGGCTCAAAAACATCGTTCAGATCATTGTAGTCAGCCCTTGTCATCGCGTAACCTTTAAACTCGTTTGACTTTGAATTCCATATTACTTTGTCTATGACCTTCACTTCATCAAAGATTAAGGTTCCCAACCCGAGTGGTATTTTTTCTCCTCTTTTGGTTTTTTCCGCCTGAAAAGTTTTGTACTTGATTTTTTCATTCGCCAAATAATCTTGGTTTATTCCTGGGTTTAAACTCAAGTGTTTTGTTCTTAATTTCAAAGTTTTCTCGCATGACAATTGGAAAATGTGGAAATTTCTTAAAGCGTTGTACGCAGCTGGGCTGCGACAATATACCGCCAGAGCCACTCGCAGAGTTATAGCGCTCCACTTGTTTGTTTTTTCTCCAGTTTTATTTTGACTTTGATCTTCAAAAAAATCTTCGGTGTCTTTTTTCTGTCTTAATAGGGAGTCTTTTTCCCATGCCCTTTTCAATAACTGCCTTTTCTGTCTAGTAAGGTTCTGATCATTTAAAACTTTATTTAAATCTTCTTTGCAGTTAGTATTGATGAAGGAAGTAATGATCTCTAATTCTTCAGACTGATTTTCTTCAATGGCAACTTCCCGCTTCTTTAGCTTCCTTTCGAGCTTCAAAACTTTCTGATTCAAAATATATTTTGCTTGACGCAATCTTGAAATACGGGTATTTCTACTTGAAGGAGATAACCTTTGTAGGCTAAAATTGCTCGTTATTCGTTGCCTTTTAAATTTGCGAGTGGGTGTTTCTATTACTTTACGTTTTTTCGCTTTAGTTACAAGATTAGTTGTGTATTTTCAATTTGGGCACTGTTTCAAATTGAATTTTGTGGGTTTTTGTGCGTGAAAGTAAATTTCACACTTCGTGGAATGGTATCTGTCAACAGGATATTGAAAATGAACTAAAGATTTGATCACTACGCTATTATCTTCAGTCTCATATTCCACTTTTTTGATGTTAATCCAGGACAAAAGACTTTATTGCGCAGAGGCGATACCTTTACCAATAACCTGGACAGAGTTTCAATATCCAGGGTTTCATTGTCACGTGCAATATTGTATTTTTCAGTCTTTTTAAAGAGCACCGAGAATGAACAGTTACCATCTTCCTTTATCGATAACGAAACTGGATCGAATTCTGCTCCTAATATCCCTCTAACATCAGGTCTTGTAACAAGTATGAAGAACACCAACTTATAATCTTTTTTAACCTATAAAAATTATCACATCTTTTTCAATGAATAAGGTAGAATTTTATGGTTTTTATTGTTTGAAAGTTTACCTCATATTGCAAATTAAACCCCTTCGCACATTCTTTAATAAAAGTTTCAGCTGATATTAATAACCATGATTTTGATGGAATACTGATTAACGATACTGCTTGAGAAGGTTCATTAACTTCGGTTTGAATTTCTTCATTTTCTTTAAAACCCATGACAGGATTGACTTGCCACAGATTGGAATGTTTTATATGAAGATACAGATTCTACTTCCTGTTTACTATTGTTATTGAACTCTATCGTAGTACAACATTGTTTTGACACAGTTTTAAGCGTTTCTTTTTGGTTTGCACATAACATGATCGAATTGGTATATTTTTGTAATTTACCGGGTCAGTTTGAGTTGATACGACTTGCCTCAATTTATTTTCACTGGTACTTGTACTCTTGTCAACTTTGTGAAGTATCACTGGTACCAGTACTCTTGTCAACTTTGTGAAGTACCAGTTTAAATTTCGACACTGGCGTAGGCTCAAGTTTGGATTGTGACAGATAGAAATTACATTGCGTTTGAGCATTTTTCATTGAATGCAAAGACAAACGGATCATTGTCAAGATTTTAACAAGAATTCAACTGTTTTTACTTTTTACAACCTAACTTAAGTTAATCTAGCCAAAATATAAAACCATGGATTTCTAACGCGGCCTATCACTCTGAGCAAGGCTTAGCATTTAGCAAGCACAAGCGAATCGAATTAACCAGAGGCCAGAAGCAGACAATAGGAAATAAGAGGTTCAAATCAAGGCATTTTTAGCGCCATCTTTTAATATATTATGATAATTTTGACATGCACTTATTCACTTATAATTATCATAATAATAACTTCACGACCTTTATCGATTTTATTACAATATAAGATTGTAAAATTTTTGAGAAAAATATTTTACCTTTTTTAATGTCAAAAATTCTTAATAGGTGGCATTGGAAACTTTTTACAAATTTGAAGGGAAGAAAATGCTGTTTATATGGCTTAAATGGAGAGCTTCATACTTATAGGGAGCTATTTATTATTTTTCTTATGATAGAATGTGGAACATTGAGCAAGCAAAAACAATTAAAAAGAGAAAAACACCAAATAGTCTAACAATAATAATTGAAAGATAGTTAAACGAATTCGTCTAACAATACAATTTAAAGATAATCGTCTAAACATGAACGAACAGGGAACATTGTTCACAAATTGAGACGGTTCTGGGACCACCTGGTATTTACCATCAAATCCATTGACAAGAATGAGATCGAAGATGACAGTGACAATTTTGGTGCCCCTGACAATATGATCGTCTCGGTAAAGTCGTAAAAGCCACTGGAAATAAGTCCTTTCACCTTGTTTAAAGTGGAAATATCCACTGGACCCAGAATAATGTCCAAACTCTGAAAATACCCCAGAAAACTGAATACTAACTTATAACCTCAATGTGGTTTATCATTGATCTAGATAATGCCTAACCCTTTACAATCTACCGGGATGTTGAAACTCTGTAACTTACGGTTGGTAATTCTCCACCCTTGGTTACGTCTATGACATCCAAGGTTCCGATATTTTCGTAAACAAGACTATTGAGCGAAATATTATCTTACAATCTCAACTATTTTTAGCCATATCGTAGTATACGATAGGCTCTTAGTTTGACCCGAGCCGTAGTAGTAGTAGTAGTAGTAGTAGTAGTAGTAACAGTAGTGGCCGGAGTTTTCGCTATCGTTATCGTCAGATTTTAGCTTAAAAGGAACTTTATATTACCACAACCCACCCATAGGGGTTACTGGGCTCGGTTAGAGATTTAATTTTAATTAAAATTTTTTTCAGGTCAGACCCGGGAATCGAACCCGGGTCGCTGGCGTAATAGACAAACACTCTAACCACTGAAACATAGAGACTCGATAGAAACCCCGAGTTTTTTATCATTTATTTTTATCTCTAAAATGTCGGGGTGATGTGGGGTGGGGTACCTCTTAATCTGTGGGGTCGGATACTTTTGAATTTTTATCTGTGGGGTCGGATACTTATGAATTTGTATGTTTGGGGTTTTTATATTTATTTTCTTTTTATTTATGTGCTAATTAAATAGATAACGATTTTCCCCGTTTCGCTCCTCATGTGTTTCGTTCTCGTTCGGTAGCTATCGTCATCTATGTTATGTTTGACTGGATGTTTTGGCGGTTAATTCAAATATGGGTTTAGATAGAGCTAACATAGTGTTAAATGAGCGTTATGCGTTTGTCATTTTAGCATTGCTAAAGGTAATTCGAGGGGATAATCACTAAAATGCGTAATCACTATAACTGAACTTTCTCTTTCAAAAGTTTCTGGGCATAAGTCCTTGTTAGAAATTTATAAGATGCGATGAGTGTGTATCGGCATAAGTCTATGTTGTAAATTCATCGAGGGGATTATCACTAAAAACGATCTGTTCTTCGATTCGCCGGAATAATAGAATTACAGCACAAGTAAATTTATACGGTTATAATTTTTATATTTATTTTCTTTTTATTTATGTGCTAATTAAATAGATAACGATTTTTCCCGTTTCCTATACCGCGCTCCTCATGTGTTTCGTTCTCTTTCGGTAGCTATCGTCATGTTATATTTGACTGGAACGTTTTCGGCGGTTAATTCAAATGTGGATTTAGATAGAGCTAACATAGTGTTAAATGAGCGTTATGCGTTTGATCATTTTAGCATTGCTAAAGGTAATTCGAGGGGATAATCACTAAAATGCGTAATCACTATAACTAAACTTTCTCTTTCAAACGTTTCTGGGCATAAGTCCTTGTTAGAAATTTATAAGATGCGATAAGTGTGCATCGGCATAAGTCTATGTTGTAAACTCATCGAGGGGATTATCACTAAAAACTATCTGTTCTTCGATTCGCCGGAATATTAGAATTACAGCATAAGTAAATTTATACGGTTATAATTTAATCACTTTTTAGAGTAGGGAATCGAGGGGCTATTCACTCTGATTTTATGCACGGTACATCATTTAAGCATTGAAAAAGATAGCGCTATTCACTCATTAGGGTAAGGTATAGAGGGGTTATTCACTCATTAGGGTAAGGTATAGAGGGGTTATCCACTCATTAGGGTAGGGTATAGAGGGGCTATTCACTCGTACGATATGGCTACTATTACGAGCCCTTGGGCCGTCTTGTTTAAATCATTTTATCCATTTACGTATAATTATGAATCATAGTTCCATATCCGATGGCATCGCAAATTTTTTCTTTTCCATCGCAATTGCATCCAACTCCTAGGAAAGATAATTTTATAAAAACAGAACAGTAAACGCCATTTGAATATTAAATAAATTTTTAATTTATACCTCAAGAAATCCGTAAGTCTGATGTAAGAGAAAATATTGTTAAAAGGAACTGCTTTTCTCGGTTTCGTCCAGTAAATACTTACTTGTACTTGAAGTATCTATCGGGAAAAGGTTTTTCATATTTACCAGTGGCGGCCGACATTTGTGGACTCCTTTACGCAATCAATGAATCGCTCGCCAATAAACTCTGGCGAAACTTAACGCAAAGATTCAAATAAAACATCCTAATTGTTTATATTCATCTGTTCTGTTTAAATGTATGCTTTAGAAAAACGAACTATTTATTTATTTATCAAATATAGGGGGCAATTCTCTAACTTTTTAAGCGAGTTTTCGCAAGTGCTAACTGTCGTCTAAAGGGTTGATGTCAACCTCGTGTGTTCTATGAGAGCACCAGATCTAAGTAGGCTATTATTTATGTGTCATCAAACCTTGAACAAAAAGTGGCGGATGTCTCGTGAATTCCGCTCGTGCTAATAAAAAACAAGCTGGTCAAGTTAAAATTTTACCGTCTTTAGCTATTAAACAAACGATAACTTATCGACCTGCTTAACCCTTTCGATAAGTTATCACTCTCGTGATAATTAAAAACGCTAAAATTTAACATTGACAACCTTGTTTTTATTAGCACGAGGGGAATTCACGAGACATCCGCCACTTTCCGATCAAGGTTTGATGACACCTATGACTTATCGCGACTAATCGAGGTTGACAACAACACTTGAGACGATCGTTATCACTTGCGATAACTCGTTTAAAAAGTTAGAGAATTGCCCCCATAGTCTAAATCTGTTGCCAAAGCGACGAAGCGTTGTTTCTTTTCCTTCCGAGCCGCGCGCCACGTGAATACCTTTGTTTTCCGCAATTCGGTTGCTGATTTACATCAATATTGCCAATCACCCTAAACCATAGATACGGCAAGAATGTTTTGTAGAAAACGTTTTTCATTATGTGTATTGCCATACTTCGCGTTTCACTTACTTTTGATCTAGACCTGACTTGTTTACATGCAAAACAAAACACTAGAGGAAAACTTTGTATGATTTCCCTTGAGGTATCTCAGAAGCTAATTAAAAGGGAATACGAATTTACAATTTCATATCATATTTTACCACGAAAGTGGTATTATGTTACACTTTCGAGTCTCTACTTTCAAAATATCAAGTTTTTGATAAAATTGAAATAAATTTTTTATTTTTAAAACGCATTGAAAAATCACGAAAACTCAGTTTCGATATATCAATAATTTTGTCTTGTCGAGCTTGTTCGCCCGTTTGATGACATCACTATGAAGAGAGGAAAAAAGCGCGGGAATCCTACACGCGTCTTGAGCTTCTCGTCAGTCTAAACTCTGGGTCTGATAGTGGAGAGTGGCACCATCTCACGTGAAAAATATAACTGTGACGTCAGCCTACGGGAAACGTTTAGCCTTTCATAAAAAGTGGATTTCAAATCATTTCATATGAAGCATTCTCAAATGCATTTTGCCAAATAACCAGAAATCGGAGATTTAAAAGCTTGATATTTCTGAATTCACAAAAATTAATTCTATATTTTTTGTTATATAAATCAGAGGTTTTTCAAAGGAAGCTTCTCATTCCCATTAAGCTCATTGTCTTTCTTGAATAAAAGGAATTGTGTTTGTTTGTCGAAAATCGTTAAACGCACCATTTAGTTACAAGGTTTATGACTTTATTAAATGATAATTCGAAAGTTATCTGGCGGAAAAATAATGATGAAATTAATTTCATTTAGCGTGCGAAGGAAAGAAACTAATCATGACGCTCGACACGATAAACAAAGGAGATTAAACCTAGCTACGAAACGTCATGGAATTGATTGAGTACATTGGGATAGAAATACATTTCTACGTAGGTAGAATTCGGGTAAACGACATGGACCCTTAAAACAACCACCGGGCAAAGACAAGTGTCTTAATCATCTCTACGGATTCAGGTAATTACCGTATTGCTCCAACTCCTTCATTTTTCGAAAGATAATTTAGACGTCAATAACCACATCATCGTAGTTAAGGTGACGTTTTATTGATGAGATAAAAGTTTCGAGATGTTTAAACCGTGTTTAATGTAATGTGTTTGTTTACAAAGAATTACCAAAGCAACACCAACAAAAAAATTATGGTTAAATAGTATCGGTGTATTTTCTGTCTTTACTCGAGTCTTCACGATAAATTTTTTTCTAGATTTGTGCTTGACATACATCATGTCGTCTGATGACGAACATTTGAATTTAGCAAAACGAAATGGAGTCAATTGTTTTCAATGTCCGGTTGAAAGTTGTGAGATTTTATGTCGTTTGTAAATATTTGTCATTATTTCGAAATCAATAAGGTATAAAATAAATGAATAAAAATGTAACAACAGCTGGAGAGGGACCTCGGTCCGAAAGCTCCCGTGATAACACTTTAAATTAAAGTTTTTTTAAAAAATCCTCCATGAAGTAGCAGATCTCACTTTAATTTTAATTTATAAATAAAATAAGGTGTACTTTTTGTAAAACTAGAGATGGCCGATACCAGGCTTAACCCGATACCGGTGCAAACATGAACCTATGATCCAAAACCCGATACTTCAACCAATACCGATATATTTAGTATGACAGTGCCATTTACGTATGTTTTAAAAATACAAGGAAATAATAATTTCCTGAATTATACTACCAATTACTATGTTTAGAGGTACTTCCAAAATAATATCACGGCTTATTGACATTCATAGAAATGTATTATCACCATCAATACATTACTGAAAGACCTAAAAATGTCATGTAGCGCCATATAACGCATTTTAAACGAGTATCCGTTTAGTATCATATTTAACCAACCGATGTAAAACGTTTCGATTGGTTGATTTTCTCTTTAATCAATTCTGTATTTCTTCCAGCCGAGGATTATTTCAACGAACTAAGATGGTGACGCAAACGGATAAAGTCGATAAAGTGAGGTAAAAGACGCTACAAACGGCGAATAACGACAGGTCAGACGCGGTCTTCATTGGACGTTCCCATTTAACGAAATCCATCGCGTAGTCCCCTGGGAAATCATAGTAACGCAACGCTTTCGTCTCGAAAAAAAGGAGCATTCTAAATAATAATCAAAACCAAGTTAGTTTGCAGTGAACAACTTATGAATGGATATCGATTACTCTTTTTCGAAATTTTCACGAAAGATCGGGTTGATGAAAAAGGATGAATTGGCAGGCAAGACGACGTAATCGCTTTGAAGCGATTTCGAAAAGTAGAATGCATCCAATTTGGTTTTCCATTCGCTGATGATGCCATTGTCTTGCTTAAGAACGTAACCCAACGCAGCAGACAAAAATTTTTGGTTCAAAATCAAAGCTTTATGGCCGTGTACAACTTCCTGGTACACTTCTGACGAAACCAGGTCGAAAGGATCGCAAAAATTCTCTTCATTCAAGTGATTCTTCATCCAATTATCGAGCTTCTCCTCTTTCTTGGCCTAATAAATTGCCCAAATTATTTTTGAGAGGACCGAACTGGAATTATAACAAGCAAACGCTTACTCTATTGCTTAGAATGTTGTGAACCAATCCGTCTTTCATTATAATTGGTTGAACATTGGCGTGACTCTGCATGTGTTGAAGATCTTCGATCGTTTCGATGAATAAATATTTCTCACTGAAGAACTCGGACTTGAGGAAACAACTCACGAGGAACCCAATAAAGGTGACGCCAATTACCCAAAACGCGTAGGCGAGACGCTCGGAAATATGATCCAATTGAGCAGGGTACGCTGCGTAACACGACAGATAAAATGTCTTTCCCAAATTACTGCAATTTTTGAGAGGTGAAATTACTTACGTTCAAAGAAAAATACGGAAAAGACGTCCCATAAAACTATCAGATATCGCTTGATTACTTGATTGAAGTTACTTCTTGGCTTTGTTAGGATGGCAAGCAACATTTTGTGAGTCAATAACAATGATGTAACAATGGCGAAAAAGCAAATGCCGACACCAGACTGGAAATGTAATCGATTAAAAGTTTATGGAGTTACATGTACGCAAATCTTGACATGAAGTACCATCAAATCCATGGACAAAAACGAGAGCGAAGATGACAGTGACAATTTTGGTGCCCCTGACAATATGATCGTCTCGGTGAAGTCGTAAAAACCACTGGAAACAAGTCCTTTCACCTTGCTTAAAGTGGAAATATCCACTGGAGCAAGTATAAGGTCCAACTTCTGAAAATACCTCAGAAAACTGAAAACTAACCCATGACCACAATGTTTTTCGGCATTGATCTAGATAATGCCTTCTAAAGGAAATGATCAACCTCCTACGATCTAAGAGGATGTTGAAACTGTAACTTACAGTTGCTAAGTCTCCACCCTTGGGAATGTCTATGACGTCCAAGCCTGTGATAGGTTCGTAAATAGGGCTATTGAACGAAATATTATCTTGAAAACATCAGCTATTTTTCAAACCATTTTAAACATTTACGTGAAATTATGAATGATGGCCCCGTATCTGACGCCATCGTAACATTTTTTCTTTTGTAGCGGAAGTGAATCCAACTCCTAGGAAAGATAGTTTTATAAAACCAGAATTATTAAAACGTCATTTGTATCTTGAATTTATTTTTATGTTTACCTCAAGAATTCCAAACTTGATATAAACTTGTTCCGTAAATCTGTTGTAAGAGAAAATATTGTTAAAAGGAACTGATATTCTCGGTTACGTTCAATAAGTACTCACTTGTACTTGAAGTATCTATCGGGAAACAGTTTTTCATATTTAGCACTGGCGACCGACATCTTTGAATTCCTTCTACGCAACAAATTATTCGCTCGCCAATAAACTCACGCAAAGAGACCAGTGTATTATCCTAATTATTTTTATTGATCTGTTTGAGGAGATGAAAACTGCACTCTTTGAAAAGTGAATTATCGCTGTAGTTTTCAAATTTTGCCAGAATTCATTGCCAAAGCGACATGACTTTGTTTCGGTCTTCTTTAGAACCACGCGCCACTTGAATACATTAATTTTCCGTAACTCAGTCACTAAGGTTTACAGCAATAATGCCAATTACCATAAATCATAATTTCGGCAAGAAATGTTTTGTAGAAAACGCGGTTCATTATGTGTATTACCACACTTCGAGTTTCGCTTACTTTTGCGCTATAGACATTTCTAGTTTTGTTGCCTAAACAAAACGATATAGGACAACGTCGTATAATTGGCATTAAAATAATATACCTCAAAGGCGTATGTAATGGTACTCAGTGCCTTTCATGAAAAAAAGTAATTGAGTGTTGTTTGTTTCTCGAAAATCGTTAAACGCGCCACTTACTCGGAGAGAGCGGTAGCTCTCTTAGATAAGACTTCATACTGCTCTTTAATTTATAAGGAGGGTTATTTGTTTGGATGCAGTTTTTTGTATTGTATTAACTGTTTTGAAATAATTCCACAATTCGGCTCCTTAATATGTGGTTAAAATTTCAAAGAGATCCATAAATTAGTTTATTTTATAAAAAATAAAGATGCTAAGGGAGGTTTTCATTTCCATAAAATTAGTCACACCTTTTGATGAAAAACAGGAATTTTTTCCATAGAAATAACATGGGAAATGTTTCGAAAAAAAAATCGGTTACTCGTGATTTAGAAAAACTATACGTTGGTTAGTTTTGGGAACGATCTTAAATGAAACTTTACACTATAATTTAGGACGTATTTTCTTGTTATTATGAAGAATTAATATTAAGTATGTTTAATTTAAAATTTTAAAAACTACCCCAATCTGCGATATTGTAGCTTGGATACACTGTTCTATTATGAAATATCAGCGCAACCAATATTGGCCTTTCTTAACGTATGGTTGCCTCTTCAGATTGTTTTTTAGTGTCTTTTGGTTGAAAGGGCCTATCGATAAGACGGCGTTAATATTGCCGCCGGGACGTTAACGCGGCCTCTGCGGCGACGCCATCAAAACACTCGGTTGTCGCGGATTTAGTCCAATTCTTAGAACAAATAGGTAGCTTAATGGACATTTTAACTTATCCCTGCATTTAAAAATAAATAATCTAGATTACGAATTTAAGGTAATTAAACTAGTTTACCAATTAAACGTACGTAAAATAAATTATCAATTAGAGGTAAATAAACTAAACTATCAATTAAAGGTTATTAAACTAGATTACCAATTAAAGGTTATTAAACTAGATTACCAATTAGAGGTAAATAATTTAGATAATCAATTATGGGTAATTAATCTAGATTACCAATTAAGGGTAATTAATCTAGATTACCAATTAAGGGAAATTAATCTAGATTACCAATTAAGGGAAATTAATCTAGATTACCAATTAAGGGTAATTAAGCTAGATTACTGACGACTGGAAATTAATCTAGATTACCGACAACTGGCAATAAAGCTAGATGACCGACGACTGGTAACTGAGACGTATTTCCGGCGGCTGGTAATTAAGCCAGATTACCGACGACTGGTAATTTAGCTGGATTACCGGCGACTGGTAATTTAGCTGGATTACCGGCGACTAGTAATTTAGCTGGATTACTGACGGCTGGTAATTAAGCTGGATTATCGACGGCTGGTAATTAATTCGGATTACCGACGACTGGTAATTAATTCGGATTACTGACGGCTGGTTATTAAGCCGAATTACTGATGGCTTGTAAATAAGCTTGATTACCGACGACTGGCAATTAAGCCAGATTACCGACGGCTGGTAATTTAGCCGGATTACCGCCGGCTGGTAAAGAAGGAATACCGACGGCTGGTAATTAAGCTAGATAACCAACGGCTGTCTGAACAGTGCAGTCTATTGGGCCCGTTGGGCACTGGCCCAGGGGCCCCATAATTGTCAAATAATACTCATTTTACATTTCTTGTCATAAGAAAACTACTAGAAAATATAAACTACTTTCCATCGGCCATTCAGTCTTTTCAATGAAAAATTTGGCCTTCGAACTTGAAAATGTAAAACTAAAAATCTGAGACCTATAAGATAGTCACCCATTGCCTAGGCTTTTACATCTTCCTCCCTCCCCACGGCCTCACTTCACAACCGCACATCGGCTTATTTTTTTAGTTTGAATCCTACACCCTAAATCAGACTCAGTCTACATTGTCATTTTGTCCATGCGCTGTTAGGTGGCACGTAGGGTACAAGTCTATTTCTTTCCCTGCTGAAAGTAGACCACTCTGTTTAAAATATAATGCCTGTTATGAATAAAATTATGGCTGAGATCATAAATGTTAAACTTCTGATCCATGGTTCTATTAATTATTTAAAGTTAAATAAAATGAGTCTGATACTTCATGGAGATTTTAAAATTATTTATTAATTTAAATATACGCAGGAGCTTTCGGACCGCGGTCCCTCTTCAGCTCAAAGTTGCAGCTGAAGAGGGACCGCGGTCCGAAAGCTCCTGCGTATATTTAAATTAATAAGTAATTTTAAAATCTCCATGAAGTATCAGACTCATCTTATTTAAATTTAAATAATATGGCTGAGATGTTAGACAAACTATAAATAGAGATTATTAGTGATCATATCAAAAAAGAAATGTAATACTTTGAGCGGCGCCCAGAAGATAAAACGAGCTGCGCAGGAGAAAGAGAAAGCTAACAAACTTCGCAAGGTAACATCATGGTTCCATCAAAATGCTATGAGAAGTGCTGAGCCTGGTAAAATTACTCTTTCAACAATATCACCGAAGCCCTCAACGACTACCACAGTTCCAACCGACATTGCAGTGGGCTGTCAATTAAGCCAGGAGCAGATGACAAAGGAGTCTCGGACGCTAGCTTCCACAATATAGAGGGCAATGGCACCCGCGTACGTCACAGCTGTAGCGGTATCATTTGCCATAGACGCGCTATCAGACATTATAGCAGACGATGCTTTTGGTGGATTATATCTGGCACCAAAGTCTGCTGGGAATTTGTTTTGTAATAACGGACTAACGGTGGCTACTGAGGTTCGTCTTATCCGATCGCGACATAAATATACACAATATAATTATACTTTATTCAAACAGCTGTAACCGTTGGTATTAAGATAAAAGATAAGACTAGGCCTACATTTTGTGACTTTAAACCTACTAAATAGTAAATTAAGTCCAAACTAGCAGAGAAACCCAGGTAAGCCAAGGCTTAATTAACAATTTGTACCCACTGGAATGATTGTTCTCGGGTTTTCAAATTATAAAGCAAGGTTTTAAAAGATGCCGAAACACAATGTTATATATGTGTTTTAGGGCCAAAATATTCCGTATGTTTTTGAATTAATTGACTGCTACAAGAGGTTGGAAACGAAACCACTGTCTCTTACTTTTTGGGTTTTAAAAGATCGTGAGTGATTTCTTTTCCCAACCTCTTGTAGCTATCATTTAATTCAAGACGAAATTAAGAAAAAATTGGCACTGAAACACATTTTAGTTTTTTAATAGTGTACATACGTTACTCGCTGGGCTTTTCATTATCAATTTTAGTCTAAAAAAAAGATTAAAAAGCCGTTGAAATCCATTTTTAACTCTAATACTCGTTAAGCCTAGGCTAATTATAAGCAGACGATACGTATTTTTAAAGAGAGGCTCCAGACGCGATTTCCCAGATCTCCTTTCGAGACTTTGCAGCCACGCTATTGGTTGGAAAATAAAGCTCAAATTTCCTACGAGAGGGGGCACTGGCGTAATGATTTTGGTTAATAACCGTGACGTTCGCGGATCCCATTGCCCTCTACATTATGGAAGCTAGCGTCCGAGACTCCTTTGTCATCTGCTCCTGATTAAGCTAGATAACCGACGGCTGTCAATTAAATCGGATTACCGACGACTGGCAATTAAGCTAGATTACTGACAACTGGTAATTAAGCCGGATTACCGACGCCTGGTAATTAAGCCGGATTACCGACGCCTGGTAATTTAGCCGGATTACCGACGCCTGGTAATTTAGCTGGATTACCGGCGGCTGGTAATTTAGCCAGATTACCGACGGCTGGTAATTAAGCCGGACTACCGACGGCTGGTAATTAAGCCGGATTACTGACGGCTGGTAATTAAGCTGGATTACCGACGGCTGGTAATTAAGCTGGATTACCGACGGCTGGTAATTAAGCTGGATTACCGACGGCTGGTAATTAAGCCGGATTACCGACGGCTGGTAATTAAGCCGGATTACCGACGGCTGGTAATTAAGCCGGATTACCGACTACTGGTAATTAAGCTGGATTACCGACGGCTGGTAATTAATCTGGATTACCGACGGCTGGTAATTAATCTGGATTACCGACGGCTGGTAATTAAGCTGGATTACCGACGGCTGGTAATTAAGCTGGATTACCGACTACTGGTAATTAAGTTGGATTACCGACTACTGGTAATTAAGCTGGATTACCGACTACTGGTAATTAAGCTGGATTACCGACTACTGGTAATTAAGCTGGATTACCGACTACTGGTAATTAAACTGGATTACCGACTACTGGTAATTAAGAAGGATTACCGACAACTGATAATTAAGGATTACCGACTACTGGTAATTAAGAAGGACTACCGACTACTGGTAATTAAGAAGGATTACCGACTACTGGTAATTAAGAAGGATTACCGACTACTGATAATTAAGAAGGATTACCGACTACTGGTAATTAAGAAGGATTACCGACTACTGGTAATTAAGGTAGATTACCGATGGACGCGCAACGCCCTAAGTCTTTTCTCTCCTTGTTTTCTAAACAATTTTAATTAATATGAAGATTGAAGTGACAGATAATAATAAAAACTGTCATTGTAGACAAAGACCGGAAAGTGTAAAAGATAAGTGTAGAAAATTAACTGCCTGAAGTACAGATATTAAAAATTTCACTTTTCAAGACATGATTATAAAACATCAATTATTTAAAAATATTCTTATCTTACTTTGTTCACCAAAATTTCATTTTTCCATAATACTTTTCAACAATATTTACCCAAGTATTTTGTTCTCAATAGTAGTTCAAGAAGAAATGTCACCTAAAATAATTTAAGGGTTACTAACTTGATACTAGGTTTTACTTTCGACTAACATTTGATTCTAGGAGATTCAAATTCTTAAATATCTGAAATTTCTCTTAAAGAGTTTATTTTTTTTTTTAAAACGAATTTTGCTGCCTTTTGGAGAAGAAATTTTGATGCTCCAATTACCGAATGTGCTTAAATATATAGCAAATGTAGCAATGTTTAAAACCTTCCTACGCGCCTTTTTTAATTTAATTAGCTTCTATTATTCTAAATTACCCGTTAAATGGATTCCTTCCAAAGTTTCCCTACTGAGCGGCATTTTGTTTTTACCATCTGCTGAGACATTGAAACCATCGACTTCATTTATTCATTCTTTTAGATATCTATAAATTTTTTCCTCAAGCTATTTGAAACGCCAGTCACCCAGTGATTAAAACGGTTACATATCAGTATTTATTTTTTCTTCCCCTGGGTAGTATTTCTGTTGTTCATTATATCAAGAAACTATTAAACTTACGTTTAAAGTCTACAGTTTCCGAAGCTTCGTCTCCATCAAATGATTCGATTCCTGTGGCAACTGTCGCGCTTAAAATCTGGGAGGCAAGTTTCACTCGCATGGCATTAAAAGGCCTTAATATGATCTAATGTTAGTTTTGGAGATAACCTTAGGTGGGAAGAGCTATCTTTTGTGAACATAATCCCACAAAAGATGTTTTCTATTCTTTGTAAGGAGTCTAGTCTTGGTAAAGCCACTGTAAAATAGATTTTTGCGCGTAGTTTTAATAAAATGTGGGGGATCAGAAAAAAAATATGTATCTAGGATCATTTTAAGGAGCATATAGATTAATTACTTTGTGATAGACTACATTATTTTCAGCATGGTCTGGCATGGTGCACATCTTGATGTACTTTTGATTAATTGCGGATTTATCACAAGTTACAGTTAGAATTTTGAAACCATTACTCTCAAGCCTTTCTATAGCTTCATCCATTATACAGTACAGTTCTTCCGACTTCATTTCATGGCACGGGAAATACGCTAAGATATGCTTGAAGTTAGTCGTCAAACCGCGAACCATAATTGTCATAACAATTGTTGAGTCAGATGTTTGAGGTCCAGTTTTTTTGTAGTTCTAATGACTTCAAATTGTCCCCCGAAACATTTAGATGTGTATTTTGCCAGTGGCAGCTCGATAAATAATATTCTCCTTATTTTTCGGAGCCTCGTTGTTATGTTACTTGAACAAGTTTTCTTTGCTATTAAATTTTGAAAAACTCCAAAAATAATAGTTGCCAATCGCTTCACTGCTAAGTTAGCACCTCGTTGGGATGGACCATTTTTGGTCGCCCAACAACTCTCACCTCATACCTACAGGTTAAAGTGTGTTATTCGAGGTAGGGTATTTAAGGGAACCTTTCATAATCATGATCTTAAACCTTACGTCGAGCGCAATGCCGATACTACAACTGAGGCCAAGATTGTTGAGCAAGATGCAAAGTCTGACATCAGTCAGGTCATAGAACCTTTGTCTGTCGAGCGAGATGCCGATATAGTTAGACCTAATAGTGCGTTAAGCGACGATTCCACAAATTCTTGGGTGACAATGAACAGCCTGGTAATCGTCGTGTTCTTAGGCATCGTAACCCTGTTACTGGTCGAGCGATTTCCTCGTAATAAATTACTTCTGGGAGTGTCAACCCCATTGTTAGTTAAAGATTATTTTATTGTGTTTGCTAAATTTAATTTGATTTCTATTTTTTAAGTACTTCGTTTATATATATGTTGCTATATGACCCAACTTTTTAAGTTAGTTGGAACGTCGATTTGTGTGACTTTAAATGTTTGTTGACGCCATTATGTTTATTTACGTCAACACGTCACTAAATGTTTTTTCATTATGTTTTTTTTTTCGTTTTTGCGTCATATTGTTATTTTTTTGCGTAAAGTTATGATTTTTAATTTTACACGGAATTTTATTCCGGTAAAATTTAAGAAAGGGCACCAACCCCTGTCCCTGTCCCTGTGCCGGACGCGTCCGCGAAACGAACGCTTACGGTGGCGATACGAAGCTCCGCGTAGAGAGAGAACTGCCTGCCTGGTATATTAGTGAGAGGGGGAAGAGGGAGAGGGGGCATCCCGCTCGGAGAGAGAGGAAAGAAAGGTAGTTTAAATCTCGCGGGCTTTTTTGAGTGAAGGGAAACAAGATGATAATTTTCGTGCACTACTGCACTTTGTGCGCGTGATACATCAGAGATTATGCTGGATGGTTAGGTTAGGTTTCGTAAAATAGAGGGGACGCTTTACGGTCATAGTGATTTCTGGTTTAGGGGATCCAGGATTTTGTTTAAATACATTATTTGATTCGTATGGTTTTTAAAAATTATACTTTACTGGGGTGCACAATTTAGTTTCATTAATATTATTTGAAATGTGACGTTATTAGAAATTAAAGGGATACACGATTGTGTTTCAGAAATGTTTTTAGTTGTACGATTTATTGGAGATCAACTATACGGGGGGTCACGTGAGCCGTGTAAAATTACTATTAAGGCCCAGCCCTTATGCCATCTTGTTCTTTTTGTTCGCGTGGACGCTCATGATTAAGTGGAGGAGTATTTGTAACAATTATATTTTTGACTGTGGACTTCTGAATACAATTTTTCGAATTGCTCATGTTAAAAACCCCTTCATAGTAATATACGCTGCTAAAGTTCCCTTTTTCAAATTCAATGGCTGGATTTTCCCTTAAGCTGGGTACCCTCTAGTTGATGTGACCCACAGCGAACTTCAAGATATTTTGAAAGGGAAGGCTGACCCGTAACTAATCATAATCGTCTCAATGACATTAGAACTGCGGCCGTATTCTGCAGAAAAGTTAAGCTCCTCCTTCTGCCCTTGGCTCGCTGGTTGGACCGTCAACTATTGCCCTTGGACTTCTAATTGGCGGCGTCCATCGATGACGTTCCTTTCCCTCGGTCAGTGATTGCTGCAAATTCCGCGCAGACTCCGTTTTAAACTATCAAATGAAACACCAAATTCAAAGTGTTTTTTATCAACTGACAAATAAGTAACCGGTTAAAGACCGATTTTAACGGTAGCTTCGGAAACTCCAAGTGCTGAACGCAGCCACAGCAGACGACATTTACGATCCCTGCTTTGATCAAGTAAGTAAAGTGGTGAGTGTAATTTATTTAAGGATAAAACTAATCTCTTTAATTTATGAAGTATTCAACTATTCTCCTTAATTTATGAAGTATTCTGCTAATCTCTTTAATTTATGTAGTATTCAACTAATCTCTTTAATTTATGAAGTATTCAACTACTCTCTTGCATTATTCCCAGAGTCTACGAATCTTTTAAACTTTTCCAGGCTACAACTACCTAATCTGTTTAGTTTTTCAAGGATTCAACAAAGTTTCAAGGACAACACTAATCCCTTTAATTTTTCAAGATTCAAGTTTCAACTAATTTCTATTTCGAATGGCTGGCGCTATGGCTCGTGTCTTGCTTGCTCAAGTAGCGGAGGAGCTAGAAGCAACAGAACGGCGAAAAAGATATCGTCGAACGAGAGAGGAAGGGCGCGCATTTCTTATGCCAGATGCCGAGTTTTTGCGCCAATATCGCATGACGAAGGCGAAAGTCACCGAGTTGTGCAATTTGTTAAGACCGAAGTTACACAAAGAATTAGAAGGCCATAACCAATATGTTTTGTCTGTCGAGGATGAAGTTCTATTAACGTTACTCTTCTATGGTTCTGGTGGCTTCCAACATAGCCTCGCAAGTAATTACGAGCACGGAATGAGCCAGTCCTCCGTAAGCAGAGCTATTGAAAGAGTAATGAATGCCATTAATAACAGAATGAGGAACTTCATACGCTTCCCTACTGGTGATGCTGAAGTCATATTAAATCATTGGACCAAATGTTGTGTGTTATATCTCTTATTTCAGGCTTACTTGCTCTTTCCCTGAGGTACTGGGTGCCATTGACTGCACACATGTTGGAATTAGAGCCCCAGCTACGGATCCTAATGCATTCTTGGACAGGAAAGGAAGTTATTAAATTAATGTGCAACTAGTAAGTAATATTTCATACTTGTCTAACAATATGCATATTACCAAGATTATCAACAGATTTGCGACAATGAATGCAAATTTACAGATGTCGTAGCCATGTGGCCTGGTGGTACACATGATGCATTCATTTGGCGTTTCAGTGGAGTGTTGGAGCGATTTAAGGCTGGGGACATGCCGCGTGGCTATCTGCTTGGAGATAGTGGGTACCCACTATAATCATTTTTAATGACTCCTCTGCTGCGAGCTATTACACCCAATGAACAGCGTTATAATGAACGCCATATGTCAGGTATTAAAACATTTATTTATTCCACAATGTTATACATAAATAATATTTTGCAGATAATTCTCTTAAGATAAATCATATAACAGTACAAGAGTGCTTAGCAAATCTTATACCCAATTAGAAGATTTATAGACTTCTAAGCTGTTAAAGGGAATCCAAAGAGGCAGCGGCAGTTGCATAAGAATTATTTGAAGTACGTCACAGGCACAACGTGAAACCAAGATTAAAAGACTCCAAATTAAGTGGGACTGGACACTTCTTCCTTGTCTTCAATGAGATTGCAGGGACAAATCCCTAAAGTCGAATAAAAACAACCTAAGTTTCTTTTAATCACGCCTCTCCTCGCTCACATGCCTCTGACGTATGTCAAATAATTTATATCCACCCACCATTGTGTTCCTTGTAGTCCCTTTACGTATGCATATGTTACACAAAATGAGTTTTTAGCATTCCCCCGTGTTGCTCGGCCATTGATGAAGTGGAGACTTGATAGAGAAGGCTACAGTTTGATCCAGTACTTGCCTAACCTGCCTCACCAGGGCCTGACAACACTTAACTAAAATTAATGAGAGAGAGAGAGAGAGAGAGAGAGAGAGAGAGAGAGAGAGAGAGAGAGAGAGAGAGAGAGAGAGAGAGAGAGAGAGAGAGAGAGAGAGAGAGAGAGAGAGAGAGAGAGAGAGAGAGAGAGAGAGAGAGAGAGAGAGAGAGAGAGAGAGAGAGAGAGGAGAGAGAGAGAGAGAGAGAGAGAGAGAGAGAGAGAGAGAGAGAAGAGAGAGAGAGAGAGAGAGAGAGAGAGAGAGAGAGAGAGAGAGAGAGAGAGAGAGAGAGAGAGAGAGAGAGAGAGAGAGAGAGAGAGAGAGAGAGGAGAGAGAGAGAGAGAGAAGAGAAAGGGTGGAGAAATATTCAGTAGCCCCTTTAGTGAAAACTATCAGTAGCAATGTCACAACTCTTTATCTCTTAAGTTGACTGACATGACGCTTTTTGATGAACCAAAAGTAAAATAAATATGAGAGCGATTTAAATATCCGGAAGGAATTGAATAAGGAAAATATTTTCGCACTTCTTGTAGGAAATATTTCTTATTGTCTGTGCAAATTTTAAAACTTTGTTTCTAAAACAGCGATTAGGGCTTGCGTTGATTATCTCCAAGTCCGTCAAGACTTTGATTACCCTATACCTGTATAAGTGAAAGTCCCGACAAACTGGCAGATAATCACTCCAAGCCCTTATCACTGTTCTACGAACAAAGTTTAAATTATTAAATTTTGCATCGACAAAAGAAAGATGTTCCTAATAGCGGCCTGAAGGGGGAAATATCTTCATTATTCAATTCCGTCCGCATGTTTCAAGCTCTGTCATTCATATTTGTTTTACTTCGTGGTTTCATCCAATTGACAAAGTACTCCATCAGGTTTTTTGGTTGAATATTCCACCAGGAAAAGTAAAAAAGTGGCCTCACGGGAGTTATTTATTTATGGGATGATATTGGTATATTCCACGCAAAACCATAAACTGGTGTAAGCGCAATCATATTGATGTCACATACCAACTAATGTTGGGTTGTTCGCAACGCTAGATAATTCTTGTAATCTAAAGCCATTTTGCAATGCTAATCTAACCATTGTATTGCCCCTCTAAGATAATGTGACTTCTAAATGACCTATGTTTTACTTAAGCCGTTCATTGATTATCTCTATCATTTAGGGCGCAATGTCATTGAACGTGTCAATGGCATTTTAAACATGCGGTTTCGCTGCTTGGACATGACTGGAGGGACCCTTTGCTACATACCTGAAAAGGTATGCGCGATTATTAGTGCTTGTAGCATTCTGCACAATTTCTGCGTGGATCAGCCAATGCCTGCCGGGGTAGGTAGAATAAATGATTTTGAAATGTTAATTTGGACATGAGGCTTCAATCCAAATTTTCTCATTGTAGCTGCACCAAATCCAAATATAGGAGGTCCAATGAATGCTGCTGAGCCTCCTAATGACAATGAGCTGCTTCAAGCTGGACGTGTGACTAGACAAGGCTTAATTAACCTTCCATGTAAGGCCCTTGAATATCTTTTACTAACGTGTAGTACCTGTTAGGGCTTTCCATAACATAGCGACGAAAGAATTCAAACAAATCTTTATAAAAACAGAGCAATGCAGGGAAAATTGCATTATTTGAAACATTTTCACTGTTTGAAGCTATGAGTTTCTTAAATGCTGTAGTAAATTTACAGACAATCTATTGATTCGTAGTAAAATCACTGGTCGTTATCGGAAATGACCCAATTTGTATCTTCACTTTTGTTACGTAAACATAACCGTGATGAAAATGAATGTTAATAGTCTAGGTTGAGCACAGAGTATTTTTATTAGGAAGACCAAAATTGCAAGAGCAATTTCATGCTCAGTTCATGCTCTTTTGGCACTCACAATTTGGAGCTTATTGATATATCATAATCTCATGGAATGGCATGCTGAAGAGTGAGGTACACACTTACCCTTTTATCAGTATTTGACACAGTTGAAAATCCTCTCTACGACGAGATACCTCTTCCATCTGCCGACGAACCAGCTTCTCCAGACACTGACTGTCAAGAAATTCGCGCCTTGCAAGTAACTGTGGAACTCGCAGATCACGCGCTTTGGCCTTTACGACTGGTACTCGAGATAAATTATGAAACATAACAAGTAACCAATGAACTCTTACTTCCATTTCAGTATGCAGGAATAGTATATTAATCCCTCTGTTTCTCTCAATATGAATATCATAAGTCTGGATGAGGTAATGATGTGATTAATGACAATAGCATAGTAAAGTTTTATGTAGAATAGGTGTGAAGACTTCGGAGGATGTCATTTGAAATCGGGCTACAGAAACAAGCACTGAACTCCAGATGGTCAGACGGATGAAGTAAAGTTCAACCCACCTGTAAATAAGTATGTGAATATAAATAAATTGCAGAGTTGTTGGATTCGGTAACTGCATGGTTATAAATAATGTCTAGAGTAAAAGGTAGTCGTCATCAATATACGTGAAAAGCAAACTACCCGTGAACAGAATAAAAGCACGCCAGTAGCGGTATTGAATTAATGCATTAAAGCAGGGGGTAACCGACTTTTCCTTTTTTTAACCCCGCCCGGCAGCACTGAGATCTATGTCCGCATTGAATCAAAAGGAAAATCAAGTGATTTTATGATGAATTCGTCTACTAATTATAAGACCAATCAGTATAGTGAAACATGATCCAGTGGAACATACAGGAAATAACACCGAATCACTTTAAAATTATAATTAGTTTGCTATTTCATGGATAGTTTTGAATAAGGACCTCCGACCAATCGCGTGACGCCCTGCCATTTTACTAACAAAATTCTCGTGGAACGCGGCTTCACCCTCCCTTTAAATAACAGTCAAATGATAAAACAAATGCAAATAATGTATTGCATTAAAATAAATTATGAAGTTAATGTGCGTAACACATCCAATAAATTATATAATGAATGGAAATTTAATTGCCTTATTAGATCCACATCAATAACACGCATGCAAAGAGCACATGTAAACAAGTTGGGAAAACCAAAATATTACCTCTCCGAGTCAAGAGGACTACTACTACAAACTTATTTACCTAGATAAGGAATTATTTCTCTTTTTTGAAGTAAAAATTTACGAAATATTGAAGCAGTATTCCAAGCATAGCGAATATACAGTAAAGCAGACGACATTTTACATCCAATAAGGATAAATCTTGGACACATGGAAATCAGTCAATGGGGAAAAGGACAGGAAATGAAGTCTACGCTTCAGCTGTTTACCCTATATTCTGATAGCTACATTCACAACTGGTTAGCAGTGTAAACACTATCGTCTCGTCTCACCTCAACAATATTATTAGTTTGCCAACATGAATGTTAACGTTAAATAACACCAAAGCTAAATTGCAGCTAGACGCACTAATAATCAATGCGCACCATAAAGAGAATAAATAGTCTGTAGCTACTACCCGTTTACCATTAGCCCTTTTACTATTCTAATTGCCACCATCATCTTTTCTTCTATTCTAAAATCTTAACCTGAATATTTAATGGTGTATTTAACTTTCGGCTCACTCTGCACCGTTGATGTCTTTTCGCTTCAGACACGAAAATCAAAGTCCAAAGTTTACTTCACCTCAGGCCTCATTTATGTACTCTTTGTTTCACTAAGCCTATTGCGGATAATACTTGATACACCCGCCGAAGTCTTGGTCTTAGTTTTCTTCATGAAATCACTAAACCAAGGATGATTCTAAATACAGATGTAGTACAGCTTAAGTAATATATAGACAACCATTTCAAATAATAATAATAAAAAAATCCTTGGAATATCGAAATAAAACAGAGCTTTTAAAGCTACAAAAGTACTAAATGCATCATAATTACGAAAAATAGTTCCACATATTCACTTTATATTATGGAAAAAGGGAATATTAAGGTTCTGTATGATTTCTTAACACATCAACACAAGGCTAACTGCTAACGCGACGCACTAGTGTAACAATGGACGGGCACGCACAGACAAAAACATAGACTGCTTTTTAACTCTTTCCGTATAAATTTTGAATTGAGAAACAAGATTATCTTAAATAATAAAATAAATATAATGAATATTAAATATTTTCTTCGTTAGTTGTTTGCCTTATTGAGCGTTAAATCTATTTGATAAAGAACAATTAAACATTGTTGAGAGACTTGGCTAATATTGGCGTTTGAAATGAAGCATACGCCGGTTGCTTCCCCTTACTCAAATAGGTAGTATATAAGGGTATCGAACTACAGCTAAAAGCAAGAACAACCGCAATTGCGAAAACCTATCGTGGACAACCCACCCTAGGGAGGCTAGACGTTTCTCGTAACCCTAGCTGATCGCCGCGAATGTTTAAGACATGATGGAGTTAGAAGCCAATGAGACAGATTGGTGTCTATGTGGAATAGACGAAAGACCAGTAGATGGTGGTGATTAGAAGCCAGTATGTACAGACTGGTGTCCATGTGGGATGGACGAAGACCAAAAGATGGTGGTGATTAGAAGCCAGTAAGTACAGACTGGTGTCCGTGTGGGATGGACAAAGACCAGAAGATGGTGGTGTGAGAACCCAAAAAGAGGAGCCATTTCCGTGACTGTGAAAGCAGTTCGGAAATGGCGAACACGTTTGCACCGATTTGGAAACTGCTAACGCGGTCACGTGGGTGTAACAACAGACACACACACAGACACACACGATCGTTACAGAACCTCTCCGTGACATACGTCACTCGGAGAGGTAAAAACGAGATTATAAAAAGCATGCGAATATTCTGAGAGAGCGGTAGCTCTCTTAGATAAGACTTCATACTGCCCTTATTGTATAAGAATGGTGTTTTCATTGGATGTAACTTTTTTGTATTACGTTTACTGTTTTGAAAATATACCCCAGAACTACAATTTGGGCCCTTAATGTGTGGTTAAAATTTCAAAAAGATTCATCCATTAGTTTTTTAGCCACATCGTAAGATGTGAGCTATTAGTTTCACTGGGGATGGAAGTGGGAGTTGCCGTTGTGGTGGCCGTGGGTGTGTTCGTCCTCCCTCGTAATACATTATAGTTAATAATAAAAAAAAAACTTTAATGATTCAAATAAAAAATATTAGATTTGCATTTAATTGAACAACATAAAATTAATTATGTAATAGAAAAATTTAAACATTGTAGTTTTATTTTTAATATTGTAGTTCAACTTGGTTTAAATAGATGTCGCTGTGTAAGTTGCCCTGACACTATCTCCCCGATTTAAAAATTTCAAAGAAATCGAGGGGAATTTTTAAGAAGCAAAAGCAAGTAAATACCGACGTTATATATAGAATGGTGTTTATTATTAGAATTTACGTGCATTTTTCCTCAAATCGAGAAGAATTTTAAAAGAAAGTCCGAGCGGGCGAGAATTCTAAAAGCGCGCTTTGGAAGTTTTTTAGTTTCTTCACAGCTACAAGGTATCGATGGGATGGGACTAATAGTTTTACCTGAGTAGTAGTGGTAGTAGTAGTAGTATTAGTAATTTAGTAACGGCCGTTGGCGATATTTGATTCTCTTTGCCAAGCAGCCATTGAAAAATTATTCCCTCTGACCGGTATATTAGTGAATATTTCACTAGAAGTATATTTATTGTAGTAGGGATAGCGAGAGTACGTAAACGATGTGGCTTAATTATGGGCTAGACCATCTTGTTTTATAAAGAATAAAGTTGCTAAGGGTGGTTTTCATTTCCATAAAATTTTTCACACCTTTTTATGAAAAACAGGAATTTTTCCCATAGAAATAACATGGGAAATTTTTTGAAATGAACAGTCCGGTTAATCCGATGTTAGAAAAACTATACGTTTGTTAGTTTTGGGAATGGTCTTAAATGAAAGGTAGAACATTTCTTATTCTGCTAAACGATTTTCATGGAAAATAATTAAGTTTAAGTATTAATTTTGATAACATTTAGAACATAACTCGATTTGCGATTTTATATCATGGATACACTAATTTACAAGAAAATATCAGCGCGACCAAAATTGGCGTATTTTAACGTTTAGTTGCCTCATAATAATTTGAGAGTTTTTTCATAATGCTTTTTGGATGAAATGGCCTATAGAGAGCCGGGTAAGACGGCTTTAATAATGCCGCGCTGCCGCCGTGACGTTGAAACGGCGATAGCTTAAGTCGGCGACGCCATCAAAATACTAGAGTCTAAATCGTCGCCTTAAATAGCGTTTATGAACTTTGTGAAGCTTTAGGAAAGTAATTTGGTCTAATAAAACGCTTAAGGTAAAAATTATCATTAAATTTGTAAATTACTGTAAATTAATCCATTTCATTTTACTAAGCCTTGGTCAAAACAATTTCCTTTTTTCCGTAGCACCGTGCTAGGATATCCTCTGTTTCTAACTTCGAAGTCGTAATTATTTATGCTATGATTTTATGCTTTGTTTATTTCGTCAACATAGGTAACAGTAGCGCTAGTTAATTCAGGATACCGTTATCTAATTTGCTCAAATCAGGGTAGAAAAAACCATATTGTCGTGTTCTTTAGTACACATCTGCTTTCATCCGTTACCGCTATTTTCATATCTCCATTGTATTAATTAAAAAATGGCATTTCTACCCAAATAATTTAAATATTTAATTAGGTAATGCTTTTTGAAAGACCACGCTTACTACAGAACAGCCAACGTAACATCTTTATTTACATTGTAAACTATTAAATACAAGAAATAGCACTACCTTTAACGGTGATTTTCCAATGAAATAAGTAATGACTGCACACCTTATAAGTAATGACTGCAGACCTTATTTTGTTAACTAATAGTCCTCATTTATTATAATTTTAGCTCAAAGTGCTTTAATTGACACGCTTTTAAAAAGTTTTATTAATTGTGATTGTATGAATGTAACACTTGATGGATGAAGTTCAGTTTGGTACGACGCCACTTAACGCGAGCCAACCAACGAACAATGGTTTCTAACCAAATAGACTATTGTGAGTAAATCAAAAATAGTAAATAATTTCCTAGAATGCTGCTAGTATTTTTCTTTTATTTCAACAAAATACTTCCATCAGTTTGGTGGAGAAAATTATCCGTTAGCGTTAACATAGTTTTCTGAACAACGAATAATGGAATGTTGAAATCAGTATTTAATGCCCAACATTTGTTATTAGGTAAAAATTTAATTATAAATAAATTATTTGCGTGTCCAGTCACTGTCCATAACTCAGTTTAAAAAAACCAATGTTCCTAATGTTGTAAAATTATTGATTTGCAGAAAAACAGTTTATTTTGCTAAGGTTAGCGGAGCATCTAGTGCCGTCGGGTTAAATTAACCCTAACAGACATTTTGCTTTGAGATGTGTGGAAATTAATTATGTGGACATAATTGTTAACGCAAATTTATAAATAGATTGACAATTTTTAATAGATATTATTAATATTAGACAACAGTAACTGAAAGACTCCATTCATTCATGACATGATTCATTAATGTCAGTATACATGTTTGTTCATTATTTTCAGTATAAATGATTCATTTATGTCAGTGTAAATGATACATTTATGTCAGTGTAAATGATACATTTATGTCAGTGTAAATGTTTTATGTCAGTGTAAATAATTTATTAATTTATTCTGAAATTATTGGGAAAAAATGTTTTTTAGATGCAAATGTACGTTACCTGACCTTACCCAAAATCTCATTTCAACACAACTGTAACCGTATAGATTGAATCATTTAATAATATTCTCATTTCGAATTATTTAAATTTAAAGGGCTGTATTAACTTTTATGGGAAAAACCATTGTGGTTTATTGGACTTCTAACATGCTTTCCAAATTTTCGATATACGCTTGTTTGAGGTTGCGTTTTTTGAAGACGTTTATAACACTATTTTGCTTAATTAAATGGTATTAATTTTGGTTTATGTCAAATATGTACCACAACTAAGTCGCATATAAGTAATAAACATTAAGTCAGCAATCAACCGTAGAGTTCTACTCACAAGGGTTTGTTGCAAGTTTGATGAACTCAGTGCCACCACCCGGGATCAAACCAAATAAATTAATTTTATTTTAAATAGAATTTTAACGGTACTTAAAAACACATTAAGTCTTGAAAATCCCCCCTTTGTATGAATTAAAAAATTGGCATGCAGATAGACAAGGTTTAAATGATAAATAAAAAGTGATATATGGATTTTAAAGATTTTCGCAAAATGTTTTATTTATTATTTTTAGGGAATGAAATAATTGATTTTTACAAAATGAAATATTTATTATTTTTAGGTAATGAAGTTATGATTTTAAAAAAAGAAAATAATGATTTTTACAAAAAAATTATTTATGTTAATTACATAAAAAGAAAAAGAAAATTTACTTAAAAAAAAACGAAAAAAAAATTGTGATGATGATATATGAAACAAGATGACAAAATTATAAGAATGTTATTGGAACACAGGAAATTAATTTAAATATACAATAGGGGCAGATAAGCAAGTAACAAATACATTATAAGGCTACTTTAAATTTGAATTTTCGCGCGTTTCAAGCAACAGGTCTCTTCATTAGCATGATAACAAAACCCACCAAATTAACTTGGAAACTATGACAATTAACTCATAGCCCTAGCCAAACTTTTGTCTATTCTGGAGCAATACATAGCTTACAAGCATGGAGAATTTCTACCATTAACACAAGGAGACCAAGCCACCTAGAGTGTAAAATCTCTGTTATTTTACACTCTAAGTTGGCTGGTCTCCTTATGCAAATGGTATGAATCCTCCTTGCGTGTAAACTATGTATACTATGCTCATATTTATAGGGCGCCAATGTTAGTTCCTTATGCTTAATTATTTATTATTATATTTGTTCCTAAATTTTACCATGTTATATGATATTCATGTCTAACACATTAAAAACTGTTAAGATTTTTCCTGTGCCCCGGTTTAATATAAGTCATCACATTTTTGTAATAACTTTAATTTTTATCTTACTTACAAAATAAAAATTAATCTGCCACTGGGGCATCCTTCTTATCGTCGATGACGACATCTTGGGGGGGGGGGGCTTTGGTTCCGCCCCCTCACCCACTTCCATGCCCTCAGGCATTTTCTCCTCCTTTTTTTCTTTTCCAATAATATAAATAGGCTATTAACTATCTTTAATGAATTTTGACTATCTGCTTGTTTGCTAAGCCATTCATTTGGTTTAACAATTATTACACACGTGGAGGATTCATACCATTTACACCAGAAGGCCACGAGCTGGAGGAAAAAAGGCGAAAAGGGTTTTTGTCTTCCAAGTAGCCAGGCCTCCTGGCGTAAATGGTGTGAATCCTCCATTTGTGAAAACTAAATATAGTTTAGGGACTAAATTTTGGATAGAAAAAGGCCGGGTGTTTACAAGTAACTACTAACCAATGAGATAGAATATATATATTAAACCTAGAGTCACAACGTGAGATCTCGAGATCGACGTTTCGCAATACACCTTTTGGCGAGCATGAATCTTTATCAAATACGGGTGGCGCCACCCAAAGAACTTTTTTATTACCGTCTGCTGCTATAATCTGTGTAACAAGTTGTCAAGATAGTTTTTAAGCGTGTTAAATTAAATACGCGAGTTAAATAATAAAAACTCTAGTCCTTTTTAATCTAATAAATAGATGAAATAAAAATCATAACGATGTTTCTGATTGCAAATAAACAAGTAAAAGTTGTAATTAGTTCCGCTAGAGGCTCACAGATGGCACTGTCATGTTTTGATAAACTTGCTTGATAAAAGCAATGTGTTTCGCGGTAAGCCGATTTGAATTGTAACTCTATCTATCTCATTGCTACTAACTAACTCTAACTTGTTATAATACTTAAACAAAGCATATAGAGCAAATAATTAACTCCATGCCTCGGACGACAGCTTATACATAGTTTACAGGCGTGGAGGATTCCTACCAATAACACAAGGAGACCAAGCGACTTAGAGTGTAAAATCGTCTGCTATTTTACAATCTAAGTTGCCAGGTCTCCTTGTGCAAATGGTATGAATCCTCCACGCCTGTAAACTATGTATACCGTATGTGCTCTGTTAAAGCATCGGTTATCAGCACGCTCAAAACTAGGTTGACAAGGAGACCAAGCGACTTAGAGTGTAAAATCGTCTGCTATTTTACACTCTAAGTTGCCAGGTCTCCTTGTGCAAATGGTATGAATCCTCCACGCCTGTAAACTATGTATACCGTATGTGCTCTGTTACAGCATCGGTTATCAGCACGCTCAAAACTAGGTTGACAAGGAGACCAAGCGACTTAGAGTGTAAAATCGTTCTCTATTTTACACTCTAAGTTGCCAGGTCTCCTTGTGCAAATGGTATGAATCCTCCACGCCTGTAAACTATGTATACCGTATGTACTCTGTTACAGCATCGGTTATCAGCACGCTCAAAACTAGGTCTCTATGTACCGTAGCTTTGTACATGCTGTCAAGAGACGAAAAACTTCAGTATCGTCAGGATTTAAAATATGCTGGAAATACTTAGCTGAGTGCACGGACCTCTAGGCCTTAGTTTGAAATACGTGTGAAATTGCCTTAGGCCTAAAGGTCCGTACACTGGAGTTAAAAAATTCGCGAACTTTTCAAATCCTGAAGATCCCTATTTTCCTCGTCTCTTGTCAGCACGCACAAAGCTAGGTTACATAGAGACCTAGCTTTACGAGTCCTGACAACCGGTGTTGTAACAGAGTACATACAGAATAAGCTGTCGTTCGAGATATGGAGTTGCCTATCCTATAGCGTGAAAACAAATTTTCTCACGCGCATTCTTTATCCATGGTCATTGGTCACACTAACAGCTTCTAAAAAAGGATCCCGTACCTTTTTGGGGAGGGCAATCTTTTATGAAATGCCCTTCCTTTTTGCATGAGTAGCACACTCGCGGACGCCTCCCCCAACGTTTATTACGACCGCCTCGACCACCACGACCGCCTCGACCGCCGCGACCACCTCGAACACCATTGTTGGTAACGTACACGTTGCCGGTAATTTTCCAACTGTCCATATTTTTTTATAAGCCTTGGTCTGTTAACAAGGAAATAAAAAAAATCAGAATTTAACCACAAATAGTGCGCCCTATCAATTTTCAAACTAGTTCATATAAATAAACCTTTAAATTGTTAAATATATGACTTAGTTTAAAAACAATTTAAAAACAAAATAATTCTTAATAAATTTTGGCATAGAACACACTTTCGTTTCTTTAAATTTGAAAGTTGGCACCCTGACTATAGCCCACTCGATCACGCACTCCACCGTCGTGGAGCGCGTGATCGAGTGGGCTATGCACTGACAGTGTAAAATAAAGAGAGAAATAATAATAATAATAATAATAAAAATTTAAATATTTATGTAAATGCTGAGCTACATAAAGGAGCCGCCCTGTTTCTGAAGGGTGTATACATACAAAAAAAAGACAACCTGTAACCAACAATACATAGTTTACATCCTAGGAGGATCCATACCATTTACACAGGGAGTCCAGGCTTCACGTGTTACACAAGAAGGGCTGACTCACTAGGTGAGTCTAAAGCCATGCCTCCTTTTGCAAATGGTATGAATCCTCCAAGCCTGTAAACTATCTATACATCTAGGTCGGGAAATTGTCCACTAGATTGTGCAAATTGTTTTCATTGTCAAGCTATCAATATTTTTGAAAATTTATTGGTCAAAATGTCCAGTGACCCCCTTAATTTTTAAAAATATTATGGGACATTTTAAAATTTTATTGAACGATGTCCAGTGTACTGTGCTTATTTCTGGCCCTGCCTATAAATGTTCCTGTGCTTATTTTCGGCCCTGTACACAAGTGACAACTTTGCCTTTTTAACTAAGCCTATTTTTATGTTAAGAGCCACGTTTTCGGGCGCCTTTTGCTGTTTTGGTACGTATTCTCATGCACAATTTCCTCTGCTACTACTTACTAAGACTTACAATTTCTAATTAATCTTTTGAGGGTTAATAACTTTAATTAGTTCCATTACTTTACAACGTCTGTATTAAATTATTTCCATTTTTTCACTTGTTTAATTTTTATTCTTTTTTCCCTTCACGTTAAGCCTACTACTTTTTATTACATTTCACTGTATGTTGTTTTTATTTAAGAGTGTATATAATTGTACTTCTTTGTGGTTCCAAAGTGTTCTTTGTGCAACGCTTTATCGGATAGCTTTGTGGTTTCAAAGCGTTCTTTGTGCAACGCTATATTGGATTTCTTTGTGGTTCCAAAACGTTCTTTGTGCAACGCTTTATTGGATAGCTTTGTGGTTTCAAAGCGTTCTTTGTGCAACGCTTTATTGGATTTCTTTGCGGATCAAAGGCGTTCTTTGTGCAATACCTACCTAATTTGGGTTCTTTGCGCAATACCTATTTTGGGTTCTTTGCAAATCCAAGTTGAAAATTGCTGTGTGGAATTAAGATCTGTTTCAAAAATACACTACTGTGTTATATTTCTTAACGAATATTCAAAATAGTTTCAACTGAAGCAGTTAAGAGGAAAAAATTGCGTCAAGCAAAGCAAATATATAGAGCGCAAGTAAAGTTAAAAATGAAACTTGAGAGTAAACCTAAGAGTCAAGCTAACAAGCTATATTGTAAAAAATACTATTTGAAAAACAATGAATACTTTCAAAGAAAAAATGCAAAAAACTATGTGTCACGTAAAACTCACCTTGAGAACCGGAAAGTGCATACAAGAAATATGCCTTCAGGTGGTGGCACTAATGTTCGTACAAAAAATAAAAAACCCAATAACAAACACATTCTGATGGGTAAAATGGGTTTTGCAATAAACCTCTTAAATGCAGGGATTTTCAAAACAAAGAACAAGAAATTCATAGCTGAAAGCTATAAACGGTTTCTGGTCACACGTTTAACTGAAAGATTGGCAGGATCAAAGTCTATTGACAGTGAGACTTCAAACAGATGCACCAAATCTGTCTCTCACAAGCTGAAATGCCAATTGTTTGCTGGTAGAATACTACACTTGAAAAGGCAAATGTATTCAGCATACAACGCCCAACTATCAGGAATGGTTACTCAATTTAAAGATATTGTCGAGAAAATCAAAGAAATTGGGTTTGTTAATCAAGAGAACTTGGCGGAAGTTGTAGGTGGGAAAAGGCTTCACAGTAGCCTTAAAGAAGCCTATTTCCACGAAATCACCTATTATGCAATTGGGAATAATGGTAAAATATTAAAAAATGACGATGAGTTGCGTTACAGAAAAATATTTCAATTGGATTCGGA
This sequence comes from Phalangium opilio, assembly GCF_054372755.1. NCBI lineage: Eukaryota > Metazoa > Arthropoda > Arachnida > Opiliones > Phalangiidae > Phalangium > Phalangium opilio. The sequence continues at coordinate 5,325,468 of NW_028324186.1, read as the reverse complement.
TGGTTATGTACAGAAGGTGCTGAGAGACCGTGCTACCAATTCGAACAAAGAATTGTTTGTTGACGAAATGGGAAATATCGTTGACATGAAAAACAATCACGCAACTAGTAATGTTGAACTAGTTTTACAAGTTAATGAATCGGGAGATGTTACGAATCTTTTCAACATTGTTGAAACTGAAGAGAAGAATCCGAAAGCAAATTTTGTGATCAATGAAGGGGGGTTTATTGAAACCCAAAACAAAACTATATACTGGGAATGCAGTGATATTTGTAATGTTCAAACTCGAGCCATTGCAAAAGTACTAGCTTTCATAAACACGGTTGCCAATGCTAATGAAAAATCTTTGACTAAAATTTTTGAGTCTGATTTGGACCTTTGCGAATTAAGAAAAGAATTTTGCAAAAAATCAAACGTGTTTATACCACCAGATGGGGACGAAGTAGTGGTGAGAATAGTTCCGTTCCTAGGACACACCTCTTACTGCGCTGATAGCGAAGAATGCCAAAGTTATTTGCGTTCTTTCGCTGAATTGGCTCCTCATTATTCCGGAATTAGAACTATTCTGAATAAGATGTATCAATTGAAAGCCTTGCTCAACGCGTTAACTAAAATTTCAACTGATATTGAACGTGGTGATTACGATTCTCTGACAAATGTCATGGTGCAATCGAGAAAAATCCTAGCCACACGTGGGAAAAATTTAAATAATGAACAAAACAATGCTCCCACATCAAGAGTTAACGCTCCTCGGCCCACTCTCGATGAAAGTGAGATCTTGAGTCTTTACGAGAATCAATTCGCTCGGGCAATGCTAAACACCAACGAGTTTCACGACACGCCCTGCGACTGCTGTTTTAGATTACTGAAAAAAACTGATTTAAGAGCTGTAGAAAAACTAGTTAACAGTGCTGTTTTTGATAACGAGGCCTATCTGATTTAAAGAGCTGGCTGGATAATGAATAATTCGGACGCTAGAGAAGCAGAGATGCTCTTATGTCGTTACTGCGCTACGGATTTGGGAAAGGGTAAAGTTCCCATTAGATGTTTTCTGAACAACTTGGCGGTTGACAATCCTCCGCCAGATGTCACCAATTTAAACATGTTCGAGAAAGTTTTAATTCAGCTTGTGAAGCCCTTCCACACTGTGGTGCGGTTAGGCACTAAAACCAATTCCAACGTGAAGTTTGGTACGGTTAAAGCTTTAAAGAGAAGAGTAATTTAACTTCCAATTCCAGTGGAAAAAAATTTGATGATAATTCCCAAGACGTTGCCCAAAAATCACGAACTGCATATCTTGGTTAATGGCGTTCCCACTGCGGAGAAAAAGGTTTGGCAGCAGGTTGTTTGCCTCGAAAAAGTGTTGAAAGCTTCCAGTGTGCTGAAAAAAATTTATCCTTATTACAAACACATTGATATTTCGACAATGAACGAGGATTATATTTGTGGGACGCAAAATATCGATGGCGGGGAAAATTCATTGATTCCCAATGAATTACTGAGCGTACCAGATCCACTTGCGCTGATCAACGATGGCTGTGATGCGGTGCCACGTGGTTCCGCTGCGCTTCCAGTGGATTGCAGTCATGACATGCAAGTTGACCAAAACGCTTCAAATATGAGCGTTCAGGGTGATAATCAGTTGACCTATGCAGCAGATGACTACGCAATTATAACGCAACCCAAGGCTTTGTTGCGAAAACTTTCTGAAGGCGAAGCCAATGATCTGTACGATCATTACTCTATTCATCCGGTGAACGTCCAACCACCGAAGGGTTTATTTGGTGCTTACCAAATGAAGCGCGTCGAGGCCAAGCTGGTTAGCACTTGGTACAAAAAACTGGAATACATGAGCTTCGTTCATTTGTTCCCTCGGGGTCGCTTTGGCAAGCACGATGATAGACTATTTGGGAAAATAACGGAAACCGAGTATCGTTTATCCCGTATTTTGAAAAAAAGTGCAATTTTCAGACGAGATTACGCCTATTTCTTCCATTCTTATCAAGAATGCGAAATGAAAGCGATTTCTAGCAGTTTGAACTACGTTCTTCGTGTTAAAAAACCCATGCCAATTGGAGTTGGAACTTTGCTCAGTCGGGTTGAATCTGGCGATAAAGAACTTGAAAGTAATTTAGCTACTTTCTTGGGCCATATTCGAGGAACGAAGGACTACTGGTATAAAGTTCTTAGAAACGTTTTAGCGATGATTCGGGAATTTGGTCCTCCCACCTGGCTTCTAACTTTTAATCCGGTCGAGTACGATGATATGGAACTGCACGATCACTTGAGAAAAGTGAATTCAGACGTTCCGGGAGTAGAGTCGATGATGGTGGCTGAATTGTTGAATTTCGACCCACTTAGCGTCAATTTGCACTTTCACAACAAAGTGCGGTCGCTGTTAAACAGCTTTGTCTTGTGTAAGCAAAATCCAGTTCTTGGCATGATAGAACATCATTTTTGGAGGGTTGAATACCAATCTCGAGGTTTACCTCACTACCATATGCTTTTGTGGGCCAAGGACGCTCCAAAGATTGGAACTGCTTCGACCGAGACTATTTTGGATTACGTGCAAAAACACGTCACGTTTTCGGTGCCAAGAGCATCGCTAAGTCTGGAACTGAAACGGCTGGTAAAAAAATTCCAAACTCACAAATGCACCTCCAGTTGTTAAAAGAAGGTGAAAAAATCTAAAAAAGGATTGAAAGTTTGTCGTTACGGTTTCCCTCTAAACGTAACAAACATTGCTACTATGAATTCTGTTAGATCAGTTACTCGTCACCGTAAAATGAAAAAGGTGCAGAAACGACTGTACGACTTGCCGAGAAAACAGCACGAAGTTTTAATCAATGATTACAATCCCACGCTACTTTTGGCTTCCAAAGCCAACATGGATTTGCAATTTGTCGCGGACAAATCGGAAATAGTGGAAAACTATGTCACGGCTTGCGTGACAAACGGAGACTGGGCTGACATGGCCCAAACTTTTGTCGAGTTAGGGAACGAAAGTTTGTCCAAAAAATCATTTGCCTATAGATTGAAATCTTTGACGTGCAAGCAAATAGGAATTTATGAAGCTCTCGATACGATGCAACACTAAATTTATTAACACTAACTTAAAAGAAAACCGATCGAGAACTTTGAAAGGTTACAAGGAATTGGCGCGTTTGAGGAGAAACTGATCCCGAAAGCAAGGACACATGCCAAAAAGGGTTCGTCGACGACAAATATCCGAATCGTCCTGACAGTTTGGAAAATCTTATTTTGCGGGAATTTGGTCAGTTTTACGATTATTCGATGCGCTCTGAGGGTGTCGAGAAAAATGCGAATGTAATCGAGTTGAAAAACAATCTGGGTTTCATGAGAAAGAGAATTAAGCCAGACATAATAGAGCACTTTATTCACGACCCGATAGAGGAGAAAGAACAGTGCTGAAACTGAGCTATTGGGCGATTTTGAAACATACGCCGATGCTTTCGAAAATTCGCTTTTGGTGTTAAAAGACATGAGTGAATATTAAGTAGCTCTCGGATTCCAAAGAAGTTGAAAAGAAACGGAAGGCTTCCAAAAAGGCGAAAGAGCTAGAAACCACAATTTCGGAGGCAGAAAGTGAGGACGATGAAAATTCGCTGCAAGGGAAGGAAATTGTTATCCAAATTGAGAATGCCATGGCTGATGTAGAAGCTGCCATGGAAATGAATTTCGAGACTGATGTTGACAATGTGGCGTCACTAAACTCAGATCAAAAGAGAATTTATGATCAGAAGTCCCAAGAGGGGGAAAAATCTAGAAAGAAGTGCCTTTTTGGGTCGGGACCTGGTGGAACTGGCAAATCGTTTCTTATTGACACTCTCGCCAGCGCTGTAAGGCGACGCTTTCAAAATCCTGCTAGCGTGGCCATTGCCGCGCCAACGGGTTTGGCAGCGTTGAATGTTAATGGCGTAACGTTACACAGATTACTAATGTTGCCGGTAGATCATGGGCGTATCGCCGAATACCATTCCCTGAGTTCTGAGAATATAAGCATTATGAAAGAAACTTTGGGTAATTTAAAACTGTTAATTATTGATGAAATTTCTATGGTCTCATCGGTTTTACTGACTCAAGTTCACTTGAGGCTGAACGAATTTTGGGAAATGAACCAACCATTTGGTGGAGTTGTATTTATTCTTGTTTTGGGAGACTTTTTCCAATTGCCTCCGGTTCAAGGAAATAGCGCGTTTATCAAAATCACTTCCGAAGAAGACAGACTTAGATTCAATTGCATCGGAGGAAGTGATCTTTGGAAGTTTTTTAAATACGATGAACTAACGCAAAATGTTAGACAAGCCAACGACCAAAGTTACGGCGACATTTTAAGCAGAGTTAGAATTGGAAATATTTCCGAAGTTGATGTTGCAACCTTAAAAAGTAGATTGGTTGCTGACGGACAACACTTCGAGGTGGCTATGGACCTTTTAATTAAGCTGACCAATGAAGGGTTTCACCCAATTTGTTTGATGCCTAAATTAGCCATGTGCGTAAAATTCAATTTTGATATGCTGCGAAAAAACGGCGAGAAAGTTGAAGTCATTCCTTGTCAGGATAGACTCGCTGACTATGGCAGAAAAATGAATAAAAACATTCTCAGGAGACTGCAAGGGCTACAAAACGAACCGTCCAAAACAGGCGGTTTGAAGAGCGAGTTAGTTCTTTGCGTTGGCTGCCGAATAATGGTCAGAAGGAATATCAGTTTTGAAAAAGGCGTTGTAAATGGTACGATGGGTTTCGTTACTGGGTTCAAGAAGGACGAACATGGAAACGTTACTGGGATTTTTCTAAGAGTAGATCGCGAACCGTATAACGACGACGCTAACACTGACTTTTTAGTTGAGAAAATCTGCGTCAAATTTTTGCTCATGGCAAACATTTACGTTAAATGCTCCCAGTTTCCCGTCATCCTGGCGTACGCTATTACGATAAACAAAAGCCAAGGCATGAGTTTAAAATGCGCCATTATGGATTTGGGTCCGAATTTATTCGGAACGGGCATGGCGTATGTGGCTTTATCGAGAGTGACGTCCTTGGCCGGACTCCATCTATTACAGTTCGATCCGACTAAAATTAAGGCGGATGGACGAGCCATTATGGAGTATAACAGACTTCGCAAAAAATATAGGCCAGATCTGCCTCTTTTGGAAATAACGGAGTCGAAAGAAAGTCTAGGTGGCAAAAGAAGTGCGCCTACACTATCTAAAAGCCTTTTAGAAGGCGAGGAAGAGAGATGTGCAGAAACACCGAAGAAGAAAAGGAAAGCCCAACAGAGTTCGGATAGTTTGCCCTTGAAGGGTTTAGCTAACGATGACCAAGTAACATGCTATTCTAATAGCGTTTTTCAACTTCTCTTCGGTGCCAGAATTAAGAGAATTGGTTAAATCTTACAATGGATCATTCGCTGAAAATACAGTTTTACCTTGCCTCCATAACACGATAAACGACATCGAGAGTTCTCAAGGGAGTTTCAGTCGTAAAGGGTTGGAACTGAGAATGGGTGTCGGAAATCATTTTACGCAAAACGATCAACAAAACGCCAGTGAATTTTTGATGGTCCTTTTGACGACACTAAGCCAAGAAATGGAAGCCGATTACTCTAAGGCTCTAAAAGATCTTTTTTGGTCAAAGTCGCGAAACGTTACCAAATTCCTCAAATGTCAAGTTGAAAAAAATTCGGAGAATATTGTTGAAAGCAACATTTTCAATCTTCCACTAGAAAACCGAGGTAAAATTGATTGGAAATCTCTAGAAAAAAGGATGAGATTAATAGAAGTGCGATGCGTATTTTGTAACAATCCTACAATACAAGAGCGTGATGCATTGATATCCAGCGGAAAGTACGTATTTCTGTGTCTTCTACGTGGCGATTACAAAGATGGTCGACCAATTAAGATTTCGACCAAAATATCAAGTTTCGAAAATCAAAAAGTCACAATGAACAAGATGCTTTTTAAAACTAAAGGGGTGATTATTCATATAGGTGAATCGTTAGCCGAGGGACATTATGTGAACAGTGAACTTTGTGAGAAAAGACAACAGCTGGTACGAGGTAAACGATAATATGATTAGAAAAAGAGAGAGATTCATCAGTATTTTGATAGACGTCTGTTCTGCTTTTCGAAAGAATATAGACATTTTAAAGGGAATGTTAAGCGCCCGAATTCCTAAAGAAATGAACCCGTAGTAAACCCTAAAATTAATGCTACGTATCAGATGGTTTCATGTCCTGCCAGAGATGTACGAATTGTTTCATATTCAATTCATGACTAGGTAAAATTATCGGCCCACGAGAAAGTTTAAGGTTTACGTTGGTTAAAGGTTCAATTCGGAGTTGTCTGGGCAATAGCAGTGAAAAGGGAGCGGAGGGAGGGTTGTAGGGCCTTGCTATTGCTACGAGAAAAAAAACGAGTCTTGCATTAACCAAAGGATTTCTAAGAGGAAGGTTTACAGTAACCTATATGTTTCAGGCACCAGCCTCTTTTGGAAATAATAGAGTCAAAACAAGGCCACGTAGGATAATCTTTTTTGGTCAAAATCGCGAAAAGTTATCAAATGCCTGAAATGTCAAGTTGAACAAAATGCGGAAAACCTTGTTGAAAGCAACAATTTCCATCTTCTACTAGAAAACCGAGGTAAAATTTGTATTTATATCCAGTGGGAAGAACGTATTGCTGTCTTTTCCGAGGTGATTACAAAGTTGGATGACATATTAACATTAAGTTAGTTTGTTCATGCCATGATCATGTAAGCATTGTGGCGCAGTGGAAGCGTTCTGGGCCCATAACCCAGAGGTCCGTGGATCGAAACCACGCTCTGCTATGATAATGCAAAGTAGCATTTGCTATTTTGGTATCAGTTAGTTTTTCATATAATGGTGATGTAAGCAGAGTGGCGCAGTGGAAGCGTGCTGGGCCCATAACCCAGAGGTCCGTCGATCGAAAAGACGCTCTGCTATGTTAATGCAAAGTAGCATTTGCTATTTTGCTTTCAGTTTGTTTTTCATATAATGGTGATGTAAGCAGAGTGGCGCAGTGGAAGCGGGCTGGGATCGAAACCACTCTTTCCTGTGTTAATGCAAAGTAGCATTTGCTATTTTGGTATCAGTTAGTTTTTCATATAATGGTGATGTAAGCAGAGTGGCGCAGTGGAATCGTGCTGGGCCCATAACCCAGAGGTCCGTGGATCGAAACCACGCTCTGCTAAATTAACGCAAAATAGCACTTAATATTTTGATATAAGTTAGTTTGTTCATACAGTGATCATGTAAGCAGAGTAGCGCAGTGGAAGCGTGCTGGGCCCATAACCCAGAGGTCCGTGGATCGAAACCACGCTCTGCTATGTTATTGCAAAGTACCATTTGCTATTTTGGTATCAGTTAGTTTTTCATATAATGGTGATGTAAGCAGAGTGGCGCAGTGGAAGCGTGCTGGGCCCATTACCCAGGGGTCCGTGGATCGAAACCACGCTCTGCTAAATTAATGCAAAATAGCACTTGGTATTTTGATATAAGTTAGTTTGTTCATACTATGATCATGTAAGCAGAGTGGCGCAGTGGATGCGTGCTGGGCCCATAACCCAGAGGTCCGTCGATCGAAACCACGCTCTGCTATGTTAATGCAAAGTAGCATTTGCTATTTTGCTTTCAGTTTGTTTTTCATATAATGGTGATGTAAGCAAAGTGGCGCAGTGGAAGCGGGCTGGGACCAAAACCCAGAGGTCCGTGGATCGAAACCACTCTTTCCTGTGTTAATGCAAAGTAGCATTTGCTATTTTGGTATCAGTTAGTTTCTCATATAATGGTGATGTAAGCAGAGTGGCGCAGTGGAAGCGTGCTGGGCCCATAACCCAGAGGTTCGTGGATCGAAACCTCGCTGTGCTAAATTAATGCAAAATAGCAATTGCTATTTTGATATAAGTTAGTTTGTTCATACAGTGATCATGTAAGCAGAGTAGCGCAGTGGAAGCGTGCTGGGCCCATAACCCAGAGGTCCGTTGATCGAAACCACAATCTGCTATGTTAATGCAAAGTAGCATTTGCTATTTTGGTATCAGTTAGTTTTTCATATAATGGTGATGTAAGCAGAGTGGCGAAGTGGAAGCGTGCTGGGCCCATAACCCAGAGCTCCGTGGATCGAAACCACGCTCTGTTATGTTAATGTAAAGTAGCATTTGCTATTTTGGTATCTGTTAGTTTTTCATATAATGGTGATGTAAGCAGAGTGGCGCAGTGGAAGCGTGATGGGCCCATAACTCAGAGGTCCGTGGATCGAAACCATGCTTTGCTATGTTATTGCAAAGTAGCATTTGCTATTTTGGTATCAGTTAGTTTTTCATATAATGGTGATGTAAGCAGAGTGGCGCAGTGGAAGCGTGCTGGGCTCATAACCCAGAGGTCCGTGGATCGAAACCACGCTCTGCTAAATTAATGCAAAATAGCACTTCCTATTTTGATATAAGTTAGTTTGTTCATACATTGATCATGTAAGCAGAGTGGCGCAGTGGAAGCGTGCTGAGCCCATAACCCAGAGGTCCGTGGACCGAAACCTCGCTGTGCTAAATTAATGCAAAATAGCAATTGCTATTTTGATATAAGTTAGTTTGTTCATACTATGATCATGTAAGCAGAGTGGCGCAGTGGATGCGTGCTGGGCCCATAACCCAGAGGTCCGTCGATCGAAAAGACGCTCTGCTATGTTAATGCAAAGTAGCATTTGCTATTTTGCTTTCAGTTTGTTTTTCATATAATGGTGATGTAAGCGGAGTGGCGCAGTGGAAGCGGGCTGGGACCAAATCCCAGAGGTCCGTGGATCGAAACCACTCTTTCCTGTGTTAATGCAAAGTAGCATTTGCTATTTTGGTATCAGTTAGTTTTTCATATAATGATCATGTAAGCAGAGTGGCGCAGTGGAAGCGTGCTGGGCCCATAACCCAGAGGTCCGTGGATCGAAACCACGCTCTGCTATGTTAATGTAAAGTAGCATTTGCTATTTTGATATAAGTTAGTTTGTTCATACCATGATCATGTAAGCAGAGTGGGACAGTGGAAGCGTGCTGGGCCCATAACCCAGAGGTCCGTGGATCGAAACCACGCTCTGCCTTGTTATTGCAAAGTAGCATTTGCTATTTTGGTATCAGTTAGTTTTTCATATAATGGTGATGTAAGCAGAGTGGCGCAATGGAAGCGTGCTGGGCCCGTAACCCAGAGCACCGTGGATCGAAACCACGCTCTGTTATGTTAATGTAAAGTAGCATTTGCTATTTTGGTATCAGTTAGTTTTTCATATAATGGTGATGTAAGCAGAGTGGCGCAGTGGAAGCGTGATGGGCCCATAACCCAGAGGTCCGTGGATCGAAAGCACGCTCTGCTATGTTAATGTAAAGTAGCATTTGCTATTTGGTATCTGTTAGTTTTTCATATAATGGTGATGTAAGCAGAGTGGCGCAGTGGAAGCGTGCTGGGCCCATAACTCAGAGGTCCGTCGATCGAAAAGACGCTCTGCTATGTTAATGCAAAGTAGCATTTGCTATTTTGCTTTCAGTTTGTTTTTCATATAATGGTGATGTAAGCAGAGTGGCGCAGTGGAAGCGGGCTGGGACCAAAACCCAGAGGTCCGTGGATCGAAACCACTCTTTCCTGTGTTAATGCAAAGTAGCATTTGCTATTTTGGTATCAGTTAGTTTTTCATATAATGGTGATGTAAGCAGAGTGGCGCAGTGGAATCGTGCTGGGCCCATAACCCAGAGGTCCGTGGATCGAAACCACGCTCTGCTAACTTAATGCAAAATAGCACTTCCTATTTTGATATAAGTTAGTTTGTTCATACAGTGATCATGTAAGCAGAGTAGCGCAGTGGAAGCGTGCTGGGCCCATAACCCAGAGGTCCGTGGATCGAAACCACGCTCTGCTATGTTATTGCAAAGTAGCATTTGCTATTTTGGTATCAGTTAGTTTTTCATATAATGGTGATGTAAGCAGAGTGGCGCAGTGGAAGCGTGCTGGGCCCATAACCCAGAGGTTCGTGGATCGAAACCTCGCTGTGCTAAATTAATGCAAAATAGCAATTGCTATTTTGATATAAGTTAGTTTGTTCATACAGTGATCATGTAAGCAGAGTAGCGCAGTGGAAGCGTGCTGGGCCCATAACCCAGAGGTCCGTTGATCGAAACCACAATCTGCTATGTTAATGCAAAGTAGCATTTGCTATTTTGGTATCAGTTAGTTTTTCATATAATGGTGATGTAAGCAGAGTGGCGAAGTGGAAGCGTGCTGGGCCCATAACCCAGAGCTCCGTGGATCGAAACCACGCTCTGTTATGTTAATGTAAAGTAGCATTTGCTATTTTGGTATCTGTTAGTTTTTCATATAATGGTGATGTAAGCAGAGTGGCGCAGTGGAAGCGTGATGGGCCCATAACTCAGAGGTCCGTGGATCGAAACCATGCTTTGCTATGTTATTGCAAAGTAGCATTTGCTATTTTGGTATCAGTTAGTTTTTCATATAATGGTGATGTAAGCAGAGTGGCGCAGTGGAAGCGTGCTGGGCTCATAACCCAGAGGTCCGTGGATCGAAACCACGCTCTGCTAAATTAATGCAAAATAGCACTTCCTATTTTGATATAAGTTAGTTTGTTCATACATTGATCATGTAAGCAGAGTGGCGCAGTGGAAGCGTGCTGAGCCCATAACCCAGAGGTCCGTGGACCGAAACCTCGCTGTGCTAAATTAATGCAAAATAGCAATTGCTATTTTGATATAAGTTAGTTTGTTCATACTATGATCATGTAAGCAGAGTGGCGCAGTGGATGCGTGCTGGGCCCATAACCCAGAGGTCCGTCGATCGAAAAGACGCTCTGCTATGTTAATGCAAAGTAGCATTTGCTATTTTGCTTTCAGTTTGTTTTTCATATAATGGTGATGTAAGCGGAGTGGCGCAGTGGAAGCGGGCTGGGACCAAATCCCAGAGGTCCGTGGATCGAAACCACTCTTTCCTGTGTTAATGCAAAGTAGCATTTGCTATTTTGGTATCAGTTAGTTTTTCATATAATGATCATGTAAGCAGAGTGGCGCAGTGGAAGCGTGCTGGGCCCATAACCCAGAGGTCCGTGGATCGAAACCACGCTCTGCTATGTTAATGTAAAGTAGCATTTGCTATTTTGATATAAGTTAGTTTGTTCATACCATGATCATGTAAGCAGAGTGGGACAGTGGAAGCGTGCTGGGCCCATAACCCAGAGGTCCGTGGATCGAAACCACGCTCTGCCTTGTTATTGCAAAGTAGCATTTGCTATTTTGGTATCAGTTAGTTTTTCATATAATGGTGATGTAAGCAGAGTGGCGCAATGGAAGCGTGCTGGGCCCGTAACCCAGAGCACCGTGGATCGAAACCACGCTCTGTTATGTTAATGTAAAGTAGCATTTGCTATTTTGGTATCAGTTAGTTTTTCATATAATGGTGATGTAAGCAGAGTGGCGCAGTGGAAGCGTGATGGGCCCATAACCCAGAGGTCCGTGGATCGAAAGCACGCTCTGCTATGTTAATGTAAAGTAGCATTTGCTATTTGGTATCTGTTAGTTTTTCATATAATGGTGATGTAAGCAGAGTGGCGCAGTGGAAGCGTGCTGGGCCCATAACTCAGAGGTCCGTCGATCGAAAAGACGCTCTGCTATGTTAATGCAAAGTAGCATTTGCTATTTTGCTTTCAGTTTGTTTTTCATATAATGGTGATGTAAGCAGAGTGGCGCAGTGGAAGCGGGCTGGGACCAAAACCCAGAGGTCCGTGGATCGAAACCACTCTTTCCTGTGTTAATGCAAAGTAGCATTTGCTATTTTGGTATCAGTTAGTTTTTCATATAATGGTGATGTAAGCAGAGTGGCGCAGTGGAATCGTGCTGGGCCCATAACCCAGAGGTCCGTGGATCGAAACCACGCTCTGCTAACTTAATGCAAAATAGCACTTCCTATTTTGATATAAGTTAGTTTGTTCATACAGTGATCATGTAAGCAGAGTAGCGCAGTGGAAGCGTGCTGGGCCCATAACCCAGAGCTCCGTGGATCGAAACCACGCTCTGTTATGTTAATGCAAAGTAGCATTTGCTATTTTGGTATCAGTTAGTTTTTCATATAATGGTGATGTGAGCAGAGTAGCGCAGTGGAAGCGTGCTGGGCCCATAACCCAGAGGTCCGTGGATCGAAACCACGCTCTGCTATGTTAATGCAAAGTAGCATTTGCTATTTTAGTATCAGTTAGTTTTTCATATAATGGTGATGTAAGCAGAGTGGCGCAGTGGAAGCGTGCTGGGCCCATAACCCAGAGGTCCGTGGATCGAAACCACGCTCTGCTAAATTAATGCAAAATAGCACTTCCTATTTTGATATAAGTTAGTTTGTTCATACAGTGATCATGTAAGCAGAGTAGCGCAGTGGAAGCGTGCTGGGCCCATAACCCAGAGGTCCGTGGATCGAAACCACGCTCTGCTATGTTATTGCAAAGTAGCATTTGCTATTTTGGTATCAGTTAGTTTTTCATATAATGGTGATGTAAGCAGAGTGGCGAAGTGGAAGCGTGCTGGGCCCATAACCCAGAGCTCCGTGGATCGAAACCACGCTCTGTTATGTTAATGCAAAGTAGCATTTGCTATTTTGGTATCAGTTAGTTTTTCATATAATGGTGATGTAAGCAGAGTGGCGCAGTGGAAGCGTGATGGGCCCATAACTCAGAGGTCCGTGGATCGAAACCATGCTTTGCTATGTTATTGCAAAGTAGCATTTGCTATTATGGTATCAGTTAGTTTTTCATATAATGGTGATGTAAGCAGAGTGGCGCAGTGGACGCGTGCTGGGCCCATAACCCTGAGGTTCGTGGATCGAAACCACGCTCTGCTATGTTAATGCAAAGTAGCATTTGCTATTTTAGTATCAGTTAGTTTTTCATATAATGGTGATGTAAGCAGAGTGGCGCAGTGGAAGCGTGCTGGGCCAATAACCCAGAGGTCCGTGGATCGAAACCACGCTCTGCTAAATTAATGCAAAATAGCACTTCCTATTTTGATATAAGTTAGTTTGTTCATACCATGATCATGTAAGCAGAGTGGCGCAGTGGAAGCGTGCTGGGCCCATAACCCAGAGCTCCGTGGATCGAAACCACGCTTTGTTATGTTAATGTAAAGTAGCATTTGCTATTTTGGTATCTGTTAGTTTTTCATATAATGGTGATGTAAGCAGAGTGGCGCAGTGGAAGCGTGCTGGGCCCATAACCCAGAGGTCCGTGGATCGAAACCACGCTCTGCTAAATTAATGCAAAATAGCACTTCCTATTTTGATATAAGTTAGTTTGTTCATACATTGATCATGTAAGCAGAGTGGCGCAGTGGAAGCGTGCTGGGCCCATAACCCAGAGGTCCGTGGATCGAAACCTCGCTGTGCTAAATTAATGCAAAATAGCAATTGCTATTTTGATATAAGTTAGTTTGTTCATACCATGATCATGTAAGCAGAGTGGCGCAGTGGAAGCGTGCTGGGCCCATAACCCAGAGGTCGTACATCGAAACTACGCTCTGCTATGTTAATGCAAAGTAGCATTTGCTATTTTAGTATCAGTTAGTTTTTCATATAATGGTGATGTGAGCAGAGTAGCGCAGTGGAAGCGTGCTGGGCCCATAACCCAGAGGTCCGTGGATCGAAACCACGCTCTGCTATGTTAATGTAAAGTAGCATTTGCTATTTTGGTATCTGTTAGTTTTTCATATAATGGTGATGTAAGCAGAGTGGCGCAGTGGAAGCGTGATGGGCCCATAACCCAGAGGTCCGTGGATCGAAAGCACGCTCTGCTAAATTAATGCAAAATAGCACTTCCTATTTTGATATAAGTTAGTTTGTTCATACAGTGATCATGTAAGCAGAGTAGCGCAGTGGAAGCGTGCTGGGCCCATAACCCAGAGGTCCGTGGATCGAAACCACGCTCTGCTATGTTATTGCAAAGTAGCATTTGCTATTTTGGTATCAGTTAGTTTTTCATATAATGGTGATGTAAGCAGAGTGGCGAAGTGGAAGCGTGCTGGGCCCATAACCCAGAGGTCCGTGGATCGAAACCACGCTCTGCTATGTTATTGCAAAGTACCATTTGCTATTTTGGTATCAGTTAGTTTTTCATATAATGGTGATGTAAGCAGAGTGGCGCAGTGGAAGCGTGCTGGGCCCATTACCCAGGGGTCCGTGGATCGAAACCACGCTCTGCTAAATTAATGCAAAATAGCACTTGGTATTTTGATATAAGTTAGTTTGTTCATACTATGATCATGTAAGCAGAGTGGCGCAGTGGATGCGTGCTGGGCCCATAACCCAGAGGTCCGTCGATCGAAACCACGCTCTGCTATGTTAATGCAAAGTAGCATTTGCTATTTTGCTTTCAGTTTGTTTTTCATATAATGGTGATGTAAGCAAAGTGGCGCAGTGGAAGCGGGCTGGGACCAAAACCCAGAGGTCCGTGGATCGAAACCACTCTTTCCTGTGTTAATGCAAAGTAGCATTTGCTATTTTGGTATCAGTTAGTTTCTCATATAATGGTGATGTAAGCAGAGTGGCGCAGTGGAAGCGTGCTGGGCCCATAACCCAGAGGTTCGTGGATCGAAACCTCGCTGTGCTAAATTAATGCAAAATAGCAATTGCTATTTTGATATAAGTTAGTTTGTTCATACAGTGATCATGTAAGCAGAGTAGCGCAGTGGAAGCGTGCTGGGCCCATAACCCAGAGGTCCGTTGATCGAAACCACAATCTGCTATGTTAATGCAAAGTAGCATTTGCTATTTTGGTATCAGTTAGTTTTTCATATAATGGTGATGTAAGCAGAGTGGCGAAGTGGAAGCGTGCTGGGCCCATAACCCAGAGCTCCGTGGATCGAAACCACGCTCTGTTATGTTAATGTAAAGTAGCATTTGCTATTTTGGTATCTGTTAGTTTTTCATATAATGGTGATGTAAGCAGAGTGGCGCAGTGGAAGCGTGATGGGCCCATAACTCAGAGGTCCGTGGATCGAAACCATGCTTTGCTATGTTATTGCAAAGTAGCATTTGCTATTTTGGTATCAGTTAGTTTTTCATATAATGGTGATGTAAGCAGAGTGGCGCAGTGGAAGCGTGCTGGGCTCATAACCCAGAGGTCCGTGGATCGAAACCACGCTCTGCTAAATTAATGCAAAATAGCACTTCCTATTTTGATATAAGTTAGTTTGTTCATACATTGATCATGTAAGCAGAGTGGCGCAGTGGAAGCGTGCTGGGCCCATAACCCAGAGGTCCGTGGACCGAAACCTCGCTGTGCTAAATTAATGCAAAATAGCAATTGCTATTTTGATATAAGTTAGTTTGTTCATACTATGATCATGTAAGCAGAGTGGCGCAGTGGATGCGTGCTGGGCCCATAACCCAGAGGTCCGTCGATCGAAAAGACGCTCTGCTATGTTAATGCAAAGTAGCATTTGCTATTTTGCTTTCAGTTTGTTTTTCATATAATGGTGATGTAAGCGGAGTGGCGCAGTGGAAGCGGGCTGGGACCAAATCCCAGAGGTCCGTGGATCGAAACCACTCTTTCCTGTGTTAATGCAAAGTAGCATTTGCTATTTTGGTATCAGTTAGTTTTTCATATAATGATCATGTAAGCAGAGTGGGACAGTGGAAGCGTGCTGGGCCCATAACCCAGAGGTCCGTGGATCGAAACCACGCTCTGCCTTGTTATTGCAAAGTAGCATTTGCTATTTTGGTATCAGTTAGTTTTTCATATAATGGTGATGTAAGCAGAGTGGCGCAATGGAAGCGTGCTGGGCCCGTAACCCAGAGCACCGTGGATCGAAACCACGCTCTGTTATGTTAATGTAAAGTAGCATTTGCTATTTTGGTATCAGTTAGTTTTTCATATAATGGTGATGTAAGCAGAGTGGCGCAGTGGAAGCGTGATGGGCCCATAACCCAGAGGTCCGTGGATCGAAAGCACGCTCTGCTATGTTAATGTAAAGTAGCATTTGCTATTTGGTATCTGTTAGTTTTTCATATAATGGTGATGTAAGCAGAGTGGCGCAGTGGAAGCGTGCTGGGCCCATAACTCAGAGGTCCGTCGATCGAAAAGACGCTCTGCTATGTTAATGCAAAGTAGCATTTGCTATTTTGCTTTCAGTTTGTTTTTCATATAATGGTGATGTAAGCAGAGTGGCGCAGTGGAAGCGGGCTGGGACCAAAACCCAGAGGTCCGTGGATCGAAACCACTCTTTCCTGTGTTAATGCAAAGTAGCATTTGCTATTTTGGTATCAGTTAGTTTTTCATATAATGGTGATGTAAGCAGAGTGGCGCAGTGGAATCGTGCTGGGCCCATAACCCAGAGGTCCGTGGATCGAAACCACGCTCTGCTAACTTAATGCAAAATAGCACTTCCTATTTTGATATAAGTTAGTTTGTTCATACAGTGATCATGTAAGCAGAGTAGCGCAGTGGAAGCGTGCTGGGCCCATAACCCAGAGGTCCGTGGATCGAAACCACGCTCTGCTATGTTATTGCAAAGTAGCATTTGCTATTTTGGTATCAGTTAGTTTTTCATATAATGGTGATGTAAGCAGAGTGGCGAAGTGGAAGCGTGCTGGGCCCATAACCCAGAGCTCCGTGGATCGAAACCACGCTCTGTTATGTTAATGCAAAGTAGCATTTGCTATTTTGGTATCAGTTAGTTTTTCATATAATGGTGATGTAAGCAGAGTGGCGCAGTGGAAGCGTGATGGGCCCATAACTCAGAGGTCCGTGGATCGAAACCATGCTTTGCTATGTTATTGCAAAGTAGCATTTGCTATTATGGTATCAGTTAGTTTTTCATATAATGGTGATGTAAGCAGAGTGGCGCAGTGGACGCGTGCTGGGCCCATAACCCTGAGGTTCGTGGATCGAAACCACGCTCTGCTATGTTAATGCAAAGTAGCATTTGCTATTTTAGTATCAGTTAGTTTTTCATATAATGGTGATGTAAGCAGAGTGGCGCAGTGGAAGCGTGCTGGGCCAATAACCCAGAGGTCCGTGGATCGAAACCACGCTCTGCTAAATTAATGCAAAATAGCACTTCCTATTTTGATATAAGTTAGTTTGTTCATACCATGATCATGTAAGCAGAGTGGCGCAGTGGAAGCGTGCTGGGCCCATAACCCAGAGCTCCGTGGATCGAAACCACGCTTTGTTATGTTAATGTAAAGTAGCATTTGCTATTTTGGTATCTGTTAGTTTTTCATATAATGGTGATGTAAGCAGAGTGGCGCAGTGGAAGCGTGCTGGGCCCATAACCCAGAGGTCCGTGGATCGAAACCACGCTCTGCTAAATTAATGCAAAATAGCACTTCCTATTTTGATATAAGTTAGTTTGTTCATACATTGATCATGTAAGCAGAGTGGCGCAGTGGAAGCGTGCTGGGCCCATAACCCAGAGGTCCGTGGATCGAAACCTCGCTGTGCTAAATTAATGCAAAATAGCAATTGCTATTTTGATATAAGTTAGTTTGTTCATACCATGATCATGTAAGCAGAGTGGCGCAGTGGAAGCGTGCTGGGCCCATAACCCAGAGGTCGTACATCGAAACTACGCTCTGCTATGTTAATGCAAAGTAGCATTTGCTATTTTAGTATCAGTTAGTTTTTCATATAATGGTGATGTGAGCAGAGTAGCGCAGTGGAAGCGTGCTGGGCCCATAACCCAGAGGTCCGTGGATCGAAACCACGCTCTGCTATGTTAATGCAAAGTAGCATTTGCTATTTTAGTATCAGTTAGTTTTTCATATAATGGTGATGTAAGCAGAGTGGCGCAGTGGAAGCGTGCTGGGCCCATAACCCAGAGGTCCGTGGATCGAAACCACGCTCTGCTAAATTAATGCAAAATAGCACTTCCTATTTTGATATAAGTTAGTTTGTTCATACAGTGATCATGTAAGCAGAGTAGCGCAGTGGAAGCGTGCTGGGCCCATAACCCAGAGGTCCGTGGATCGAAACCACGCTCTGCTATGTTATTGCAAAGTAGCATTTGCTATTTTGGTATCAGTTAGTTTTTCATATAATGGTGATGTAAGCAGAGTGGCGAAGTGGAAGCGTGCTGGGCCCATAACCCAGAGCTCCGTGGATCGAAACCACGCTCTGTTATGTTAATGCAAAGTAGCATTTGCTATTTTGGTATCAGTTAGTTTTTCATATAATGGTGATGTAAGCAGAGTGGCGCAGTGGAAGCGTGATGGGCCCATAACTCAGAGGTCCGTGGATCGAAACCATGCTTTGCTATGTTATTGCAAAGTAGCATTTGCTATTATGGTATCAGTTAGTTTTTCATATAATGGTGATGTAAGCAGAGTGGCGCAGTGGACGCGTGCTGGGCCCATAACCCTGAGGTTCGTGGATCGAAACCACGCTCTGCTATGTTAATGCAAAGTAGCATTTGCTATTTTAGTATCAGTTAGTTTTTCATATAATGGTGATGTAAGCAGAGTGGCGCAGTGGAAGCGTGCTGGGCCAATAACCCAGAGGTCCGTGGATCGAAACCACGCTCTGCTAAATTAATGCAAAATAGCACTTCCTATTTTGATATAAGTTAGTTTGTTCATACCATGATCATGTAAGCAGAGTGGCGCAGTGGAAGCGTGCTGGGCCCATAACCCAGAGCTCCGTGGATCGAAACCACGCTTTGTTATGTTAATGTAAAGTAGCATTTGCTATTTTGGTATCTGTTAGTTTTTCATATAATGGTGATGTAAGCAGAGTGGCGCAGTGGAAGCGTGCTGGGCCCATAACCCAGAGGTCCGTGGATCGAAACCACGCTCTGCTAAATTAATGCAAAATAGCACTTCCTATTTTGATATAAGTTAGTTTGTTCATACATTGATCATGTAAGCAGAGTGGCGCAGTGGAAGCGTGCTGGGCCCATAACCCAGAGGTCCGTGGATCGAAACCTCGCTGTGCTAAATTAATGCAAAATAGCAATTGCTATTTTGATATAAGTTAGTTTGTTCATACCATGATCATGTAAGCAGAGTGGCGCAGTGGAAGCGTGCTGGGCCCATAACCCAGAGGTCGTACATCGAAACTACGCTCTGCTATGTTAATGCAAAGTAGCATTTGCTATTTTAGTATCAGTTAGTTTTTCATATAATGGTGATGTGAGCAGAGTAGCGCAGTGGAAGCGTGCTGGGCCCATAACCCAGAGGTCCGTGGATCGAAACCACGCTCTGCTATGTTAATGCAAAGTAGCATTTGCTATTTTAGTATCAGTTAGTTTTTCATATAATGGTGATGTAAGCAGAGTGGCGCAGTGGAAGCGTGCTGGGCCCATAACCCAGAGGTCCGTGGATCGAAACCACGCTCTGCTAAATTAATGCAAAATAGCACTTCCTATTTTGATATAAGTTAGTTTGTTCATACATTGATCATGTAAGCAGAGTGGCGCAGTGGAAGCGTGATGGGCCCATAACCCAGAGGTCCGTGGATCGAAACAACGCTGTGCTAAATTAATGCAAAATAGCAATTGCTATTTTGATATAAGTTAGTTTGTTCATACCATGATCATGTAAGCAGAGTGGGACAGTGGAAGCGTGCTGGACCCATAACCCAGAGGTCCGTGGATCGAAACCACGCTCTGCCTTGTTATTGCAAAGTAGCATTTGCTATTTTGGTATCAGTTAGTTTTTCATATAATGGTGATGTAAGCAGAGTGGCGCAATGGAAGCGTGCTGGGCCCGTAACCCAGAGCACCGTGGATCGAAACCACGCTCTGTTATGTTAATGTAAAGTAGCATTTGCTATTTTGGTATCTGTTAGTTTTTCATATAATGGTGATGTAAGCAGAGTGGCGCAGTGGAAGCGTGATGGGCCCATAACCCAGAGGTCCGTGGATCGAAAGCACGCTCTGCTATGTTAATGCAAATTAGCATTTGCTATTTTAGTATCAGTTAGTTTTTCATATAATGGTGATGTAAGCAGAGTAGCGCAGTGGAAGCGTGCTGGGCCCATAACCCAGAGGTCCGTGGATCGAAACCACGCTCTGCTATGTTAATGCAAAGTAGCATTTGCTATTTTGGTATCAGTTAGTTTTTCATATAATGGTGATGTAAGCAGAGTGGCGAAGTGGAAGCGTGCTGGGCCCATAACCCAGAGCTCCGTGGATCGAAACCACGCTCTGTTATGTTAATGTAAAGTAGCATTTGCTATTTTGGTATCTGTTAGTTTTTCATATAATGGTGATGTAAGCAGAGTGGCGCAGTGGAAGCGTGATGGGCCCATAACCCAGAGGTCCGTGGATCGAAACCACGCTCTGCTAAATTAATGCAAAATAGCACTTCCTATTTTGATATAAGTTAGTTTGTTCATACATTGATCATGTAAGCAGAGTGGCGCAGTGGAAGCGTGCTGGGCCCATAACTCAGAGGTCCGTGGATCGAAACCTCGCTGTGCTAAATTAATGCAAAATAGCAATTGCTATTTTGATATAAGTTAGTTTGTTCATACCATGATCATGTAAGCAGAGTGGCAGAGTGGAAGCGTGCTGGGCCCATAACCCAGAGGTCCGTGGATCGAAACCACGCTCTGCCTTGTTATTGCAAAGTAGCATTTGCTATTTTAGTATCAGTTAGTTTTTCATATAATGGTGATGTAAGCAGAGTGGCGAAGTGGAAGCGTGCTGGGCCCATAACCCAGAGCTCCGTGGTTAGAAACCACGCTCTGCTAAATTAATGTAAAATAGCACTTGCTATTTTGATATAATTTAGTTTGTTCATACTATGATCATGTAAGCAGAGTGGCGCAGTGGAAGCGTGCTGGGCCCATAACCCAGAGGTCCGTGGATCGAAACCACGCTCTGCTATGTTAATGTAAAGTAGCATTTGCTATTTTGTATAAGTTAGTTTGTTCATACCATGATCATGTAAGCAGAGTGGGACAGTGGAAGCGTGCTGGGCCCATAACCCAGAGGTCCGTGGATCGAAACCACGCTCTGCCTTGTTATTGCAAAGTAGCATTTGCTATTTTGGTATCAGTTAGTTTTTCATATAATGGTGATGTAAGCAGAGTGGCGCAATGGAAGCGTGCTGGGCCCGTAACCCAGAGCACCGTGGATCGAAACCACGCTCTGTTATGTTAATGTAAAGTAGCATTTGCTATTTTGGTATCTGTTAGTTTTTCATATAATGGTGATGTAAGCAGAGTGGCGCAGTGGAAGCGTGCTGGGCCCATAACCCAGAGGTCGTGCATCGAAACCACGCTCTGCTATGTTAATGCAAAGTAGCATTTGCTATTTTAGTATCAGTTAGTTTTTCATATAATGGTGATGTGAGCAGAGTAGCGCAGTGGAAGCGTGCTGGGCCCATAACCCAGAGGTCCGTGGATCGAAACCACGCTCTGCTATGTTAATGCAAAGTAGCATTTGCTATTTTAGTATCAGTTAGTTTTTCATATAATGGTGATGTAAGCAGAGTGGCGCAGTGGAAGCGTGCTGGGCCCATAACCCAGAGGTCCGTGGATCGAAACCACGCTCTGCTAAATTAATGCAAAATAGCACTTCCTATTTTGATATAAGTTAGTTTGTTCATACATTGATCATGTAAGCAGAGTGGCGCAGTGGAAGCGTGATGGGCCCATAACCCAGAGGTCCGTGGATCGAAACAACGCTGTGCTAAATTAATGCAAAATAGCAATTGCTATTTTGATATAAGTTAGTTTGTTCATACCATGATCATGTAAGCAGAGTGGCAGAGTGGAAGCGTGCTGGGCCCATAACCCAGAGGTCCGTGGATCGAAACCACGCTCTGCCTTGTTATTGCAAAGTAGCATTTGCTATTTTAGTATCAGTTAGTTTTTCATATAATGGTGATGTAAGCAGAGTGGCGAAGTGGAAGCGTGCTGGGCCCATAACCCAGAGCTCCGTGGTTAGAAACCACGCTCTGCTAAATTAATGTAAAATAGCACTTGCTATTTTGATATAATTTAGTTTGTTCATACTATGATCATGTAAGCAGAGTGGCGCAGTGGAAGCGTGCTGGGCCCATAACCCAGAGGTCCGTGGATCGAAACCACGCTCTGCTATGTTAATGTAAAGTAGCATTTGCTATTTTGTATAAGTTAGTTTGTTCATACCATGATCATGTAAGCAGAGTGGGACAGTGGAAGCGTGCTGGGCCCATAACCCAGAGGTCCGTGGATCGAAACCACGCTCTGCCTTGTTATTGCAAAGTAGCATTTGCTATTTTGGTATCAGTTAGTTTTTCATATAATGGTGATGTAAGCAGAGTGGCGCAATGGAAGCGTGCTGGGCCCGTAACCCAGAGCACCGTGGATCGAAACCACGCTCTGTTATGTTAATGTAAAGTAGCATTTGCTATTTTGGTATCTGTTAGTTTTTCATATAATGGTGATGTAAGCAGAGTGGCGCAGTGGAAGCGTGCTGGGCCCATAACCCAGAGGTCGTGCATCGAAACCACGCTCTGCTATGTTAATGCAAAGTAGCATTTGCTATTTTAGTATCAGTTAGTTTTTCATATAATGGTGATGTGAGCAGAGTAGCGCAGTGGAAGCGTGCTGGGCCCATAACCCAGAGGTCCGTGGATCGAAACCACGCTCTGCTATGTTAATGCAAAGTAGCATTTGCTATTTTAGTATCAGTTAGTTTTTCATATAATGGTGATGTAAGCAGAGTGGCGCAGTGGAAGCGTGCTGGGCCCATAACCCAGAGGTCCGTGGATCGAAACCACGCTCTGCTAAATTAATGCAAAATAGCACTTCCTATTTTGATATAAGTTAGTTTGTTCATACATTGATCATGTAAGCAGAGTGGCGCAGTGGAAGCGTGATGGGCCCATAACCCAGAGGTCCGTGGATCGAAACAACGCTGTGCTAAATTAATGCAAAATAGCAATTGCTATTTTGATATAAGTTAGTTTGTTCATACCATGATCATGTAAGCAGAGTGGCAGAGTGGAAGCGTGCTGGGCCCATAACCCAGAGGTCCGTGGATCGAAACCACGCTCTGCCTTGTTATTGCAAAGTAGCATTTGCTATTTTAGTATCAGTTAGTTTTTCATATAATGGTGATGTAAGCAGAGTGGCGAAGTGGAAGCGTGCTGGGCCCATAACCCAGAGCTCCGTGGTTAGAAACCACGCTCTGCTAAATTAATGTAAAATAGCACTTGCTATTTTGATATAATTTAGTTTGTTCATACTATGATCATGTAAGCAGAGTGGCGCAGTGGAAGCGTGCTGGGCCCATAACCCAGAGGTCCGTGGATCGAAACCACGCTCTGCTATGTTAATGTAAAGTAGCATTTGCTATTTTGATATAAGTTAGTTTGTTCATACCATGATCATTTAAGCAGAGTGGGACAGTGGAAGCGTGCTGGGCCCATAACCCAGAGGTCCGTGGATCGAAACCACGCTCTGCCTTGTTATTGCAAAGTAGCATTTGCTATTTTGGTATCAGTTAGTTTTTCATATAATGGTGATGTAAGCAGAGTGGCGCAATGGAAGCGTGCTGGGCCCGTAACCCAGAGCACCGTGGATCGAAACCACGCTCTGTTATGTTAATGTAAAGTAGCATTTGCTATTTTGGTATCTGTTAGTTTTTCATATAATGGTGATGTAAGCAGAGTGGCGCAGTGGAAGCGTGCTGGGCCCATAACCCAGAGGTCGTGCATCGAAACCACGCTCTGCTATGTTAATGCAAAGTAGCATTTGCTATTTTAGTATCAGTTAGTTTTTCATATAATGGTGATGTGAGCAGAGTAGCGCAGTGGAAGCGTGCTGGGCCCATAACCCAGAGGTCCGTGGATCGAAACCACGCTCTGCTATGTTAATGCAAAGTAGCATTTGCTATTTTAGTATCAGTTAGTTTTTCATATAATGGTGATGTAAGCAGAGTGGCGCAGTGGAAGCGTGCTGGGCCCATAACCCAGAGGTCCGTGGATCGAAACCACGCTCTGCTAAATTAATGCAAAATAGCACTTCCTATTTTGATATAAGTTAGTTTGTTCATACATTGATCATGTAAGCAGAGTGGCGCAGTGGAAGCGTGATGGGCCCATAACCCAGAGGTCCGTGGATCGAAACAACGCTGTGCTAAATTAATGCAAAATAGCAATTGCTATTTTGATATAAGTTAGTTTGTTCATACCATGATCATGTAAGCAGAGTGGGACAGTGGAAGCGTGCTGGGCCCATAACCCAGAGGTCCGTGGATCGAAACCACGCTCTGCCTTGTTATTGCAAAGTAGCATTTGCTATTTTGGTATCAGTTAGTTTTTCATATAATGGTGATGTAAGCAGAGTGGCGCAATGGAAGCGTGCTGGGTCCGTAACCCAGAGCACCGTGGATCGAAACCACGCTCTGTTATGTTAATGTAAAGTAGCATTTGCTATTTTGGTATCTGTTAGTTTTTCATATAATGGTGATGTAAGCAGAGTGGCGCAGTGGAAGCGTGATGGGCCCATAACCCAGAGGTCCGTGGATCGAAAGCAAGCTCTGCTATGTTAATGCAAATTAGCATTTGCTATTTTAGTATCAGTTAGTTTTTCATATAATGGTGATGTAAGCAGAGTAGCGCAGTGGAAGCGTGCTGGGCCCATAACCCAGAGGTCCGTGGATCGAATCCACGCTCTGCTATGTTAATGCAAAGTAGCATTTGCTATTTTGGTATCAGTTAGTTTTTCATATAATGGTGATGTAAGCAGAGTGGCGAAGTGGAAGCGTGCTGGGCCCATAACCCAGAGCTCCGTGGATCGAAACCACGCTCTGTTATGTTAATGTAAAGTAGCATTTGCTATTTTGGTATCTGTTAGTTTTTCATATAATGGTGATGTAAGCAGAGTGGCGCAGTGGAAGCGTGATGGGCCCATAACCCAGAGGTCCGTGGATCGAAACCACGCTCTGCTAAATTAATGCAAAATAGCACTTCCTATTTTGATATAAGTTAGTTTGTTCATACATTGATCATGTAAGCAGAATGGCGCAGTGGAAGCGTGCTGGGCCCATAACTCAGAGGTCCGTGGATCGAAACCTCGCTGTGCTAAATTAATGCAAAATAGCAATTGCTATTTTGATATAAGTTAGTTTGTTCATACCATGATCATGTAAGCAGAGTGGCAGAGTGGAAGCGTGCTGGGCCCATAACCCAGAGGTCCGTGGATCGAAACCACGCTCTGCTATGTTATTGCAAAGTAGCATTTGCTATTTTGGTATCAGTTAGTTTTTCATATAATGGTGATGTAAGCAGAGTGGCGAAGTGGAAGCGTGCTGGGCCCATAACCCAGAGCTCCGTGGATCGAAACCACGCTCTGTTATGTTAATGCAAAGTAGCATTTGCTATTTTGGTATCAGTTAGTTTTTCATATAATGGTGATGTAAGCAGAGTGGCGCAGTGGAAGCGTGATGGGCCCATAACTCAGAGGTCCGTGGATCGAAACCATGCTTTGCTATGTTATTGCAAAGTAGCATTTGCTATTATGGTATCAGTTAGTTTTTCATATAATGGTGATGTAAGCAGAGTGGCGCAGTGGACGCGTGCTGGGCCCATAACCCTGAGGTTCGTGGATCGAAACCACGCTCTGCTATGTTAATGCAAAGTAGCATTTGCTATTTTAGTATCAGTTAGTTTTTCATATAATGGTGATGTAAGCAGAGTGGCGCAGTGGAAGCGTGCTGGGCCCATAACCCAGAGGTCCGTGGATCGAAACCACGCTCTGCTAAATTAATGCAAAATAGCACTTCCTATTTTGATATAAGTTAGTTTGTTCATACCATGATCATGTAAGCAGAGTGGCGCAGTGGAAGCGTGCTGGGCCCATAACCCAGAGCTCCGTGGATCGAAACCACGCTTTGTTATGTTAATGTAAAGTAGCATTTGCTATTTTGGTATCTGTTAGTTTTTCATATAATGGTGATGTAAGCAGAGTGGCGCAGTGGAAGCGTGCTGGGCCCATAACCCAGAGGTCCGTGGATCGAAACCACGCTCTGCTAAATTAATGCAAAATAGCACTTCCTATTTTGATATAAGTTAGTTTGTTCATACATTGATCATGTAAGCAGAGTGGCGCAGTGGAAGCGTGCTGGGCCCATAACTCAGAGGTCCGTGGATCGAAACCTCGCTGTGCTAAATTAATGCAAAATAGCAATTGCTATTTTGATATAAGTTAGTTTGTTCATACCATGATCATGTAAGCAGAGTGGCAGAGTGGAAGCGTGCTGGGCCCATAACCCAGAGGTCCGTGGATCGAAACCACGCTCTGCCTTGTTATTGCAAAGTAGCATTTGCTATTTTAGTATCAGTTAGTTTTTCATATAATGGTGATGTAAGCAGAGTGGCGAAGTGGAAGCGTGCTGGGCCCATAACCCAGAGCTCCGTGGTTAGAAACCACGCTCTGCTAAATTAATGTAAAATAGCACTTGCTATTTTGATATAATTTAGTTTGTTCATACTATGATCATGTAAGCAGAGTGGCGCAGTGGAAGCGTGCTGGGCCCATAACCCAGAGGTCCGTGGATCGAAACCACGCTCTGCTATGTTAATGTAAAGTAGCATTTGCTATTTTGATATAAGTTAGTTTGTTCATACCATGATCATGTAAGCAGAGTGGGACAGTGGAAGCGTGCTGGGCCCATAACCCAGAGGTCCTTGGATCGAAACCACGCTCTGCCTTGTTATTGCAAAGTAGCATTTGCTATTTTGGTATCAGTTAGTTTTTCATATAATGGTGATGTAAGCAGAGTGGCGCAATGGAAGCGTGCTGGGCCCGTAACCCAGAGCACCGTGGATCGAAACCACGCTCTGTTATGTTAATGTAAAGAAGCATTTGCTATTTTGGTATCTGTTAGTTTTTCATATAATGGTGATGTAAGCAGAGTGGCGCAGTGGAAGCGTGATGGGCCCATAACCCAGAGGTCCGTGGATCGAAAGCACGCTCTGCTATGTTAATGCAAATTAGCATTTGCTATTTTAGTATCAGTTAGTTTTTCATCTAATGGTGATGTAAGCAGAGTAGCGCAGTGGAAGCGTGCTGGTTCCATAACCCAGAGGTCCGTGGATCGAAACCACGCTCTGCTATGTTAATGCAAAGTAGCATTTGCTATTTTGGTATCAGTTAGTTTTTCATATAATGGTGATGTAAGCAGAGTGGCGAAGTGGAAGCGTGCTGGGCCCATAACCCAGAGCTCCGTGGATCGAAACCACGCTCTGTTATGTTAATGTAAAGTAGCATTTGCTATTTTGGTATCTGTTAGTTTTTCATATAATGGTGATGTAAGCAGAGTGGCGCAGTGGAAGCGTGATGGGCCCATAACCCAGAGGTCCGTGGATCGAAACCACGCTCTGCTAAATTAATGCAAAATAGCACTTCCTATTTTGATATAAGTTAGTTTGTTCATACATTGATCATGTAAGCAGAGTGGCGCAGTGGAAGCGTGCTGGGCCCATAACTCAGAGGTCCGTGGATCGAAACCTCGCTGTGCTAAATTAATGCAAAATAGCAATTGCTATTTTGATATAAGTTAGTTTGTTCATACCATGATCATGTAAGCAGAGTGGCAGAGTGGAAGCGTGCTGGGCCCATAACCCAGAGGTCCGTGGATCGAAACCACGCTCTGCCTTGTTATTGCAAAGTAGCATTTGCTATTAGTATCAGTTAGTTTTTCATATAATGGTGATGTAAGCAGAGTGGCGAAGTGGAAGCGTGCTGGGCCCATAACCCAGAGCTCCGTGGTTAGAAACCACGCTCTGCTAAATTAATGTAAAATAGCACTTGCTATTTTGATATAATTTAGTTTGTTCATACTATGATCATGTAAGCAGAGTGGCGCAGTGGAAGCGTGCTGGGCCCATAACCCAGAGGTCCGTGGATCGAAACCACGCTCTGCTACGTTAACGAAAGAAGCATTTGCTATTATGGTATCAGTTAGTTTTTCATATAATGGTGATGTAAGCAGAGTGGCGCAGTGGAAGCGTGCTGGGCCCATAACCCAGAGCTCCGTGGATCGAAACCACGCTCTGTTATGTTAATGTAAAGTAGTATTTGCTATTTTGGTATCTGTTAGTTTTTCATATAATGGTGATGTAAGCAGAGTGGCGCAGTGGAAGCGTGCTGGGCCCATAACCCAGAGGTCCGTGGATCGAAACCACGCTCTGCTATGTTAATGTAAAGTAGCATTTGCTATTTTGATATAAGTTAGTTTGTTCATACCATGATCATGTAAGCAGAGTGGGACAGTGGAAGCGTGCTGGGCCCATAACCCAGAGGTCCTTGGATCGAAACCACGCTCTGCCTTGTTATTGCAAAGTAGCATTTGCTATTTTGGTATCAGTTAGTTTTTCATATAATGGTGATGTAAGCAGAGTGGCGCAATGGAAGCGTGCTGGGCCCGTAACCCAGAGCACCGTGGATCGAAACCACGCTCTGTTATGTTAATGTAAAGAAGCATTTGCTATTTTGGTATCTGTTAGTTTTTCATATAATGGTGATGTAAGCAGAGTGGCGCAGTGGAAGCGTGATGGGCCCATAACCCAGAGGTCCGTGGATCGAAAGCACGCTCTGCTATGTTAATGCAAATTAGCATTTGCTATTTTAGTATCAGTTAGTTTTTCATCTAATGGTGATGTAAGCAGAGTAGCGCAGTGGAAGCGTGCTGGTTCCATAACCCAGAGGTCCGTGGATCGAAACCACGCTCTGCTATGTTAATGCAAAGTAGCATTTGCTATTTTGGTATCAGTTAGTTTTTCATATAATGGTGATGTAAGCAGAGTGGCGAAGTGGAAGCGTGCTGGGCCCATAACCCAGAGCTCCGTGGATCGAAACCACGCTCTGTTATGTTAATGTAAAGTAGCATTTGCTATTTTGGTATCTGTTAGTTTTTCATATAATGGTGATGTAAGCAGAGTGGCGCAGTGGAAGCGTGATGGGCCCATAACCCAGAGGTCCGTGGATCGAAACCACGCTCTGCTAAATTAATGCAAAATAGCACTTCCTATTTTGATATAAGTTAGTTTGTTCATACATTGATCATGTAAGCAGAGTGGCGCAGTGGAAGCGTGCTGGGCCCATAACTCAGAGGTCCGTGGATCGAAACCTCGCTGTGCTAAATTAATGCAAAATAGCAATTGCTATTTTGATATAAGTTAGTTTGTTCATACCATGATCATGTAAGCAGAGTGGCAGAGTGGAAGCGTGCTGGGCCCATAACCCAGAGGTCCGTGGATCGAAACCACGCTCTGCCTTGTTATTGCAAAGTAGCATTTGCTATTAGTATCAGTTAGTTTTTCATATAATGGTGATGTAAGCAGAGTGGCGAAGTGGAAGCGTGCTGGGCCCATAACCCAGAGCTCCGTGGTTAGAAACCACGCTCTGCTAAATTAATGTAAAATAGCACTTGCTATTTTGATATAATTTAGTTTGTTCATACTATGATCATGTAAGCAGAGTGGCGCAGTGGAAGCGTGCTGGGCCCATAACCCAGAGGTCCGTGGATCGAAACCACGCTCTGCTACGTTAACGAAAGAAGCATTTGCTATTATGGTATCAGTTAGTTTTTCATATAATGGTGATGTAAGCAGAGTGGCGCAGTGGAAGCGTGCTGGGCCCATAACCCAGAGCTCCGTGGATCGAAACCACGCTCTGTTATGTTAATGTAAAGTAGTATTTGCTATTTTGGTATCTGTTAGTTTTTCATATAATGGTGATGTAAGCAGAGTGGCGCAGTGGAAGCGTGCTGGGCCCATAACCCAGAGGTCGTGCATCGAAACCGCGCTCTGCTATGTTAATGCAAAGTAGCATTTGCTATTTTGGTATCTGTTAGTTTTTCATATAATGGTGATGTAAGCAGAGTGGCGCAGTGGAAGCGTGCTGGGCCCATAACCCTGAGGTTCGTGGATCGAAACCACGCTCTGCATTGTTATTGAAAAGTAGCATTTGCTATTTTGGTATCAGTTAGTTTTTCATATAACGGTGATGTAAGCAGAGTGGCGCAGTGGAAGCGTGCTGGGCCCATAACCCAGAGGTCCGTGGATCGAAAACCACGCTCTGCTATGTTATTGTAAAGTAGCATTTGTTATTATGGTATCAGTTAGTTTTTCATGTAATGGTGATGTAAGCAGAGTGGCGAAGTGGAAGCGTGCTGGGCCCATAACCCAGAGCTCCGTGGATCGAAACCACGCTCTGTTATGTTAATGCAAAGTAGCATTTGCTATTTTGGTATCAGTTAGTTTTTCATATAATGGTGATGTAAGCAGAGTGGCGCAGTGGAAGCGTGATGGGCCCATAACTCAGAGGTCCGTGGATCGAAACCATGCTTTGCTATGTTATTGCAAAGTAGCATTTGCTATTATGGTATCAGTTAGTTTTTCATATAATGGTGATGTAAGCAGAGTGGCGCAGTGGACGCGTGCTGGGCCCATAACCTGAGGTTCGTGGATCGAAACCACGCTCTGCTATGTTAATGCAAAGTAGCATTTGCTATTTTAGTATCAGTTAGTTTTTCATATAATGGTGATGTAAGCAGAGTGGCGCAGTGGAAGCGTGCTGGGCCCATAACCCAGAGGTCCGTGGATCGAAACCACGCTCTGCTAAATTAATGCAAAATAGCACTTCCTATTTTGATATAAGTTAGTTTGTTCATACCATGATCATGTAAGCAGAGTGGCGCAGTGGAAGCGTGCTGGGCCCATAACCCAGAGCTCCGTGGATCGAAACCACGCTTTGTT
Source organism: Phalangium opilio (assembly GCF_054372755.1). NCBI lineage: Eukaryota > Metazoa > Arthropoda > Arachnida > Opiliones > Phalangiidae > Phalangium > Phalangium opilio. The sequence continues at coordinate 5,294,705 of NW_028324186.1, read as the reverse complement.
ATGTTAATGTAAAGTAGCATTTGCTATTTTGGTATCAGTTAGTTTTTCATATAATGGTGATGTAAGCAGAGTGGCGCAATGGAAGCGTGCTGGGCCCGTAACCCAGAGCACCGTGGATCGAAACCACGCTCTGTTATGTTAATGTAAAGTAGCATTTGCTATTTTGGTATCTGTTAGTTTTTCATATAATGGTGATGTAAGCAGAGTGGCGCAGTGGAAGCGTGCTGGTTCCATAACCCAGAGGTCCGTGGATCGAAAGCACGCTCTGCTATGTTAATGCAAATTAGCATTTGCTATTTTAGTATCAGTTAGTTTTTCATATAATGGTGATGTAAGCAGAGTAGCGCAGTGGAAGCGTGCTGGGCCCATAACCCAGAGGTCCGTGGATCGAAACCACGCTCTGCTATGTTAATGCAAAGTAGCATTTGCTATTTTGGTATCAGTTAGTTTTTCATATAATGGTGATGTAAGCAGAGTGGCGAAGTGGAAGCGTGCTGGGCCCATAACCCAGAGCTCCGTGGATCGAAACCACGCTCTGTTATGTTAATGTAAAGTAGCATTTGCTATTTTGGTATCTGTTAGTTTTTCATATAATGGTGATGTAAGCAGAGTGGCGCAGTGGAAGCGTGATGGGCCCTTAACCCAGAGGTCCGTGGATCGAAACCACGCTCTGCTAAATTAATGCAAAATAGCACTTCCTATTTTGATATAAGTTAGTTTGTTCATACATTGATCATGTAAGCAGAGTGGCGCAGTGGAAGCGTGCTGGGCCCATAACTCAGAGGTCCGTGGATCGAAACCTCGCTGTGCTAAATTAATGCAAAATAGCAATTGCTATTTTGATATAAGTTAGTTTGTTCATACCATGATCATGTAAGCAGAGTGGCAGAGTGGAAGCGTGCTGGGCCCATAACCCAGAGGTCCGTGGATCGAAACCACGCTCTGCCTTGTTATTGCAAAGTAGCATTTGCTATTAGTATCAGTTAGTTTTTCATATAATGGTGATGTAAGCAGAGTGGCGAAGTGGAAGCGTGCTGGGCCCATAACCCAGAGCTCCGTGGTTAGAAACCACGCTCTGCTAAATTAATGTAAAATAGCACTTGCTATTTTGATATAATTTAGTTTGTTCATACTATGATCATGTAAGCAGAGTGGCGCAGTGGAAGCGTGCTGGGCCCATAACCCAGAGGTCCGTGGATCGAAACCACGCTCTGCTACGTTAATGTAAAGAAGCATTTGCTATTATGGTATCAGTTAGTTTTTCATATAATGGTGATGTAAGCAGAGTGGCGCAGTGGAAGCGTGCTGGGCCCATAACCCAGAGCTCCGTGGATCGAAACCACGCTCTGTTATGTTAATGTAAAGTAGTATTTGCTATTTTGGTATCTGTTAGTTTTTCATATAATGGTGATGTAAGCAGAGTGGCGCAGTGGAAGCGTGCTGGGCCCATAACCCAGAGGTCGTGCATCGAAACCACGCTCTGCTATGTTAATGCAAAGTAGCATTTTCTATTTTAGTATCAGTTAGTTTTTCATATAATGGTGATGTAAGCAGAGTGGCGCAGTGGAAGCGTGCTGGGCCCATAACCCAGAGGTCGTGCATCGAAACCGCGCTCTGCTATGTTAATGCAAAGTAGCATTTGCTATTTTGGTATCTGTTAGTTTTTCATATAATGGTGATGTAAGCAGAGTGGCGCAGTGGAAGCGTGCTGGGCCCATAACCCTGAGGTTCGTGGATCGAAACCACGCTCTGCATTGTTATTGAAAAGTAGCATTTGCTATTTTGGTATCAGTTAGTTTTTCATATAACGGTGATGTAAGCAGAGTGGCGCAGTGGAAGCGTGCTGGGCCCATAACCCAGAGGTCCGTGGATCGAAAACCACGCTCTGCTATGTTATTGTAAAGTAGCATTTGTTATTATGGTATCAGTTAGTTTTTCATGTAATGGTGATGTAAGCAGAGTGGCGAAGTGGAAGCGTGCTGGGCCCATAACCCAGAGCTCCGTGGATCGAAACCACGCTCTGTTATGTTAATGCAAAGTAGCATTTGCTATTTTGGTATCAGTTAGTTTTTCATATAATGGTGATGTAAGCAGAGTGGCGCAGTGGAAGCGTGATGGGCCCATAACTCAGAGGTCCGTGGATCGAAACCATGCTTTGCTATGTTATTGCAAAGTAGCATTTGCTATTATGGTATCAGTTAGTTTTTCATATAATGGTGATGTAAGCAGAGTGGCGCAGTGGACGCGTGCTGGGCCCATAACCCTGAGGTTCGTGGATCGAAACCACGCTCTGCTATGTTAATGCAAAGTAGCATTTGCAATTTTAGTATCAGTTAGTTTTTCATATAATGGTGATGTAAGCAGAGTGGCGCAGTGGAAGCGTGCTGGGCCCATAACCCAGAGGTCCGTGGATCGAAACCACGCTCTGCTAAATTAATGCAAAATAGCACTTCCTATTTTGATATAAGTTAGTTTGTTCATACCATGATCATGTAAGCAGAGTGGCGCAGTGGAAGCGTGCTGGGCCCATAACCCAGAGCTCCGTGGATCGAAACCACGCTTTGTTATGTTAATGTAAAGTAGCATTTGCTATTTTGGTATCTGTTAGTTTTTCATATAATGGTGATGTAAGCAGAGTGGCGCAGTGGAAGCGTGCTGGGCCCATAACCCAGAGGTCCGTGGATCGAAACCACGCTCTGCTAAATTAATGCAAAATAGCACTTCCTATTTTGATATAAGTTAGTTTGTTCATACATTGATCATGTAAGCAGAGTGGCGCAGTGGAAGCGTGCTGGGCCCATAACCCAGAGGTCCGTGGATCGAAACCTCGCTGTGCCTAATTAATGCAAAATAGCAATTGCTATTTTGATATAAGTTAGTTTGTTCATACCATGATCATGTAAGCAGAGTGGGACAGTGGAAGCGTGCTGGGCCCATAACCCAGAGGTCCGTGGATCGAAACCACGCTCTGCCTTGTTATTGCAAAGTAGCATTTGCTATTTTGGTATCAGTTAGTTTTTCATATAATGGTGATGTAAGCAGAGTGGCGCAATGGAAGCGTGCTGGGCCCGTAACCCAGAGCACCGTGGATCGAAACCACGCTCTGTTATGTTAATGTAAAGTAGCATTTGCTATTTTGGTATCTGTTAGTTTTTCATATAATGGTGATGTAAGCAGAGTGGCGCAGTGGAAGCGTGCTGGTTCCATAACCCAGAGGTCCGTGGATCGAAAGCACGCTCTGCTATGTTAATGCAAATTAGCATTTGCTATTTTAGTATCAGTTAGTTTTTCATATAATGGTGATGTAAGCAGAGTAGCGCAGTGGAAGCGTGCTGGGACCATAACCCAGAGGTCCGTGGATCGAAACCACGCTCTGCTATGTTAATGCAAAGTAGCATTTGCTATTTTGGTATCAGTTAGTTTTTCATATAATGGTGATGTAAGCAGAGTGGCGAAGTGGAAGCGTGCTGGGCCCATAACCCAGAGCTCCGTGGATCGAAACCACGCTCTGTTATGTTAATGTAAAGTAGCATTTGCTATTTTGGTATCTGTTAGTTTTTCATATAATGGTGATGTAAGCAGAGTGGCGCAGTGGAAGCGTGATGGGCCCATAACCCAGAGGTCCGTGGATCGAAACCACGCTCTGCTAAATTAATGCAAAATAGCACTTCCTATTTTGATATAAGTTAGTTTGTTCATACATTGATCATGTAAGCAGAGTGGCGCAGTGGAAGCGTGCTGGGCCCATAACTCAGAGGTCCGTGGATCGAAACCTCGCTGTGCTAAATTAATGCAAAATAGCAATTGCTATTTTGATATAAGTTAGTTTGTTCATACCATGATCATGTAAGCAGAGTGGCAGAGTGGAAGCGTGCTGGGCCCATAACCCAGAGGTCCGTGGATCGAAACCACGCTCTGCCTTGTTATTGCAAAGTAGCATTTGCTATTTTAGTATCAGTTAGTTTTTCATATAATGGTGATGTAAGCAGAGTGGCGAAGTGGAAGCGTGCTGGGCCCATAACCCAGAGCTCCGTGGTTAGAAACCACGCTCTGCTAAATTAATGTAAAATAGCACTTGCTATTTTGATATAATTTAGTTTGTTCATACTATGATCATGTAAGCAGAGTGGCGCAGTGGAAGCGTGCTGGGCCCATAACCCAGAGGTCCGTGGATCGAAACCACGCTCTGCTATGTTAATGTAAAGTAGCATTTGCTATTTTGATATAAGTTAGTTTGTTCATACCATGATCATGTAAGCAGAGTGGGACAGTGGAAGCGTGCTGGGCCCATAACCCAGAGGTCCTTGGATCGAAACCACGCTCTGCCTTGTTATTGCAAAGTAGCATTTGCTATTTTGGTATCAGTTAGTTTTTCATATAATGGTGATGTAAGCAGAGTGGCGCAATGGAAGCGTGCTGGGCCCGTAACCCAGAGCACCGTGGATCGAAACCACGCTCTGTTATGTTAATGTAAAGTAGCATTTGCTATTTTGGTATCTGTTAGTTTTTCATATAATGGTGATGTAAGCAGAGTGGCGCAGTGGAAGCGTGATGGGCCCATAACCCAGAGGTCCGTGGATCGAAAGCACGCTCTGCTATGTTAATGCAAATTAGCATTTGCTATTTTAGTATCAGTTAGTTTTTCATATAATGGTGATGTAAGCAGAGTAGCGCAGTGGAAGCGTGCTGGTTCCATAACCCAGAGGTCCGTGGATCGAAACCACGCTCTGCTATGTTAATGCAAAGTAGCATTTGCTATTTTGGTATCAGTTAGTTTTTCATATAATGGTGATGTAAGCAGAGTGGCGAAGTGGAAGCGTGCTGGGCCCATAACCCAGAGCTCCGTGGATCGAAACCACGCTCTGTTATGTTAATGTAAAGTAGCATTTGCTATTTTGGTATCTGTTAGTTTTTCATATAATGGTGATGTAAGCAGAGTGGCGCAGTGGAAGCGTGATGGGCCCATAACCCAGAGGTCCGTGGATCGAAACCACGCTCTGCTAAATTAATGCAAAATAGCACTTCCTATTTTGATATAAGTTAGTTTGTTCATACATTGATCATGTAAGCAGAGTGGCGCAGTGGAAGCGTGCTGGGCCCATAACCCTGAGGTTCGTGGATCGAAACCACGCTCTGCATTGTTATTGAAAAGTAGCATTTGCTATTTTGGTATCAGTTAGTTTTTCATATAACGGTGATGTAAGCAGAGTGGCGCAGTGGAAGCGTGCTGGGCCCATAACCCAGAGGTCCGTGGATCGAAAACCACGCTCTGCTATGTTATTGTAAAGTAGCATTTGTTATTATGGTATCAGTTAGTTTTTCATGTAATGGTGATGTAAGCAGAGTGGCGAAGTGGAAGCGTGTGGGCCCATAACCCAGAGGTCCGTGGATCGAAACCACGCTCTGCCTTGTTATTGCAAAGTAGCATTTGCTATTTTGGTATCAGTTAGTTTTTCATATAATGGTGATGTAAGCAGAGTGGCGCAGTGGAAGCGTGCTGGGCCCATAACCCAGAGGTCCGTGGATCGAAACCACGCTCTGCTATGTTAATGCAAAGTAGCATTTGCTATTGTGGTATCAGTTAGTTTTTCATATAATGGTGATGTAAGCAGAGTGGCGAAGTGGAAGCGTGCTGGGCCCATAACCCAGAGGTCGTGCATCGAAACCACGCTCTGCTATGTTATTGCAAAGTAGCATTTTTTATTTTAGTATCAGTTAGTTTTTCATATAATGGTGATGTAAGCAGAGTGGCGCAGTGGAAGCGTGCTGGGCCCATAACCCAGAGGTCGTGCATCGAAACCACGCTCTGCTATGTTAATGCAAAGTAGCATTTGCTATTTTGGTATCAGTTAGTTTTTCATATAATGGTGATGTAAGCAGAGTGGCGCAGTGGAAGCGTGCTGGGCCCATAACCCAGAGGTCTGTGAATCGAAACCACGCTGTGCTATGTTAATGTAAAGTAGCATTTGCTATTTTGATATAAGTTAGTTTGTTCATACTATGATCATGTAAGCAGAGTGGCGCAGTGGAAGCGAGCTGGGCCCATAACCCAGAGCTCCGTGGATCGAAACCACGCTCTGTTATGTTAATGTAAAGTAGCATTTGCTATTTTGGTATCTGTTTGTTTTTCATATAATGGTGATGTAAGCAGAGTGGCGCAGTGGAAGCGTGCTGGGCCCATAACCCAGAGGTCGTGCATCGAAACCACGCTCTGCTCTGTTAATGCAAAGTAGCATTTGCTATTTTGGTATCTGTTAGTTTTTCATATAATGGTGATGTAAGCAGAGTGGCGCAGTGGAAGCGTGCTGGGCCCATAACCCTGAGGTTCGTGGATCGAAACCACGCTCTGCATTGTTATTGAAAAGTAGCATTTGCTATTTTGGTATCAGTTAGTTTTTCATATAACGGTGATGTAAGCAGAGTGGCGCAGTGGAAGCGTGCTGGGCCCATAACCCAGAGGTCCGTGGATCGAAACAACGCTCTGCAATGTTAATGCAAAGTAGCATTTGCTACTTTGGTATCAGTTAGTTTTTCATATAATGGTGATGTAAGCAGAGTGGCGAAGTGGAAGCGTGCTGGGCCCATAACCCAGAGCTCCGTGGTTAGAAACCACGCTCTGCTAAATTAATGTAAAATAGCACTTGCTATTTTGATATAAGTTAGTTTGTTCATACTATGATCATGTAAGCAGAGTGGCGCAGTGGAAGCGTGCTGGGCCCATAACCCAGAGGTCGTGCATCGAAACCACGCTCTGCTATGTTAATGCAAAGTAGCATTTTCTATTTTAGTATCAGTTAGTTTTTCATATAATGGTGATGTAAGCAGAGTGGCGCAGTGGAAGCGTGCTGGGCCCATAACCCAGAGGTCCGTGGATCGAAACCACGCTCTGCTATGTTAATGTAAAGTAGCATTTGCTATTATGGTATCAGTTAGTTTTTCATATAATGGTGATGTAAGCAGAGTGGCGCAGTGGAAGCGTGCTGGGCCCATAACCCAGAGGTCGTGCATCGAAACCACGCGCTGCTATGTTAATGCAAAGTAGCATTTGCTATTTTGGTATCTGTTAGTTTTTCATATAATGGTGATGTAAGCAGAGTGGCGCAGTGGAAGCGTGCTGGGCCCATAACCCAGAGCTCCGTGGTTAGAAACCACGCTCTGCTAAATTAATGTAAAATAGCACTTGCTATTTTGATATAAGTTAGTTTGTTCATACTATGATCATGTAAGCAGAGTGGCGCAGTGGAAGCGTGCTGGGCCCATAACCCAGAGGTCGTGCATCGAAACCACGCTCTGCTATGTTAATGCAAAGTAGCATTTTCTATTTTAGTATCAGTTAGTTTTTCATATAATGGTGATGTAAGCAGAGTAGCGCAGTGGAAGCGTGCTGGGACCATAACCCAGAGGTCCGTGGATCGAAACCACGCTCTGCTATGTTAATGCAAAGTAGCATTTGCTATTTTGGTATCAGTTAGTTTTTCATATAATGGTGATGTAAGCAGAGTGGCGAAGTGGAAGCGTGCTGGTTCCATAACCCAGAGGTCCGTGGATCGAAAGCACGCTCTGCTATGTTAATGCAAATTAGCATTTGCTATTTTAGTATCAGTTAGTTTTTCATATAATGGTGATGTAAGCAGAGTAGCGCAGTGGAAGCGTGCTGGGCCCATAACCCAGAGCTCCGTGGTTAGAAACCACGCTCTGCTAAATTAATGTAAAATAGCACTTGCTATTTTGATATAATTTAGTTTGTTCATACTATGATCATGTAAGCAGAGTGGCGCAGTGGAAGCGTGCTGGGCCCATAACCCAGAGGTCCGTGGATCGAAACCACGCTCTGCTATGTTAATGTAAAGTAGCATTTGCTATTTTGATATAAGTTAGTTTGTTCATACCATGATCATGTAAGCAGAGTGGGACAGTGGAAGCGTGCTGGGCCCATAACCCAGAGGTCCTTGGATCGAAACCACGCTCTGCCTTGTTATTGCAAAGTAGCATTTGCTATTTTGGTATCAGTTAGTTTTTCATATAATGGTGATGTAAGCAGAGTGGCGCAATGGAAGCGTGCTGGGCCCGTAACCCAGAGCACCGTGGATCGAAACCACGCTCTGTTATGTTAATGTAAAGTAGCATTTGCTATTTTGGTATCTGTTAGTTTTTCATATAATGGTGATGTAAGCAGAGTGGCGCAGTGGAAGCGTGATGGGCCCATAACCCAGAGGTCCGTGGATCGAAAGCACGCTCTGCTATGTTAATGCAAATTAGCATTTGCTATTTTAGTATCAGTTAGTTTTTCATATAATGGTGATGTAAGCAGAGTAGCGCAGTGGAAGCGTGCTGGTTCCATAACCCAGAGGTCCGTGGATCGAAACCACGCTCTGCTATGTTAATGCAAAGTAGCATTTGCTATTTTGGTATCAGTTAGTTTTTCATATAATGGTGATGTAAGCAGAGTGGCGAAGTGGAAACGTGCTGGGCCCATAACCCAGAGCTCCGTGGATCGAAACCACGCTCTGTTATGTTAATGTAAAGTAGCATTTGCTATTTTGGTATCTGTTAGTTTTTCATATAATGGTGATGTAAGCAGAGTGGCGCAGTGGAAGCGTGATGGGCCCATAACCCAGAGGTCCGTGGATCGAAACCACGCTCTGCTAAATTAATGCAAAATAGCACTTCCTATTTTGATATAAGTTAGTTTGTTCATACATTGATCATGTAAGCAGAGTGGCGCAGTGGAAGCGTGCTGGGCCCATAACTCAGAGGTCCGTGGATCGAAACCTCGCTGTGCTAAATTAATGCAAAATAGCAATTGCTATTTTGATATAAGTTAGTTTGTTCATACCATGATCATGTAAGCAGAGTGGCAGAGTGGAAGCGTGCTGGGCCCATAACCCAGAGGTCCGTGGATCGAAACCACGCTCTGCCTTGTTATTGCAAAGTAGCATTTGCTATTAGTATCAGTTAGTTTTTCATATAATGGTGATGTAAGCAGAGTGGCGAAGTGGAAGCGTGCTGGGCCCATAACCCAGAGCTCCGTGGTTAGAAACCACGCTCTGCTAAATTAATGTAAAATAGCACTTGCTATTTTGATATAATTTAGTTTGTTCATACTATGATCATGTAAGCAGAGTGGCGCAGTGGAAGCGTGCTGGGCCCATAACCCAGAGGTCCGTGGATCGAAACCACGCTCTGCTATGTTAATGTAAAGTAGCATTTGCTATTATGGTATCAGTTAGTTTTTCATATAATGGTGATGTAAGCAGAGTGGCGAAGTGGAAGCGTGTGGGCCCATAACCCAGAGGTCCGTGGATCGAAACCACGCTCTGCCTTGTTATTGCAAAGTAGCATTTGCTATTTTGGTATCAGTTAGTTTTTCATATAATGGTGATGTAAGCAGAGTGGCGCAGTGGAAGCGTGCTGGGCCCATAACCCAGAGGTCCGTGGATCGAAACCACGCTCTGCTATGTTAATGCAAAGTAGCATTTGCTATTGTGGTATCAGTTAGTTTTTCATATAATGGTGATGTAAGCAGAGTGGCGAAGTGGAAGCGTGCTGGGCCCATAACCCAGAGGTCGTGCATCGAAACCACGCTCTGCTATGTTATTGCAAAGTAGCATTTTTTATTTTAGTATCAGTTAGTTTTTCATATAATGGTGATGTAAGCAGAGTGGCGCAGTGGAAGCGTGCTGGGCCCATAACCCAGAGGTCGTGCATCGAAACCACGCTCTGCTATGTTAATGCAAAGTAGCATTTGCTATTTTGGTATCAGTTAGTTTTTCATATAATGGTGATGTAAGCAGAGTGGCGCAGTGGAAGCGTGCTGGGCCCATAACCCAGAGGTCTGTGAATCGAAACCACGCTGTGCTATGTTAATGTAAAGTAGCATTTGCTATTTTGATATAAGTTAGTTTGTTCATACTATGATCATGTAAGCAGAGTGGCGCAGTGGAAGCGAGCTGGGCCCATAACCCAGAGCTCCGTGGATCGAAACCACGCTCTGTTATGTTAATGTAAAGTAGCATTTGCTATTTTGGTATCTGTTTGTTTTTCATATAATGGTGATGTAAGCAGAGTGGCGCAGTGGAAGCGTGCTGGGCCCATAACCCAGAGGTCGTGCATCGAAACCACGCTCTGCTCTGTTAATGCAAAGTAGCATTTGCTATTTTGGTATCTGTTAGTTTTTCATATAATGGTGATGTAAGCAGAGTGGCGCAGTGGAAGCGTGCTGGGCCCATAACCCTGAGGTTCGTGGATCGAAACCACGCTCTGCATTGTTATTGAAAAGTAGCATTTGCTATTTTGGTATCAGTTAGTTTTTCATATAACGGTGATGTAAGCAGAGTGGCGCAGTGGAAGCGTGCTGGGCCCATAACCCAGAGGTCCGTGGATCGAAACAACGCTCTGCAATGTTAATGCAAAGTAGCATTTGCTACTTTGGTATCAGTTAGTTTTTCATATAATGGTGATGTAAGCAGAGTGGCGAAGTGGAAGCGTGCTGGGCCCATAACCCAGAGCTCCGTGGTTAGAAACCACGCTCTGCTAAATTAATGTAAAATAGCACTTGCTATTTTGATATAAGTTAGTTTGTTCATACTATGATCATGTAAGCAGAGTGGCGCAGTGGAAGCGTGCTGGGCCCATAACCCAGAGGTCGTGCATCGAAACCACGCTCTGCTATGTTAATGCAAAGTAGCATTTTCTATTTTAGTATCAGTTAGTTTTTCATATAATGGTGATGTAAGCAGAGTGGCGCAGTGGAAGCGTGCTGGGCCCATAACCCAGAGGTCCGTGGATCGAAACCACGCTCTGCTATGTTAATGTAAAGTAGCATTTGCTATTATGGTATCAGTTAGTTTTTCATATAATGGTGATGTAAGCAGAGTGGCGCAGTGGAAGCGTGCTGGGCCCATAACCCAGAGGTCGTGCATCGAAACCACGCGCTGCTATGTTAATGCAAAGTAGCATTTGCTATTTTGGTATCTGTTAGTTTTTCATATAATGGTGATGTAAGCAGAGTGGCGCAGTGGAAGCGTGCTGGGCCCATAACCCAGAGCTCCGTGGTTAGAAACCACGCTCTGCTAAATTAATGTAAAATAGCACTTGCTATTTTGATATAAGTTAGTTTGTTCATACTATGATCATGTAAGCAGAGTGGCGCAGTGGAAGCGTGCTGGGCCCATAACCCAGAGGTCGTGCATCGAAACCACGCTCTGCTATGTTAATGCAAAGTAGCATTTTCTATTTTAGTATCAGTTAGTTTTTCATATAATGGTGATGTAAGCAGAGTAGCGCAGTGGAAGCGTGCTGGGACCATAACCCAGAGGTCCGTGGATCGAAACCACGCTCTGCTATGTTAATGCAAAGTAGCATTTGCTATTTTGGTATCAGTTAGTTTTTCATATAATGGTGATGTAAGCAGAGTGGCGAAGTGGAAGCGTGCTGGTTCCATAACCCAGAGGTCCGTGGATCGAAAGCACGCTCTGCTATGTTAATGCAAATTAGCATTTGCTATTTTAGTATCAGTTAGTTTTTCATATAATGGTGATGTAAGCAGAGTAGCGCAGTGGAAGCGTGCTGGGCCCATAACCCAGAGCTCCGTGGTTAGAAACCACGCTCTGCTAAATTAATGTAAAATAGCACTTGCTATTTTGATATAATTTAGTTTGTTCATACTATGATCATGTAAGCAGAGTGGCGCAGTGGAAGCGTGCTGGGCCCATAACCCAGAGGTCCGTGGATCGAAACCACGCTCTGCTATGTTAATGTAAAGTAGCATTTGCTATTTTGATATAAGTTAGTTTGTTCATACCATGATCATGTAAGCAGAGTGGGACAGTGGAAGCGTGCTGGGCCCATAACCCAGAGGTCCTTGGATCGAAACCACGCTCTGCCTTGTTATTGCAAAGTAGCATTTGCTATTTTGGTATCAGTTAGTTTTTCATATAATGGTGATGTAAGCAGAGTGGCGCAATGGAAGCGTGCTGGGCCCGTAACCCAGAGCACCGTGGATCGAAACCACGCTCTGTTATGTTAATGTAAAGTAGCATTTGCTATTTTGGTATCTGTTAGTTTTTCATATAATGGTGATGTAAGCAGAGTGGCGCAGTGGAAGCGTGATGGGCCCATAACCCAGAGGTCCGTGGATCGAAAGCACGCTCTGCTATGTTAATGCAAATTAGCATTTGCTATTTTAGTATCAGTTAGTTTTTCATATAATGGTGATGTAAGCAGAGTAGCGCAGTGGAAGCGTGCTGGTTCCATAACCCAGAGGTCCGTGGATCGAAACCACGCTCTGCTATGTTAATGCAAAGTAGCATTTGCTATTTTGGTATCAGTTAGTTTTTCATATAATGGTGATGTAAGCAGAGTGGCGAAGTGGAAACGTGCTGGGCCCATAACCCAGAGCTCCGTGGATCGAAACCACGCTCTGTTATGTTAATGTAAAGTAGCATTTGCTATTTTGGTATCTGTTAGTTTTTCATATAATGGTGATGTAAGCAGAGTGGCGCAGTGGAAGCGTGATGGGCCCATAACCCAGAGGTCCGTGGATCGAAACCACGCTCTGCTAAATTAATGCAAAATAGCACTTCCTATTTTGATATAAGTTAGTTTGTTCATACATTGATCATGTAAGCAGAGTGGCGCAGTGGAAGCGTGCTGGGCCCATAACTCAGAGGTCCGTGGATCGAAACCTCGCTGTGCTAAATTAATGCAAAATAGCAATTGCTATTTTGATATAAGTTAGTTTGTTCATACCATGATCATGTAAGCAGAGTGGCAGAGTGGAAGCGTGCTGGGCCCATAACCCAGAGGTCCGTGGATCGAAACCACGCTCTGCCTTGTTATTGCAAAGTAGCATTTGCTATTAGTATCAGTTAGTTTTTCATATAATGGTGATGTAAGCAGAGTGGCGAAGTGGAAGCGTGCTGGGCCCATAACCCAGAGCTCCGTGGTTAGAAACCACGCTCTGCTAAATTAATGTAAAATAGCACTTGCTATTTTGATATAATTTAGTTTGTTCATACTATGATCATGTAAGCAGAGTGGCGCAGTGGAAGCGTGCTGGGCCCATAACCCAGAGGTCCGTGGATCGAAACCACGCTCTGCTATGTTAATGTAAAGTAGCATTTGCTATTATGGTATCAGTTAGTTTTTCATATAATGGTGATGTAAGCAGAGTGGCGCAGTGGAAGCGTGCTGGGCCCATAACCCAGAGCTCCGTGGATCGAAACCACGCTCTGTTATGTTAATGTAAAGTAGTATTTGCTATTTTGGTATCTGTTAGTTTTTCATATAATGGTGATGTAAGCAGAGTGGCGCAGTGGAAGCGTGCTGGGCCCATAACCCAGAGGTCGTGCATCGAAACCACGCTCTGCTATGTTAATGCAAAGTAGCATTTTCTATTTTAGTATCAGTTAGTTTTTCATATAATGGTGATGTAAGCAGAGTGGCGCAGTGGAAGCGTGCTGGGCCCATAACCCAGAGGTCCGTGGATCGAAACCACGCTCTGCTATGTTAATGTAAAGTAGCATTTGCTATTATGGTATCAGTTAGTTTTTCATATAATGGTGATGTAAGCAGAGTGGCGCAGTGGAAGCGTGCTGGGCCCATAACCCAGAGGTCGTGCATCGAAACCACGCGCTGCTATGTTAATGCAAAGTAGCATTTGCTATTTTGGTATCTGTTAGTTTTTCATATAATGGTGATGTAAGCAGAGTGGCGCAGTGGAAGCGTGCTGGGCCCATAACCCAGAGCTCCGTGGTTAGAAACCACGCTCTGCTAAATTAATGTAAAATAGCACTTGCTATTTTGATATAAGTTAGTTTGTTCATACTATGATCATGTAAGCAGAGTGGCGCAGTGGAAGCGTGCTGGGCCCATAACCCAGAGGTCGTGCATCGAAACCACGCTCAGCTATGTTAATGCAAAGTAGCATTTTCTATTTTAGTATCAGTTAGTTTTTCATATAATGGTGATGTAAGCAGAGTGGCGCAGTGGAAGCGTGCTGGGCCCATAACCCAGAGGTCCGTGGATCGAAACCACGCTCTGCTATGTTAATGTAAAGTAGCATTTGCTATTATGGTATCAGTTAGTTTTTCATATAATGGTGATGTAAGCAGAGTGGCGCAGTGGAAGCGTGCTGGGCCCATAACCCAGAGGTCGTGCATCGAAACCACGCTCTGCTATGTTAATGCAAAGTAGCATTTGCTATTTTGGTATCAGTTAGTTTTTCATATAATGGTGATGTAAGCAGAGTGGCACAGTGGAAGCGTGCTGGGCCCATAACCCAGAGGTCTGTGAATCGAAACCACGCTGTGCTATGTTAATGTAAAGTAGCATTTGCTATTTTGGTATCAGTTAGTTTTTCATATAATGGTGATGTAAGCAGAGTGGCGCAGTGGAAGCGTGCTGGGCCCATAACCCAGAGGTCGTGCATCGAAACCACGCTCTGCTATGTTAATGCAAAGTAGCATTTTCTATTTTAGTATCAGTTAGTTTTTCATATAATGGTGATGTAAGCAGAGTGGCGCAGTGGAAGCGTGCTGGGCCCATAACCCAGAGGTCCGTGGATCGAAACGACGCTCTGCTATGTTAATGTAAAGTAGCATTTGCTATTATGGTATCAGTTAGTTTTTCATATAATGGTGATGTAAGCAGAGTGGCGCAGTGGAAGCGTGCTGGGCCCATAACCCAGAGGTCGTGCATCGAAACCACGCTCTGCTATGTTATTGCAAAGTAGCATTTTTTATTTTAGTATCAGTTAGTTTTTCATATAATGGTGATGTAAGCAGAGTGGCGCAGTGGAAGCATGCTGGGCCCATAACCCAGAGGTCGTGCATCGAAACCACGCTCTGCTATGTTAATGCAAAGTAGCATTTTCTATTTTAGTATCAGTTAGTTTTTCATATAATGGTGATGTAAGCAGAGTGGCGCAGTGGAAGCGTGCTGGGCCCATAACCCAGAGGTCCGTGGATCGAAACCACGCTCTGCTATGTTAATGTAAAGTAGCATTTGCTATTATGGTATCAGTTAGTTTTTCATATAATGGTGATGTAAGCAGAGTGGCGCAGTGGAAGCGTGCTGGGCCCATAACCCAGAGGTCGTGCATCGAAACCACGCTCTGCTATGTTAATGCAAAGTAGCATTTGCTATTTTGGTATCTGTTAGTTTTTCATATAATGGTGATGTAAGCAGAGTGGCGCAGTGGAAGCGTGCTGGGCCCATAACCCAGAGCTCCGTGGTTAGAAACCACGCTCTGCTAAATTAATGTAAAATAGCACTTGCTATTTTGATATAAGTTAGTTTGTTCATACTATGATCATGTAAGCAGAGTGGCGCAGTGGAAGCGTGCTGGGCCCATAACCCAGAGGTCGTGCATCGAAACCACGCTCTGCTATGTTATTGCAAAGTAGCATTTTTTATTTTAGTATCAGTTAGTTTTTCATATAATGGTGATGTAAGCAGAGTGGCGCAGTGGAAGCGTGCTGGGCCCATAACCCAGAGGTCGTGCATCGAAACCACGCTCTGCTATGTTAATGCAAAGTAGCATTTGCTATTTTAGTATCAGTTAGTTTTTCATATAATGGTGATGTAAGCAGAGTGGCGAAGTGGAAGCGTGCTGGGCCCATAACCCAGAGCTCCGTGGTTAGAAACCACGCTCTGCTAAATTAATGTAAAATAGCACTTGCTATTTTGATATAAGTTAGTTTGTTCATACCATGATCATGTAAGCAGAGTGGGACAGTGGAAGCGTGCTGGGCCCATAACCCAGAGGTCCTTGGATCGAAACCACGCTCTGCCTTGTTATTGCAAAGTAGCATTTGCTATTTTGGTATCAGTTAGTTTTTCATATAATGGTGATGTAAGCAGAGTGGCGCAATGGAAGCGTGCTGGGCCCGTAACCCAGAGCACCGTGGATCGAAACCACGCTCTGTTATGTTAATGTAAAGTAGCATTTGCTATTTTGGTATCTGTTAGTTTTTCATATAATGGTGATGTAAGCAGAGTGGCGCAGTGGAAGCGTGATGGGCCCATAACCCAGAGGTCCGTGGATCGAAAGCACGCTCTGCTATGTTAATGTAAAGTAGTATTTGCTATTTTGGTATCTGTTAGTTTTTCATATAATGGTGATGTAAGCAGAGTGGCGCAGTGGAAGCGTGCTGGGCCCATAACCCAGAGGTCGTGCATCGAAACCACGCTCTGCTAAATTAATGCAAAATAGCATTTGCTACTTTGGTATCAGTTAGTTTTTCATATAATGGTGATGTAAGCAGAGTGGCGAAGTGGAAGCGTGCTGGGCCCATAACCCAGAGCTCCGTGGTTAGAAACCACGCTCTGCTAAATTAATGCAAAATAGCACTTCCTATTTTGATATAAGTTAGTTTGTTCATACTATGATCATGTAAGCAGAGTGGCGCAGTGGAAGCGTGCTGGGCCCATAACCCAGAGGTCGTGCATCGAAACCACGCTCTGCTATGTTAATGCAAAGTAGCATTTTCTATTTTAGTATCAGTTAGTTTTTCATATAATGGTGATGTAAGCAGAGTGGCGCAGTGGAAGCGTGCTGGGCCCATAACCCAGAGGTCCGTGGATCGAAACCACGCTCTGCTATGTTAATGTAAAGTAGCATTTGCTATTATGGTATCAGTTAGTTTTTCATATAATGGTGATGTAAGCAGAGTGGCGCAGTGGAAGCGTGCTGGGCCCATAACCCAGAGGTCGTGCATCGAAACCACGCGCTGCTATGTTAATGCAAAGTAGCATTTGCTATTTTGGTATCTGTTAGTTTTTCATATAATGGTGATGTAAGCAGAGTGGCGCAGTGGAAACGTGCTGGGCCCATAACCCAGAGCTCCGTGGTTAGAAACCACGCTCTGCTAAATTAATGTAAAATAGCACTTGCTATTTTGATATAAGTTAGTTTGTTCATACTATGATCATGTAAGCAGAGTGGCGCAGTGGAAGCGTGCTGGGCCCATAACCCAGAGGTCGTGCATCGAAACCACGCTCTGCTATGTTAATGCAAAGTAGCATTTTCTATTTTAGTATCAGTTAGTTTTTCATATAATGGTGATGTAAGCAGAGTGGCGCAGTGGAAGCGTGCTGGGCCCATAACCCAGAGGTCCGTGGATCGAAACCACGCTCTGCTATGTTAATGTAAAGTAGCATTTGCTATTATGGTATCAGTTAGTTTTTCATATAATGGTGATGTAAGCAGAGTGGCGCAGTGGAAGCGTGCTGGGCCCATAACCCAGAGGTCGTGCATCGAAACCACGCTCTGCTATGTTAATGCAAAGTTGCATTTGCTATTTTGGTATCAGTTAGTTTTTCATATAATGGTGATGTAAGCAGAGTGGCACAGTGGAAGCGTGCTGGGCCCATAACCCAGAGGTCTGTGAATCGAAACCACGCTGTGCTATGTTAATGTAAAGTAGCATTTGCTATTTTGGTATCAGTTAGTTTTTCATATAATGGTGATGTAAGCAGAGTGGCGCAGTGGAAGCGTGCTGGGCCCATAACCCAGAGGTCGTGCATCGAAACCACGCTCTGCTATGTTAATGCAAAGTAGCATTTTCTATTTTAGTATCAGTTAGTTTTTCATATAATGGTGATGTAAGCAGAGTGGCGCAGTGGAAGCGTGCTGGGCCCATAACCCAGAGGTCCGTGGATCGAAACGACGCTCTGCTATGTTAATGTAAAGTAGCATTTGCTATTATGGTATCAGTTAGTTTATCATATAATGGTGATGTAAGCAGAGTGGCGCAGTGGAAGCGTGCTGGGCCCATAACCCAGAGGTCGTGCATCGAAACCACGCTCTGCTATGTTAATGCAAAGTAGCATTTGCTATTTTGGTATCTGTTAGTTTTTCATATAATGGTGATGTAAGCAGAGTGGCGCAGTGGAAGCGTGCTGGGCCCATAACCCAGAGGTCGTGCATCGAAACCACGCTCTGCTATGTTATTGTAAAGTAGCATTTGTTATTATGGTATCAGTTAGTTTTTCATGTAATGGTGATGTAAGCAGAGTGGCGAAGTGGAAGCGTGCTGGGCCCATAACCCAGAGGTCCGTGGATCGAAACCACGCTCTGCCTTGTTATTGCAAAGTAGCATTTGCTATTTTGGTATCAGTTAGTTTTTCATATAATGGTGATGTAAGCAGAGTGGCGCAGTGGAAGCGTGCTGGGCCCATAACCCAGAGGTCCGTGGATCGAAACCACGCTCTGCTATGTTAATGCAAAGTAGCATTTGCTATTTTGGTATCAGTTAGTTTTTCATATAATGGTGATGTAAGCAGAGTGGCGAAGTGGAAGCGTGCTGGGCCCATAACCCAGAGCTCCGTGGTTAGAAACCACGCTCTGCTAAATTAATGTAAAATAGCACTTGCTATTTTGATATAAGTTAGTTTGTTCATACTATGATCATGTAAGCAGAGTGGCGCAGTGGAAGCGTGCTGGGCCCATAACCCAGAGGTCGTGCATCGAAACCACGCTCTGCTATGTTAATGCAAAGTAGCATTTTCTATTTTAGTATCAGTTAGTTTTTCATATAATGGTGATGTAAGCAGAGTGGCGCAGTGGAAGCGTGCTGGGCCCATAACCCAGAGGTCCGTGGATCGAAACCACGCTCTGCTATGTTAATGTAAAGTAGCATTTGCTATTATGGTATCAGTTAGTTTTTCATATAATGGTGATGTAAGCAGAGTGGCGCAGTGGAAGCGTGCTGGGCCCATAACCCAGAGGTCGTGCATCGAAACCACGCGCTGCTATGTTAATGCAAAGTAGCATTTGCTATTTTGGTATCTGTTAGTTTTTCATATAATGGTGATGTAAGCAGAGTGGCGCAGTGGAAGCGTGCTGGGCCCATAACCCAGAGCTCCGTGGTTAGAAACCACGCTCTGCTAAATTAATGTAAAATAGCACTTGCTATTTTGATATAAGTTAGTTTGTTCATACTATGATCATGTAAGCAGAGTGGCGCAGTGGAAGCGTGCTGGGCCCATAACCCAGAGGTCGTGCATCGAAACCACGCTCTGCTATGTTAATGCAAAGTAGCATTTTCTATTTTAGTATCAGTTAGTTTTTCATATAATGGTGATGTAAGCAGAGTGGCGCAGTGGAAGCGTGCTGGGCCCATAACCCAGAGGTCCGTGGATCGAAACCACGCTCTGCTATGTTAATGTAAAGTAGCATTTGCTATTATGGTATCAGTTAGTTTTTCATATAATGGTGATGTAAGCAGAGTGGCGCAGTGGAAGCGTGCTGGGCCCATAACCCAGAGGTCGTGCATCGAAACCACGCTCTGCTATGTTAATGCAAAGTTGCATTTGCTATTTTGGTATCAGTTAGTTTTTCATATAATGGTGATGTAAGCAGAGTGGCACAGTGGAAGCGTGCTGGGCCCATAACCCAGAGGTCTGTGAATCGAAACCACGCTGTGCTATGTTAATGTAAAGTAGCATTTGCTATTTTGGTATCAGTTAGTTTTTCATATAATGGTGATGTAAGCAGAGTGGCGCAGTGGAAGCGTGCTGGGCCCATAACCCAGAGGTCGTGCATCGAAACCACGCTCTGCTATGTTAATGCAAAGTAGCATTTTCTATTTTAGTATCAGTTAGTTTTTCATATAATGGTGATGTAAGCAGAGTGGCGCAGTGGAAGCGTGCTGGGCCCATAACCCAGAGGTCCGTGGATCGAAACGACGCTCTGCTATGTTAATGTAAAGTAGCATTTGCTATTATGGTATCAGTTAGTTTATCATATAATGGTGATGTAAGCAGAGTGGCGCAGTGGAAGCGTGCTGGGCCCATAACCCAGAGGTCGTGCATCGAAACCACGCTCTGCTATGTTAATGCAAAGTAGCATTTGCTATTTTGGTATCTGTTAGTTTTTCATATAATGGTGATGTAAGCAGAGTGGCGCAGTGGAAGCGTGCTGGGCCCATAACCCAGAGGTCGTGCATCGAAACCACGCTCTGCTATGTTATTGTAAAGTAGCATTTGTTATTATGGTATCAGTTAGTTTTTCATGTAATGGTGATGTAAGCAGAGTGGCGAAGTGGAAGCGTGCTGGGCCCATAACCCAGAGGTCCGTGGATCGAAACCACGCTCTGCCTTGTTATTGCAAAGTAGCATTTGCTATTTTGGTATCAGTTAGTTTTTCATATAATGGTGATGTAAGCAGAGTGGCGCAGTGGAAGCGTGCTGGGCCCATAACCCAGAGGTCCGTGGATCGAAACCACGCTCTGCTATGTTAATGCAAAGTAGCATTTGCTATTTTGGTATCAGTTAGTTTTTCATATAATGGTGATGTAAGCAGAGTGGCGAAGTGGAAGCGTGCTGGGCCCATAACCCAGAGCTCCGTGGTTAGAAACCACGCTCTGCTAAATTAATGTAAAATAGCACTTGCTATTTTGATATAAGTTAGTTTGTTCATACTATGATCATGTAAGCAGAGTGGCGCAGTGGAAGCGTGCTGGGCCCATAACCCAGAGGTCGTGCATCGAAACCACGCTCTGCTATGTTAATGCAAAGTAGCATTTTCTATTTTAGTATCAGTTAGTTTTTCATATAATGGTGATGTAAGCAGAGTGGCGCAGTGGAAGCGTGCTGGGCCCATAACCCAGGGGTCGTGCATCGGAACCACGCTCTGCTATGTTAATGCAAAGTAGCATTTGCTATTTTGGTATCAGTTAGTTTTTCATATAACGGTGATGTAAGCAGAGTGGCGCAGTGGAAGCGTGCTGGGCCCATAACCCAGAGGTCCGTGGATCGAAACAACGCTCTGCAATGTTAATGCAAAGTAGCATTTGCTACTTTGGTATCAGTTAGTTTTTCATATAATGGTGATGTAAGCAGAGTGGCGAAGTGGAAGCGTGCTGGGCCCATAACCCAGAGCTCCGTGGTTAGAAACCACGCTCTGCTAAATTAATGTAAAATAGCACTTGCTATTTTGATATAATTTAGTTTGTTCATGCTATGATCATGTAAGCAGAAAGGCGCAGTGGAAGCGTGCTGGGCCCATAACCCAGAGGTCCGTGGATCGAAAACCACGCTCTGCATTGTTATTGAAAAGTAGCATTTGCTATTTTGGTATCAGTTAGTTTTTCATATAACGGTGATGTAAGCAAAGTGGCGCAGTGGAAGCGTGCTGGGCCCATAACCCAGAGGTCCGTGGATCGAAACCACGCTCTGCCTTGTTATTGCAAAGTAGCATTTGCTATTTTGGTATCAGTTAGTTTTTCATATAATGGTGATGTAAGCAGAGTGGCGCAGTGGAAGCGTGCTGGGCCCATAACCCAGAGGTCCGTGGATCGAAACCACGCTCTGCTATGTTAATGCAAAGTAGCATTTGCTATTTTGGTATCAGTTAGTTTTTCATATAATGGTGATGTAAGCAGAGTGGCGAAGTGGAAGCGTGCTGGGCCCATAACCCAGAGCTCCGTGGTTAGAAACCACGCTCTGCTAAATTAATGTAAAATAGCACTTGCTATTTTGATATAAGTTAGTTTGTTCATACTATGATCATGTAAGCAGAGTGGCGCAGTGGAAGCGTTCTGGGCCCATAACCCAGAGGTCGTGCATCGAAACCACGCTCTGCTATGTTAATGCAAAGTAGCATTTTCTATTTTAGTATCAGTTAGTTTTTCATATAATGGTGATGTAAGCAGAGTGGCGCAGTGGAAGCGTGCTGGGCCCATAACCCAGAGGTCGTGCATCGAAACCACGCTCTGCTATGTTAATGCAAAGGAGCATTTGCTATTTTGGTATCTGTTAGTTTTTCATAAAATGGTGATGTAAGCAGAGTGGCGCAGTGGAAGCGTGCTGGGCCCATAACCCTGAGGTTCGTGGATCGAAACCACGCTCTGCATTGTTATTGAAAAGTAGCATTTGCTATTTTGGTATCAGTTAGTTTTTCATATAACGGTGATGTAAGCAAAGTGGCGCAGTGGAAGCGTGCTGGGCCCATAACCCAGAGGTCCGTGGATCGAAACCACGCTCTGCCTTGTTATTGCAAAGTAGCATTTGCTATTTTGGTATCAGTTAGTTTTTCATATAATGGTGATGTAAGCAGAGTGGCGCAGTGGAAGCGTGCTGGGCCCATAACCCAGAGGTCCGTGGATCGAAACCACGCTCTGCTATGTTAATGCAAAGTAGCATTTGCTATTTTGGTATCAGTTAGTTTTTCATATAATGGTGATGTAAGCAGAGTGGCGAAGTGGAAGCGTGCTGGGCCCATAACCCAGAGCTCCGTGGTTAGAAACCACGCTCTGCTAAATTAATGTAAAATAGCACTTGCTATATTGATATAAGTTAGTTTGTTCATACTATGATCATGTAAGCAGAGTGGCGCAGTGGAAGCGTGCTGGGCCCATAACCCAGAGGTCGTGCATCGAAACCACGCTCTGCTATGTTAATGCAAAGTAGCATTTTCTATTTTAGTATCAGTTAGTTTTTCATATAATGGTGATGTAAGCAGAGTGGCGCAGTGGAAGCGTGCTGGGCCCATAACCCAGAGGTCGTGCATCGAAACCACGCTCTGCTATGTTAATGCAAAGGAGCATTTGCTATTTTGGTATCTGTTAGTTTTTCATAAAATGGTGATGTAAGCAGAGTGGCGCAGTGGAAGCGTGCTGGGCCCATAACCCAGAGCTCCGTGGTTAGAAACCACGCTCTGCTAAATTAATGTAAAATAGCACTTGCTATATTGATATAAGTTAGTTTGTTCATACTATGATCATTAAAGCAGAGTGGCGCAGTGGAAGCGTGCTGGGCCCATAACCCAGAGGTCGTGCATCGAAACCACGCTCTGCTATGTTAATGCAAAGTAGCATTTTCTATTTTAGTATCAGTTAGTTTTTCATATAATGGTGATGTAAGCAGAGTGGCGCAGTGGAAGCGTGCTGGGCCCATAACCCAGAGGTCGTGCATCGAAACCACGCTCTGCCTTGTTATTGCAAAGTAGCATTTGCTATTTTGGTATCAGTTAGTTTTTCATATAATGGTGATGTAAGCAGAGTGGCGCAGTGGAAGCGTGCTGGGCCCATAACCCTGAGGTTCGTGGATCGAAACCACGCCCTGCATTGTTATTGAAAAGTAGCATTTGCTATTTTGGTATCAGTTAGTTTTTCATATAACGGTGATGTAAGCAGAGTGGCGCAGTGGAAGCGTGCTGGGCCCATAACCCAGAGGTCCGTGGATCGAAACAACGCTCTGCAATGTTAATGCAAAGTAGCATTTGCTACTTTGGTATCAGTTAGTTTTTCATATAATGGTGATGTAAGCAGAGTGGCGAAGTGGAAGCGTGCTGGGCCCATAACCCAGAGCTCCGTGGTTAGAAACCACGCTCTGCTAAATTAATGTAAAATAGCACTTGCTATTTTGATATAATTTAGTTTGTTCATGCTATGATCATGTAAGCAGAAAGGCGCAGTGGAAGCGTGCTGGGCCCATAACCCAGAGGTCCGTGGATCGAAAACCACGCTCTGCATTGTTATTGAAAAGTAGCATTTGCTATTTTGGTATCAGTTAGTTTTTCATATAACGGTGATGTAAGCAAAGTGGCGCAGTGGAAGCGTGCTGGGCCCATAACCCAGAGGTCCGTGGATCGAAACCACGCTCTGCCTTGTTATTGCAAAGTAGCATTTGCTATTTTGGTATCAGTTAGTTTTTCATATAATGGTGATGTAAGCAGAGTGGCGCAGTGGAAGCGTGCTGGGCCCATAACCCAGAGGTCCGTGGTTAGAAACCACGCTCTGC
Organism: Phalangium opilio; assembly: GCF_054372755.1. Classification (NCBI taxonomy): domain Eukaryota; kingdom Metazoa; phylum Arthropoda; class Arachnida; order Opiliones; family Phalangiidae; genus Phalangium; species Phalangium opilio. Next base: position 5,270,957 of record NW_028324186.1, on the reverse strand, counting down.
TAAATTAATGTAAAATAGCACTTGCTATTTTGATATAAGTTAGTTTGTTCATACTATGATCATGTAAGCAGAGTGGCGCAGTGGAAGCGTGCTGGGCCCATAACCCAGAGGTCGTGCATCGAAACCACGCTCTGCTATGTTAATGCAAAGTAGCATTTGCTATTTTGGTATCAGTTAGTTTTTCATATAATGGTGATGTAAGCAGAGTGGCGAAGTGGAAGCGTGCTGGGCCCATAACCCAGAGCTCCGTGGTTAGAAACCACGCTCTGCTAAATTAATGTAAAATAGCACTTGCTATTTTGATATAAGTTAGTTTGTTCATACTATGATCATGTAAGCAGAGTGGCGCAGTGGAAGCGTGCTGGGCCCATAACCCAGAGGTCGTGCATCGAAACCACGCTCTGCTATGTTAATGCAAAGTAGCATTTTCTATTTTAGTATCAGTTAGTTTTTCATATAATGGTGATGTAAGCAGAGTGGCGCAGTGGAAGCGTGCTGGGCCCATAACCCAGAGGTCGTGCATCGAAACCACGCTCTGCTATGTTAATGCAAAGTAGCATTTGCTATTTTGGTATCAGTTAGTTTTTCAAATAATGGTGATGTAAGCAGAGTGGCCAGTGGAAGCGTGCTGGGCCCATAACCCAGAGCTCCGTGGTTTGAAACCACGCTCTGCTAAATTAATGTAAAATAGCACTTGCTATTTTGATATAAGTTAGTTTGTTCATGCTATGATCATGTAAGCAGAGTGGCGCAGTGGAAGCGTGCTGGGCCCATAACCCAGAGCTCCGTGGATCGAAACCACACTCTGCATTGTTATTGAAAAGTAGCATTTGCTATTTTGGTATCAGTTAGTTTTTCATATAATGGTGATGTAAGCAGAGTGGCGCAGTGGAAGCGAGCTGGGCCCATAACCCAGAGCTCCGTGGATCGAAACCACGCTCTGTTATGTTAATGTAAAGTAGCATTTGCTATTTTGGTATCTGTTAGTTTTTCATATAATGGTGATGTAAGCAGAGTGGCGCAGTGGAAGCGTGCTGGGCCCATAACCCAGAGGTCGTGCATCGAAACCACGCTCTGCTATGTTAATGCAAAGTAGCATTTGCTATTTTGGTATCTGTTAGTTTTTCATATAATGGTGATGTAAGCAGAGTGGAGCAGTGGAAGCGTGCTGGGCCCATAACCCTGAGGTTCGTGGATCGAAACCACGCTCTGCTATGTTAATGCAAAGTAGCATTTGCTACTTTGGTATCAGTTAGTTTTTCATATAATGGTGATGTAAGCAGAGTGGCGCAGTGGAAGCGTGCTGGGCCCATAACCCTGAGGTTCGTGGATCGAAACCACGCTCTGCATTGTTATTGAAAAGTAGCATTTGCTATTTTGGTATCAGTTAGTTTTTCATGTAATGGTGATGTAAGCAGAGTGGCGCAGTGGAAGCGTGCTGGGCCCATAACCCAGAGGTCCGTGGATCGAAACCACGCTCTGCTATGTTAATGCAAAGTAGCATTTGCTACTTTGGTATCAGTTAGTTTTACATTTAATGATGATGTAAGCAGAGTGGCGAAGTGGAAGCGTGCTGGGCCCATAACCCAGAGCTCCGTGGTTAGAAACCACGCTCTGCTAAATTAATGTAAAATAGCACTTGCTATTTTGATATAAGTTAGTTTGTTCATACTATGATCATGTAAGCAGAGTGGCGCAGTGGAAGCGTGCTGGGCCCATAACCCAGAGGTCGTGCATCGAAACCACGCTCTGCTATGTTAATGCAAAGTAGCATTTTCTATTTTAGTATCAGTTAGTTTTTCATATAATGGTGATGTAAGCAGAGTGGCGCAGTGGAAGCGTGCTGGGCCCATAACCCAGAGGTCGTGCATCGAAACCACGCTCTGCTATGTTAATGCAAAGGAGCATTTGCTATTTTGGTATCTGTTAGTTTTTCATATAATGGTGATGTAAGCAGAGTGGCGCAGTGGAAGCGTGCTGGGCCCATAACCCTGAGGTTCGTGGATCGAAACCACGCTCTGCATTGTTATTGAAAAGTAGCATTTGCTATTTTGGTATCAGTTAGTTTTTCATATAACGGTGATGTAAGCAAAGTGGCGCAGTGGAAGCGTGCTGGGCCCATAACCCAGAGGTCCGTGGATCGAAACCACGCTCTGCCTTGTTATTGCAAAGTAGCATTTGCTATTTTGGTATCAGTTAGTTTTTCATATAATGGTGATGTAAGCAGAGTGGCGCAGTGGAAGCGTGCTGGGCCCATAACCCAGAGGTCCGTGGATCGAAACCACGCTCTGCTATGTTAATGCAAAGTAGCATTTGCTATTTTGGTATCAGTTAGTTTTTCATATAATGGTGATGTAAGCAGAGTGGCGAAGTGGAAGCGTGCTGGGCCCATAACCCAGAGCTCCGTGGTTAGAAACCACGCTCTGCTAAATTAATGTAAAATAGCACTTGCTATTTTGATATAAGTTAGTTTGTTCATACTATGATCATGTAAGCAGAGTGGCGCAGTGGAAGCGTGCTGGGCCCATAACCCAGAGGTCGTGCATCGAAACCACGCTCTGCTATGCTAATGCAAAGTAGCATTTTCTATTTTAGTATCAGTTAGTTTTTCATATAATGGTGATGTAAGCAGAGTGGCGCAGTGGAAGCGTGCTGGGCCCATAACCCAGAGGTCGTGCATCGAAACCACGCTCTGCTATGTTAATGCAAAGTAGCATTTGCTATTTTGGTATCAGTTAGTTTTTCAAATAATGGTGATGTAAGCAGAGTGGCGCAGTGGAAGCGTGCTGGGCCCATAACCCAGAGCTCCGTGGTTTGAAACCACGCTCTGCTAAATTAATGTAAAATAGCACTTGCTATTTTGATATAAGTTAGTTTGTTCATGCTATGATCATGTAAGCAGAGTGGCGCAGTGGAAGCGTGCTGGGCCCATAACCCAGAGCTCCGTGGATCGAAACCACACTCTGCATTGTTATTGAAAAGTAGCATTTGCTATTTTGGTATCAGTTAGTTTTTCATATAATGGTGATGTAAGCAGAGTGGCGCAGTGGAAGCGAGCTGGGCCCATAACCCAGAGCTCCGTGGATCGAAACCACGCTCTGTTATGTTAATGTAAAGTAGCATTTGCTATTTTGGTATCTGTTAGTTTTTCATATAATGGTGATGTAAGCAGAGTGGCGCAGTGGAAGCGTGCTGGGCCCATAACCCAGAGGTCGTGCATCGAAACCACGCTCTGCTATGTTAATGCAAAGTAGCATTTGCTATTTTGGTATCTGTTAGTTTTTCATATAATGGTGATGTAAGCAGAGTGGCGCAGTGGAAGCGTGCTGGGCCCATAACCCTGAGGTTCGTGGATCGAAACCACGCTCTGCTATGTTAATGCAAAGTAGCATTTGCTACTTTGGTATCAGTTAGTTTTTCATATAATGGTGATGTAAGCAGAGTGGCGCAGTGGAAGCGTGCTGGGCCCATAACCCTGAGGTTCGTGGATCGAAACCACGCTCTGCATTGTTATTGAAAAGTAGCATTTGCTATTTTGGTATCAGTTAGTTTTTCATGTAATGGTGATGTAAGCAGAGTGGCGCAGTGGAAGCGTGCTGGGCCCATAACCCAGAGGTCCGTGGATCGAAACCACGCTCTGCTATGTTAATGCAAAGTAGCATTTGCTACTTTGGTATCAGTTAGTTTTTCATATAATGATGATGTAAGCAGAGTGGCGAAGTGGAAGCGTGCTGGGCCCATAACCCAGAGCTCCGTGGTTAGAAACCACGCTCTGCTAAATTAATGTAAAATAGCACTTGCTATTTTGATATAATTTAGTTTGTTCATGCTATGATCATGTAAGCAGAAAGGCGCAGTGGAAGCGTGCTGGGCCCATAACCCAGAGGTCCGTGGATCGAAAACCACGCTCTGCTATGTTAATGTAAAGTAGCATTTGTTATTATGGTATCAGTTAGTTTTTCATATAATGGTGATGTAAGCAGAGTGGCGCAGTGGAAGCGTGCTGGGCCCATAACCCAGAGGTCCGTGGATCGAAACCACGCTCTGCTATGTTAATGCAAAGTAGCATTTGCTATTTTGGTATCAGTTAGTTTTTCATATAATGGTGATGTAAGCAGAGTGGCGAAGTGGAAGCGTGCTGGGCTCATAACCCAGAGCTCCGTGGTTAGAAACCACGCTCTGCAAAATTAATGTAAAATAGCACTTGCTATTTTGATATAAGTTAGTTTGTTCATACTATGATCATGTAAGCAGAGTGGCGCATTGGAAGCGTGCTGGGCCCATAACCCAGAGGTCCGTGGATCGAAAACCACGCTCTGCTATGTTAATGTAAAGTAGCATTTGTTATTATGGTATCAGTTAGTTTTTCATATAATGGTGATGTAAGCAGAGTGGCGCAGTGGAAGCGTGCTGGGCCCATAACCCAGAGGTCCGTGGATCGAAACCACGCTCTGCTATGTTAATGTAAAGTAGCATTTGCTATTATGGTATCAGTTAGTTTTTCGTATAATGGTGATGTAAGCAGAGTGGCGCAGTGGAAGCGTGCTGGGCCCATAACCCAGAGCTCCGTGGATCGAAACCACGCTCTGTTATGTTAATGTAAAGTAGCATTTGCTATTATGGTATCAGTTAGTTTTTCATATAATGGTGATGTAAGCAGAGTGGCGCAGTGGAAGCGAGCTGGGCCCATAACCCAGAGCTCCGTGGATCGAAACCACGCTCTGTTATGTTAATGTAAAGTAGCATTTGCTATTTTGGTATCTGTTAGTTTTTTATTCTAGAGGGCCGGTAGGCCCTTCTAGATAAGATCCCACACCCTCCCGTAATGTTAAATGAAAATTCACAGATTTTCGCCGATTTTCCGATAGGAATAACATGGGGTTTTTGGTGCTCCTGTACATCGAATCATTTAAAAACTAAAGCGAAGTTACGTTTCGGAATACTTTCAAATTAACAAGTAACTATTCAAGGTGTGCCTTTTTCAAGTTTCATCAAAATTAATTAAGTCTAAGTATGTTAATTTAATTAAAAATGTAAGTACCTCAAAAGATTATGCTACAGCAGACGACGCTAATTGTTCATTACTCTACAGTAGACGACACTAATTTGCCATTTCACCGCCTTGAAACTTTAACTTGATATTTTTCAATAAATATAACACTACATTTATTAAAAATTTCTCTGACGGGTCTAATTTTCGTTTAATTATGTGTCTCGGTTGAAATTCTATACTTAAGATACCTTTTTAATTTATATTTTAGATGTTAGTTTCGACCAAGGCTTAAGTTGCCTTACTTAGGCCATGGATTTATAATAGAAGCTTACGCTTCATGGATATTTCACTGTAGCCTTCAGTAAGGCATTTTAATTTTAAACACATTTATGTCATAAAAATTCGCAGGGGTGGGGACTGGGGGGCTGATGACGTAGAAATTGAGGCAAACTTTTTTCTTTCGGCGCGCGCGCTTTTCTAAAAATAATTTCGCGCGCGCTATTAAAAATTAGAACTCGATCAAGTGAAAAACTTCAACCCCCCTCTGAATTTGCCTCAAATTCTACGTCACAAACGCGCGTGCCAGGCTGGTACTATTTCACACGAGGAACAAATGTTGTGCGCGTTTTAAGGTGAGTGAAATATCAAGGAAGCGTAAGCTTCTATTATAAATCCATGCTTAGGCAGACTATTGAGTGAGTCTATGCAATGGGTGATTGTAAAAGCTTAAAGGATAGATGGATCAGTGTTGGAAATAAGGATTTTTTTAAAACTGGACCTGTGGCCTAGGTATTTTAATTAAAATAACTGGCCACGGTGCCACTCACTGTAAACGTACAAGGGCAGTGAACGCAATGTCATGGATAATTGCAATCGTAAAGTAACTGTAAAAGATACGGCTTTGATAGTTTAAAAATCGTGGCAGGATGTTGGTTTTGAAGTTGACTATAAAGCTCGGGTTCTAAAACGAATTGTGAGCCGTATCTTATAAGAATTAGTAGAAGTGTAGAACCATTTTTCACCTCGTCCTAGAAGTGAAAAATTTCGCATTTCAGGCAAAAATTGTTTTATAATAGATTAATACAAATGCAGACTGAAGGAACAGATATTATATAAAAAAGGACTTGGTTTGCCCAAGCCTAAAAAACAAAACGATAAGAGTTTTTTCCAGTTGACTGAAGCTCGGATATTTTAATTTTCTATGTAATTTTAAAGACAATCCCTATTTTACTACTCTTTAGAATTTAATTCAATCTCCTGATTTTACTGGTAATGGATTTATTTCCTATAAATTAATTGAAATAAAAAATTACTTATCTAAGATTTTTCAACAACAATTCCATTTTCGTAAAATTTTATCATGAAAAATGTGAGATAAGTAATTTTTTATTTCAATTAATTTATAGGAAATAAATCCATTACCAGTAAAATCAGGAGATTGAATTAAATTCTAAAGAGTAGTAAAATAGGGATTGTCTTTAAAATTACATAGAAAATTAAAATATCCGAGCTTCAGTCAACTGGAAAAAACTCTTATCGTTTTGTTTTTTAGGCTTGGGCAAACCAAGTCCTTTTTTATATAATATAATGGTGATGTAAGCAGAGTGGCGCAGTGGAAGCGAGCTGGGCCCATAACCCAGAGCTCCGTGGATCGAAACCACGCTCTGTTATGTTAATGTAAAGTAGCATTTGCTATTTTGGTATCTGTTAGTTTTTCATATAATGGTGATGTAAGCAGAGTGGCGCAGTGGAAGCGTGCTGGGCCCATAACCCAGAGGTCGTGCATCGAAACCACGCTCTGCTATGTTAATGCAAAGTAGCATTTGCTATTTTGGTATCTGTTAGTTTTTCATATAATGGTGATGTAAGCAGAGTGGCGCAGTGGAAGCGTGCTGGGCCCATAACCCTGAGGTTCGTGGATCGAAACCACGCTCTGCATTGTTATTGAAAAGTAGCATTTGCTATTTTGGTATCAGTTAGTTTTTCATATAATGGTGATGTAAGCAGAGTGGCGCAGTGGAAGCGTGCTGGGCCCATAACCCTGAGGTTCGTGGATCGAAACCACGCTCTGCTATGTTAATGCAAAGTAGCATTTGCTACTTTGGTATCAGTTAGTTTTTCATATAATGCTGATGTAAGCAGAGTGGCGCAGTGGAATCGTGCTGGGCCCATAACCCTGATGTTCGTGGATCGAACCCACGCTCTGCATTGTTATTGAAAAGTAGCATTTGCTATTTTGGTATCAGTTAGTTTTTCATGTAATGGTGATGTAAGCAGAGTGGCGCAGTGGAAGCGTGCTGGGCCCATAACCCAGAGGTCCGTGGATCGAAACCACGCTCTGCTATGTTAATGCAAAGTAGCATTTGCTACTTTGGTATCAGTTAGTTTTTCATATAATGGTGATGTAAGCAGAGTGGCGAAGTGGAAGCGTGCTGGGCCCATAACCCAGAGCTCCGTGGTTAGAAACCACGCTCTGCTAAATTAATGTAAAATAGCACTTGCTATTTTGATATAATTTAGTTTGTTCATGCTATGATCATGTAAGCAGAAAGGCGCAGTGGAAGCGTGCTGGGCCCATAACCCAGAGGTCCGTGGATCGAAAACCACGCTCTGCTATGTTAATGTAAAGTAGCATTTGTTATTATGGTATCAGTTAGTTTTTCATATAATGGTGATGTAAGCAGAGTGGCGCAGTGGAAGCGTGATGGGCCCATAACCCAGAGGTCCGTGGATTGAAACCACGCTCTGCTATGTTAATGCAAAGTAGCATTTGCTATTTTGGTATCAGTTAGTTTTTCATATAATGGTGATGTAAGCAGAGTGGCGCAGTGGAAGCGTGCTGGGCCCATAACCCAGAGGTCCGTGGATCGAAAACCACGCTCTGCTATGTTAATGTAAAGTAGCATTTGTTATTATGGTATCAGTTAGTTTTTCATATAATGGTGATGTAAGCAGAGTGGCGCAGTGGAAGCGTGCTGGGCCCATAACCCTGAGGTTCGTGGATCGAAACCACGCTCTGCATTGTTATTGAAAAGTAGCATTTACTATTTTGGTATCAGTTAGTTTTTCATATAATGGTGATGTAAGCAGAGTGGCGCAGTGGAAGCGAGCTGGGCCCATAACCCAGAGCTCCGTGGATCGAAACCACGCTCTGCTATGTTAATGCAAAGTAGCATTTGCTACTTTGGTATCAGTTAGTTTTTCATATAATGGTGATGTAAGCAGAGTGGCGCAGTGGAAGCGTGCTGGGCCCATAACCCAGAGGTCCGTGGATCGAAAACCACGCTCTGCTATGTTAATGTAAAGTAGCATTTGTTATTATGGTATCAGTTAGTTTTTCATATAATGGTGATGTAAGCAGAGTGGCGCAGTGGAAGCGTGCTGGGCCCATAACCCAGAGGTCCGTGGATCGAAACCACGCTCTGCTATGTTAATGTAAAGTAGCATTTGCTATTATGGTATCAGTTAGTTTTTCGTATAATGGTGATGTAAGCAGAGTGGCGCAGTGGAAGCGTGCTGGGCCCATAACCCTGAGGTTCGTGGATCGAAACCACGCTCTGCATTGTTATTGAAAAGTAGCATTTACTATTTTGGTATCAGTTAGTTTTTCATATAATGGTGATGTAAGCAGAGTGGCGCAGTGGAAGCGAGCTGGGCCCATAACCCAGAGCTCCGTGGATCGAAACCACGCTCTGCTATGTTAATGCAAAGTAGCATTTGCTACTTTGGTATCAGTTAGTTTTTCATATAATGGTGATGTAAGCAGAGTGGCGCAGTGGAAGCGTGCTGGGCCCATAACCCAGAGGTCCGTGGATCGAAACCACGCTCTGCTATGTTAATGCAAAGTAGCATTTGCTACTTTGGTATCAGTTAGTTTTTCATATAATGGTGATGTAAGCAGAGTGGCGCAGTGGAAGCGTGCTGGGCCCATAACCCAGAGGTCCGTGGATCGAAACCACGCTCTGCTATGTTAATGCAAAGTAGCATTTGCTACTTTGGTATCAGTTAGTTTTTCATATAATGGTGATGTAAGCAGAGTGGCGCAGTGGAAGCGTGCTGGGCCCATAACCCAGAGGTCCGTGGATCTGAACCACGCTCGGCTATGTTAATGCAAAGTAGCATTTGCTACTTTGGTATCAGTTAGTTTTTCATATAATGGTGATGTAAGCAGAGTGGCGCAGTGGAAGCGTGCTGGGCCCATAACCCAGAGGTCCGTGGATCGAAACCACGCTCTGCTATGTTAATGCAAAGTAGCATTTGCTATTTTGGTATCAGTTAGTTTTTCATATAATGGTGATGTAAGCAGAGTGGCGCAGTGGAAGCGTGCTGGGCTCATAACCCAGAGCTCCGTGGTTAGAAACCACGCTCTGTTATGTTAATGTAAAGTAGCATTTGCTATTATGGTATCAGTTAGTTTTTCATATAATGGTGATGTAAGCAGAGTGGCGCAGTGGAAGCGAGCTGGGCCCATAACCCAGAGCTCCGTGGATCGAAACCACGCTCTGTTATGTTAATGTAAAGTAGCATTTGCTATTTTGGTATCTGTTAGTTTTTTATATAATGGTGATGTAAGCAGAGTGGCGCAGTGGAAGCGTGCTGGGCCCATAACCCAGAGGTCGTGCATCGAAACCACGCTCTGCTATGTTAATGCAAAGTAGCATTTGCTATTTTGGTATCTGTTAGTTTTTCATATAATGGTGATGTAAGCAGAGTGGCGCAGTGGAAGCGTGCTGGGCCCATAACCCTGAGGTTCGTGGATCGAAACCACGCTCTGCTATGTTAATGCAAAGTAGCATTTGCTACTTTGGTATCAGTTAGTTTTTCATATAATGCTGATGTAAGCAGAGTGGCGCAGTGGAAGCGTGCTGGGCCCATAACCCAGAGGTCCGTGGATCGAAACCACGCTCTGCTATGTTAATGCAAAGTAGCATTTGCTACTTTGGTATCAGTTAGTTTTTCATATAATGGTGATGTAAGCAGAGTGGCGCAGTGGAAGCGTGCTGGGCCCATAACCCTGAGGTTCGTGGATCGAAACCACGCTCTGCATTGTTATTGAAAAGTAGCATTTGCTATTTTGGTATCAGTTAGTTTTTCATATAATGGTGATGTAAGCAGAGTGGCGCAGTGGAAGCGTGCTTGGCCCATAACCCAGAGGTCCGTGGATCGAAACCACGCTCTGCTATGTTAATGCAAAGTAGCATTTGCTATTTTGGTATCAGTTAGTTTTTCATATAATGGTGATGTAAGCAGAGTGGCGCAGTGGAAGCGTGCTGGGCCCATAACCCAGAGGTCCGTGGATCGAAACCACGCTCAGCTATGTTAATGCAAAGTAGCATTTGCTATTTTGGTATCAGTTAGTTTTTCATATAATGGTGATGTAAGCAGAGTGGCGAAGTGGAAGCGTGCTGGGCCCATAACCCAGAGCTCCGTGGTTAGAAACCACGCTCTGCTAAATTAATGTAAAATAGCACTTGCTATTTTGATATAATTTAGTTTGTTCATGCTATGATCATGTAAGCAGAAAGGCGCAGTGGAAGCGTGCTGGGCCCATAACCCAGAGGTCCGTGGATCGAAAACCACGCTCTGCTATGTTAATGTAAAGTAGCATTTGTTATTATGGTATCAGTTAGTTTTTTATATAATGGTGATGTAAGCAGAGTGGCGCAGTGGAAGCGTGCTGGGCCCATAACCCAGAGGTCCGTGGATCGAAACCACGCTCTGCTATGTTAATGCAAAGTAGCATTTGCTATTTTGGTATCAGTTAGTTTTTCATATAATGGTGATGTAAGCAGAGTGGCGAAGTGGAAGCGTGCTGGGCCCATAACCCAGAGCTCCGTGGTTAGAAACCACGCTCTGCTAAATTAATGTAAAATAGCACTTGCTATTTTGATATAAGTTAGTTTGTTCATACTATGATCATGTAAGCAGAGTGGCGCATTGGAAGCGTGCTGGGCCCATAACCCAGAGGTCCGTGGATCGAAAACCACGCTCTGCTATGTTAATGTAAAGTAGCATTTGTTATTATGGTATCAGTTAGTTTTTCATATAATGGTGATGTAAGCAGAGTGGCGCAGTGGAAGCGTGCTGGGCCCATAACCCTGAGGTTCGTGGATCGAAACCACGCTCTGCATTGTTATTGAAAAGTAGCATTTACTATTTTGGTATCAGTTAGTTTTTCATATAATGGTGATGTAAGCAGAGTGGCGCAGTGGAAGCGAGCTGGGCCCGTAACCCAGAGCTCCGTGGATCGAAACCACGCTCTGTTATGTTAATGTAAAGTAGCATTTGCTATTTTGGTATCTGTTAGTTTTTCATATAATGGTGATGTAAGCAGAGTGGCGCAGTGGAAGCGTGCTGGGCCCATAACCCTGAGGTTCGTGGATCGAAACCACGCTCTGCATTGTTATTGAAAAGTAGCATTTGCTATTTTGGTATCAGTTAGTTTTTCATATAATGGTGATGTAAGCAGAGTGGCGCAGTGGAAGCGTGCTGGGCCCATAACCCTGAGGTTCGTGGATCGAAACCACGCTCTGCTATGTTAATGCAAAGTAGCATTTGCTACTTTGGTATCAGTTAGTTTTTCATATAATGGTGATGTAAGCAGAGTGGCGCAGTGGAAGCGTGCTGGGCCCATAACCCTGAGGTTCATGGATCGAAACCACGCTCTGCATTGTTATTGAAAAGTAGCATTTGCTATTTTGGTATCAGTTAGTTTTTCATGTAATGGTGATGTAAGCAGAGTGGCGCAGTGGAAGCGTGCTGGGCCCATAACCCAGAGGTCCGTGGATCGAAACCACGCTCTGCTATGTTAATGCAAAGTAGCATTTGCTACTTTGGTATCAGTTAGTTTTTCATATAATGGTGATGTAAGCAGAGTGGCGAAGTGGAAGCGTGCTGGGCCCATAACCCAGAGCTCCGTGGTTAGAAACCACGCTCTGCTAAATTAATGTAAAATAGCACTTGCTATTTTGATATAATTTAGTTTGTTCATGCTATGATCATGTAAGCAGAAAGGCGCAGTGGAAGCGTGCTGGGCCCATAACCCAGAGGTCCGTGGATCGAAAACCACGCTCTGCTATGTTAATGTAAAGTAGCATTTGTTATTATGGTATCAGTTAGTTTTTCATATAATGGTGATGTAAGCAGAGTGGCGCAGTGGAAGCGTGCTGGGCCCATAACCCAGAGGTCCGTGGATCGAAACCACGCTCTGCTATGTTAATGCAAAGTAGCATTTGCTATTTTGGTATCAGTTAGTTTTTCATATAATGGTGATGTAAGCAGAGTGGCGAAGTGGAAGCGTGCTGGGCTCATAACCCAGAGCTCCGTGGTTAGAAACCACGCTCTGCTAAATTAATGTAAAATAGCACTTGCTATTTTGATATAAGTTAGTTTGTTCATACTATGATCATGTAAGAAGAGTGGCGCATTGGAAGCGTGCTGGGCCCATAACCCAGAGGTCCGTGGATCGAAAACCCCGCTCTGCTATGTTAATGTAAAGTAGCATTTGTTATTATGGTATCAGTTAGTTTTTCATATAATGGTGATGTAAGCAGAGTGGCGCAGTGGAAGCGTGCTGGGCCCATAACCCAGAGGTCCGTGGATCGAAACCACGCTCCGCTATGTTAATGTAAAGTAGCATTTGCTATTATGGTATCAGTTAGTTTTTCGTATAATGGTGATGTAGGCAGAGTGGCGCAGTGGAAGCGTGCTGGGCCCATAACCCTGAGGTTCGTGGATCGAAACCACGCTCTGCATTGTTATTGCAAAGTAGCATTTGCTATTTTGGTATCAGTTAGTTTTTCATATAATGGTGATGTAAGCAGAGTGGCGCAGTGGAAGCGTGCTGGGCCCATAACCCAGAGCTCCGTGGTTTGAAACCACGCTCTGCTAAATTAATGTAAAATAGCACTTGCTATTTTGATATAAGTTAGTTTGTTCATACTATGATCATGTAAGCAGAGTGGCGCATTGGAAGCGTGCTGGGCCCATAACCCAGAGCTCCGTGGATCGAAACCACGCTCTGTTATGTTAATGTAAAGTAGCATTTGCTATTTTGGCATCTGTTAGTTTTTCATATAATGGTGATGTAAGCAGAGTGGCGCAGTGGAAGCGTGCTGGGCCCATAACCCTGAGGTTCGTGGATCGAAACCACGCTCTGCATTGTTATTGAAAAGTAGCATTTGCTATTTTGGTATCAGTTAGTTTTTCATATAATGGTGATGTAAGCAGAGTGGCGCAGTGGAAGCGTGCTGGGCCCATAACCCAGAGGTCCGTGGATCGAAACCACGCTCTGCTATGTTAATGCAAAGTAGCATTTGCTACTTTGGTATCAGTTAGTTTTTCATATAATGGTGATGTAAGCAGAGTGGCGCAGTGGAAGCGTGCTGGGCCCATAACCCTGAGGTTCGTGGATCGAAACCACGCTCTGCATTGTTATTGAAAAGTAGCATTTGCTATTTTGGTATCAGTTAGTTTTTCATATAATGGTGATGTAAGCAGAGTGGCGCAGTGGAAGCGTGCTGGGCCCATAACCCTGAGGTTCGTGGATCGAAACCACGCTCTGCTATGTTAATGCAAAGTAGCATTTGCTACTTTGGTATCAGTTAGTTTTTCATATAATGGTGATGTAAGCAGAGTGGCGCAGTGGAAGCGTGCTGGGCCCATAACCCTGAGGTTCGTGGATCGAAACCACGCTCTGCATTGTTATTGAAAAGTAGCATTTGCTATTTTGGTATCAGTTAGTTTTTCATGTAATGGTGATGTAAGCAGAGTGGCGCAGTGGAAGCGTGCTGGGCCCATAACCCAGAGGTCCGTGGATCGAAACCACGCTCTGCTATGTTAATGCAAAGTAGCATTTGCTATTTTGGTATCAGTTAGTTTTTCATATAATGGTGATGTAAGCAGAGTGGCGAAGTGGAAGCGTGCTGGGCTCATAACCCAGAGCTCCGTGGTTAGAAACCACGCTCTGCTAAATTAATGTAAAATAGCACTTGCTATTTTGATATAAGTTAGTTTGTTCATACTATGATCATGTAAGAAGAGTGGCGCATTGGAAGCGTGCTGGGCCCATAACCCAGAGGTCCGTGGATCGAAAACCCCGCTCTGCTATGTTAATGTAAAGTAGCATTTGTTATTATGGTATCAGTTAGTTTTTCATATAATGGTGATGTAAGCAGAGTGGCGCAGTGGAAGCGTGCTGGGCCCATAACCCAGAGGTCCGTGGATCGAAACCACGCTCCGCTATGTTAATGTAAAGTAGCATTTGCTATTATGGTATCAGTTAGTTTTTCGTATAATGGTGATGTAGGCAGAGTGGCGCAGTGGAAGCGTGCTGGGCCCATAACCCTGAGGTTCGTGGATCGAAACCACGCTCTGCATTGTTATTGCAAAGTAGCATTTGCTATTTTGGTATCAGTTAGTTTTTCATATAATGGTGATGTAAGCAGAGTGGCGCAGTGGAAGCGTGCTGGGCCCATAACCCAGAGCTCCGTGGTTTGAAACCACGCTCTGCTAAATTAATGTAAAATAGCACTTGCTATTTTGATATAAGTTAGTTTGTTCATACTATGATCATGTAAGCAGAGTGGCGCATTGGAAGCGTGCTGGGCCCATAGCCCAGAGCTCCGTGGATCGAAACCACGCTCTGTTATGTTAATGTAAAGTAGCATTTGCTATTTTGGCATCTGTTAGTTTTTCATATAATGGTGATGTAAGCAGAGTGGCGCAGTGGAAGCGTGCTGGGCCCATAACCCTGAGGTTCGTGGATCGAAACCACGCTCTGCATTGTTATTGAAAAGTAGCATTTGCTATTTTGGTATCAGTTAGTTTTTCATATAATGGTGATGTAAGCAGAGTGGCGCAGTGGAAGCGTGCTGGGCCCATAACCCAGAGGTCCGTGGATCGAAACCACGCTCTGCTATGTTAATGCAAAGTAGCATTTGCTACTTTGGTATCAGTTAGTTTTTCATATAATGGTGATGTAAGCAGAGTGGCGCAGTGGAAGCGTGCTGGGCCCATAACCCTGAGGTTCGTGGATCGAAACCACGCTCTGCATTGTTATTGAAAAGTAGCATTTGCTATTTTGGTATCAGTTAGTTTTTCATATAATGGTGATGTAAGCAGAGTGGCGCAGTGGAAGCGTGCTGGGCCCATAACCCTGAGGTTCGTGGATCGAAACCACGCTCTGCTATGTTAATGCAAAGTAGCATTTGCTACTTTGGTATCAGTTAGTTTTTCATATAATGGTGATGTAAGCAGAGTGGCGCAGTGGAAGCGTGCTGGGCCCATAACCCTGAGGTTCGTGGATCGAAACCACGCTCTGCATTGTTATTGAAAAGTAGCATTTGCTATTTTGGTATCAGTTAGTTTTTCATGTAATGGTGATGTAAGCAGAGTGGCGCAGTGGAAGCGTGCTGGGCCCATAACCCAGAGGTCCGTGGATCGAAACCACGCTCTGCTATGTTAATGCAAAGTAGCATTTGCTACTTTGGTATCAGTTAGTTTTTCATATAATGGTGATGTAAGCAGAGTGGCGAAGTGGAAGCGTGCTGGGCCCATAACCCAGAGCTCCGTGGTTAGAAACCACGCTCTGCTAAATTAATGTAAAATAGCACTTGCTATTTTGATATAATTTAGTTTGTTCATGCTATGATCATGTAAGCAGAAAGGCGCAGTGGAAGCGTGCTGGGCCCATAACCCAGAGGTCCGTGGATCGAAAACCACGCTCTGCTATGTTAATGTAAAGTAGCATTTGTTATTATGGTATCAGTTAGTTTTTCATATAATGGTGATGTAAGCAGAGTGGCGCAGTGGAAGCGTGCTGGGCCCATAACCCAGAGGTCCGTGGATCGAAACCACGCTCTGCTATGTTAATGCAAAGTAGCATTTGCTATTTTGGTATCAGTTAGTTTTTCATATAATGGTGATGTAAGCAGAGTGGCGAAGTGGAAGCGTGCTGGGCTCATAACCCAGAGCTCCGTGGTTAGAAACCACGCTCTGCTAAATTAATGTAAAATAGCACTTGCTATTTTGATATAAGTTAGTTTGTTCATACTATGATCATGTAAGAAGAGTGGCGCATTGGAAACGTGCTGGGCCCATAACCCAGAGGTCCGTGGATCGAAAACCCCGCTCTGCTATGTTAATGTAAAGTAGCATTTGTTATTATGGTATCAGTTAGTTTTTCATATAATGGTGATGTAAGCAGAGTGGCGCAGTGGAAGCGTGCTGGGCCCATAACCCAGAGGTCCGTGGATCGAAACCACGCTCCGCTATGTTAATGTAAAGTAGCATTTGCTATTATGGTATCAGTTAGTTTTTCGTATAATGGTGATGTAGGCAGAGTGGCGCAGTGGAAGCGTGCTGGGCCCATAACCCTGAGGTTCGTGGATCGAAACCACGCTCTGCATTGTTATTGCAAAGTAGCATTTGCTATTTTGGTATCAGTTAGTTTTTCATATAATGGTGATGTAAGCAGAGTGGCGCAGTGGAAGCGTGCTGGGCCCATAACCCAGAGGTCCGTGGATCGAAACCACGCTCTGCTATGTTAATGCAAAGTAGCATTTGCTACTTTGGTATCAGTTAGTTTTTCATATAATGGTGATGTAAGCAGAGTGGCGCAGTGGAAGCGTGCTGGGCCCATAACCCTGAGGTTCGTGGATCGAAACCACGCTCTGCATTGTTATTGAAAAGTAGCATTTGCTATTTTGGTATCAGTTAGTTTTTCATATAATGGTGATGTAAGCAGAGTGGCGCAGTGGAAGCGTGCTGGGCCCATAACCCTGAGGTTCGTGGATCGAAACCACGCTCTGCTATGTTAATGCAAAGTAGCATTTGCTACTTTGGTATCAGTTAGTTTTTCATATAATGGTGATGTAAGCAGAGTGGCGCAGTGGAAGCGTGCTGGGCCCATAACCCAGAGGTCCGTGGATCGAAAACCACGCTCTGCTATGTTAATGTAAAGTAGCATTTGTTATTATGGTATCAGTTAGTTTTTCATATAATGGTGATGTAAGCAGAGTGGCGCAGTGGAAGCGTGCTGGGCCCATAACCCAGAGGTCCGTGGATCGAAACCACGCTCTGCTATGTTAATGCAAAGTAGCATTTGCTATTTTGGTATCAGTTAGTTTTTCATATAATGGTGATGTAAGCAGAGTGGCGAAGTGGAAGCGTGCTGGGCTCATAACCCAGAGCTCCGTGGTTAGAAACCACGCTCTGCTAAATTAATGTAAAATAGCACTTGCTATTTTGATATAAGTTAGTTTGTTCATACTATGATCATGTAAGAAGAGTGGCGCATTGGAAACGTGCTGGGCCCATAACCCAGAGGTCCGTGGATCGAAAACCCCGCTCTGCTATGTTAATGTAAAGTAGCATTTGTTATTATGGTATCAGTTAGTTTTTCATATAATGGTGATGTAAGCAGAGTGGCGCAGTGGAAGCGTGCTGGGCCCATAACCCAGAGGTCCGTGGATCGAAACCACGCTCCGCTATGTTAATGTAAAGTAGCATTTGCTATTATGGTATCAGTTAGTTTTTCGTATAATGGTGATGTAGGCAGAGTGGCGCAGTGGAAGCGTGCTGGGCCCATAACCCTGAGGTTCGTGGATCGAAACCACGCTCTGCATTGTTATTGCAAAGTAGCATTTGCTATTTTGGTATCGGTTAGTTTTTCATATAATGGTGATGTAAGCAGAGTGGCGCAGTGGAAGCGTGCTGGGCCCATAACCCAGAGCTCCGTGGTTTGAAACCACGCTCTGCTAAATTAATGTAAAATAGCACTTGCTATTTTGATATAAGTTAGTTTGTTCATACTATGATCATGTAAGCAGAGTGGCGCATTGGAAGCGTGCTGGGCCCATAACCCAGAGCTCCGTGGATCGAAACCACGCTCTGTTATGTTAATGTAAAGTAGCATTTGCTATTTTGGCATCTGTTAGTTTTTCATATAATGGTGATGTAAGCAGAGTGGCGCAGTGGAAGCGTGCTGGGCCCATAACCCTGAGGTTCGTGGATCGAAACCACGCTCTGCATTGTTATTGAAAAGTAGCATTTGCTATTTTGGTATCAGTTAGTTTTTCATATAATGGTGATGTAAGCAGAGTGGCGCAGTGGAAGCGTGCTGGGCCCATAACCCAGAGGTCCGTGGATCGAAACCACGCTCTGCTATGTTAATGCAAAGTAGCATTTGCTACTTTGGTATCAGTTAGTTTTTCATATAATGGTGATGTAAGCAGAGTGGCGCAGTGGAAGCGTGCTGGGCCCATAACCCTGAGGTTCGTGGATCGAAACCACGCTCTGCATTGTTATTGAAAAGTAGCATTTGCTATTTTGGTATCAGTTAGTTTTTCATATAATAGTGATGTAAGCAGAGTGGCGCAGTGGAAGCGTACTTGGCCCATAACCCAGAGGTCCGTGGATCGAAACCACGCTCTGCTATGTTAATGCAAAGTAGCATTTGCTATTTTGGTATCAGTTAGTTTTTCATATAATGGTGATGTAAGCAGAGTGGCGCAGTGGAAGCGTGCTGGGCCCATAACCCAGAGGTCCGTGGATCGAAACCACGCTCTGCTATGTTAATGCAAAGTAGCATTTGCTATTTTGGTATCAGTTAGTTTTTCATATAATGGTGATGTAAGCAGAAAGGCGCAGTGGAAGCGTGCTGGGCCCATAACCCTGAGGTTCGTGGATCGAAACCACGCTCTGCATTGTTATTGAAAAGTAGCATTTGCTATTTTGGTATCAGTTAGTTTTTCATATTATGGTGATGTAAGCAGAGTGGCGCAGTGGAAGCGTGCTGGGCCCATAACCCTGAGGTTCGTGGATCGAAACCACGCTCTGCTATGTTAATGCAAAGTAGCATTTGCTACTTTGGTATCAGTTAGTTTTTCATATAATGGTGATGTAAGCAGAGTGGCGCAGTGGAAGCGTGCTGGGCCCATAACCCTGAGGTTCGTGGATCGAAACCACGCTCTGCATTGTTATTGAAAAGTAGCATTTGCTATTTTGGTATCAGTTAGTTTTTCATGTAATGGTGATGTAAGCAGAGTGGCGCAGTGGAAGCGTGCTGGGCCCATAACCCAGAGGTCCGTGGATCGAAACCTCGCTCTGCTATGTTAATGCAAAGTAGCATTTGCTACTTTGGTATCAGTTAGTTTTTCATATAATGGTGATGTAAGCAGAGTGGCGAAGTGGAAGCGTGCTGGGCCCATAACCCAGAGCTCCGTGGTTAGAAACCACGCTCTGCTAAATTAATGTAAAATAGCACTTGCTATTTTGATATAATTTAGTTTGTTCATGCTATGATCATGTAAGCAGAAAGGCGCAGTGGAAGCGTGCTGGGCCCATAACCCAGAGGTCCGTGGATCGAAAACCACGCTCTGCTATGTTAATGTAAAGTAGCATTTGTTATTATGGTATCAGTTAGTTTTTCATATAATGGTGATGTAAGCAGAGTGGCGCAGTGGAAGCGTGCTGGGCCCATAACCCAGAGGTCCGTGGATCGAAACCACGCTCTGCTATGTTAATGCAAAGTAGCATTTGCTATTTTGGTATCAGTTAGTTTTTCATATAATGGTGATGTAAGCAGAGTGGCGAAGTGGAAGCGTGCTGGGCTCATAACCCAGAGCTCCGTGGTTAGAAACCACGCTCTGCTAAATTAATGTAAAATAGCACTTGCTATTTTGATATAAGTTAGTTTGTTCATACTATGATCATGTAAGAAGAGTGGCGCATTGGAAGCGTGCTGGGCCCATAACCCTGAGGTTCGTGGATCGAAACCACGCTCTGCATTGTTATTGAAAAGTAGCATTTGCTATTTTGGTATCAGTTAGTTTTTCATGTAATGGTGATGTAAGCAGAGTGGCGCAGTGGAAGCGTGCTGGGCCCATAACCCAGAGGTCCGTGGATCGAAACCACGCTCTGCTATGTTAATGCAAAGTAGCATTTGCTACTTTGGTATCAGTTAGTTTTTCATATAATGGTGATGTAAGCAGAGTGGCGAAGTGGAAGCGTGCTGGGCCCATAACCCAGAGCTCCGTGGTTAGAAACCACGCTCTGCTAAATTAATGTAAAATAGCACTTGCTATTTTGATATAATTTAGTTTGTTCATGCTATGATCATGTAAGCAGAAAGGCGCAGTGGAAGCGTGCTGGGCCCATAACCCAGAGGTCCGTGGATCGAAAACCACGCTCTGCTATGTTAATGTAAAGTAGCATTTGTTATTATGGTATCAGTTAGTTTTTCATATAATGGTGATGTAAGCAGAGTGGCGCAGTGGAAGCGTGCTGGGCCCATAACCCAGAGGTCCGTGGATCGAAACCACGCTCTGCTATGTTAATGCAAAGTAGCATTTGCTATTTTGGTATCAGTTAGTTTTTCATATAATGGTGATGTAAGCAGAGTGGCGAAGTGGAAGCGTGCTGGGCTCATAACCCAGAGCTCCGTGGTTAGAAACCACGCTCTGCTAAATTAATGTAAAATAGCACTTGCTATTTTGATATAAGTTAGTTTGTTCATACTATGATCATGTAAGAAGAGTGGCGCATTGGAAGCGTGCTGGGCCCATAACCCTGAGGTTCGTGGATCGAAACCACGCTCTGCATTGTTATTGAAAAGTAGCATTTACTATTTTGGTATCAGTTAGTTTTTCATATAATGGTGATGTAAGCAGAGTGGCGCAGTGGAAGCGTGCTGGGCCCATAACCCAGAGCTCCGTGGTTTGAAACCACGCTCTGCTAAATTAATGTAAAATAGCACTTGCTATTTTGATATAAGTTAGTTTGTTCATACTATGATCATGTAAGCAGAGTGGCGCATTGGAAGCGTGCTGGGCCCATAACCCAGAGCTCCGTGGATCGAAACCACGCTCTGTTATGTTAATGTAAAGTAGCATTTGCTATTTTGGCATCTGTTAGTTTTTCATATAATGGTGATGTAAGCAGAGTGGCGCAGTGGAAGCGTGCTGGGCCCATAACCCTGAGGTTCGTGGATCGAAACCACGCTCTGCATTGTTATTGAAAAGTAGCATTTGCTATTTTGGTATCAGTTAGTTTTTCATATAATGGTGATGTAAGCAGAGTGGCGCAGTGGAAGCGTGCTTGGCCCGTAACCCAGAGGTCCGTGGATCGAAACCACGCTCTGCTATGTTAATGCAAAGTAGCATTTGCTACTTTGGTATCAGTTAGTTTTTCATATAATGGTGATGTAAGCAGAGTGGCGCAGTGGAAGCGTGCTGGGCCCATAACCCTGAGGTTCGTGGATCGAAACCACGCTCTGCATTGTTATTGAAAAGTAGCATTTGCTATTTTGGTATCAGTTAGTTTTTCATGTAATGGTGATGTAAGCAGAGTGGCGCAGTGGAAGCGTGCTGGGCCCATAACCCAGAGGTCCGTGGATCGAAAACCACGCTCTGCTATGTTAATGTAAAGTAGCATTTGTTATTATGGTATCAGTTAGTTTTTCATATAATGGTGATGTAAGCAGAGTGGCGCAGTGGAAGCGTGCTGGGCCCATAACCCAGAGGTCCGTGGATCGAAACCACGCTCTGCTATGTTAATGCAAAGTAGCATTTGCTATTTTGGTATCAGTTAGTTTTTCATATAATGGTGATGTAAGCAGAGTGGCGAAGTGGAAGCGTGCTGGGCTCATAACCCAGAGCTCCGTGGTTAGAAACCACGCTCTGCTAAATTAATGTAAAATAGCACTTGCTATTTTGATATAAGTTAGTTTGTTCATACTATGATCATGTAAGAAGAGTGGCGCATTGGAAGCGTGCTGGGCCCATAACCCTGAGGTTCGTGGATCGAAACCACGCTCTGCATTGTTATTGAAAAGTAGCATTTACTATTTTGGTATCAGTTAGTTTTTCATATAATGGTGATGTAAGCAGAGTGGCGCAGTGGAAGCGTGCTGGGCCCATAACCCAGAGCTCCGTGGTTTGAAACCACGCTCTGCTAAATTAATGTAAAATAGCACTTGCTATTTTGATATAAGTTAGTTTGTTCATACTATGATCATGTAAGCAGAGTGGCGCATTGGAAGCGTGCTGGGCCCATAACCCAGAGCTCCGTGGATCGAAACCACGCTCTGTTATGTTAATGTAAAGTAGCATTTGCTATTTTGGCATCTGTTAGTTTTTCATATAATGGTGATGTAAGCAGAGTGGCGCAGTGGAAGCGTGCTGGGCCCATAACCCTGAGGTTCGTGGATCGAAACCACGCTCTGCATTGTTATTGAAAAGTAGCATTTGCTATTTTGGTATCAGTTAGTTTTTCATATAATGGTGATGTAAGCAGAGTGGCGCAGTGGAAGCGTGCTTGGCCCATAACCCAGAGGTCCGTGGATCGAAACCACGCTCTGCTATGTTAATGCAAAGTAGCATTTGCTACTTTGGTATCAGTTAGTTTTTCATATAATGGTGATGTAAGCAGAGTGGCGCAGTGGAAGCGTGCTGGGCCCATAACCCTGAGGTTCGTGGATCGAAACCACGCTCTGCATTGTTATTGAAAAGTAGCATTTGCTATTTTGGTATCAGTTAGTTTTTCATGTAATGGTGATGTAAGCAGAGTGGCGCAGTGGAAGCGTGCTGGGCCCATAACCCAGAGGTCCGTGGATCGAAACCACGCTCTGCTATGTTAATGCAAAGTAGCATTTGCTACTTTGGTATCAGTTAGTTTTTCATATAATGGTGATGTAAGCAGAGTGGCGAAGTGGAAGCGTGCTGGGCCCATAACCCAGAGCTCCGTGGTTAGAAACCACGCTCTGCTAAATTAATGTAAAATAGCACTTGCTATTTTGATATAATTTAGTTTGTTCATGCTATGATCATGTAAGCAGAAAGGCGCAGTGGAAGCGTGCTGGGCCCATAACCCAGAGGTCCGTGGATCGAAAACCACGCTCTGCTATGTTAATGTAAAGTAGCTTTTGTTATTATGGTATCAGTTAGTTTTTCATATAATGGTGATGTAAGCAGAGTGGCGCAGTGGAAGCGTGCTGGGCCCATAACCCAGAGGTCCGTGGATCGAAACCACGCTCTGCTATGTTAATGCAAAGTAGCATTTGCTATTTTGGTATCAGTTAGTTTTTCATATAATGGTGATGTAAGCAGAGTGGCGAAGTGGAAGCGTGCTGGGCTCATAACCCAGAGCTCCGTGGTTAGAAACCACGCTCTGCTAAATTAATGTAAAATAGCACTTGCTATTTTGATATAAGTTAGTTTGTTCATACTATGATCATGTAAGAAGAGTGGCGCATTGGAAGCGTGCTGGGCCCATAACCCTGAGGTTCGTGGATCGAAACCACGCTCTGCATTGTTATTGAAAAGTAGCATTTACTATTTTGGTATCAGTTAGTTTTTCATATAATGGTGATGTAAGCAGAGTGGCGCAGTGGAAGCGAGCTGGGCCCATAACCCAGAGCTCCGTGGATCGAAACCACGCTCTGCCTTGTTATTGCAAAGTAGCATTTGCTATTTTGGTATCAGTTAGTTTGTCATATAATGGTGATGTAAGCAGAGTGGCGCAGTGGAAGCGTGGTGGGCCCATAACCCAGAGCTCCGTGGTTTGAAACCACGCTCTGCTAA
Source organism: Phalangium opilio (assembly GCF_054372755.1). Taxonomy (NCBI): domain Eukaryota; kingdom Metazoa; phylum Arthropoda; class Arachnida; order Opiliones; family Phalangiidae; genus Phalangium; species Phalangium opilio. Next base: position 5,247,383 of record NW_028324186.1, on the reverse strand, counting down.
ATTAATGTAAAATAGCACTTGCTATTTTGATATAAGTTAGTTTGTTCATACTATGATCATGTAAGCAGAGTGGCGCATTGGAAGCGTGCTGGGCCCATAACCCAGAGCTCCGTGGATCGAAACCACGCTCTGTTATGTTAATGTAAAGTAGCATTTGCTATTTTGGCATCTGTTAGTTTTTCATATAATGTTGATGTAAGCAGAGTGGCGCAGTGGAAGCGTGCTGGGCCCATAACCCTGAGGTCCGTGGTTTGAAACCACGCTCTGCTAAATTAATGTAAAATAGCACTTGCTATTTTGATATAAGTTAGTTTGTTCATACTATGATCATGTAAGCAGAGTGGCGCATTGGAAGCGTGCTGGGCCCATAACCCAGAGCTCCGTGGATCGAAACCACGCTCTGTTATGTTAATGTAAAGTAGCATTTGCTATTTTGGCATCTGTTAGTTTTTCATATAATGGTGATGTAAGCAGAGTGGCGCAGTGGAAGCGTGCTGGGCCCATAACCCTGAGGTTCGTGGATCGAAACCACGCTCTGCATTGTTATTGAAAAGTAGCATTTGCTATTTTGGTATCAGTTAGTTTTTCATATAATGGTGATGTAAGCAGAGTGGCGCAGTGGAAGCGTGCTTGGCCCATAACCCAGAGGTCCGTGGATCGAAACCACGCTCTGCTATGTTAATGCAAAGTAGCATTTGCTACTTTGGTATCAGTTAGTTTTTCATATAATGGTGATGTAAGCAGAGTGGCGCAGTGGAAGCGTGCTGGGCCCATAACCCTGAGGTTCGTGGATCGAAACCACGCTCTGCATTGTTATTGAAAAGTAGCATTTGCTATTTTGGTATCAGTTAGTTTTTCATGTAATGGTGATGTAAGCAGAGTGGCGCAGTGGAAGCGTGCTGGGCCCATAACCCAGAGGTCCGTGGATCGAAACCACGCTCTGCTATGTTAATGCAAAGTAGCATTTGCTACTTTGGTATCAGTTAGTTTTTCATATAATGGTGATGTAAGCAGAGTGGCGAAGTGGAAGCGTGCTGGGCCCATAACCCAGAGCTCCGTGGTTAGAAACCACGCTCTGCTAAATTAATGTAAAATAGCACTTGCTATTTTGATATAATTTAGTTTGTTCATGCTATGATCATGTAAGCAGAAAGGCGCAGTGGAAGCGTGCTGGGCCCATAACCCAGAGGTCCGTGGATCGAAAACCACGCTCTGCTATGTTAATGTAAAGTAGCTTTTGTTATTATGGTATCAGTTAGTTTTTCATATAATGGTGATGTAAGCAGAGTGGCGCAGTGGAAGCGTGCTGGGCCCATAACCCAGAGGTCCGTGGATCGAAACCACGCTCTGCTATGTTAATGCAAAGTAGCATTTGCTATTTTGGTATCAGTTAGTTTTTCATATAATGGTGATGTAAGCAGAGTGGCGAAGTGGAAGCGTGCTGGGCTCATAACCCAGAGCTCCGTGGTTAGAAACCACGCTCTGCTAAATTAATGTAAAATAGCACTTGCTATTTTGATATAAGTTAGTTTGTTCATACTATGATCATGTAAGAAGAGTGGCGCATTGGAAGCGTGCTGGGCCCATAACCCTGAGGTTCGTGGATCGAAACCACGCTCTGCATTGTTATTGAAAAGTAGCATTTACTATTTTGGTATCAGTTAGTTTTTCATATAATGGTGATGTAAGCAGAGTGGCGCAGTGGAAGCGAGCTGGGCCCATAACCCAGAGCTCCGTGGATCGAAACCACGCTCTGCCTTGTTATTGCAAAGTAGCATTTGCTATTTTGGTATCAGTTAGTTTGTCATATAATGGTGATGTAAGCAGAGTGGCGCAGTGGAAGCGTGGTGGGCCCATAACCCAGAGCTCCGTGGTTTGAAACCACGCTCTGCTAAATTAATGTAAAATAGCACTTGCTATTTTGATATAAGTTAGTTTGTTCATACTATGATCATGTAAGCAGAGTGGCGCATTGGAAGCGTGCTGGGCCCATAACCCAGAGCTCCGTGGATCGAAACCACGCTCTGTTATGTTAATGTAAAGTAGCATTTGCTATTTTGGCATCTGTTAGTTTTTCATATAATGTTGATGTAAGCAGAGTGGCGCAGTGGAAGCGTGCTGGGCCCATAACCCTGAGGTTCGTGGATCGAAACCACGCTCTGCATTGTTATTGAAAAGTAGCATTTGCTATTTTGGTATCAGTTAGTTTTTCATATAATGGTGATGTAAGCAGAGTGGCGCAGTGGAAGCGTGCTGGGCCCATAACCCAGAGGTCCGTGGATCGAAACCACGCTCTGCTATGTTAATGCAAAGTAGCATTTGCTACTTTGGTATCAGTTAGTTTTTCATATAATGGTGATGTAAGCAGAGTGGCGCAGTGGAAGCGTGCTGGGCCCATAACCCTGAGGTTCGTGGATCGAAACCACGCTCTGCATTGTTATTGAAAAGTAGCATTTGCTATTTTGGTATCAGTTAGTTTTTCATATAATGGTGATGTAAGCAGAGTGGCGCAGTGGAAGCGTGCTGGGCCCATAACCCAGAGGTCCGTGGATCGAAACCACGCTCTGCTATGTTAATGCAAAGTAGCATTTGCTACTTTGGTATCAGTTAGTTTTTCATATAATGGTGATGTAAGCAGAGTGGCGCAGTGGAAGCGTGCTGGGCCCATAACCCAGAGGTCCGTGGATCGAAAACCACGCTCTGCTATGTTAATGTAAAGTAGCATTTGTTATTATGGTATCAGTTAGTTTTTTATATAATGGTGATGTAAGCAGAGTGGCGCAGTGGAAGCGTGCTGGGCCCATAACCCAGAGGTCCGTGGATCGAAACCACGCTCTGCTATGTTAATGCAAAGTAGCATTTGCTATTTTGGTATCAGTTAGTTTTTCATATAATGGTGATGTAAGCAGAGTGGCGCAGTGGAAGCGTGCTGGGCCCATAACCCAGAGGTCCGTGCATCGAAACCACGCTCTGCTATGTTAATTTAAAGTAGCATTTGCTATTTTGGTATCAGTTAGTTTTTCATATAATGGTGATGCAAGCAGAGTGGCGCTGCGGAAGCGTGCTGGGCCCATAACCCAGAGGTCCGTGGATCGAAACCACACTATGCTATGTTAATGCAAAGTAGCATTTGCTATTTTGGTATCAGTTAGTTTTTCATATAATGGTGATGCAAGCAGAGTGGCGCTGCGGAAGCGTGCTGGGCCCATAACCCAGAGCTCCGTGGTTAGAAACCACGCTCTGCTAAATTAATGTAAAATAGCACTTGCTATTTTGATATAAGTTAGTTTGTTCATACTATGACCATGTAAGCAGAGTGGCGCAGTGGAAGCGTGCTGGGCCCATAACCCAGAGGTCCGTGGATCGAAACCACGCTCGGCTATGTTTTTGCAAAGCAGCATTTGCTATTTTGATATCAGTTAGTTTTTCATATAACGGTGATGTAAGCAGAGTGGCGCAGTGGGAGCGTGCTGGGCCCATAACCTAGAGCTCCGTGGATCGCAACCACGCTCTGTTATGTTAATGTAAAGTAGCATTTGCTATTTGGTATCTGTTAGTTTTTCATATAATGGTGATGTAAGCAGAGTGGCGCAGTGGAAGCGTGCTGGGTCCATAACCCAGAGGTCGTGCATCGAAACCACGCTCTGCTATGTTAATGCAAAGTAGCATTTTCTATTTTAGTATCAGTTAGTTTTTCACATAATGGTGATGTAAGCAGAGTGGCGCAGTGGAAGCGTGCTGGGCCCATATCCCAGAGCTCCGTGGATCGAAACCACGCTCTGTTATGTTAATGTAAAGTAGCATTTGCTATTTTGGTATCTGTTAGTTTTTCATATAATGGTGATGTAAGCAGAGTGGCGCAGTGGAAGCGTGCTGGGCCCATAACCCGGAGCTCCGTGGATCGAAACCACGCTCTGTTATGTTAATGTAAAGTAGCATTTGCTATTATGGTATCAGTTAGTTTTTCATATAATGGTGATGTAAGCAGAGTGGCGCAGTGGGAGCGTGCTGGGCCCATAACACAGAGCTCCGTGGATCGAAACCACGCTCTGTTATGTTAATGTAAAGTAGCATTTGCTATTATGGTATCAGTTAGTTTTTCATATAATGGTGATGTAAGCAGAGTGGCGCATTGGAAGCGTGCTGGGCCCATAACCCTAGGTTCGTGGTTCGAAACCACGCTCTGCATTGTTATTGAAAAGTAGCATTTGCTATTTTGGTATCAGTTAGTTTTTCATATAATGGTGATGGAAGTAGAGTGGCGCAGTGGAAGCGTGCTGGGCCCATAACCCAGAGGTCCATGGATCGAAACCACGCTCTGCTATGTTAATGCAAAGTAGCATTTTCAATTTTAGTATCAGTTAGTTTTTCATATAATGGTGATGTAAGCAGAGTGGCGCAGTGGAAGCGTGCTGGGCCCATAACCCAGAGCTCCGTGGTTAGAAACCACGCTCTGCTATGTTAATTTAAAGTAGCATTTGCTATTATGGTATCAGTTAGTTTTTCATATAATGGTGATGTAGGCAGAGTGGCGCAGTGGAAGCGTGCTGGGCCCATAACCCAGAGGTCCGTGGATCGAAACCACGCTCGGCTATGTTTTTGCAAAGTAGCATTTGCTATTTTGGTATCAGTTAGTTTTTCATATATTGGTGATGTAAGCAGAGTGGCGCAGTGGAAGCGTGCTGGGCCCATAACCCAGAGGTCGTGCATCGAAACCCGCTCTGCTATGTTAATGCAAAGTAGCATTTTCTATTTTAGTATCAGTTAGTTTTTCATATAATGGTGATGTAAGCAGAGTGGCCAGTGGAAGCGTGCTGGGCCCATAACCCAGAGGTCCGTGGATCGAAACCACGCTGTGCTATGTTAATGTAAAGTAGCATTTGCTATTATGGTATCAGTTAGTTTTTCATGTAATGGTGATGTAAGCAGAGTTCCAGTGGAAGCGTGCTGGGCCCATAACCCAGAGGTCCGTGGATAGAAACCACGCTCTGCTATGTTAATGCAAAGTAGCATTTGCTATTTTGGTATCAGTTAGTTTTTCATATAATGGTGATGTAAGCAGAGTGGTGCAGTGGAAGCGTGCTTGGCCCATAACCCAGAGGTCCGTGGATAGAAACCACGCTCTGCTATGTTAATGCAAAGTAGCATTTGCTATTTTGGTATCAGTTAGTTTTTCATATAATGGTGATGTAAGCAGAGTGGTGCAGTGGAAGCGTGCTGGGCCCATAACCCAGAGCTCCGTGGATCGAAACCACGCTCTGCTATGTTAATGCAAAGTAGCATTTGCTATTTTGGTATCAGTTCGTTTTTCATATAATGGTGATGTAAGCAGAGTGGCCAGTGGAAGCGTGCTGGGCCCATAACCCAGAGCTCCGTGGATCGAAACCACGCTCGGCTATGTTTTTGCAAAGTAGCATTTGCTATTTTGGTATCAGTTAGTTTTTCATATAATGGTGATGTAAGCAGAGTGGCCAGTGGAAGCGTGCTGGGCCCATAACCCAGAGCTCCGTGGTTAGAAACCACGCTCTGCTAAATTAATGTAAAATAGCACTTGCTATTTTGATATAAGTTAGTTTGTTCATACTATGATCATGTAAGCAGAGTAGCGCAGTGGAAGCGTGCTGGGCCCATAACCCAGAGGTCCGTGGATCGAAACCACGCTCTGCTATGTTAATGTAAAGTAGCATTTGCTATTATGGTATCAGTTAGTTTTTCATATAATGGTGATGTAAGCAGAGTGGCGCAGTGGAAGCGTGCTGGGCCCATAACCCTAGGTTCGTGGATCGAAACCACGCTCTGCATTGTTATTGAAAAGTAGCATTTGCTATTTTGGTATCAGTTAGTTTTTCATATAATGGTGATGTAAGCAGAGTGGCGCATTGGAAGCGTGCTGGGCCCATAACCCAGAGGTCCGTGGATCTAAACCACGCTCTGCTATGTTAATGCAAAGTAGCATTTTCAATTTTAGTATCAGTTAGTTTTTCATATAATGGTGATGTAAGCAGAGTGGCGCAGTGGAAGCGTGCTGGGCCCATAACCCAGAGCTCCGTGGTTAGAAACCACGCTCTGCTAAATTAATGTAAAATAGCACATGCTATTTTGATAGAAGTTAGTTTGTTCATACTATGATCATGTAAGCAGAGTGGCGCAGTGGAAGCGTGCTGGGCCCATAACCCAGAGGTCCGTGGATCGAAACTACGTTCTGCTATGTTAATGTAAAGTAGCATTTGCTATTATGGTATCAGTTAGTTTTTCATATAATGGTGATGTAGGCAGAGTGGCGCAGTGGAAGCGTGCTGGGCCCATAACCCAGAGGTCCGTGGATCGAAACCACGCTCGGCTATGTTTTTGCAAAGTAGCATTTGCTATTTTGGTATCAGTTAGTTTTTCATATATTGGTGATGTAAGCAGAGTGGCGCAGTGGAAGCGTGCTGGGCCCATAACCCAGAGGTCGTGCATCGAAACCCGCTCTGCTATGTTAATGCAAAGTAGCATTTTCTATTTTAGTATCAGTTAGTTTTTCATATAATGGTGATGTAAGCAGAGTGGCCAGTGGAAGCGTGCTGGGCCCATAACCCAGAGGTCCGTGGATCGAAACCACGCTGTGCTATGTTAATGCAAAGTAGCATTTGCTATTTTGGTATCAGTTAGTTTTTCATATAATGGTGATGTAAGCAGAGTGGTGCAGTGGAAGCGTGCTTGGCCCATAACCCAGAGGTCCGTGGATAGAAACCACGCTCTGCTATGTTAATGCAAAGTAGCATTTGCTATTTTGGTATCAGTTAGTTTTTCATATAATGGTGATGTAAGCAGAGTGGTGCAGTGGAAGCGTGCTGGGCCCATAACCCAGAGCTCCGTGGATCGAAACCACGCTCTGCTATGTTAATGCAAAGTAGCATTTGCTATTTTGGTATCAGTTCGTTTTTCATATAATGGTGATGTAAGCAGAGTGGAAAGTGGAAGCGTGCTGGGCTCATAACCCAGAGGTCCGTGGATCGAAACCACGCTCGGCTATGTTTTTGCAAAGTAGCATTTGCTATTTTGGTATCAGTTAGTTTTTCATATAAAGGTGATATAAGCAGAGTGGCTCAGTGGAAGCGTGCTGGGCCCATAACCCAGAGGTGCGTGGATCGAAACCACGCTCTGCTATGTTAATGTAAAGTAGCATTTGCTATCTTGGTATCAGTTAGTTTTTCATATAATGGTGATGTAAGCAGAGTGGCGCAGTGGAAGCGTGCTGGGCCCATAACCCAGAGGTCCGTGGATCGAAACCACGCTCGGCTATGTTTTTGCAAAGTAGCATTTGCTATTTTGATATCAGTTAGTTTTTCATATAACGGTGATGTAAGCAGAGTGGCGCAGTGGGAGCGTGCTGGGCCCATAACCTAGAGCTCCGTGGATCGCAACCACGCTCTGTTATGTTAATGTAAAGTAGCATTTGCTATTTGGTATCTGTTAGTTTTTCATATAATGGTGATGTAAGCAGAGTGGCGCAGTGGAAGCGTGCTGGGCCCATAACCCAGAGGTCGTGCATCGAAACCACGCTCTGCTATGTTAATGCAAAGTAGCATTTTCTATTTTAGTATCAGTTAGTTTTTCACATAATGGTGATGTAAGCAGAGTGGCGAAGTGGAAGCGTGCTGGGCCCATATCCCAGAGCTCCGTGGATCGAAACCACGCTCTGTTATGTTAATGTAAAGTAGCATTTGCTATTATGGTATCAGTTAGTTTTTCATATAATGGTGATGTAAGCAGAGTGGCGCAGTGGGAGCGTGCTGGGCCCATAACACAGAGCTCCGTGGATCGAAACCACGCTCTGCTATGTTAATGCAAAGTAGCATTTGCTATTTTGGTATCAGTTAGTTTTTCATATAATGGTGATGTAAGCAGAGTGGCGCAGTGGAAGCGTGCTGGGCCCATAACCCAGAGGTCCATGGATCGAAACCACGCTCTGCTATGTTAATGCAAAGTAGCATTTTCAATTTTAGTTTCACTAGTTTTTCATATAATGGTGATGTAAGCAGAGTGGCGCAGTGGAAGCGTGCTGGGCCCATAACCCAGAGCTCCGTGGTTAGAAACCACGCTCTGCTAAATTAATGTAAAATAGCACTTGCTATTTTGATATAAGTTAGTTTGTTCATACTATGATCATGTAAGCAGAGTAGCGCAGTGGAAGCGTGCTGGGCCCATAACCCAGAGGTCCGTGGATCGAAACCACGCTCTGCTATGTTAATGTAAAGTAACATTTGCTATTATGGTATCAGTTAGTTTTTCATATAATGGTGATGTAAGCAGAGTGGCGCAGTGGAAGCGTGCTGGGCCCATAACCCTAGGTTCGTGGATCGAAACCACGCTCTGCATTGTTATTGAAAAGTAGCATTTGCTATTTTGGTATCAGTTAGTTTTTCATATAATGGTGATGTAAGCAGAGTGGTGCAGTGGAAGCGTGCTGGGCCCACAACCCAGAGGTCCGTGGATCGAAACCACGCTCTGCTATGTTAATGCAAAGTAGCATTTTCAATTTTAGTATCAGTTAGTTTTTCATATAATGGTGATGTAAGCAGAGTGGCGCAGTGGAAGCGTGCTGGGCCCATAACCCAGAGCTCCGTGGTTAGAAACCACGCTCTGCTAAATTAATGTAAAATAGCACTTGCTATTTTGATATAAGTTAGTTTGTTCATACTATGACCACGTAAGCAGAGTGGCGCAGTGGAAGCGTGCTGGGCGCATAACCCAGAGGTCCGTGGATCGAAACCACGCTCGGCTATGTTTTTGCAAAGTAGCATTTGCTATTTTGGTATCAGTTAGTTTTTCATATAACGGTGATGTAAGCAGAGTGGCGCAGTGGGAGCGTGCTGGGCCCATAACCTAGAGCTCCGTGGATCGCAACCACGCTCTGTTATGTTAATGTAAAGTAGCATTTGCTATTTGGTATCTGTTAGTTTTTCATATAATGGTGATGTAAGCAGAGTGGCGCAGTGGAAGCGTGCTGGGCCCATAACCCAGAGGTCGTGCATCGAAACCACGCTCTGCTATGTTAATGCTAAGTAGCATTTGATATTATGGTATCAGTTAGTTTTTCATATAATGGTGATGTAAGCAGAGTGGCGCAGTGGAAGCGTGCTGAGCCCATAACCCAGAGGTCGTGCATCGAAACCACGCTCTGCTATGTTAATGCAAAGTAGCATTTTCTATTTTAGTATCAGTTAGTTTTTCATATAATGGTGATGTAAGCAGAGTGGCGCAGTGGAAGCGTGCTGGGCCCATAACCCAGAGGTCCGTGGATCGAAACCACGCTGTGCAATGTTAATGTAAAGTAGCATTTGCTATTATGGTATCAGTTAGTTTTTCATATAATGGTGATGTAAGCAGAGTGGCGCAGTGGAAGCGTGCAGGGCCCATAACCCTGAGGTTCGTGGATCGAAACCACGCTCTGCTAAATTTATGTAAAATAGCACTTGCTATTTTGATATAAGATAGTTTGTTCATACTATGATCATGTAAGCAGAGTGGCGCAGTGGAAGCGGCTGGGCCCATAACCCGGAGGTCCGTGGATCGAAACCACGCTCTGCTATGTTAATGTAAAGTAGCATTTGCTATTATGGTATCAGTTAGTTTTTCATATAATGGTGATGTAAGCAGAGTGGCGCAGTGGAAGCGTGCTGGGCCCATAACCCTGAGGTTCGTGGATCGAAACCACGCTCTGTTATGTTAATGTAAAGTAGCATTTGCTATTTTGGTATCTGTTAGTTTTTCATATAATGGTGATGTAAGCAGAGTGGCGCAGTGGAAGCGTGCTGGGCCCATAACCCGGAGCTCCGTGGATCGAAACCACGCTCTGTTATGTTAATGTAAAGTAGCATTTGCTATTATGGTATCAGTTAGTTTTTCATATAATGGTGATGTAAGCAGAGTGGCGCAGTGTGAGCGTGCTGGGCCCATAACCCAGAGCTCCGTGGATCGAAACCACGCTCTGCAATGTTAATGCGAAGTAGCATTTGCTATTTTGGTATCTGTTAGTTTTTCATATAATGGTGATGTAAGCAGAGTGGCGCAGTGGAAGCGTGCTGGGCCCATAACCCAGAGGTCCGTGGATCGAAACCACGCTCTGCTATGTTAATGCAAAGTAGCATTTTCAATTTGAGTATCAGTTAGTTTTTCATATAATGGTGATGTAAGCAGAGTGGTGCAGTGGAAACGTGCTGGGCCCATAACCCAGAGGTCCGTGGATCGAAACCGCGCTCTGCTATGTTAATGTAAAGTAGCATTTTCTATTTTAGTATCAGTTAGTTTTTCATATAATGGTGATGTAAGCAGAGTGGCGCAGTGGAAGCGTGCTGGGCCCATATCCCAGAGGTCCGTGGATCGAAACCACGCTCTGCTATGTTAAGGCAAAGTAGCATTTGCTATTTTGGTATCAGTTAGTTTTTCATATAATGGTGGTGTAAGCAGAGTGGCCAGTGGAAGCGTGCTGGGCCCATAACCCAGAGCTCCGTGGATAGAAACCACGCTGTGCTATGTTAATGTAAAGTAGCATTTGCTATTATGGTATCAGTTAGTTTTTCATATAATGGTGATGTAAGCAGAGTGGCGCAGTGGGAGCGTGCTGGGCCCATAACCTAGAGCTCCGTGGATCGAAACCACGCTCTGCAATGTTAATGTAAAGTAGCATTTGCTATTTGGTATCTGTTAGTTTTTCATATAATGGTGATGTAAGCAGAGTGGCGCAGTGGAAGCGTGCTGGGCCCACAACCCAGAGGTCGTGCATCGAAACCACGCTCTGCTATGTTAATGCAAAGTAGCATTTTCTATTTTAGGATCAGTTAGTTTTTCATATAATGGTGATGTAAGCAGAGTGGCGCAGTGGAAGCGTGCTGGTCCCATAACCCAGAGGTCCGTGGATCGAAACCACGCTGTGCAATGTTAATGTAAAGTAGTATTTGCTATTTTGGTATCAGTTAGTTTTTCATATAATGGTGATGTAAGCAGAGTGGCGCAGTTGAAGCGTGCAGGGCCCGTAACCCTGAGGTTCGTGAATCGAAACCACGCTCTGCTAAATTTATGTAAAATAGCACTTGCTATTTTGATATAAGATAGTTTGTTCATACTATGATCATGTAAGCAGAGTGGCGCAGTGGAAGCGTGCTGGGCCCATAACCCGGAGGTCCGTGGATCGAAACCACGCTCTGCATTGTTATTGAAAAGTAGCATTTGCTATTTTGGTATCAGTTGGTTTTTCATATAATGGTGATGTAAGCAGAGTGGCGCAGTGGGAGCGTGCTGGGCCCATAACCCAGAGCTCCGTGGATCGAAACCACGCTCTGTTATGTTAATGTAAAGTAGCATTTGCTATTTTGGTATCTGTTAGTTTTTCATATAATGGTGATGTAAGCAGAGTGGCGCAGTGGAAGCGTGCTGGGCCCCTAACCCAGAGGTCCGTGGATCGAAACCACGCTTTGCTATGTTATTGCAAAGTAGTATTTGCTCTTTTGGTATCAGTTAGTTTTTCATATAACGGTGATGTAAGCAGAGTGGCGCAGTGGAAGCGTGCTGGGCCCATAACCCAGAGGTTCGTGGATCGAAACCACGCTCTGCATTGTTATTGAAAAGTAGCATTTGCTATTATGGTATCAGTTAGTTTTTCATATAATGGTGATGTAAGCAGAGTGGCGCAGTGGAAGCGTGCAGGGCCCGTAACCCTGAGGTTCGTGAATCGAAACCACGCTCTGCTAAATTTATGTAAAATAGCACTTGCTATTTTGATATAAGATAGTTTGTTCATACTATGATCATGTAAGCAGAGTGGCGCAGTGGAAGCGTGCTGGGCCCATAACCCGGAGGTCCGTGGATCGAAACCACGCTCTGCATTGTTATTGAAAAGTAGCATTTGCTATTTTGGTATCAGTTAGTTTTTCATATAATGGTGATGTAAGCAGAGTGGCGCAGTGGGAGCGTGCTGGGCCCATAACCCAGAGCTCCGTGGATCGAAACCACGCTCTGTTATGTTAATGTAAAGTAGCATTTGCTATTTTGGTATCTGTTAGTTTTTCATATAATGGTGATGTAAGCAGAGTGGCGCAGTGGAAGCGTGCTGGGCCCCTAACCCAGAGGTCCGTGGATCGAAACCACGCTTTGCTATGTTATTGCAAAGTAGTATTTGCTATTTTGGTATCAGTTAGTTTTTCATATAACGGTGATGTAAGCAGAGTGGCGCAGTGGAAGCGTGCTGGGCCCATAACCCAGAGGTTCGTGGATCGAAACCACGCTCTGCATTGTTATTGAAAAGTAGCATTTGCTATTTTGGTATCAGTTAGTTTTTCATATAATGGTGATGTAAGCAGAGTGGCGCAGTGCGAGCGTGCTGGGCCCATAACCCAGAGCTCCGTGGATCGAAACCACGCTCTGTTATGTTAATGTAAAGTAGCATTTGCTATTATGGTATCAGTTAGTTTTTCATATAATGGTGATGTAAGCAGAGTGGCGCAGTGGAAGCGTGCTGGGCCCATAACCCTGAGGTTCGTGGATCGAAACCACGATCTGCATTGTTATTGAAAAGTAGCATTTGCTATTTTGGTATCAGTTAGTTTTTCATATAATGGTGATGTAAGCAGAGTGGCGCAGTGGGAGCGTGCTGGGCCCATAACCAAGAGCTCCGTGGATCGAAACCACGCTCTGTTATGATAATGTAAAGTAGCATTTGCTATTTTGGTATCTGTTAGTTTTTCATATAATGGTGATGTAAGCAGAGTGGCGCAGTGGAAGCGTGCTGGGCCCATAACCCAGAGGTCCGTGGATCGAAACCACGCTCTGCTATGTTAATGCAAAGTAGCATTTTCTATTTTAGTATCAGTTAGTTTTTCATATAATGGTGATGTAAGCAGAGTGGCGCAGTGGAAGCGTGCTGGGCCCATATCCCAGAGGTCCGTGGATCGAAACCACGCTCTGCTATGTTAAGGCAAAGTAGCATTTATTTTTGGTATCAGTTAGTTTTTCATATAATGGTGATGTAAGCAGAGTGGCCAGTGGAAGCGTGCTGGGCCCATAACCCAGAGCTCCGTGGATCGAAACCACGCTGTGCTATGTTAATGTAAAGTAGCATTTGCTATTATGGTATCAGTTAGTTTTTCATATGATGGTGATGTAAGCAGATTGGCGCAGTGGAAGCGTGCTGGGCCCGTAACCCAGAGGTCCGTGGATCGAAACCACGCTCTGCAATGTTAATGCAAAGTAGCATTTGCTATTTTGGTATCAGTTAGTTTTTCATATAATGGTGATGTAAGCAGAGTGGTGCAGTGGAAGCGTGCTGGGCCCATAACCCAGAGCTCCGTGGATCGAAACCACGCTCTGCTATGTTAATGCAAAGTAGCATTTGCTATTTTGTTATCAGTTAGTTTTTCATATAATGGTGATGTAAGCAGAGTGGCGCAGTGGAAACGTTCTGGGCCCATAACCCAGAGGTCCGTGGATAGAAACCACGCTCTGCTATGTTAATGCAAAGTAGCATTTGCTATTTTGGTATCAGTTAGTTTTTCATATAATGGTGATGTAAGCAGAGTGGCGCAGTGGAAGCGTTCTGGGCCCATAACCCAGAGGTCCGTGGATAGAAACCACGCTCTGCAATGTTAATGCGAAGTAGCATTTGCTATTTTGGTATCAGTTAGTTTTTCATATAATGGTGATGTAAGCAGAGTGGTGCAGTGGAAGCGTGCTGGGCCCATAACCCAGAGCTCCGTGGATCGAAACCACGCTCTGCTATGTTAATGCAAAGTAGCATTTGCTATTTTGTTATCAGTTAGTTTTTCATATAATGGTGATGTAAGCAGAGTGGCGCAGTGGAAGCGTTCTGGGCCCATAACCCAGAGGTCCGTGGATCGAAACCGCGCTCTGCTATGTTAATGTTAAGTAGCATTTTCTATTTTAGTATCAGTTAGTTTTTCATATAATGGTGATGTAAGCAGAGTGGCGCAGTGGAAGCGTGCTGGGCCCATATCCCAGAGGTCCGTGGATCGAAACCACGCTCTGCTATGTTAAGGCAAAGTAGCATTTATTTTTGGTATCAGTTAGTTTTTCATATAATGGTGATGTAAGCAGAGTGGCCAGTGGAAGCGTGCTGGGCCCATAACCCAGAGCTCCGTGGATAGAAACCACGCTGTGCTATGTTAATGTAAAGTAGCATTTGCTATTATGGTATCAGTTAGTTTTTCATATGATGGTGATGTAAGCAGATTGGCGCAGTGGAAGCGTGCTGGGCCCGTAACCCAGAGGTCCGTGGATCGAAACCACGCTCTGCAATGTTAATGCAAAGTAGCATTTGCTATTTTGGTATCAGTTAGTTTTTCATATAATGGTGATGTAAGCAGAGTGGTGCAGTGGAAGCGTGCTGGGCCCATAACCCAGAGCTCCGTGGATCGAAACCACGCTCTGCTATGTTAATGCAAAGTAGCATTTGCTATTTTGTTATCAGTTAGTTTTTCATATAATGGTGATGTAAGCAGAGTGGCGCAGTGGAAGCGTTCTGGGCCCATACTCAGAGGTCCGTGGATAGAAACCACGCTCTGCTATGTTAATGCAAAGTAGCATTTGCTATTTTGGTATCAGTTAGTTTTTCATATAATGGTGATGTAAGCAGAGTGGCGCAGTGGAAGCGTTCTGGGCCCATAACCCAGAGGTCCGTGGATAGAAACCACGCTCTGCAATGTTAATGCGAAGTAGCATTTGCTATTTTGGTATCAGTTAGTTTTTCATATAATGGTGATGTAAGCAGAGTGGTGCAGTGGAAGCGTGCTGGGCCCATAACCCAGAGCTCCGTGGATCGAAACCACGCTCTGCTATGTTAATGCAAAGTAGCATTTGCTATTTTGGTATCAGTTAGTTTTTCATATAATGGTGATGTAAGCAGAGTGGCGCAGTGGAAGCGTGCTGGGCCCATAACCCAGAGGTCCGTGGATAGAAACCACGCTCTGCTATGTTAATGAAGAAGTAGCATTTGCTATTTTGGTATCAGTTAGTTTTTCATATAATGGTGAGGTAAGCAGACTGGCGCAGTGGAAGCGTGCTGGGCCCATAACCCAGAGCTCCGTGGATCGAAACCACGCTCTGTTATGTTAATGTAAAGTAGCATTTGCTATTTTGGTATCAGTTAGTTTTTCATATAATGGTGATGTAAGCAGAGTGGCGCAGTGGAAGCGTGCTGGGCCCATAACCCAGAGGTCCGTGGATAGAAACCACGCTCTGCTATGTTAATGCAAAGTAGCATTTGCTATTTTGGTATCAGTTAGTTTTTCATATAATGGTGAGGTAAGCAGAGTGGCGCAGTGGAAGCGTGCTGGGCCCATAACCCTGAGGTTCGTGGATCGAAACCACGCTCTGCATTGTTATTGAAAAGTAGCATTTGCTATTTTGGTATCAGTTAGTTTTTCATATAATGGTGATGTAAGCAGAGTGGCGCAGTGGGAGCGTGCTGGGCCCATAACCCAGAGCAGGGACGGATTAAGGACTATAGAGGCCCTAAGCTATAAGACAAATTTGAGGCCCCTGTCTACACAAAGTGAAAAATGTATAGTGTTTATTGACAAAATTCTTCCAAACATACAAACAATTCACTGAAATCATTAATATTAGAACATTTTTTCGTCGATAGGAGCGTCGAATACTTTGGCACGTGTTTTAGGTGCAGCACGAGACTTAAAAGTCTACGTTTTAAGCCTAATTATTCCGAGTTTTAAAAGTGAATATAAAAATGGGTAAAAATTCTTTATAAACGAAAATAAATAACTAATTCGAGCTGAGAATAAAAGAGTTTTAGATGAAAAGATGGTGATTTAGTTAAAAAAAGAGACATTATATGGAGCTTATCGCCACACAGATTTAAAGAGAATAAATGAATGGAAGTAGCAACGAAAATGGAGATGAACATTTACTGAAAAATTAGGCTTAACGCTCTTTTTATGCATGTTTATCGCGCACATGAAAACGGTTGGCAAAAAAAGTATCGCTAGCGCAAGCAATAGCGAGAAAAAGAAAATTTCTTGGCGAAAAAGAAACTGCGTGGTCCGCATCTCGCTAAAAAAATAAACTCAACACGCGCCTTTGAAAACGCACCTTAAGCGGGAAGGGGAAGCGCAACAGTTTTTAAGGCTGCTAAACCCTTCCCTTTCACTCAACACACTTCCCAAAACATTTCTAGGTGAGGTCGTGAGAGGGACTCATTCGTACAACACTATTATAACATGATAATTGTAAAAGCCGCAAGCAACATAAGGGTTTTTTAACAATAGAGGCTCTAGAGGCGAAGGCAGAGTCACTCGTGTCGAATTTAAAACATTTATTATCCAAAACCGATCGCCGACATATTTTTTGATTTGAGAACGGTATGTTTCGTGAAGAGAATCGCGGCAAAGCAGAGAGATAGGATGGTGAGGTTAGTCAGTAGTGTATAAAATTTCGGGTTACTGAACGCGACCCTTATGGGAATCTCGAGGTCGCTCGAGGTGCTGAGGCCCTTTACAGGGCAAGGCCCTAAGCTGCAGCTTAGTTAGCTTGTTCGGTAATCCGGCACTGACCCAGAGCTCCGTGGATCGAAACCACGCTCTGTTATGTTAATGTAAGGTAGCATTTGCTATTTTGGTATCTGTTAGTTTTTCATATAATGGTGAGGTAAGCAGAGTGGCGCAGTGGAAGCGTGCTGGGCCCATAACCCAGAGGTCCGTGCATCGAAACCAAGCTCTGCTATGTTAATGCAAAGTAGCATTTGCTATTTTGGTATCAGTTAGTTTTTCATATAATGGTGATGTAAGCAGAGTGGCCAGTGGAAGCGTGCTGGGCCCATCACCCAGAGCTCCGTGGATCGAAACCACGCTCTGCATTGTTATTGAAAAGTAGCATTTGCTATTTTGGTATCAGTTAGTTTTTCATATAATGGTGATGTAAGCAGAGTGGCGCAGTGGGAGCGTGCTGGGCCCATAACCCAGAGCTCCGTGGATCGAAACCACGCTCTGTTATGTTAATGTAAAGTAGCATTTGCTATTTTGGTATCAGTTAGTTTTCATATAACGGTGAGGTAAGCAGAGTGGCGCAGTGGAAGCGTGCTGGGCCCATAACCCTGAGGTTCGTGGATCGAAACCACGCTCTGCATTGTTATTGAAAAGTAGCATTTGCTATTTTGGTATCTGTTAGTTTTTCATATAATGGTGATGTAAGCAGAGTGGCCAGTGGAAGCGTGCTGGGCCCATCACCCAGAGCTCCGTGGATCGAAACCACGCTCTGCATTGTTATTGAAAAGTAGCATTTGCTATTTTGGTATCAGTTAGTTTTTCATATAATGGTGAGGTAAGCAGAGTGGCGCAGTGGAAGCGTGCTGGGCCCATAACCCAGAGGTCCGTGGATAGAAACCACGCTCTGCTAAATTAAAGTAAAATAGCACTTGCTATTTTGATAAAAGTTAGTTTGTTCATACTATGATCATGTAAGCAGAGTGGCGCAGTGGAAGCGTGCTGGGCCCATCACCAAGAGCTCCGTGGATCGAAACCACGCTCTGCATTGTTATTGAAAAGTAGCATTTGCTATTTTGGTATCAGTTAGTTTTTCATATAATGGTGATGTAAGCAGAGTGGCGCAGTGGGAGCGTGCTGGGCCCATAACCCAGAGCTCCGTGGATCGAAACCACGCTCTTTTATGTTAATGTAAAGTAGCATTTGCTATTTTGGTATCAGTTAGTTTTCATATAATGGTGAGGTAAGCAGAGTGGCGCAGTGGAAGCGTGCTGGGCCCATAACCCTGAGGTTCGTGGATCGAAACCACGATCTGCATTGTTATTGAAAAGTAGCATTTGCTATTTTGGTATCTGTTAGTTTTTCATATAATGGTGATGTAAGCAGAGTGGCGCAGTGGAAGCGTGCTGGGCCCATAACCCAGAGGTCCGTGGATCGAAACCACGCTCTGCTATGTTAATGCAAAGTAGCATTTTCAATTTTAGTATCAGTTAGTTTTTCATATAATGGTGATGTAAGCAGAGTGGCGCAGTGGAAACGTGCTGGGCCCATAACCCAGAGGTCCGTGGATCGAAACCGCGCTCTGCTATGTTAATGTAAAGTAGCATTTTCTATTTTAGTATCAGTTAGTTTTTCATATAATGGTGATGTAAGCAGAGTGGCGCAGTGGAAGCGTGCTGGGCCCATATCCCAGAGGTCCGTGGATCGAAACCACGCTCTGCTACGTTAATGTAAAGTATCATTTGCTATTATGGTATCAGTTAGTTTTTCATATAATGGTGATGTAAGCAGATTGGCGCAGTGGAAGCGTGCTGGGCCCGTAACCCAGAGGTCCGTGGATCGAAACCACGCTCTGCAATGTTAATGCGAAGTAGCATTTGCTATTTTGGTATCAGTTAGTTTTTCATATAATGGTGATGTAAGCAGAGTGGTGCAGTGGAAGCGTGCTGGGCCCATAACCCAGAGCTCCGTGGATCGAAACCACGCTCTGCTATGTTAATGCAAAGTAGCATTTGCTATTTTGTTATCAGTTAGTTTTTCATATAATGGTGATGTGAGCAGAGTGGCGCAGTGGAAGCGTTCTGGGCCCATAACCCAGAGGTCCGTGGATAGAAACCACGCTCTGCTATGTTAATGCAAAGTAGCATTTGCTATTTTGGTATCAGTTAGTTTTTCATATAATGGTGATGTAAGCAGAGTGGTGCAGTGGAAGCGTGCTGGGCCCATAACCCAGAGGTCCGTGGATAGAAACCACGCTCTGCAATGTTAATGCGAAGTAGCATTTGGTATTTTGGTATCAGTTAGTTTTTCATATAATGGTGATGTAAGCAGAGTGGTGCAGTGGAAGCGTGCTGGGCCCATAACTCAGAGCTCCGTGGATCGAAACCACGCTCTGCATTGTTATTGAAAAGTAGCATTTGCTATTTTGGTATCAGTAAGTTTTTCATATAATGGTGATGTAAGCAGAGTGGCGCAGTGGAAGCGTGCTGGGCCCATAACCCAGAGGTCCGTGGATAGAAACCACGCTCTGCTATGTTAATGCAAAGTTGCATTTGCTATTTTGGTATCAGTTAGTTTTTCATATAATGGTGAGGTAAGCAGAGTGGCGCAGTGGAAGCGTGCTGGGCCCATAACCCTGAGGTTCGTGGATCGAAACCACGCTCTGCATTGTTATTGAAAAGTAGCATTTGCTATTTTGGTATCAGTTAGTTTTTCATATAATGGTGATGTAAGCAGAGTGGCGCAGTGGGAGCGTGCTGGGCCCATAACCCAGAGCTCCGTGGATCGAAACCACGCTCTGTTATGTTAATGTAAAGTAGCGTTTGCTATTTTGGTATCTGTTAGTTTTTCATATAATGGTGAGGTAAGCAGAGTGGCGCAGTGGAAGCGTGCTGGGCCCATAACCCAGAGGTCCGTGCATCGAAACCAAGCTCTGCTATGTTAATGCAAAGTAGCATTTGCTATTTTGGTATCAGTTAGTTTTTCATATAATGGTGATGTAAGCAGAGTGGCCAGTGGAAGCGTGCTGGGCCCATCACCCAGAGCTCCGTGGATCGAAACCACGCTCTGCATTGTTATTGAAAAGTAGCATTTGCTATTTTGGTATCAGTTAGTTTTTCATATAATGGTGATGTAAGCAGAGTGGCGCAGTGGGAGCGTGCTGGGCCCATAACCCAGAGCTCCGTGGATCGAAACCAAGCTCTGTTATGTTAATGTAAAGTAGCATTTGCTATTTTGGTATCAGTTAGTTTTTCATATAATGGTGAGGTAAGCAGAGTGGCGCAGTGGAAGCGTGCTGGGCCCATAACCCAGAGGTCCGTGGATAGAAACCACGCTCTGCTAAATTAAAGTAAAATAGCACTTGCTATTTTGATAAAAGTTAGTTTGTTCATACTATGATCATGTACGCAGAGTGGCGCAGTGGAAGCGTGCTGGGCCCATAACCCAGAGGTCAGTGGATCGAAACCACGCTGTGCTATCTTAATGTAAAGTAGCATTTGCTATTTTGGTATCAGTTAGTTTTCATATAATGGTGAGATAAGCAGAGTGGCGCAGTGGAAGCGTGCTGGGCCCATAACCCTGAGGTTCGTGGATCGAAACCACGCTCTGCATTGTTATTGAAAAGTAGCATTTGCTATTTTGGTATCTGTTAGTTTTTCATATAATGGTGACGTAAGCAGAGTGGCGCAGTGGAAGCGTGCTGGGCCCATAACCCAGAGGTCCGTGGATCGAAACCACGCTCTGCTATGTTAATGCAAAGTAGCATTTTCAATTTTAGTATCAGTTAGTTTTTCATATAATGGTGATGTAAGCAGAGTGGCGCAGTGGAAACGTGCTGGGCCCATAACCCAGAGGTCCGTGGATCGAAACCGCGCTCTGCTATGTTAATGTAAAGTAGCATTTTCTATTTTAGTATCAGTTAGTTTTTCATATAATGGTGATGTAAGCAGAGTGGCGCAGTGGAAGCGTGCTGGGCCCATATCCCAGAGGTCCGTGGATCGAAACCACGCTCTGCTACGTTAATGTAAAGTATCATTTGCTATTATGGTATCAGTTAGTTTTTCATATAATGGTGATGTAAGCAGATTGGCGCAGTGGAAGCGTGCTGGGCCCGTAACCCAGAGGTCCGTGGATCGAAACCACGCTCTGCAATGTTAATGCAAAGTAGCATTTGCTATTTTGGTATCAGTTAGTTTTTCATATAATGGTGATGTAAGCAGAGTGGTGCAGTGGAAGCGTGCTGGGCCCATAACCCAGAGCTCCGTGGATCGAAACCACGCTCTGCTATGTTAATGCAAAGTAGCATTTGCTATTTTGTTATCAGTTAGTTTTTCATATAATGGTGATGTGAGCAGAGTGGCGCAGTGGAAGCGTTCTGGGCCCATAACCCAGAGGTCCGTGGATAGAAACCACGCTCTGCTATGTTAATGCAAAGTAGCATTTGCTATTTTGGTATCAGTTAGTTTTTCATATAATGGTGATGTAAGGAGAGTGGTGCAGTGGAAGCGTGCTGGGCCCATAACCCAGAGGTCCGTGGATAGAAACCACGCTCTGCATTGTTATTGAAAAGTAGCATTTGCTATTTTGGTATCAGTTAGTTTTTCATATAATGGTGATGTAAGCAGAGTGGCGCAGTGGGAGCGTGCTGGGCCCATAACCCAGAGCTCCGTGGATCGAAACCACGCTCTGTTATGTTAATGTAAAGTAGCATTTGCTATTTTGGTATCAGTTAGTTTTTCATATAATGGTGAGGTAAGCAGAGTGGCGCAGTGGAAGCGTGCTGGGCCCATAACCCAGAGGTCCGTTGATAGAAACCACGCTCTGCTAAATTAAAGTAAAATAGCACTTGCTATTTTGATAAAAGTTAGTTTGTTCATACTATGATCATGTAAGCAGAGTGGCGCAGTGGAAGCGTGCTGGGCCCATAACCCAGAGGTCCGTGGATCGAAACCACGCTGTGCTATGTTAATGTAAAGTAGCATTTGCTATTTTGGTATCAGTTAGTTTTCATATAATGGTGAGGTAAGCAGAGTGGCGCAGTGGAAGCGTGCTGGGCCCATAACCCTGAGGTTCGTGGATCGAAACCACGCTCTGCATTGTTATTGAAAAGTAGCATTTGCTATTTTGGTATCTGTTAGTTTTTCATATAATGGTGATGTAAGCAGAGTGGCGCAGTGGAAGCGTGCTGGGCCCATAACCCAGAGGTCCGTGGATCGAAACCACGCTCTGCTATGTTAATGCAAAGTAGCATTTTCAATTTTAGTATCAGTTAGTTTTTCATATAATGGTGATGTAAGCAGAGTGGCGCAGTGGAAACGTGCTGGGCCCATAACCCAGAGGTCCGTGGATCGAAACCGCGCTCTGCTATGTTAATGTAAAGTAGCATTTTCTATTTTAGTATCAGTTAGTTTTTCATATAATGGTGATGTAAGCAGAGTGGCGCAGTGGAAGCGTGCTGGGCCCATATCCCAGAGGTCCGTGGATCGAAACCACGCTCTGCTACGTTAATGTAAAGTATCATTTGCTATTATGGTATCAGTTAGTTTTTCATATAATGGTGATGTAAGCAGATTGGCGCAGTGGAAGCGTGCTGGGCCCGTAACCCAGAGGTCCGTGGATCGAAACCACGCTCTGCAATGTTAATGCAAAGTAGCATTTGCTATTTTGGTATCAGTTAGTTTTTCATATAATGGTGATGTAAGCAGAGTGGTGCAGTGGAAGCGTGCTGGGCCCATAACCCAGAGCTCCGTGGATCGAAACCACGCTCTGCTATGTTAATGCAAAGTAGCATTTGCTATTTTGTTATCAGTTAGTTTTTCATATAATGGTGATGTGAGCAGAGTGGCGCAGTGGAAGCGTTCTGGGCCCATAACCCAGAGGTCCGTGGATAGAAACCACGCTCTGCCATGTTAATGCAAAGTAGCATTTGCTATTTTGGTATCAGTTAGTTTTTCATATAATGGTGAGGTAAGCAGAGTGGCGCAGTGGAAGCGTGCTGGGCCCATAACCCAGAGCTCCGTGGATCGAAACCACGCTCTGTTATGTTAATGTAAAGTAGCATTTGCTATTTTGGTATCAGTTAGTTTTTCATATAATGGTGAGGTAAGCAGAGTGGCGCAGTGGAAGCGTGCTGGGCCCATAACCCAGAGGTCCGTTGATAGAAACCACGCTCTGCTAAATTAAAGTAAAATAGCACTTGCTATTTTGATAAAAGTTAGTTTGTTCATACTATGATCATGTAAGCAGAGTGGCGCAGTGGAAGCGTGCTGGGCCCATAACCCAGAGGTCCGTGGATCGAAACCACGCTGTGCTATGTTAATGTAAAGTAGCATTTGCTATTTTGGTATCAGTTAGTTTTCATATAATGGTGAGGTAAGCAGAGTGGCGCAGTGGAAGCGTGCTGGGCCCATAACCCTGAGGTTCGTGGATCGAAACCACGCTCTGCATTGTTATTGAAAAGTAGCATTTGCTATTTTGGTATCTGTTAGTTTTTCATATAATGGTGATGTAAGCAGAGTGGCGCAGTGGAAGCGTGCTGGGCCCATAACCCAGAGGTCCGTGGATCGAAACCACGCTCTGCTATGTTAATGCAAAGTAGCATTTTCAATTTTAGTATCAGTTAGTTTTTCATATAATGGTGATGTAAGCAGAGTGGCGCAGTGGAAACGTGCTGGGCCCATAACCCAGAGGTCCGTGGATCGAAACCGCGCTCTGCTATGTTAATGTAAAGTAGCATTTTCTATTTTAGTATCAGTTAGTTTTTCATATAATGGTGATGTAAGCAGAGTGGCGCAGTGGAAGCGTGCTGGGCCCATATCCCAGAGGTCCGTGGATCGAAACCACGCTCTGCTACGTTAATGTAAAGTATCATTTGCTATTATGGTATCAGTTAGTTTTTCATATAATGGTGATGTAAGCAGATTGGCGCAGTGGAAGCGTGCTGGGCCCGTAACCCAGAGGTCCGTGGATCGAAACCACGCTCTGCAATGTTAATGCAAAGTAGCATTTGCTATTTTGGTATCAGTTAGTTTTTCATATAATGGTGATGTAAGCAGAGTGGTGCAGTGGAAGCGTGCTGGGCCCATAACCCAGAGCTCCGTGGATCGAAACCACGCTCTGCTATGTTAATGCAAAGTAGCATTTGCTATTTTGTTATCAGTTAGTTTTTCATATAATGGTGATGTGAGCAGAGTGGCGCAGTGGAAGCGTTCTGGGCCCATAACCCAGAGGTCCGTGGATAGAAACCACGCTCTGCCATGTTAATGCAAAGTAGCATTTGCTATTTTGGTATCAGTTAGTTTTTCATATAATGGTGATGTAAGCAGAGTGGTGCAGTGGAAGCGTGCTGGGCCCATAACCCAGAGGTCCGTGGATAGAAACCACGCTCTGCAATGTTAATGCGAAGTAGCATTTGCTATTTTGGTATCAGTTAGTTTTTCATATAATGGTGATGTAAGCAGAGTGGTGCAGTGGAAGCGTGCTGGGCCCATAACCCAGAGCTCCGTGGATCGAAACCACGCTCTGCTATGTTAATGCAAAGTAGCATTTGCTATTTTGGTATCAGTTAGTTTTCATATAATGGTGAGGTAAGCAGAGTGGCGCAGTGGAAGCGTGCTGGGCCCATAACCCAGAGGTCCGTGGATAGAAACCACGCTCTGCTATGTTAATGCAAAGTTGCATTTGCTATTTTGGTATCAGTTAGTTTTTCATATAATGGTGAGGTAAGCAGAGTGGCGCAGTGGAAGCGTGCTGGGCCCATAACCCTGAGGTTCGTGGATCGAAACCACGCTCTGCATTGTTATTGAAAAGTAGCATTTGCTATTTTGGTATCAGTTAGTTTTTCATATAATGGTGATGTAAGCAGAGTGGCGCAGTGGGAGCGTGCTGGGCCCATAACCCAGAGCTCCGTGGATCGAAACCACGCTCTGTTATGTTAATGAAAAGTAGCATTTGCTATTTTGGTATCTGTTAGTTTTTCATATAATGGTGAGGTAAGCAGAGTGGCGCAGTGGAAGCGTGCTGGGCCCATAACCCAGAGGTCCATGCATCGAAACCAAGCTCTGCTATGTTAATGCAAAGTAGCATTTGCTATTTTGGTATCAGTTAGTTTTTCATATAATGGTGATGTAAGCAGAGTGGCCAGTGGAAGCGTGCTGGGCCCATCACCCTGAGCTCCGTGGATCGAAACCACGCTCTGCATTGTTATTGAAAAGTAGCATTTGCTATTTTGGTATCAGTTAGTTTTTCATATAATGGTGATGTAAGCAGAGTGGCGCAGTGGGAGCGTGCTGGGCCCATAACCCAGAGCTCCGTGGATCGAAACCACGCTCTGTTATGTTAATGTAAAGTAGCATTTGCTATTTTGGTATCAGTTAGTTTTTCATATAATGGTGAGGTAAGCAGAGTGGCGCAGTGGAAGCGTGCTGGGCCCATAACCCAGAGGTCCGTGGATAGAAACCACGCTCTGCTAAATTAAAGTAAAATAGCACTTGCTATTTTGATAAAAGTTAGTTTGTTCATACTATGATCATGTAAGCAGAGTGGCGCAGTGGAAGCGTGCTGGGCCCATAACCCAGAGGTCCGTGGATCGAAACCACGCTGTGCTATGTTAATGTAAAGTAGCATTTGCTATTTTGGTATCAGTTAGTTTTTCATATAATGGTGATGTAAGCAGAGTGGCGCAGTGGAAGCGTGCTGGGCCCATATCCCAGAGGTCCGTGGATCGAAACCACGCTCTGCTACGTTAATGTAAAGTATCATTTGCTATTATTGTATCAGTTAGTTTTTCATATAATGGTGATGTAAGCAGATTGGCGCAGTGGAAGCGTGCTGGGCCCGTAACCCAGAGGTCCGTGGATCGAAACCACGCTCTGCAATGTTAATGCAAAGTAGCATTTGCTATTTTGGTATCAGTTAGTTTTTCATATAATGGTGATGTAAGCAGAGTGGTGCAGTGGAAGCGTGCTGGGCCCATAACCCAGAGCTCCGTGGATCGAAACCACGCTCTGCTATGTTAATGCAAAGTAGCATTTGCTATTTTGTTATCAGTTAGTTTTTCATATAATGGTGATGTGAGCAGAGTGGCGCAGTGGAAGCGTTCTGGGCCCATAACCCAGAGGTCCGTGGATAGAAACCACGCTCTGCTATGTTAATGCGAAGTAGCATTTGCTATTTTGGTATCAGTTAGTTTTTCATATAATGGTGATGTAAGCAGAGTGGTGCAGTGGAAGCGTGCTGGGCCCATAACTCAGAGCTCCGTGGATCGAAACCACGCTCTGTTATGTTAATGTAAAGTAGCATTTGCTATTTTGGTATCAGTTAGTTTTTCATATAATGGTGATGTAAGCAGAGTGGCGCAGTGGAAGCGTGCTGGGCCCATAACCCAGAGGTCCGTGGATAGAAACCACGCTCTGCTATGTTAATGCAAAGTTGCATTTGCTATTTTGGTATCAGTTAGTTTTTCATATAATGGTGAGGTAAGCAGAGTGGCGCAGTGGAAGCGTGCTGGGCCCATAACCCTGAGGTTCGTGGATCGAAACCACGCTCTGCATTGTTATTGAAAAGTAGCATTTGCTATTTTGGTATCAGTTAGTTTTTCATATAATGGTGATGTAAGCAGAGTGGCGCAGTGGGAGCGTGCTGGGCCCATAACCCAGAGCTCCGTGGATCGAAACCACGCTCTGTTATGTTAATGAAAAGTAGCATTTGCTATTTTGGTATCTGTTAGTTTTTCATATAATGGTGAGGTAAGCAGAGTGGCGCAGTGGAAGCGTGCTGGGCCCATAACCCAGAGCTCCGTGGATCGAAACCACGCTCTGTTATGTTAATGTAAAGTAGCATTTGCTATTTTGGTATCAGTTAGTTTTTCATATAATGGTGAGGTAAGCAGAGTGGCGCAGTGGAAGCGTGCTGGGCCCATAACCCAGAGGTCCGTGGATAGAAACCACGCTCTGCTAAATTAAAGTAAAATAGCACTTGCTATTTTGATAAAAGTTAGTTTGTTCATACTATGATCATGTAAGCAGAGTGGCGCAGTGGATGCGTGCTGGGCCCATAACCCAGAGGTCCGTGGATCGAAACCACGCTGTGCTATGTTAATGTAAAGTAGCATTTGCTATTTTGGTATCAGTTAGTTTTTCATATAATGGTGATGTAAGCAGAGTGGCGCAGTGGAAGCGTGCTGGGCCCATAACCCAGAGGTCCGTGGATAGAAACCACGCTCTGCTATGTTAATGCAAAGTAGCATTTGCTATTTTGGTATCAGTTAGTTTTTCATATAATGGTGATGTAAGCAGAGTGGTGCAGTGGAAGCGTGCTGGGCCCATAACCCAGGGGTCCGTGGATAGAAACCACGCTCTGCAATGTTAATGCGAAGTAGCATTTGCTATTTTGGTATCAGTTAGTTTTTCATATAATGGTGATGTAAGCAGAGTGGTGCAGTGGAAGCGTGCTGGGCCCATAACTCAGAGCTCCGTGGATCGAAACCACGCTCTGTTATGTTAATGTAAAGTAGCATTTGCTATTTTGGTATCAGTTAGTTTTTCATATAATGGTGATGTAAGCAGAGTGGCGCAGTGGAAGCGTGCTGGGCCCATAACCCAGAGGTCCGTGGATAGAAACCACGCTCTGCTATGTTAATGCAAAGTTGCATTTGCTATTTTGGTATCAGTTAGTTTTTCATATAATGGTGAGGTAAGCAGAGTGGCGCAGTGGAAGCGTGCTGGGCCCATAACCCTGAGGTTCGTGGATCGAAACCACGCTCTGCATTGTTATTGAAAAGTAGCATTTGCTATTTTGGTATCAGTTAGTTTTTCATATAATGGTGATGTAAGCAGAGTGGCGCAGTGGGAGCGTGCTGGGCCCATAACCCAGAGCTCCGTGGATCGAAACCACGCTCTGTTATGTTAATGAAAAGTAGCATTTGCTATTTTGGTATCTGTTAGTTTTTCATATAATGGTGAGGTAAGCAGAGTGGCGCAGTGGAAGCGTGCTGGGCCCATAACCCAGAGGTCCGTGCATCGAAACCAAGCTCTGCTATGTTAATGCAAAGTAGCATTTGCTATTTTGGTATCAGTTAGTTTTTCATATAATGGTGATGTAAGCAGAGTGGCCAGTGGAAGCGTGCTGGGCCCATCACCCAGAGCTCCGTGGATCGAAACCACGCTCTGCATTGTTATTGAAAAGTAGCATTTGCTATTTTGGTATCAGTTAGTTTTTCATATAATGGTGATGTAAGCAGAGTGGCGCAGTGGGAGCGTGCTGGGCCCATAACCCAGAGCTCCGTGGATCGAAACCACGCTCTGTTATGTTAATGTAAAGTAGCATTTGCTATTTTGGTATCAGTTAGTTTTTCATATAATGGTGAGGTAAGCAGAGTGGCGCAGTGGAAGCGTGCTGGGCCCATAACCCAGAGGTCCGTGGATAGAAACCACGCTCTGCTAAATTAAAGTAAAATAGCACTTGCTATTTTGATAAAAGTTAGTTTGTTCATACTATGATCATGTAAGCAGAGTGGCGCAGTGGAAGCGTGCTGGGCCTATAACCCAGAGCTCCGTGGATCGAAACCACGCTCTGCTTTGTTAATGCAAAGTAGCATTTGCTATTTTGGTATCAGTTAGTTTTTCATATAATGGTGATGTAAGCAGAGTGGCCAGTGGAAGCGTGCTGGGCCCATAACCCAGAGGTCCGTGGATAGAAACCACGCTCTGCTAAATTAAAGTAAAATAGCACTTGCTATTTTGATATAAGTTAGTTTTTCATATAATGGTGAGGTAAGCAGAGTGGTGGCGCAGTGGAAGGGTGCTGGGCCCATAACCCAGAGGTCCGTGGATCGAAACCACGCTGTGCTATGTTAATGTAAAGTAGCATTTGCTGTTTTGGTATCTGTTAGTTTTTCATATAATGGTGATGTAAGCAGAGTGGCGCAGTGGAAGCGTGCTGGGCCCGTAACCCAGAGCTCCGTGGATCGAAACCACGCTCTGTTATGTTAATGTAAAGTAGCGTTTGCTATTTTGGTATCAGTTAGTTTTTCATATAATGGTGATGTAAGCAGAGTGGCGCAGTGGAAACGTGCTGGGCCCATAACCCAGAGGTCCGTGGATAGAAACCACGCTCTGCTATGTTAATGCAAAGTAGCATTTGCTATTTTGGTATCAGTTAGTTTTTCATATAATGGTGAGGTAAGCAGAGTGGCGCAGGGGAAGCGTGCTGGGCGCATAACCCAGAGCTCCGTGGATCGAAACCACGCTCTGTTATGTTAATGTAAAGTAGCATTTGCTATTTTGGTATCTGTTAGTTTTTCATATAATGGTGATGTAAGCAGAGTGGCGCAGTGGAAGCGTGCTGGGCCCATAACCCAGAGGTCGTGCATCGAAAAAACGCTCTGCTATGTTAATGGAAAGTAGCATTTTCTATTTTAGTATCAGTTAGTTTTTCATATAATGGTGATGTAAGCAGAGAGGCGCAGTGGAAGCGTGCTGGGCCCATATCCCAGAGGTCCGTGGATCGAAACCACGCTCTGCTATGTTAATGTAAAGTAGCATTTGCTGTTTTGGTATCTGTTAGTTTTTCATATAATGGTTATGTAAGCAGAGTGGCGCAGTGGAAGCGTGCTGGGCCTATAACCCAGAGCTCCGTGGATCGAAACCACGCTCTGATTTGTTAATGCAAAGTAGCATTTGCTATTTTGGTATCAGTTAGTTTTTCATATAATGGTGATGTAAGCAGAGTGGCCAGTGGAAGCGTGCTGGGCCCATAACCCAGAGGTCCGTGGATAGAAACCACGCTCTGCTAAATTAAAGTAAAATAGCACTTGCTATTTTGATATAAGTTAGTTTTTCATATAATGGTGAGGTAAGCAGAGTGGTGGCGCAGTGGAAGGGTGCTGGGCCCATAACCCAGAGGTCCGTGGATCGAAACCACGCTGTGCTATGTTAATGTAAAGTAGCATTTGCTGTTTTGGTATCTGTTAGTTTTTCATATAATGGTGATGTAAGCAGAGTGGCGCAGTGGAAGCGTGCTGGGCCCGTAACCCAGAGCTCCGTGGATCGAAACCACGCTCTGTTATGTTAATGTAAAGTAGCGTTTGCTATTTTGGTATCAGTTACTTTTTCATATAATGGTGATGTAAGCAGAGTGGCGCAGTGGAAACGTGCTGGGCCCATAACCCAGAGGTCCGTGGATAGAAACCACGCTCTGCTATGTTAATGCAAAGTAGCATTTGCTATTTTGGTATCAGTTAGTTTTTCATATAATGGTGAGGTAAGCAGAGTGGCGCAGGGGAAGCGTGCTGGGCCCATAACCCAGAGCTCCGTGGATCGAAACCACGCTCTGTTATGTTAATGTAAAGTAGCATTTGCTATTATGGTATCAGTTAGTTTTTCATATAATGGTGATGTAAGCAGAGTGGCGCAGTGGAAGCGTGCTGGGCGCATAACCCAGAGCTCCGTGGATCGAAACCACGCTCTGTTATGTTAATGTAAAGTAGCATTTGCTATTTTGGTATCTGTTAGTTTTTCATATAATGGTGATGTAAGCAGAGTGGCGCAGTGGAAGCGTGCTGGGCCCATAACCCAGAGGTCGTGCATCGAAAAAACGCTCTGCTATGTTAATGGAAAGTAGCATTTTCTATTTTAGTATCAGTTAGTTTTTCATATAATGGTGATGTAAGCAGAGAGGCGCAGTGGAAGCGTGCTGGGCCCATATCCCAGAGGTCCGTGGATCGAAACCACGCTCTGCTATGTTAATGTAAAGTAGCATTTGCTATTTTGGTATCAGTTAGTTTTTTATATAATGGTGATGTAAGCAGAGTGGCGCAGTGGAAGCGTGCTGGGCCCATAACCCAGAGGTCCGTGGATAGAAACCACGCTCTGCTATGTTAATGTAAAGTAGCATTTGCTATTATGGTATCAGTTAGTTTTTCATATAATGGTGATGTAAGCAGAGTGGCGCAGTGGACGCGTGCTGGGCCCATAACCCAGAGGTCCATGGATCGAAAACACGCTCTGCTATGTTATTGCAAAGTAGTATTTGCTATTTTGGTATCAGTTAGTTTTTCATATAATGGTGATGTAAGCAGAGTGGCGCAGTGGAAGCGTGCTGGGCCCATAACCCAGAGGTCCGTGGATCGAAACCACGCTCTGCTATGTTAATGCAAAGTAGCATTTGCTATTTTGGTATCAGTTAGTTTTTCATATAATGGTGATGTAAGCAGAGTGGCCACACTCTAAGAAAAAAGGTTCTACTTTGCCGAGAAAAGGGTTCTTAACGCTTGTCCCCTATTTTAAACCCTTTTTTGATCTACAAAGAACTCTTTGATATGAGTTCTCTATAAAGCCCTAAAGAGTTCATCTACGATCCGAGCTGGGGTTTTTCTTTGAACCAAGTTAGTTTCTTTTGGAACCGTATTAGGTTCCTCCCTGAATATTGTGGCGTGTGCATCAGAACCTTGTTCAGTTGTAATCGGGACCATGTGTAGTTTGACTGAGAACCGTGTTGAGTTCGACTCTGAACCCCGCTTCGTACGGCTAAGAATTGTATTGCGTCAAACCCAGAACCCGGTTTAGTTCGACCCAGAATCCTGTTTAGTTATAATCCGAACGCTGTGTAGTTCGACTCTGAACCCTATCGATTTTGCCTCTGAACCCTGTCGAATTAGCCTAAGAACTGTGTTGCAGTCAACCCAGAACCCGTGTAGGTCGACTCTGACTCCGGTTTAGTTCAAATCTGAACCTGATTTATTTTGACTCAGAACCCTCGTTTGTTTCAAATCCGTTGGAAATATATTATAGGGAGAGGGCAAACCCATTCTTGCCACGTCACAGGCTTATATCTCTTACCTCGATTCTATCCCCCTAACGGGGGAATTTCAGCATCGCGCCTACAAACGCTCCCCTAAGTAGAGGTATAAAATGACGTCGGATGTTCTTTCCCTCCTTCTTTCCCTCCCTGACAAACGCCCACTCCCTATAGCATATGACCACCTCATAGAGGTTCTTATTTTAACAGTGTTAGGTTGCAATCATGACAATGATATTCAATTTTTCTCTCTTGGTGACTCTTTAAAAACACTTCACCATGAAGTAGAAGTTTACACTATATATAAATGTAGTAAAGCTGAATTAAAGAGTAAACACCAAATTTGAAATATTAATATAAAATAATTTCTTGGAATATTGAAATGAAACAGAGCTTTATAGCTACAAAACTACTAAAGGAATCGTAATGCCAAAACATATTTAACATATTTTCATTTAATATTCAGCAATAAGAAAATGTTATGATTTTGTAAGAGATCAATTCATCCTACTCGCTTTATATTAACCTTGTGTTTCTATTTATATGTAATCTTCATTACTCGTTCTATATAAATTTTCACTTGTGCCGTTCCAAAGAAAAGAAGATTATCTTAAATAATTAAATAAATATAACTGATATTAATTTTTTTAATCGTCAGTATTTTACCTTAATTCTAGTTAAGCCGTTTTAAGAAACATTATTCTTAAAATGAATTTAAACATAGCTATTGTTGACGTTTGACTTCTAGCGTATAGCGTTTTCACAATTTTTGGAAATTTAGGGTATATAAAGCGATTCATTCACAAATGATAAAAATAAGAGCAATTGCGTTAGCATTTGGTGGAAGCCCTGCCATTGGGAGGCTAAACGTTTCTAGTAACCGTAGCCGATCGCGCGTACATCTTAACCCTAACGATGATAATGTAGTAGAAGCCAATGTTCCAGATTGGCGTGTATGTGGTATACACAGAAGACCAATGGTGTTGTCAGAAGCCAATAAGTACAGATTGGCGTGTATGTGGTATACACAGAAGACCAATGGTGTTGTCAGAAGCCAGTAAGTACAGATTTGCGTGTATGTGGTATATACCATACGAAAGACAAGTGTGGAGATAGCGTAATGAAGTTGAATTTTCCTAATTTCTGTTAACTGCGAACGCGGTCCGGAAATTGCGAACACGGTTGCTCTGATTTGCCAACTGCGAACGCGGTGATAGACAGACACACACACACAGACACGTCCACCCTTATACCTCTTCGTGACGTCATCGTCACTCGGAGAGGTAAAAACCTGTGTTAAGGGAAAATTCAAGTAATTTTATGAATTCCTCTAATTTGAAGACATTCTCTCTCTCCGAGAATTATTTCCCAATGACTTAAAAATCAAAATAACTATGAGTTCCTTCAAATATTTAGTATAAGGTAGTCCGAAGAATTATAAATTAATTTTGATTATTAAAATCTTTGGGATATTTTTGGAATGTTTCACTATGCAGGTAGAATTAATAGATGATTTCTCTCTTAACCCTTCACGATCTAAGTTCATATCGAAAAACCTTTAACTTAACAAGATGGCCCCGGCCATATTAACGTTTTGCCTTGGCTAGCTAAATTTATTGTAAGGTGACCCCGGCATATATACTTTACGGTTATTTTTTTTCTTTTAAATATCAAATATCATTCCAATTATGAATAAAAATAATCTAGCTTGATTTTGGGTTATAGATTATGAAACAAGTAAATAATCAACTTCTGTCCTATGAACTGGAACAATTTTCTTGATATTTTTGTTGCAAACCTAATATTTGTGGGATAATTGATGCGTTTGGGTACTAAAATTTTTCATTGATTGCACGCTAATAGCAATATGCAACAAGCGCTTAGATCTAGCCCCGAGTCATGTTCTCTTGAAACTTGACGCAATAGAAATGTAGTAATTTGCATAAGCCCTAAAGAACAACGCTAGACGGGACACGGAAACGGATGGTGGAGATAAAGAACAGAGAAAATCGTACTGAATAGAAGGCAGGCCCGATATATATTACCGCTAAAAACAACCTCATTCCTTTTTGTTTATGACGTACTAAGCGTTAATTAATCAGAGAAGCTGGAACCGAAAAAACTTACAAAAATCTCATAATATTTGTGCCAAAAAAGTTAATTTAAAAACAATTTTATATATTTTAATTTGGTATAAAACAATTTTAGAACTAAAAATGGGGTTGAAGGGAGGCCCAGCCTGCCAGCTAGGGTCGGACCAATACTTTTCCGAACCTCTAAAACGCGCGAAAGTAAAAACTTAGTGAGGAAATTTTTCTCAGGCTTACAGGATTGGCAACTTCTTATGTTCGACGGCAGCTTATTCAATATAGAATTTGTTCTAGCTTTGGTTCTCAGCACGACCCTGGTTCCTATACTGGAGTGATTTTGCGGTAATCTATAACCTAGTTTTAAGCGTGCTGACAACACACGAAAGAAATATTTCGAGACAAAAGACGAAAAAATACTGATATTTAGGATTTAAAATCTCGACGTTTTAAAAGAACTTTGACTGGTAGATGGGCCCTGATTAGTAGGAGATTCGAACACCAACTGCCTCTCTAGTAGAGGACTGCAAAGGCTTTGGGAAAACTCCAACTCCATAGAATGCCAAGGGACTCCCTCATTTTTGGTCGGAGTTGGAGTTGGGTAAAATAAACCATTTGGCTTTGGGTGGCTTTGGGAATATTATCTCTGAAATGGAACGGAGTCGGAAGGGAGTGGAAATATTACGAAAACTTCTACGGGAGTCTGTCGGGACTGGATTATTGTTGGATTCAGATTCCGCACCAAGAACGAAAAAAAAGTTTCACTAGTGCCACCGTGCGGAGAAAACGCGAAGCTTGATCTAGGGGAAAAAAAATGGCAGGCCTGAGACCTGTAGCATCAGCGGCAGTGTATGTGACGTTTAAACTAATAATTCAGTGCCAAATGAAAATTAGTACTCGAAATTTCTTGCAATGAATGAACCACAATTTTCAGAAGAGAATATTTTCAAAAATGGTAAGTGTTGAAAACCTAATCACCCTAATATTAACCAGATTAGTTATGTAAACTCTTAAGCCTTGGTCATAACATGAGTATAAAAATTGGTAATACTGTTTTGTTTTGTTTAGTACCTGTTGCTCTCTCTCTTGTCAAAATTGCTACGAGTATTACACATATTTTCCAAAAGATCCTACTGAAAAAATTCAAAAAGCTCTTCTGTCAAACTTTAAGGGAAATTAATTCACACAGTATGGAATTACAAACGAAAAAAAAAACACTTGTTGCTTTAAAAAAAGTCTAATTTAAAAGTACCGAAGAATGACTTTGAAGTCAACCCTTCTTATCAATTCTTGGGGTGTTACCCTGACGGAATAGTCAACGATAATTTGGTCGAAATGAAGTGTCCAGTCATTGGTGAAAAAGGAAACTTAGAAACAGTCCTCAAGAAAACTCCTTACGTAATCAAGAAGGACGGAACATTTTCTTTGAAACCCTAACAAATGTATTATGGGCAAGTGCAACTTAGTTTGGCCCTTTTCGGACTTCAAAGTTGTCATTTTGGAATTTATTCTAAACTGGAAGATGACTGTTTTGTTATTGATGTGCCTAAAGACCAAAAATTTATTAACAATCTTTTACCAAGATTATAAATTACTTATTTTAAAAGGTTTTTTTTGCTTATTTTAATTACTACATTCCAAATTATTTGAAATGGAATGAAAAGGACGGGTTGTAATGGCGCAAATAAGGCTGAAGAGATATTTTTAAGTTCCTTAAAATGTGATAGAATCTTACAAATTTATTAAATAAAATTGTTTTACAAAATTTCAGGAGTCTTGGGTTCATTATTTATTTGCATTTTTTTTCACGGGTTTTAACAAGCTTGGGAACTGCGTAAGAGTTAATTTAAAATGATTTGAGGTCTGAACTTTACTTATTCCAAACAAAGCTGAGAGAGCGGTGAATGAAATCAAATGCCAAGTTTTAGTTTCATGAGTGTCAAAAAATACCCTATCTCGAGACTCTTGGCCCTCTTTACCTTATTTGTCCATGAAAAAGGGGTATGAATTTACTGTTAATATTTTTAATGATCGCATCAAATAGACCAGTACTTTGTAATCCTGTTAATGAAATTATAGAGGTGGCATTCAATATTCCATTAGAAGCATTAACATAACATGTATGATTTTCCAAGGTGTTGACCATAATGCATTTACAGGGTTGCCACGGAATATTCAAAACCAAATTCCCTGACTTTTCCAGGTTTTCCCTGACCTTTTTCTGAGATTTACCCTGACCTTTTAGGCCGAAAGTGTAAATGTTTACAGCACGTTTTAAGTGCTTATAATTAAATAAAGTCTCTACATTTAAGTTTTCCAATGTATTTTTCACACCAAAACGATTAAGAAACATTTTTCACCAAAATGATTAAGAAACATTTTAACTATAAATAACAGTCTGGTAGATTTCTTTAGAGAGCATTAACTTTAGAAAAACAATTCTAGACATTTTTTAGGATTGCTCTAGAGTTTTCTGTGTTAAGAGAGGATGAGAAACTTTCAATACTCTTTCAATAAAGACTTATCCCCAGAAATTTTACCTACTAAAATAAAATTCCCTAACTTTTCCCTGACCTCTTTGGCCCATTTTCAAAATCCCTGACTTTTCCTGGTTTTCCCTGACCCGTGGCAACCCTGATTTATCATTGGGGTTTGGAGTGGTGCATTTGTCGGTCGTAGTTTCCTCGGTAGTTTGTTGAACAGCATCAATCCCCAATCTTTCAGCTAGAATTTCTGCGTCTGCTGGTCCATTTATTCCAGCTGTTTCACTTGCATGCAAAGTTGGAGATTGTGCTGATTCCTTTTTTTTCAGTCTTTCCAATCTCCTATTAGCCTTTGTGAGGTCTGTTTTGCCTGTTCTCCGTTTGGGGTTTCCACCCCTCATGTTAGACCGATCCGGCTGGGGGATCGCCCCCCTTGCTCGAAAATAGACCCACCTAGTTTGGAATGTGGTCGAGCAAGAGGTTTTTGGGAAATAACGAAAGAGAGGGTTGAAAAATTGAAAAACATTCTAGAAAAGCGCGCCCGCTCGTAAAGACGTTCCTTCTACCTGAAAACATGGTCAACTGGTAAGATGTGTTATCTTGTACATTAAAGACTATTTTTTGACTACATCTGGCTTGAATAACTATTGGTAAGGCCTACGGTATTTACGGGGTAGTAAAAGTAGACCTTACACCTTGAACTTTTGTTGATCATGTTTCCTTAACGGGAGTTTTTTGGAAGGAACAGCCAAGGGTCTAAGTCTGGGAGGGTAACTTAACTTATCTACAATAATAACTCTTATTATAATTGGTTTTAAATTAATATTATACGCTTAAAACATACCTGAATGTTTATATTTCGGTTGAAGGCGGTAATCCTCTAATTTAAAGGGATAGAATCGATCTTTTGACTACTAATGAAAAGTAGGGGTGTGCGAATACCACTTTTTGGGTATCGAACCGGTTATCGAATACCAAAAAATTTTCCTTATCAAATACCGAATCGAATAGTTTATTCCAAATCGAATACCGAATAGTTGGGCCTTGGTAATTTTTTTCCTTCCCGATTAATCGCGAATAGTTAAGCCTAGAAACCGCGAATATTTAACCCTAATATTCGCGAATACTAGGCCAACTATTCGCGGTTCATCGGGTAGTAACCCTAATATTCGCCAATAGTCAATACAAAGCAAGGAGAAGAACATTTAGAAGCTCCTAAATTTCAAAATACCTCTCCTCATTGGTGGTCAAGTATTTCTTAAAATTTTCCTATTCACTTGCTGGTAGTTTTTGATGGGGACAAATAAAATTGGGATGATATTTTTTAAAATAAGGTGGGTCTCTCTAGTGCCAAGGACCTAAATTTATGGTAGTCGAACTTTAACCGAATAGCCAGTTCGGTATTCGATATTCGAATCGAATAGTGAAAATGGGCTTATCGAATACCGAATCGAATTATTCGGTTCGGTATTCGATTGAAACGGTTAACCGCACACCTCTAATGAAAAGTTTTCATTTTTTTAAATCAGATAGAACCTAAAATTACGTTTTCAAAAATACATAGATATTGATAGTTTTAATAACTTAACTATTAATTTTTAAAAGTATTAGTTTTCTGGGCCGCTCCGATCACTGCTCCCTCTACAGGCGTTTGCAAAAACACGAGCGAAAAAACTAAATTACCCCCGCCACCCTCCTCTCACACGGAAATATGGTAGATTTACTCCTAAAAGTAGTTTTCATACTATTCTGCATTTTCGCCAAATTAATATAACTCATTTCGATACGGGGATGCTTTGAAAGTTATAAAGGAAGGTAAATAGTTTCACTGTAATTTTGGTGTTCAAAGTAATAGTTTTACTATGTTTAATTACAATTAAAAATATGTTAAAGCTTAGATTAGGGCCATTAGGCTAAAATATGGCCATACCATTATTATACATGGAAGCTAAGCCTTTGCCAAAATAGCGCAAAAATGTGGTGTTTTGGACATTACCTGTAACAATTTTGACAAATCTCTATCATCCTTACTCTACAACGTAACCGAGAGTTAAGAGAACAAAGGATAATAAACATGAAAAATCAGAATTATGTTTACAAAGGTCTTCTCAAATATGCGCCGCTCCCCCAGTGATAGTGAAAGTGAAAAGCTACTACACAGTGGTCTAGAGCTCCCTTAATTCTCCTATTTCCAAACAACCACTGAATCAAGAGACATTTGCAACGTCATAGTGTGAAAAACAAGTTGGGCGGTATTTCGCGGCTAGTTTGAATTTCAAAATATCTAACGTACTTTTCTTAATTTTAAACGTTTTAATTCGATTTTTTTCTTGGCACACATAATTTTAGGCACATTTTTTTACCTAAAACTGCCCTCATCTTGTACTAGTCGGAAAACATTGAACCTATCCCTTTAAAATGAAGGGAGCAGACAACCATGGACTTGGTGTGTGGTTTACCCATTTTTAAAGCTATATCCCATTGTTTCGACAATTTAACGTCGCGTGGAAATTTACACCCATACACGCTGCAGTATCTAACCATTGTTTAATTACGTTTAAATAAACTGCAAAACTGACAAAAAGTTAAAAACTAGCCTAATTATCGTTGAGCAGATAGTTGAGTTGTTGATTTAATTTTATAATTATCTTTTAGCAATTCAATTTAATTAACTTTAATTTAACCATGAGTATGTTGATTGCGTTTGTCATTAATGGTATCGCCGGGATTAAGTTACATTTAAACACCTGATTAAACTATCTAATCATCGATCATCCGTTAAGCCTTGGACCTTGCAATAGGAGCCTAGAGGCAGAGAGAAGTCGAGCCCTGTTTATGACATCTCATATTGCCCTCTATTGAATCTCTCAACAACTATCGTTAAATTTATTACTTAAATAATATAATTTTTGTTTAAATATAATAATCATATTAGCTAATTATAATTATTTAACTTTAAATGAGTATGTTTCATTGATTTAAATCACATTGCTAAAAATTATTGGCGGGCGCTAGGCAGTCATTCACTCTACTCTCTCTCCTCTCCCACTTACAAAATCCAGCTGCAGCTGGTTGGCGCGCGTTGGGAAGGGGAGGGTGGATGGGGGATCCACATACTTCTACCTCTCTCTCTACTCTACAGTCTAACTTAACTCACGTTTTGTACTAAGCGAGCGTGGGTCAGTTGGTAGAGTCACGGAGTAAGGCGCCTTCACTGGCGTCTAGTATGGATCGGCACGTCGCAGGTTCGAGGCCCCGCACCGACAGAAAAATAATTTCAATTGAAATAAAATACGTTACGCCTCCTATGAGGTGTAATGTGAGCTACGGGTAAATTTCAAGTTGAAAATTCGCGGGAAATTTAAAATTCGAAATGTTCATTTATGACAAAATTCATCAGGTCACAACATTTCCAGCCAGCCGACCAGCAGAGGGCGGAACAATCGTTCTCCAGCTCTAAAGAGCGGCAAAACGAAAAACACACCATATGAGGAAAAAAGTGTTAAGTAAAGCCCAAAGGTGTTTATCCCCACCATTCAAACAGTTTTATGTTAAACAACAATGCGATTCGGAATTGATTCGGTTAAAAACGGTTGTGTAATCGTGTCCAATGCGTTGGCAACGGTTGT
This sequence comes from Phalangium opilio, assembly GCF_054372755.1. NCBI lineage: Eukaryota > Metazoa > Arthropoda > Arachnida > Opiliones > Phalangiidae > Phalangium > Phalangium opilio. The sequence continues at coordinate 5,207,898 of NW_028324186.1, read as the reverse complement.
GCAAGCTCGTGTAAACGCGGCTTATATTTCCGTTTAAAAACATTTCAATAAGGGTCAATTAACACCGTGCCGTTTTTCTAAGCACCCATTGATAGAACACCTTCCAACTGAAACAAAAAACCCTGCAGATTAAAGCACACCTGGAAGAGTTAATAAAACCTAAAGGTGTTTCTAAGTACCAGTGAATCGCCATTTCCTTTAAAAAATACCTAAAAAGAGTCAACTAGCACGTTTTTACGGAGAAAGTACCATCCCAGTTACTAAAAAACACTCTAAAAAACACCCATAAAACACCTTTTTTTCAAACAGTGTTCTTTCACGAACCTTTAAGGATCTTTCAAGAGCCCGTATTTTTTTCATGAACCCTCAAGGATCTATCAAGAACCAAAATGTTCTTTCACGAACCCTCAAGGATCTATCGAGAACCTGAATGTTCTCTCACGAACCGTGATGGCTCTCGCAAAGAACCGAAATGTTCTTTCAAGAACGTTCAAGGATCTTTCAAGAACCCGAATGTTCTTTCAAGAACCTTCAAGGATCTATTAAAACCCCACACGTTAATACAAGAACCCTTTTAATTAGATACGATCTGCTAAGAACCTTCCTGTTCTACTGTGAACCTTCATCCACGTCTGGGAACCTGTAGCGTTCCAACCAGAACGTAAGAGTTCTATTGAAAACCCTCGAAGAACCCCTTTTTTTTTACAGTGTAATTTACTGCATGATTCAGAATCTTAAGAAATTATCTAGTTTCATCCAAATTCTAAAATTGATTTCATATGGAATTATTTTACATTTCAATTTAATATGTTTATATAATAAATTCGAGTTTGTTATACCTTAGGAGATTTAATAATTTTCAACAAAAAAATTTTAAAAATCATGAAGAAAAGGGTCCCAAAATAGAATGTAAAACCTCAACACCAAAAACATTTTCGATTGATTTTTAAGTCTAATGAATTTAGAAGATAGAAGAAATACCTGGCTTGATTAAGTGTGATATTCATCTAAAGCAAGAGCACGAAAACATGTAGGAAAAAAGGTCCCATATCAAATGTAAAAACTAAATTAAAACACAAAGTGTGATTTATTCTCAATTTAGAAAAACAGATGTATATCTGGATTACGATTCTTACGTAGTGTATTACTTGATAACTTAAGAAATTATCTAGATTAATAGAAACTAAAAAAACATGAAAAATCTTTGGAACTAGGGTTGCCACTGCGGATTTAAAAAGCCAAATTGAATTTTGTATTTTTTTCAAAGAAAATTGTATATATCAAAAATGATAGGTAAATTTTAGTGCGTTGTACGACACCTTAATAAGAAATATAATGAAAAACCGTTAGAAAAGAGGTCCTAATACCGGATGAAGAAAGTCATAATGAAACAAAAAATTGTATGTATTGTAAATTTTAATTAAATAGGTAGATACCAAAAATTCATCGTACTTGCGATACCCTAAACCATACGAAGCTCACGTGTTTTAATCGAAAAAAATTATGGAAAAACGTTAGAACGAGGGGCCACATAGCAGATGTAAAAATTGAAAATTACATACAATATGGGATGAATTATACATTTCAATTAAAAAGGTATATATCAAAAACTCAAGTCTATAGATAATTCTTTTAAATCGAACTTATTGTTTAGGTTTAAGTTGAACCTGGTCCTTGGTCACCCTCAAAACATCCCTCATTTTTATAATGGGCACCATAGTGTCAGCCTATTGTCCAATTCTGAGATTGCCTATACCTTTGATGGCTCGTTTGACGTGCGTTTGTAAGTTTCGATAGAAATGTATCCCTTAACATCTTTGGGTGGGACTACACTCTTAATTTGAAGCGGTTCCTCGGAATCCACATAAGCAATAAACTTCCTCATTAATAGTAATACTGTCAATTTTTCTTTCCCAATTTTGCATAATTTCGATCATTGACTCCAGGAGGTAATGGTTGTTGAGTAATTTCATCAGAGAGCTCAATATCTCCATTTGGAATTTTAAGAATTTTCATCAAACGCAAAAAAACTTCCAAAGTCATTAAGAAAAAGGGTCCCAAAATCTAATTTAAAAACTCACACCAAAAACATCTTGGATTGATTTTTAAGTCTAATGAATTAGGAAGATGCGAAAAAAATACGTATTTTGTATGTATATGTATTATTATGTATAATTTTCATCTAAAGCAAAGACCACAAAAAGCTGTAGGAAGTGAAATCCCCACATCGAACGTAAAAATTCAAATAAAACACAAAACGAGATATATTCTCTATTACAAATAAATGAATCTCTGATTACGATTATAATTTATAATTATTTAATACGTTAAGAAATTATCTAGACTCATCGAAACTAAAAAACATGAAAAACCAGGTATATATCAAAGGTATGAGGGTAATTTTTGTGCGTTATGCGATACCTTAGGAATATGACTAATTTGAATCAAAAACATAGGTTATTGAAAACCGTTCCAGATCATAAATTTGGGGCTGTTAAAAAGGTGTAAACTATAGCTGTTTTAAGAATAGTTGGCTGAACCTTCTCTGAACCTAGACTACATTTGACTGCAGACTCATCCCGCAAATTATTTAGCTAAAAATCGATCTGCATTTTTCTGCTAAAGTTGACTAAGAGGTGCACTACAGCTGCTAGTTCAGCTTAACTGACTTATATCTAGCTGCAAAAGTAGCCATATAGCTGCAGGTATTAAAATTCTGTAAATTGAATGTTTCTTTGGACCATTTTCAAGTTATCGCTGTTAGATGGTTGGAAAAGCTTTGCAAATAAGTCAAATTGATGATACTACAACATGACTGAAATCAAACTGTAATGGTAGCCCATGTGATATGCCATAATATAGATGCACTCAAGCTCAGTAGGAAGGAGTTTGCAAATCTCATTGACTGGAATAACAACAAATACATCTGTAATAAAATAAATTAAAATAAGATGCTGTATCTTAAAAACAGACTTTATGAAGCTGTGCTAAATTTCTGCACGTAATATCTGTCAGCCAATTAAAATGATCGGTATAGGGGCAAAAATAGGTTAAATTATATAAAGTTTTTTAATTAAAGCTTATCACTATAAAGACACTTCTGTTGATGAGGAATTATTAGTGTCATTGTTTCTTAAAATTAATATACGCCTTTAAAAAACCTATCACCTATTCTTGTAACGATATTGTGAAAACCTTTATATTTTTGAATATTTTCTTTACTTTGTAAATAGTCTCTCTTTATCCTCGCTGACCCCCCCCCCAAAAACAAACTTCCAATAGATACGCTAAACTCTAGAATTCAATAGGTTGGTTTTTTCCGTAGCTAAAAATAAGTGCACGTGTTTGCGAGAGAGGGCATCGGACCTCACCTTTTAGAAGGCAAAATGACAGCAACTGAGGAGAGAAACTCATTGGAAAATAACCAAGGGGCCCCGCTGAGTCAAAAAGAGAGATTATGATTTTAAACCCTTTTTTACCACTTCACTCTAAAATCTTGTATGAGAAAGACCTAGCTACTCTAGGCAATGAAATAAATTTAGTTGTTTTTTGTTAAACTCTGGACTCTTACTTTAGTTTAGGGTTGTAAGTCGGAAAATTTCCCGCGGAAAATTTTCCGCTCGGAAAATTTTCCGGAAAATGACCGAGCTATATTTTTCCGGAAAATTTTCCGTATTTTTCCGCTACCGGTTTTTCAATTAAAAAGTTAAAACTTTAAAATTTTTCAATTGCCTTTCTTTTCAAAACATTCATTATTTTGTTTTAGGTGAATTCGGAGGGGTAAAAAATTGTCCAAGGGCACAGAGTCTAGTGACCCCTATTTTCTATAGGAAAAGCTCACTCATTTGCTATCGCTTGCATGCATAGGGTTACTGTTTGCTCTTATGACGGTATAAGGCGTTAGAGAGTCGAGACCTAACCGTTAAGAGACCCAAGTGAAACTAAAATTATCAGGCATAAAGGATAGTGATAGTCTGCGTCATTGTAAGGGAAACGAGGTGTTATGTTGTTAATATTATTAAGTTTGTTAACCCTGTTTAAAGTCACATATTATGGGAAAATCAACCACTAATATTTGGTGTTACTTTAATAGATCTACTAAATATGGCAAAATAACTGGAGAATGTTTTAAATTTTTAAAAGTTAGATAAATTGATTCAAAGCTCACAAAATTGCTAGTTTTATATTTTTCCGATTAGCGGAAAATTTTCCGCTAAGAGGAAAATTTTCCGGAAAAGTTTCCGGAAACTTTTCCGCGTTTTATTTTTCCGGAAAATTTACAACCCTACTTTAGTTGTTAAAACTCGTCCTTTCATACTCGAACCAACTCTTGGTTTAGTGATTTTATTATATCTTAGAAACCTTGTTTTTCAGTCGGCAAGGTTTTAGTGTCTAATTAGCTCTCCCCCTTCAAATGAACTATTTCTCCCCCACAACTTCTATATGATCTTGCGTCTTTTCGTTTACATGAAAGCCCTGAAAGGGATAGAATAACTATAACGGTGCTTCCAATGGGGCTTCAGTGATTTGCTGTAAGTGAGTTGCAAAAGGGCTGTAAGTAGACTGCAGTTTGGATGGAGATACCTGTCAGTGGTCTTCAGCCGCTTTGGTTTATTGCATGTTTAAGTGCACTTGTACCAACGTGTATTACTTAATGTAGATCATTGTTACATGGAATACTGCAGTGCCCTAAGAATCCTGCAGAACAGACAAGTTTTCATTACATTCATTCATCCCATCTTAACCGGGCACTGGGTTTATAGTAAGGATTATTCTCCTTAAGTGAACTGGCAGTAGAAAGAGCTTCGGGGTGTTACACCTTATTAGAAAGCTATCATAGGTGGTGTTTGAACGTTTAAACTTTAATTCTGATATCAGAACAGTAAATTTTTCCTTCTCATTCTAGAACATTTAAACTTTACCTCTATTATTAGAACATTAACAGAATATGGTTTAAAGACGCAAAATTAACGATATATAGTTTAAAATCGGTACATTTCTGAATCATATTCTGAAAGCAGAACATTAGTTAAAGGGTCTGATAGTAGAACATAACGGTTCCATGTCTAATTCCAGAACATTGTTGGTTTAATCTAGCTTTATGGACAAAATCATTTATGGATAATTTTGACTAAATCGATTTTCAAACCATAATACACCTAAATTTAAACTATTACTGGTATGATGTTTTAGTTTAAACCATGAAGAGACCATTTTTAAACCTCTAGTTTCTACAGTGTGTAGCGAACTGAAAGTGGGCTGGACCGATCATTAAGTAGAAAAGTAAATCATATTATAAATTTATGTTAAGAAACTGTATAAATTGTACAATATATAAATTGCATAGACTTTCCATTAAGGTATTTTAGAAAACAGTAGAATCACAATTCCAACGCCTTTACAAGATTTTCTTTAATAGAAAATTAGCAAAAATCGTATAGAAAGTTGTGGAAAATAAGTTAAAATAATTTATAAAATTTCTATAAAATATGCTTATAGAATATTAACTTAACACTTACAGAAAAACACATGGTTTCTGTTTTATATAAAATCTATAAAATGAAGATATAGAAAGTTTATAGATAAGTCTATAGATATATCAATTGGAATAGAGCCCCTTACGCAATACACTCTATTGAATTTTATATATTTTTATGGAAATTTCATAGAACATTTTCGTACGGGAAATAGTCAGTGAGAGGGCTTCAACTGGACTACAATTAGCAGAGACAGCGCTGACCCCGATTCTGCTATATTTTTGTAAGCTGGTTACCGAGTTGCAGTTTTTTTATATATATTGGATTCATTGCTGCACTATTACTGCCTGATAGCCCAAGTGCAGCGAAGAAGACAATTATTCTGGCTTTTTTTGGTAAGGCTCGTATCCTTTTTGCAAGCCCACATTTGACTGGTGTAAATATTACTTCCACTTTTGTGCATAGAAAAAAATATAAAATAATTGGAGTTTTATTTTTACTTTTACTTTTGGCCCGTTTTGGGTATAGAAAAATACGATTGAATTGAATTATCAATGCGATTGTCAGTTCACGTAAGTACTTTTAATAAGTGATAAAAGGATTCAAGTGTATTTATAGTCTAAAAAGTCTATCTGTTATATTTACGACTTAATAGTGTTCTTTCCTAAGGAGAGTAATTGAATGTATAAAACGATAGCATTGAAAATTAAGAGCTAAAATTGAAAGTCGTTAAGGCTCGCCATAGAAATTTAAGGCGCGATAAAAGCCCGAAACCAGATTTTCAACATGCAGCTCGAAAAGCAAAAAATCAAGGCTCGCACTGCCCTTATATACAGGGTGTTTCTGATAAGTCTGCCATAAATCAAGGGGCGTGTTCTTTGGGTCAAACTGAGTGGAAAGTGTCAAAGAACATGGGGTGTACAAGAATTTGCAACGAAGATATGGCCCCCCAAACATTGGCCCCTAAAACAAGAAAATATTCGAAAACGTAGACTAAAACAAATTCAGCCTTATCAACTTGTTTAGAAATAATGAGACAATTTCAATAGTTTCCCTCTAACATCGTTATTGAACTTTCACCTGGCAGAAGTGTATTAAATGAGTAGAAGTATGCCTACTCTAGTAAAGTAAATTCAAAGTATCATGGTACCTTTCGGTTGGTATTACTTTTATTCTTAACAAGTTAACATGGACGTTACAGGTATTGTTCAAAATGTCCACCAACGGCGTTAAGACAAACATGAACCCGTCTTTCGAAAGATTCTTGGACATGTTGGAAGATTCCTGGCATGTTCCTGATTGTTTGACAACCTTCAATAATTCGTCTTCGCAAGTCTTCCTCATCACGGACTTCATTCTTGTACACGATGTCTTTGAGATGACCCCAAAGATAGAAATCGCACGGATTTAAATCCGGAGATCTGGCTGGCCACGCAACTGGTCCTCCACGCCCAATCCACCTCAAATTAAACGTAGCATTAAGATGTTCTCTAACAGCACGGCTGAAATGTGGGGGTGCCCCGTCGTGCATAAACCACATGTCACGAAGTAATGCTAACGGTATGTCCTCGAGTAGTTCAGGTAAAGTGTCTCTTAAGAACGTGAGATATGCTTCACCATTTGGTCTGGTGGAAGAAAATGCGGACCTAGTAAATGATTACCGACAATGCCGCACCATACGTTTAAAGAAAATTGCTGTTGGTGACTTCTAACACTAGTTGCGTATGGATTTAATTGGCGCCATTCGTGGTGGTTGTGATAGTTCAGAATTCCATCCCGGGAAAAATGTGCCTCGTCGGTTACTAAAAGGACCCGTGGAAATTGATTGTCCTCTACTCTGGCCAAAAACCACTCGCAAAAGTCGATGCGTCTTGGATAATCTGCCGGGTTAAGAGCTTGCACCTTTTGAATATGATACGGGTGAAACTGATGTCCGCGGAGAATTCGCCAGACCAAAACGTGATTAACATGTAATTGTCGTCCAACTTGTCTGGTACTTGTCGAGGGGTCCTCATCGAACGTGGCAAGGACGTCTTCCTCGATTTCCTCCATGTCTTCTGGAATGTCTCGCTCTCGAACGTTTTTGGGTTGTACTTGTCCGATGTCCCTCAATTCATTCTTGTACACGATGTCAAAAAAATCTTTGAGATGACCCCAAAGACTTTTTAGCAAACCACCGTTTATTGTTTACGTTTGTGAATAAAAAACAATGCTGACAGTCATGACGCAAACGTAAAAACTAAACGGTGGTTTGCTATAAAGTAACGCGATGTTGTTGATAACGTCACAGTATCACTTCGAACGAACGTGTGGTAGTACAGTATGGCGTATACCAATGCAGAATATGCAGACATGCATCTCATGTATGGACTGGCGCAGGGCAATTCAGTGGAAGTACAGCGGCGATACCAGGAACAATTTCCGCAACGACGCATACCAAATCGTCGTACGTTCGAGGCTGTTGACAGGCGCTTGAGGGACATCGGACAAGTACAACCCAACAACGTTCGAGAGCGAGACATTCCAGAAGACATGGAGGAAATCGAGGAAGACGTCCTTGCCATGTTCGATGAGGACCCCTCGACAAGTACCAGACAAGTTGGACGACAATTACATGTTAATCACGTTTTGGTCTGGCGAATTCTCCGCGGACATCAGTTTCACCCGTATCATATTCAAAAGGTGCAAGCTCTTAACCCGGCAGATTATCCAAGACGCATCGACTTTTGCGAGTGGTTTTTGGCCAGAGTAGAGGACAATCAATTTCCACGGGTCCTTTTAGTAACCGACGAGGCACATTTTTCCCGGGATGGAATTCTGAACTATCACAACCACCACGAATGGCGCCAATTAAACCCACACGCAACTAGTGTTAGAAGTCACCAACAGCAATTTTCTTTAAACGTATGGTGCGGCATTGTCGGTAATCATTTACTAGGTCCGCATTTTCTTCCACCCAGACCAAATGGTGAAGCATATCTCACGTTCTTAAGAGACACTTTACCTGAACTACTCGAGGACATACCGTTAGCATTACTTCGTGACATGTGGTTTATGCACGACGGGGCACTGCCACATTTCAGCCGTGCTGTTAGAGAACATCTTAATGCTACGTTTAATTTGAGGTGGATTGGGCGTGGAGGACCAGTTGCGTGGCCAGCCAGATCTCCGGATTTAAATCCGTGCGATTTCTATCTTTGGGGTCATCTCAAAGACATCGTGTACAAGAATGAAGTCCGTGATGAGGAAGACTTGCGAAGACGAATTATTTAAGGTTGTCAAACAATCAGGAACATGCCAGGAATCTTCCAACATGTCCAAGAATCTTTCGAAAGACGGGTTCATGTTTGTCTTAACGCCGTTGGTGGACATTTTGAACAATACCTGTAACGTCCATGTTAACATGTTAAGAATAAAAGTAATACCAACCGAAAGGTACCATGATACTTTGAATTTACTTTACTAGAGTAGGCATACTTCTACTCATTTAATACACTTCTGCCAGGTGAAAGTTCAATAACGATGTTAGAGGGAAACTATTGAAATTGTCTCATTATTTCTAAACAAGTTGATAAGGCTGAATTTGTTTTAGTCTACATATTCGAATATTTTCTTGTTTTAGGGGCCAATGTTTGGGGGGCCATATCTTCGTTGCAAATTCTTGTACACCCCATGTTCTTTGACACTTTCCACTCAGTTTGACCCAAAGAACACGCCCCTTGATTTATGGCAGACTTATCAGAAACACCCTGTATAATGCATTATATATCAAAAATCTTAGTTACGACACCTTACCAAGTTTACTATTATTCAACCAAAAGAAAAATTATGAAAAAGCGTTAAACAGAAAATTTTATTTATCACAAATTTCAAGTAAACAGGTAGACATCAAAAATACAAAGCTATTGCTACTGCGTTATACGAAAACTTAAGGAATGGTATTATTTCCTCCTAAAGCAAAAAACATGAAAAACCGTTGGATCAAGGGTCCCCACAAAGGATGTGAAAATCCAAAATTAGACACAAAATGGAGTAAATTATAATTTTCAATTAAAAAGTATATATTAAAAATTTTAGATACGACACCTTACGAAGTTTACTATTCACCAGAAAAATAGTGTAAAATGGGTGATATTAAAATTACAATTCAACAGGGATATATCGAAAATTGATTTTATTAGAGAGTATATACTGCCGTATACGCCAGTAAATATACGCCAGTTCGCTGACGTATATTCACTGGCGTATACGGCAGTGGGTGTGGCGGATGGGAGGGGGGGTTCATTGTTCCCCCTCTTTTTATTCTTCTCTCTAGGCGGTGGCAGTCTGCAGGCAGGGGAGGGGCGCATTGCTATGGGGGGGGGAATTGATAACGTCACGTATCACGTGATGGTGTTGGCGGGAATTTTGAACTTATTTTATAGTGTATTGGTATGACGTCACGTAATTTATTGGTGTTGAAGGCGCACAGTGTCCATAGTGGTATTATTTCGGTGTATTTTTAGGATATTGTGTCTATTTAAGATATAATTTACGGGTAATTCTATAGGTTCATTATGCCCTTGCTACACCCAACCTTCCCGCAATGTTATTCTTTGTTTGATTTTGAGGTCTCTGCATGTATGCTTATGCTTATGTTATCCTAAAGAACTAGTTTTGATTGAGATAAGGTTTACGTAGTTTATTGAAAATTAAGCTACGGCTCGGTTCTACGGTGCTCATGTTTTGTATTGTTATTATTTGGTGTATCTTTAGGGTATTGTGTTCATTTAGGGCATGATTTATATAGGTTCAGTAGGCCCTTTCTACACATACCCGTCTAGTACTGTTATTCTTTGTATGATTTCGAGGTCCCTCCATGTATGCTTATGTCATACTAAAGAACTAGTTTTAATTGAAATATGTTTACATTGCAAAAGGGTACAAATTAAGTTACGACGCGGTACTACAGTAGGGTGTTATAGTTAGTAAACGAAATACAGGGTTAAAACAATAATACTATTTAATACCATAAACGTGGTATTACGGGCGTTTTTGCACAATTTAGTAGTTGATTAGAAGCTAAAATGAAGCAGTACTGCTAAAACATCATAAATAAAATTTGATTCACATTAGTTTTAATACGAATTTGGACAATAAGTACAATTACTTGAGTTAAAACGAAATACAGGGTTAAAACAATAATACAATTTAATATCATAAAAGGGGAATTACGACATTTAGTGCACAATTTTACAGTAGATTAATAAGTATAACTACAGATAGTTAGTTAAAATAAACAAGTACTACTATAAAACCTCATCAGAAAATTACACTAGTTTTGATACTATTAGGGAGAATAAGTACGATACTAAGTGACTAAAATACAAAAGCTTATGGTACTGTAGATCCTGAAAAATATAGGTTTAGGCTATTGTAAGCTTATTCTATGGTAGATCGTGGTAGGTTTATGCTAGGCTTATTCTATGGTAGATCTTGAAAGATATGCTTATGCTAGGTTATTCCATGGTAGATTTGGGTAGGTTTATGTTATATTAGATCTTGAAAGATAGGTTTATGCTAGGTTTATTCTTAGTAAATGCTGAAAAATATAGTCTTATGCTGGGTTATTCTATGGTAGATCCTGAAAAAGATAGGCTTATGCTAAGTTATTCTATGTTAGATCCTGAATGATTGATCTATGCTAGGTTATTCTACGGTAGGTCCTGAAACACAGGTTTATGCTAGGTTATTTTAGTTTTATAGGCGGAAGAATCAGAGGTTGTATTAGGTTTAGAACATTGAACACTACTGAAATACGCATGAATACTGATTAAAATACTAGCATTTATGTAATACCATCTAAAAAACACCAATTTTACCATGAACCAGTGACTTATTAGAAATTAATACCGATTTTTTATACGTATATTACTAAAATACACATGAATATTGATTAAAATACTCGCACTTATATAACACTACTTAAAAAACAACAATTTTACCATGCACAAGTGGCTTATTAGAAACTAATACTGAACTTAATACAGATAATACTAAACTACAAGGTGTTTATATAAAATACATGCAAAAGGTATAGCTGACTTCTACTAAAATATACATGAATATTGATTAAAATACTGGCATTTACTTAAAACTACCTTAAAAAACACCAATTTTACCCTGCACAAGTGGCTTATTAGAAACTGATACTGAGTTTCATACGAATAATACTAAACTACAAAGGATTTATATAAAATACATGCAAAAGTTATAGCTGAATACTGCTTAAAATACACATGAATATTGATTAAAATACTAGCATTTATATAACACCACCTAAAAAAATCACGGTGGGCCGTGTCTGAGGGGTGGGTGTTGTGTAGCGGAGGAGATACATTATTTCTTACTAACCTTTTCACCAACCTTTTAGTCCAGAATTCGGAATTGAAATTACTCTTTAAAGCTTCCAAAATCCTCTTTCACCCAACCACCAGGTGTAAGTTGTATGACATTAAGGGGGAGGAGGTGGGGTCGAACTTGGTTCATAACAAAAGAATTTATCCCAATCTGTTTTACTTGTACGTAAACACGTTCAGACGTGTCTTAATGGCTTTGGGGGCATGGTCGAACCAGTTGTATTGTTATCATTAGAATTTATTTTGTCCTTTCTTTAATTGGACCACCCATCAGGTTTTATGACATTACAAGGGGGGCGAGGGTGAACCTTTATCCCCATCTGTTTTTTATTTATAAGTAAACACGTTTAGACGTATCTTAAGGGCTTTGGGGTGGTGGTCGTACCATTTGTATTGAATCAATGGAATTTATATTTGGAGTGATTTATAACTCACACAAATGTGTTATGTCCAAGTTTATGTCATTGAGCGCGGCGGTGACACATCCTACAATGGGGTTCAAACATTTAATTGATTACAGGTGGTTGCCCTGAGGGCATTAAACGGACAAGTCTCAACAAGTTTAAGATGTTTCCGTTGCGTTAACAGAAAGGCAATAGATCATTAAATCGAAACATTAACCTAATACGTACTATATTTATCAAAATTATCGGCAACGTAATCAAAAATCTGTGGAAAACGTAAAACGGTAATGAAAGAAGCATCATTCATAACTCATTTTGTGTTAGAAGTAAAAAACAATCGAAACGTTTTTGATCAACTACCTTACAATTTGACCGATACCAAAACGATCATTTCAAATTCCTAAAATCCCATAGGAATACATGGGGAAATGAATAATCCACCGAAACGAAAACAGTCATGTACATTGCATTTAAGAAACGAGTCATTTGAAAAAATATTTCAATTGTTAAAAACGTTTTGATAAATTTTAGCTAAATTTATCAAAATTACTCTATGTTTCACCAAAAACACTTTTGATTTAGCAAAATTCCACCAATTTTATTCTATTTAAATAAAAATTTATTACCTCTTGACCCCCCCTCTTAGCAGAAACTAGTATAACAATCTTTTACTATAACAAAGACTAAGTTAATTAAGTATTTCTTGGGAAACGTCAATCAATTCGAGCACGAGTATTGTATATGTTTACAATGCCGAATCATTTACATAGTTTCACACTAGAATTTCACTGCTATTTACAATGTTCTAGGGAAAAACACATATTTTAACTAAAACTTTAGAAAAGACATACATCCCAATATACTAAAGCAGAATATAGGACCAGCGCAAAGTTCAAAGTACAACACAGAGTGTCATTTAGCTAATGTCAGTGCATGAATCGTGGATTTCTAGCAATAGAAAGAAATATTGTACGCAACATTTTTCTAACATATAAAAAATGCTTATTTGGGTTTCCTAATTTCCCCAAAGAATTGCATACAAAATTTGAAAAAGTACTGACTTCAGTTAATCCAACTCACTTTGTTTCTTTAGTTGCCTTAAAATGACGAAACGAGTCATTTGAAAAACCGTTCACATGACTAAAATCGTTGCGATGATTTTCGCAATATTTATCAAAATGATTTGATGAAAAGCATATTTTCATTTATTTCAGAATCATTAATTTCAATACATAACTAGATGGTGTTGCAGACTTAAGGAATTTAATTCTCTATACCTCAAAATTAGCTTTACTCTTATCGTTGCAATTTATTTATTTATTTATTTAACAAGGCTCGAGGGATAGGGTCGTGAATCCGCCAGGGCTTGGGTACGACCCCCCCCCTTCCATGGCACAATACGAGAGTATATACAGACGGGGAATATTACAAACAGAAACGTACAAATGAAATAACAAAAGAGAGAAATCTTACGAAATGGTTAAGTTTAAACATTCAATTACGTCATTAAAAATGTTCCTTAATAATACATTTGAATATCATGGAAAATACTGGTTTTTACACCAATAGTTACAAAATTTGACGCCTGCTTTGACTAAATTTAATATGGTAACACTAGTATTAGGGTCGCTTATTATTGAGATGTTCAGACTTTAGGGTGGTGCTTTCCTCGATTGTTGTCTGATGCTCATAGATTTTTTAGTTACATTGGAATTTGTCCTTTCTTTAATTTAACCACCCACCTGGTTTTATGAGGGTTAGGGGGAAGAGGTCGAACTTGATCCATAACAAAAGGATTTATCCCCATCCGTTTTTATTTTTACTATAAAGACGTGTCTTAATGGGTTTAGGGGCATGGCCGAACAATTTGTGTTGTTATGAATGGAATTTATTTTGTGATTTATTGCTTTGTTAGTTGGTGACTCTTCCTACCATGAAACATTTGATTCGAGGGGTTTGCCTTGAAGGCATTATCCTGACAAGTCTCTACATGTTTAAGATATTTTTGGTGCGCTAACCGAAACCAGGAAAATATATGAGTATTTTGCCAGAACTATAGACTAGGAGACTAATTTCGTTCTTTTTTTAAAGGAAATAACGCTCTTTTATCATCTTTAACGTAGCAAATAATGTATCAAAGCTATCCTAAATACTCCATTTTACCTTCAATCTGGCAGCTAAATCAAAAACTTTCAGTGCTTACTTCTCAAATAAACGCTGTATCAATCTAGGATTAATCAAAACATTTGTTAAAAAAAGAGTACTTTTTTTAACCTTTTTATCGCAACCATACAATATATTGTGATTTTCCCCTCTCGATGAAGTCTCTTAAACCGATCTTAAATAGTTGGGGGTTCAACATTGTTAACAAGTTGGCGGGTGTATCTTATTATTTCTTGTCAGATATTTACGCCTATACAGAACTTTGACGAGATTAAGATTGATTTTGTAGAAAAATCATGCTCAAATCCTTGTTTGTTTCAGTCATTCTCACAAAGTCTCTGATTTTTTAGTGAGGTTAACAGGTTTATTTAAGTAGGGTTTACAAATAAACGTTAGAAGACGAAACGTTGTGTGCCGTTTTTATTACTGAATGATAAGAGAAATCCCTTGATTCTATCGACCCCATGATACGAGTTAACATTTTTAAAATTAAGGGCTTCAAAGCCTTAATCCCTCGTTAGACGGACAGTGACCTTTTTAGAATAACTAGCCTAATATTTGTACCAAACCATTACAATTTTATTTTGGAGCACTAGAATTCTTTGTCCATATAGGACCAAATTGCTCTGGGTTTAGCTTCCTTTATTTACAAACCTTTCACAATCAATTGTGTCCTTTTTTCAAGGTACTACAGTCAATCGCTATATTAGTAAGTAGCGAAAATTATCATTGTACTGTGAAATTAACCCAAAATTAACCCAATCAATCTCAATTATTATACGCATTTACGCCTTTTGTTATGCGAGTTTTGTATACACATCGGTGCAGAAAGGATTTAATGTTCTAATCCTGCGAAAGACGCCTAATGTTTACTATTCGACTTGTTTTAAAAATTTCATTCCGTTGATAAACCTTTTCATAACGAATACTAGCTCAGTTGGCACTGTCTCTTCTTCAAAAGTTTCGAAATTTGGCTTTAGTCGCATAAGAAATTAAGACTTATGTTATATTTAAGTGTTTAGTTGCAACCGGGCTGATGAAATATTTTATTACCTATTCCGTAAACACGTTCAGGCAAGGGCTTTAGGAGGTGGTTGAGCAGTGCTATTGCATTGTTATCATTGGAATTCATTTTGTGATTTATTTATTTTTTAATTGAGTAGGCGACAAATCGACATCTCTCCTACACAATCATACTGTGATTCATGACCGTAAGAAACTATCTGGTCATAGGTTAACTTAAGGTAGAACTTTTTTGAAAAGTGTACAATGGTTTTTATGACCTATTAGGGAAATTCGGAACCTTATTATTTAACAGACGTGAAGATAACAAAGGATATTGTCACAATTGAGAATCTCTAGAAACGCTTTACGCACCCTGTTTTTTAATTGATTTATTACAAGTATTGGCCCTTATTTGCGGTGTTTGTAACAAAAATCTATTTATAGGCCACTCTTTTCTTGACAATTTTTTTGACATAAAGTAAATCCAACGTTATAAAATTGGTAAACTATTAACAGGCATGGGTCCGAAATGCATTGTGTGAAAACATCTGGTGACTGATGGGATCAGGTAATAAAGGCTATCGCTAAATTATTGAGGAATGTGGGCGTGTCTATTAAGAAATTTCGTTAGCTCAAGGTAGCATTTTTTGGAAAATATACAATGGTTTTTATGACCTGTTAGAAAAATTCGGAACGTTATTATTTATCAGACTTGAAGATAATAAAGGATATTTTCACAATTGAAAATCACTAGAAACTTTTTACACACCATGCTTTTTTATTTTATTACCCCAATAAAATTGTCTCTTATTTGCAGTGTTTATAACAAAATTCTTTATAGGCCGCTCTTTTGTTGATAATTTATTTGACATAAAGCAAATCCAATGTTCTTTAGTTTGTAAACTATTAACAAGCGTGTGTCAGAAATGCATTGAGAGCAAAACATCTGGTGACTGGTAAGCAATAAATCAGGCTATTGTTAAAGTATTGAGAAATTTAGTATAAAAGCGGCTGAGGAAATGATCAAAATACACAGTCGATCTTCAAACACCGAAAGATAAACATGGATCCTGAAACTCTTAGTACAACTTTGAACGAACTGAATATAAATAGACCTAGGCCATTACGTTTAATATATGAGTTTTACCTATGCGCCTATCTGCGAATAGATCCGTTGTACGGACCTCAGACTCTACCACAACTCGTATTACATGGTGGCTTAAACGCTATTCAAGCTTGCCTCGACTTACTCGAGTATATGAAAACAGTTGCTCGAACACCAGAGGACTGTAATACCTTAGAAGAATTGGAAAACCTAAGGGATCTAATGCCTAGTCCCTTAAGAACTCAATATGTAGATCGCCTGGCGAAACGACAAGAAGAAATTGAACGGGGTATACACGAAGAAGCACTAATCACAAACTTCAACAACTCACAATATGACAAAGAGATAGCCGAGTTTTTAGACCGAACGGATCCAGGACCACCCGTAGAGGAGATACTATTGAACGATTCCTTACCTAGGGAAAACGGTTCTACAGAGGCGATTTCTGACGATGATATCGACGTACAATGGGGAGGAGGAGAAACGGACCAGCCCGCACCTATTGACAACGTACCCTCTTGCGAGATACTAGGACAAAGTGAGAAATTTTACAAACATTTTAACATGTATGGTCGAGAGGTAGTTCTTAGAGTTACTGCAGATCCCGTCGCTAGTATTTGTACCGTAACCAAATGCATCCTTAGCAAGTACAGACCTACAGACCATGTCCAAATTACTTTAAAGAGTGCGGCAAATATTTGTAGGTCCGAACTAGAATTATCCTTTAGACGATTAGATCAAGTCGACCCCAATATTCTTTTCGACCAGCTTAGTGTTACGTTATATGATGACGAAATGGAAGCATTTTTTCTAGGTCCTGTTAAAATGATTTTTAGCATTGTACGACTGCCGGAGGGTAATACCCTCGCTGCAGCCCGAGGCATTAAACCTTTCAATCTTTACTGTAGAGATAGGCGAGGTATTGTACGTATAGTCAATTCTGATAACCTGTGTTTAGCCCGATCGCTTAGTGTGGCTATAAATCATAGAAATTATGCTAATGATACAACCGAAGCTCTAAAGATCCGTTACGAAGCTATATCTAGGGCAAGACCAGGAAATAAAGCGCAAAAAGAAGCTGCTTTAGAACTATGTTATAAGGCAGGAGTAAGGGCTAGTGAGTGTGGAACTGCCGAATCGTTTCAAAAGTTCAAAATTTATTTAAGTCAATATTCGATTTTCGTATACAAATTCGAAAATAGCGTCCCTGTTTTGATTTTCGGCGAAAATGATCCCGATGATACTAGGCCCCGCCTCTTTTTATTGAATGAAAATAACCATTATAATGTTATTACAAAATTAAGACCACTTTTCAATCACGACCTATTCTGCGAAAAATGCCTCCTACCCTATTGGCGAATACAGTCACATAAATGTAATGACTTTTGTTTTAGTTGCATGAGACCCACTATTTGCCAAGGCCCCCCTATAGCTTGTGGGTCTTGTTTACGGAAATTCTTAGGCGACGATTGCTATCAAAGACACTTCGAAACTTCTAGCAATAAAAAGTCGCTATGTGAACGCCTTTTTCACTGTAAAGACTGTTTAAATATTATCGATTTTTCCCGAAGAACTGAGACGCATATGTGTGGGGAGATATTTTGTCAGATCTGTAAGAAATACCAACCGAGCAATCACTTATGTTATATCCAGGTTATCAAAGATAAACCCCTGAAAGTGTCCTCTGTTAAGAAGCCTAGACCCAATCAGCCTAACCTTATGTATATTTTCTTTGACGTAGAATGTATACAAACGAAGGTGTGTCAGGAAAGGTCAGGTGCCTATGAACACCAGGCTATCCTGTTAGTTAGCATAACAGTCTGTGAGCATTGCGTAGATGAAACATCCCTAAATTTTAAATGCATTGTGTGTAGTCAGTTTGGTAAGCGTAAACAACGCTTTTCAGGCGGAAATCCCATAGCTTTATTTTTAGATTATTTAATGCAATTACACGATGTCAGGAACGTCATCATACTGTCTCACTATGGCAGTAATTATGATAATCAATTAATAATTAGAGAAATCATTAATAGGGATGAAAAATTCGTTCCATCTTTGAAAATTAACGGAACTCGAATATTAGAAATGAAATTGTTTAACCTGCTATTTCTGGATTCTTATAATTTCATCCCTGTAGCCTTAGCAAAGTTTCCAGCTACTTTTGGTATACCTGATGCAGCCAAAGGGTATTTTCCACATTTTTTATTCAATGTAATAGAACATAATTTTGATGTTAATAATCAAAGCGAAACCAACTATGTTATAGAAAGTAATCTGCCCCCTATCGAAGCTTATGGTTGTCAATATTTTACAAGGAAGAATTTAGATACCTTCTTAAAATGGCATAGCTCAGAAGATAGTAAAGGTCGCGATTTCGACTTCTTGAAGGAACTCAATTATTATTGTGAGAACGACACAATTTTACTATTCCTAAGATGTTTAACTTTCCGTACACTACTGCTTAAAGTAACAGGCGTTGATCCATTTAATTGCGGCGCAATTACTCTTCCTGGCGTGTGCTCTCACGTGTTTCGCCGAAATTATCTTAAACCCGATACTATAGGCATCATACCGGCAAACTATTATAGACTTAGTGAAAATCAGTCAATAGGGGCTATAGAGTGGCTTGAGTGGACCGCACACAAACGAAATATATCTATCCAATCCTCCTTTCGAGGTAAAGAAACCAGAATCCAAAAGTAGACGGTTTTTGCGAAATCAACCAGGAAATATTCGAATACTGGGGGTGTTTCTATCATGGGTGCAAAATACATTTTCCTTTAAACAGAAACAAGGCTTTGCATGGAGACCCTGCTCAGACTTTGAACTCTAGATATTTTAGTAGCATTCATTTGTTAGCTAAATTAGAATCCCTCAATTATAAAGTAAATATCAAATGGGAGTGCGAATGGCAGAATGAAAAAGCGAATAAACCAGAAATAATAGAGTTTTTAAAATGTCATGACATTAAGCCTAAAATAGTAAAAAGATTGGACCCTCGCGAGGCATTCTTCGGAGGAAGATGTTGCGCTACAAAATTATACCATAAAACAACAGGATCAGAGCGTATTCATTACGTCGATTTCACGAGTTTATACCCTTTCATTAACAAAACCACCAAGATACCTATAGGACATCCCGAAATCATACTAGACAACTTTCCTGATGTATTTTCGTTTGATGGACTTCTTAAATGTGACGTCTTACCGGCGCCAAACCCAATTCATCCTGTCTTGCCTGCTCGTATTAATGGAAAATTAACATTTCCATTATGCTACACCTGTTGTAAAACCCAGTTTCAAGGTGATTGCGAACATACTCCTGAAAAAAGAGAATTGCGAGGCACATGGGTAGTCGACGAGTTACGTCATGCAGTAGAGAATGGTTACACAATCACACGAATGTACGAGGCTTGGTCATACAAAGTCACACAGTACGATCCCAAAACAAAACAGGGAGGACTGTTTAAAGATTACGTTAATACCTTTTTAGAGTATAAAACCCAAGCTATTGGCTTCCCGCCGGATTGTCAGACTCAAGAAGATAAGGAGAACTATGTCAAAAGTTTCAAAGACGAAGAGGGCGTCGAACTAGATATCACTAAAGTAGAGAAAAATGAAGGCCTGAGATGCCTTAGCAAACTTATGCTCAACTCTTTTTGGGGTAAATTCGGCCAAAAAACAAGACACACCTCTACCGAAATAATCAAAGATGCTTGCCGATTATACGGATTAATACTAAATCCGGATATAGAGGTTAAAAGTCTACTAACAATCAACGAAAACACAGTACTAGTAAAATACGAACACATTCTCGAAAATGAGATCGTACACAAACACACAAACGTAGTTATCACTTGTTTCACAACAGCTATGGCACGATTACATTTACTAAAACATCTTGAAAAGGTCGGTGACCTTTGTTTTTATTATGACACGGATAGTTTAGTGTACCTCTCACCAGATGGCACTCATTTGCTACCCACTGGCGATTATTTAGGGGAGCTCAAAAATGAATTAGAATCTTATGGACAGGATTCCTATATTTGTGAATGGGGGAGTGCTGGACCCAAGAACTCTTCTATGGACATTCTCGACCCTAAAACGGGCAAAAAAACTAACATTATCAAAGTTAAAGGCTTTTATTTAAACGCCTCTACTGAAAATTATATAAATTTTGAAACTATGAAGAAACTACTGGGAGTAAACAATGAAGGTGAACCTCTACTGAACTCGGTTCAAGTGCCTATTGGCCCACAAATCAGACGTCTGCAAGATCACACTCTGATCACTATCGATCAGGCCAAAACATATCAGGTCGTAGTGGATAAAGTTAGAATAATATCTGACTATAAAACTACCCCCTACGGTTATATTAACTAGAATCGTTGACATTTTCCACATAAGTTACTTGTGTATATTTCGATAGCTGCTTTTAATTAGTATCTCAAGTATTATTTATAGTAATATTAACGTATTTCAACTATTAACATGTAACAATATTTTAAAGAATACGCATCATTTTTGGTAATATTTTTGCATTTAGTAAGCTTTTTTTTAATTAGTATATGTTAGCACTTTAGTTTAAAAATTAGTATACTTATTGTATAAGTGTAATTTTTATTTTTTGATGATAATTATAGTAACGTTTTTTTTTATTAATATTTCCATATTTTTATCCTTAATCGTATATCAGTAATTAATCGTGTATAAAAAAATATATTTTTTCGTCAATCCTATGAACATTTTAGTTTAATAACTAGCCTAATATTTGTACTAAAATCATATAATAACCATTGTAGTTTTTTACGAGTATTGTAGGTACATGTTTATGTCAATACATTTGCTTAATCATCGTGAAATGTAGTATTTCTATATTTTCTATGAAGGTACATGGGTATATATGTACTTAATAATCTCTTGTGTAGTAATATTGTTCTTTTTTCTATGAAGGTATATGTCAATATAGGTGCTTAATCATCTCGTAATATACGTATAAAAGTACGATTTTTTTGAAGTAGTATTAATTTTACATTTTAGTAAATTTGTTTGTTATCAAAACCATTGTAATTCGTATTTTTTGATGTTTTTTAGTAGTGATTGCGCATTTTAACTGTATATCAATATTTTAGCGCGTATGAAAAAATATATCGTTCAGTCAATCCTATGAGAATTTTTAATTTAAATACTAGTATTGTGCTTATTTACCTTGTATTCTATGTAATTCGTATTTTCTGATGTTTTATTAGTAATATTTCGCATTTTAACTCAAGTAATTGTACTTATTCTCCAAATTTGTATTAAAACTAATGTGAATCAAATTTTATTTATGATGTTTTAGCAGTACTGCTTCATTTTAGCTTCTAATCAACTACTAAATTGTGCAAAAACTCCCGTAATACCACGTTTATGGTATTAAATTGTATTATTGTTTTTCGTTTACTAACTATAACACCCTACTGTAGTACCGCGTCGTAACTTAATTTGTACCCTTTTGCAATGTAAACATATCTCAATTAAAACTAGTTCTTTAGTATGACATAAGCATACATGGAGGGACCTCGAAATCATACAAAGAATAACAGTACTAGACGGGTATGTGTAGAAAGGGCCTACTGAACCTATATAAATCATGCCCTAAATGAACACAATACCCTAAAGATACACCAAATAATAACAATACAAAACATGAGCACCGTAGAACCGAGCCGTAGCTTAATTTTCAATAAACTACGTAAACCTTATCTCAATCAAAACTAGTTCTTTAGGATAACATAAGCATAAGCATACATGCAGAGACCTCAAAATCAAACAAAGAATAACATTGCGGGAAGGTTGGGTGTAGCAAGGGCATAATGAACCTATAGAATTACCCGTAAATTATATCTTAAATAGACACAATATCCTAAAAATACACCGAAATAATACCACTATGGACACTGTGCGCCTTCAACACCAATAAATTACGTGACGTCATACCAATACACTATAAAATAAGTTCAAAATTCTTGCCAACACCATCACGTGATACGTGACGTTATCAATTCCCCCCCCCATAGCAATGCGCCCCTCCCCTGCCTGCAGACTGCCACCGCCTAGAGAGAAGAATAAAAAGAGGGGGAATAATGAACCCCCCTCCCATCCGCCACACCCACTGCCGTATACGCCAGTGAATATACGTCAGCGAACTGGCGTATATTTACTGGCGTATACGGCAGTATATACTCTCTTTTATTTACTTACAAAGACTACTAAAAGGGCCGGATTAAGCAATTTTGCATCCGGGGGGCGAGATAGTGTGCGCCCCCTTAAGTCGGTAAAAACGGAACAGCAAATGTCCCTAAGGGGGAATAGTTAAACTCAATGCGCCCCCAACAAGCCTTGCGCCCGGGGGCCAGTGCCCCTTGCCCCCCTCCTTAATCCGGCCCCGACTACTAATATTCATCATTAAGAAAAATGATGAAAAACCGTTTGAAAACGGAAATAAAAGTTTAAAGTTAAAGAAAAATGAGATGTATTATGCATTTCAATAAAAGAGATAGATAATAATAATAGTAATATAAGCTTTGTCTACGAACGGATTTCCACACTAAGCCTTTGGCTTATTTACAGGTGGGTCCCTTTACAACGCATAGAGCGGTGATGGCTAGCCCCTTTGCCACAGCTAACCTACAGCGCCTTATACTAACTATTACCAGGGCCGGATTAAGGGGGGGGCAGAGGGGGCACCTGCCCTCGGGCGCCAGCCAAATAGGGGCGCCCAAAAAGTCTGGTGATAACCGAATCTGAGCGATTGTTTTATTAAATTTTCGAAAAACTCAAAAACATGACGTTAGTTTTGAATGATTACGGACTGTTTTCCATTTTTAAATAGCGTGAGCGTATGAAAAGCTTTGAATTTCGATGGTTGTCTATCGTGATTCGTATTACGTGTATAGGCTACATTCTTGCTTAGAGAAAGAAAGAGATTAGAAGTAGTTTTTGACTTTTATTCCCACGCTTTTAACCCATTTGCTTAGGATCCACTATTAGTCTATTTTCGCCTACTCTCCCACAGTTTCCATTTCCCAACTTTCCATCCTGTTCCCACGCTACTGTTGCTACAGAAGATATTGAACCCGATCTTGGACATGAACTATTCCAGTATAAAGGATTACTTTCTTCTTTATTAGAAGAATTTAACACTGGTCACCAAAATGCACCAAATGCTCAAGATCTGTTAACGATATTAAAAGACAAGAAGTTAGAGTGTATATTTCCCAAGGTCGAAATAGACTTACGGATATATCTTTGCTTACCTTGTTCAAAGTGTTCTGGAGAGAGGTCTTTTTCGACTCTTAAAAGAGTTAAAAACTACCTACGCTCGACAATTTCTCAGGAAAGACTCAATTCCTTAGGTATATTAGCTATCGAGACCGATTTATTAAACAGGGTTCATACAACTTCAGGAAAACAAATTTCCCTGAGTTTTACAGGTTTCTCCCGTATATGGAGTATCCTATGGAGCAAATGTTAACCAAGGGGGGGAAATAGGACTATAACATACTCATATCTCTAATATAACCAGAGTTATGAGCCTCCAAAGTACAGTGTAATGTTACTCCTATGGAGAAAATGTTCTGGAACAATTTGCTTAATTACTCGGCTCCTGATTGACGCAAATTTCCCTGAATTTTACTAAAAATTCCAAATTTCCCTGAATTTTTCCTGAGGTTTTTGTCAACTACTTATTTCCCTGATTTTTCCAGGTTTTCCCTGTTTTACAGGTTTGTATGAACCCTGTTAAATCAAATTAGTTGGGAGGAGACGATAAATAGATTTTCCGAGTCTAAATCTAGAAAAGCCTATTCAAAGACATAGGGATACTCTTCACTTTTACAAAAGTACAATATTTCTAATAAAAATAAAATTGTTAAACTTTCAAGCTGATATTATAAATTATGGGGCTAAGACATGGTTCGTACTCGACCTGGAAAACCTGGAAAAGTCGCTCGCTCAGGTTGTTTATGTTTACTTTAAATTAAATTTAAACGAATTAATTGGCTAATTTTAATAAAAATAACTCGTGAAAAAATTATTTGAGTGAATATAGATTGGTTTTCATATACGTTAGCCATGTACGTTATTGCATATGGTCAGGGACATTTGTGGAATTTAGTCAGGGTAAACCTGGAAAAGTCAGGGAATTTCATTCCAAAAATTTTGTACGAACCCTGTAAGAGAGGGGCGCCCATCGAGCCACTGCCCCCGGCCGAAAATCTTCTTAATCCGGCCCTGACTATTACCGTTAACCTCTGCAAGTTTTGATATTCGAGGCTCTTTTAATGTGTTATTCGATACCATCGGAAATTATCCAATTTTTATCTAAAGCAAAAATATAAAAATCTATTGGAAGAAGGGTCTGTAAAACAGGTGTAAATAGTCACAATTGGACAAAATATGGGATTTTATTAAACAGGTTTATATCAAAAATTCTTATAATTTTTTTGCGTTTAGTTGCGGAAGACGAACAATGCCCATCTCGGGTATGAAAATTTGGATTTATTTTTAATTCTAATAAATTAAGGAGATGCAAAAAGTGTAAGTCAAGATAAGTCAAAAATTGTTGGAATTAAAATATTGTAGATGTAATAAATCATAGAAACACAAAATAGAATTTAATCTAAATATCAATTAAACAGGTATTTATCAAATTTATGACTTTTTAAGTGCAATATATAATATCTATCTACATCCTAAATAAAAAAATATGAAAAACCAACCATTGGAACACTTTGCACTTTCTTAAGGAAGTAAAAAATTAGCATTGAAATGGGCTCTTTGAATAATTTAATATAAGAGGAAGTTGTTAAAAACCCTATTTTAAGTTTAATTAACGATGCCTTTCGTAAATATATCCTTCTAACCTTTGTCATTCTTTAGAGTGTATTAGATTATAAATATTGAAATATATTATACAAAAACGAGTTTTTCTTCGTAGTCCTTAAAAAAACTGTACATATAGAAAATCCTTGGCGACACTTTTTCAAACCCACAAAGGCGCAGAAATTAGAAATTATTACTTTATTACAATTTGAATATAAGTTTAATCAATACGAGAGATTTGGTTTTAATTGCGTAGTTCAAGCATTCACTATGATTCGAAATTTTACAACAAAAACGTCTAACTCTCAAAAAAACTATCCACCTCATAATGTTAAGCTTCAAAGTGATTAAAATTACGATTTCGGAATCAGCATAAATAGAAAATCCTTGTGCTCTAACCTATTTTATTGTGGAAATGCATAAAAAACCTTTCTTTTAAAAAATAGTTCTGTGCAAAATTAATTCTTGATTCGAATATCGAACCAAATTTTTTCCTCTCAATCCATTAAGCTATATTATATAATATACACAAAAATTCTATTTTTGGCTATAAAAAATTCTAAATATTAATGCGGGAGTGAAAAGGGATTCAAGCTGGATTGATATTTCTTTTTGCATGAGAAAACTCCCAATTTTTAGCTTCCACAAGTCATTTTTTCCCTGGCGCGCGTTACGGTGAGCGAACGAGACGAGTTTATAGCCCTTCCGCCTCCCCCCCCCGTCCCGACCTTTTGAGTTGAGACTGAAGCTCGTTTATGTTTCTCTCTGCGCAAGAGCGACGTTTTAAACTTATCTTCCACAGACCGATTTAAAAAGGGGCTTTAAGCGGACAGAGTGTACCCCTTTCCGCTGACGTATTACCCCCTTTCTCACCGGATCTATCTCTCTATCATTCTACTGAGGACTGCGGCCCCCTTTGACGCCCCTTTTGATATCGGTCTATATTCGTTAAGTACCGTAGCATTGGCTTTATGCAGTTTTCGATTGTCATTAAATTATCTGAAACTTATTATAATATACACTGATCTTCACCATAAATTAGTGGGTGTCTGCTATTTGTCCCGCATTTTTTCGTTAAGCAAAATCCAGCACTGTGAATCTGGAACTTTATGTTTTTAGTATATCTATAATGGAAAACGGCATCACTGTGTTCTGAAATATTTCCCACGATGTGTAGTATGTAGTTTCCAACCAAAGAAGTTAAAAGAATGGAATGGAGTCGTTAGGTCAGGGTTTGGTTTGGATAACAACTTCCAGTAAGAAAATGTAGCGCTAACAAGGCAGTAGGAATGTAGCAACCACAGTTTACAGGAAGGCAGTTACCAAAAATCCTTAATTCTTCAATCCTTTTGGGTCTTCAGGTGTTTTTGTTATACTGAGGAAGGCAGGGATCAGGAAAAGTTTCCATTCCTTGGAAGTTGTCGTGTCTAAAACTATTCAAAAAAACCCTTTTACTTGAAATTTATAATTTACACCATTTTGTGTCTAATTTTGGATTTTTAAACCATTTACGGGGACCTTTGAGCCAATGGTTTTTCATGTTTTTTGCTTTTGGCGAAAATAATACGATTTATCTAGATATCGTATAACGAAGTGGAAATATCTTCGTGTTTTTGATGTCTTTCTGTTAAAGTGAAATTTGTAATAAATAACATTTTGTGTTTAAATTTGAATTACTACATCCGCTGTGGGGACCCCATTCCCAACGTTGTTTTATTATCTTTCATATGGATGAATAAAAGTTAAGTTAACTTCGAAGGTTGTCGTGTATAGTATTATTAAAAAAACCCTTTACTTGAAATTTAAAATTTACACCGTTTTGTGTCTAATTTTGGATTTTTAAACCCTTTACGGGGACCTTTGAGCCAACGGTTTTTCATGTTTTTTGCTTTTGGTGAAAATAATGCGATTTAACTAGATATCGAATAACGAAGTAGAAATATCTTCGTGTTCTTGATGTCTTTCTGTTAAATTGAAATCTGTAGTAAATCACATTTTGTGTTTAAGTTTGAAATAATACATCCGCTATGGGGACCCCATTCCCTTCAATGTTTTATTATCTTTCATATGGATGAATAAAAGTTAACTTCGAAGGTTGTCGTGATCAAAAAAAACCTTATACTTGAAATTTATAATTTACACCATTTTGTGTCTAATTTTGGATTTTTAAACCCTTTACGGGGACCTTTCATGTTTTTTGCTTTTGGCGAAAATAATGCAATTTATCTAGATATCGTATAACGAAGTAGAAATATCTTCGTGTTTTTGATGTCTTTCTGTTAAATTGAAATTTGTAATAAATAACATTTTGTGTTTCAATTTGAATTACTACATCCGCTGTGGGGACCCCATTCCCAACGTTGTTTTATTATCTATCATATGGATGAATAAAAGTCAAGTTAACTTCGAAGGGTGTCGTATATGTTATTATTACAAAAAACCTTTTACTTGAAATTTGTAATTTACACTATTCTGTGTCTAATTTTGGACTTTTAAATCCTTTACGGGGACGTTTGATCCAACGGTTTTTCATGTTTTTTGCTTTTGGTGAAAATAATTCGATTTATCTAGATATCGTATGACGAAGTAGAAATATCCTCGTGTTTTTGATGTCTTTCTGTTAAATTGAAATTTGAAATAAATAACATTTTGTGTTTAAATTTGAATTACTACATCCGCTGTGGGGACCCCATTTCCAACGTTGTTTTATTATCTATCATATGGATGAATAAAAGTTAAGTTAACTTCGAAGGTTGTCGTGTATATTATTATTCAAAAAAAAACCTTTTACTTGAAATTTATAATTTACCCTATTTTGTGTCTAATTATAATAATTTTTATTTTTAATAGGGCCTATATATTTTTTAATTGTTTCTAAAATTGAATTTTACCATCCTCTATGAGGCCATTGTTCCAACGTTCTTTAATGTATTTTGTTCTTGATGAAAATTTTAATATATACCATTTTAATTGAATTTTATTTGACATTTGGTACGTGGATCATTGTTCCAAGTTTTAAGTTTTTAATAGTTTGTTTTTTGAGGTTTCGTATTACTATTTATGATTTTTCTAAATTTATACAATTATTATTTTTAAGTTTTCTAAATGATCTTGACAATGTCAGCTGCTTGACTACGCCTTATGCTTTTCGTATTAATGTATTAAATTCCGTTTCCTTTTGAATTGAGACATTTTGTTACCCATAACTCAAGCTTAGAAAATATTAGTGTATTGCTATTCTTACGGGGACAAAGTTAACCGGAAATACGTCATAGATTTTGGTCCCCATAAAGAATGTAAAGAAAATTATGTAAAAGTTTCCTTTAAAAATATTTGGAATTCATTTTAAGATGCAATTTGAAACAAGTCATAAAAGTGAAATATATTTTCAATTTTACGATAAAAGCGGAGGAGATATTGCGTTTTCTAAATGTCCCCGTAAGTGACTTTTTAAACTCGGTCCTCATAAGCAATGTAGGACATGTATGTGTGTAGTCCTCTTCGTGTTTCTAGAATAAACACAATCAAAAAACGTAATCGGAATAATGAACTAAATACTGTAGGGCAAAATGTCTTTACTTTCCACCATTCCAAAACGCTTGTAAAAGGCAGTGCCAGGTCAGCGCTTAAATACTTGTTCATTTCGGATCCCTTAGCTTGTTTCTTTGAGCGCTTCGGGTAAAAGGCTAAGAGGTCATCATCTGCGACAATATCTTCTGACGTTCTAGCTGCGTTGCTCTCGTTACCGTCATCAGGTCTCGATTCTTCGTAGAACGAAGAAAACACGTTGATAACGGTGGTTTTTATTTGTTTACAAACGTCTTTGCTATATCGTTCTTTAAAGACATCTAGCTTAAGCGATGGATTCAGTACTAAATGGACATTATTATGATTTTCATTAACATAAAGAGAGGGATGTTACATACCCATGCTAATCCAATAAACCTCGGTTTCCATGAGGGTGTGGTACTTTTCTAATTTATTTAGAGCCGCGGCGCAGATTTGCTTCATAAGACCCTGACTTTGTTTAATGGTGACAATGAGTTTTTTCAATAAGCACCCATAGATGGGCATTACTAGCGCAAGTGTGGGATAACGCGTACCCGATACGTGACTGTTGGCCGTATGAAAATCCTAATTGAATATAACTTATAGGGACACTTCACGGAAGCATTCCTAATAATACGTGTACCTTCAAAATGTTTAGCAGTTCTTCTATACGATTCCAGTCAGAGTCCAAAAGTACGAAGTTCTGAAATTCCTTTTCCGAGTTCATGAGGGCCTGTAAAGACTTAAAACTATAGTTTTAGTTGAGACACATAACTATTCCTGGCGTAAACTACATGTAATGAAATCAATACTAGCGGTATCATATAGACAAGTTATAAAGTTTTTCTAATCTAAAATATTTACCTGTCGTAGTTGATAAGCGCGGTTGAGCATATGATATGTAAAATTCTACCGCGTTTTAACGTCCAAAGTAAGATTAAGATCTGGTTAACTGTGTATCTTGTTGAACTCCGCCAGTTTTTCCCTTCTTCCTGTTGACATGCGAATTTTCGATACCACAGTTCTTATCTGCCGTAACATAACTATAAATAACTAAGATAAGTTTATGCTTTTCACCTCTCTGAGGTACCTTGGCTACACATTGTCCTATGCTGCAATCACTTTCGATGTTGTCATACTCATGGATCTGCTCTGATTCATCGTCATACTTGGAATTAACCTTGAGATCTTTCAGCATATCTTGCACGGGTATGTTTAGAATATGAGCGAAACAACGCACGCGGTTCTTGCCAGTAAACCTAAACGACCTGTCTTTAGATCTCATCTCGAACTCAGAGGTGAAGGTATCATTGTTAGCCGCATTATCCATACTTATCGCTAATACCTTAAAACACAATAAATGCAATCTCACATAATCACATTACTTTTAGTAATATTAACAGAACCATTACCTTTGACACTCCACGATCGTCAAGAAGTTTAAGAAACGCATCCATCGTGTTTCCCGGGAAAGTGCATTAATCCCAAAAGAATTTCGCTGGGTTCCCAATTTTCGTCAATCCAGTGAGCTGTTACGCCAATAAAAGGCCATCCATTGTTCGATGTCCAACAATCGTGTGTGAACGATATTTGACCTTGAACGCTCTGTGTTAAAGAAAGATTTGCTTAGCATAATCATTGTCACAAATTGTGATATCAACGCACTACCTTCACTACGGTTCGAACATTCTCCGCTTCTGATACATAGGACAGCATTACATCGTTTTTAACTGATGTTGAGGAAGCTGGTATGATATCTTTTAGCAAATGGCTATTATGGGTTAGTTTACGAGTGAAGGCATTAAAACTCAGTTCTTCAACCATAGTAAATGGTTGGTTGGTTAAAACCATCCATTTAAGAAGTTCCTGTCTCGCACCGACCACCGAAAACTCCTGCAGACGTATCCAAAATATAAAAGCCTACTACAATTTTGTAACAATACTCTTACCTCAACGGTTGTATATAAGGGTACCGACTTGCGCGTGGTGTTTAAGAAGAAATCTCCCGGACGTTTATCAATGTGTTTATTAATTAGGTGTGCCTTCGTATTTCCGGTACTTTGATTAGATTTTCCATCGTACACGTACTTCCCTCTAAGCAAATTAACGATAGCTCGTTTTTTTCATATCAAAACTATATTAACATCCTAGTCCTATTCCAATTTCCACATAACCGAGCTAAATTAATTTTTTAAAGAATAGATAGATGCTAGAACTAATTATATTATTTGAAGTTTTAAAACATTTAATGCTTACCTATCACAGTGCAGACATTTCGCATATTTCATTGATGTTATTATACCATCTAGTGCAGTCTTATCTTCGCTCACCATAACGTAATGTTTCCATATTACGCTTCTTGACCTTAGATCTTGGCATTCCATTACCGTACTGTTCGCCATTTCTTCGTCCATTAATTCTAATCACGAGGCGCTATTTGCTTATATAGCGCTTGACCTATATTTTTTATTATAACCCCGTCGACGTTTTTCAGCGCGGAAATTACGCGTGTTGGTCTAAATATCGTAGGTGAAAATGGTAAATAGACCATTATTTGGCTTTAAAACATCCGATAGGAGAATACTATATAACTAATAAACGTATTGTAGTAATTTTGTCTAATGCGTATGTTGAGGGAATAACCCCCCACGATTGTCTTATTGTTGGTAAAGTAGAGGAGTGCTTAAACTCGATACATACACTTGGGTGATATGTATCATGGCTTGGGGTATTTTGTCCTCAGCATGAAATAGGGATCTTGTTTGGGGATTTTGTCCATCTTGGTTCATGGGGGTATTGCCCGGGGGATTTTGTCCATCTTGGTTCATGGGGGTATTGCCCGGGGGATTTTGTCCATCTTGGTTCATGGGGGTATTGCCCGGGGGATTTTGTCCATCTTGGCTCATGGGGTATTATGTCGTACATTCTGAACAAGCACATGGCTGAGGATATACGTGTTTTCAATGTCTTATACAGAAGTTAAGGCATCATCAGATATCTGTCAGTTATCTGAAAAATCCTTCGATCAGTTTAAGAAATTCAGATCACTATCGGATAAACAGTTATCTGGTGTTCTTTATGGTTCAGATACTTCCATCTGAATATATTTTATGCTATTATCAGATAATCTGATATCTGATATAATAAAAGTTTTCACTAGGATCAGGAAATATAACTGGTATCTGAGATGCTGTTGGAAGCACTACTATCGACGTTTCCTCGGTTAATGATTGGTCTACAATGACTTTTAATCCACGCCCCTTTTTGGGAACGAGCGTCATTGACGTTTTGTACCGACTGACTTCTTTCCAAGATTCTAAACGATGTTGGTATAAAGTAGAGTATACCGTTACATAGAGAGCGAGAGAGAGAGAGAGAGAGGGAGAGGAAAAAGTATAATGTATGTATTCTAAAAGGTGAATAAGAGATCTTAAAGAAAATGGGAACGTTTTTGGGTAAAATTTATCATTCTGAACGATGCAACTGAGCCGTTTCTTTTTTGTTATTTATTTTACAAGATTTTGCCTATTCGGGAGAGTCACCAAAAAAGTGATGAACCCGTATCCTTGAAATTAAGTGATAAAAAATAAATTAATAAGTTACGTAATTTTTTTTTGGAATAATTAATTACATTGAATTTGAAGTGATATCGATTAAGGTATTATAAATAAAGGTTTTTTTGTAATATTTGTTACTGATTATGAACTGACAGTACCATAAGTTCATAAGATATGTTCCATAAGTTTGTCACTGGTAACAAACTGCCTGGAGCTTGTTCTGAAGTGAGGGAGGTGGGTCATAGATTCGAGTTGTAAAGCGAGGGAGGCCTGGTGAGGCGCTGTCAAAGGCCTAGTTCAGACTAAATAGGACCTAGATGGACTGTAAAAGTAACCGAGTGTAGGACTTCAATTCTCGCTTCCGTCGTTCTCGAACTAGCTCGAGCTGTAAGTCAGTAGCATTAAAAAGTATAGGAAGTGTCATACTTATGGAACTGAAACATATCTTATAAACGTATGATAGTAATTGGCGATTTAATGTGAATTTCAAGACGTTATGTAATTTCTAATTATAAATATACAGGGTGTTTGTGATAGGTCTGCCATAATTCAAGGGGAATGTTCTTTGGGCGATTTTGAGTCAAAAAGTTTCTAAGAAACAATGTATGCTCCTTATCCTTAGCATTCATCATACGTTATGTTAGTTTAGGTTAAGTTAGGTTATGGTTTAAATTATCATTGGTAAGGTTAGGTTTCATCACGGATACGTGCTTACCGAAAACCTATTACGTTGAATCGTGCATATTCACCAAGACGCGTAAAGATAAGCTCTCTATAAATTAGGACTGTTCACGAGCTCGAGCCAGCTCGGGCTCGTGACGAGCGAGCCGAGTTCGAGCCAAGCCGAGCCGCCACTTTTGCGGCTCGATTAATTAACGAGCGAGCTTTTTTATGGTCGATCCGAGCCGAGCCGACAGGTATCGAGCCACTACGACTCCTCGCGAGCTTAGTCACCCCTGCAACAAAAATCAACTGCGGGGACAGTACTGAATTTTAAATAGCTGGACGGTTTTTTGGATAACCTGATTTGTGACCTTAGACCGTACCCTACAGTGCGAAATGTCCGCCCAGATAAGTGTGTTGCTATCCCAGTATCTACGCACTTTTACTACGGTTGATTACAAAATACACTTAATGGATACGAAATCGGTAAGCCAATGGACAAGAAATTTGCAATCAAACGGTCATAAAATCAGCAGGCGAATGAACACGAAGTTGGTAGTCTAGAGGACACGAAATTTGCAATCAAACGGTCAGAAAATCGGCAAGTGGATGGACGCGAAATCAACTGGTAAACGGTTGTGAAATCGCAAGGTGAATAGACGCTAAAACGGCTTGCGGATGGACACCATGATGTCTGGCGAAAGGACACGACATCGGCTTTGAAAAGGGCACGATATCGGCTGGCGAATGAACACGATATCGGCTGGCGAATGGACGCGATGTCGGCTGATGAATGGACACGATATCGGCTGGTAGATTGACACGATATAGGCTCGCAAATGGACACGATATCGGATGGCAAATGGACACGATATAGGCTGGCAAATGGAAAAGATATCGGCTGGCAAATGGACAAGATATCGGCTCACAAATGTACAACACATGGGATTGCGAATGGACAACATATCGCCTGCAAATGGACAAGATATCGGATTGCGAATGGACACGATACCGGCTGGTAAACGGACAGTTCCAAACATTTCGATCGAAACCATAATTGGGAGGGCCCATTGGACCGAATTCCCGCAGTTTTGGCGACTTTCGAAAAGTGTTAAATAGCTTCAAAAGACTGCACTTATGGAAGGTGTTCATTACTATTTAATCTCCAATAACAACAGAGTAGCAAAGAGTTATATTTTCAAACGATTTGAAGGCTTATGTAAATACAAAGGAATGGTGAAACAAGCCATAATCCGTAACATTTTCTTTGATATTATTGTAAACTTATGCTTAT
The DNA here is from genome assembly GCF_054372755.1 of Phalangium opilio. Classification (NCBI taxonomy): domain Eukaryota; kingdom Metazoa; phylum Arthropoda; class Arachnida; order Opiliones; family Phalangiidae; genus Phalangium; species Phalangium opilio. The sequence continues at coordinate 5,173,419 of NW_028324186.1, read as the reverse complement.
AAAGATAAATTTATATTACAATCTGGGTAAATTAACATTTTAGAGTTAGTTGTTGAAATAAAATGGATTTTTAAAGAAAGTTTTGCTTGTAGTTCAAATTTACATCAGCAGAATCGTGGAACCTTAGTGGAGAATAAGTTTCGATATTACTTGGGTTTTCTAAACTTTTAACTCAACCGAACTCGTACACCTTGGGAAGTTCACATCAAAAATTTGTTAAACAAAGCCAATATAACACATTCTGTGGTAATTATGTACAAAAAAATGAAAAAGCGAAACGAAATTGGCAAAGGGCAAAAAAACTCTCAAAATTAAACTAAAAAACAGGAAATTCTGGGATAACCAAATTACAAACTGTTTTATTGGGGGATCAAAACCAAAGTGGTTCCTGTTCAATACCCCAACGTAGGTGGAAACGGATTAAATCATCAGCGGATAAGAGACGTGATCTTTCCGCTTTAAAGCGAGCAGCAATCCGGTTAATAATTTGAGAAGTAGCTCTGTTAACATAATGCGTGAAAGGATTCTGATAGCGCGATAGTAGAGAGATCAGCATAAAATTTAATAAGAACAACCAGGGTAATGACAAAGGAGAAATTGCAAAGGGTATGATTACTCCCAGGGGAGGCAACCAATGACCAAAAATGTTCGGGCGGATTGCGGTGGCCTTTCCAATGGAAGAGGAAGCAATAATAACGTGCAAAACGGATGTAACGTAAGGGCAAAAATAATACATATGGAGAAACGAGCCGGGTGCGGGACAGAACGGACAATAACTGTTGTCCATTGAAAGGACAATGTGGGAGAGACGTGTGGGATGAGGGAGAGATCCATGAAGAGCCCGCCAGCGAACACAGAGTTCCGCTCTACTATTTAATGGGGAAAGGCGACGACCATTCCAGCACGTAAGAGATGGAAGGGCGGTGGAGTGACTGGTTGAGCAGAAGAGAATCGGTTTGCGACAACTAATGTGTACAGCGCAGAGGTTGATACGGAATTGTTAATCATGAGCTTTTGCCCAGAATCAGCAAAAAGGTACGTTGAGTAGAGGCTCAATCCACCCTCAGGGGTGAACTGGACTGTGGGTGAGAGACCTCTAGCTGTAAAAACGGCCGGAAAAGAGTGGATGCACGAATTGATAACTTGGCGGACACAAGCAACGAGCGCTCGAGAAGGGGGCGGCCAATGAACAACGCACACTGTGGGCGCCACCGGCCGCGATCATCCAAAAGGTCCCCCAATACGCGAACACGAATACTCGCGAGGCAACCGAACAGATCTTGTGTGAGGCGGCGACCTGTAACGTCAGTGATAAATGGGGAGGTAACTAGTGGAATCCTTAGAAAGGCATCTCTGGAGGAAAGTAACGGGGAGATCTTGGGGTTTATCTTATACCATGAGTCAAGTGCGTTTGCGTAAAAAGGTATGCGGGTGCTGGCGTGGGAGGTATCAAGTAAGCAATGTGAATGTTGGGGTAGCTGAGGGAAAAATTTACGGAAAAGAGCCTGTGAGATCGGGTTGGGGTGCAAGACCAATAAACGGTGTACCGAAACAGCTCTAAAAGCGGCCATTTTGCTTTGTATATGGACGAGAACAAGCCCGCCATGACAACGTAGAGGGTAAAGCGACCGGGACGGCACCCAGTGAACTCCTGACCAAAGGAAGTTAACGAGACTAGATTGCCAATCCGCGACAATGGTATTGGGGGGATGTAGCACTTTGAGGCGATGCCACAAAACGGAGGGTTAGTCAGAAAAACCCTACCAGTGATCGAACATAAATGCCTGAAACGGTGCCATCTGCCAAGCACACCCGCCAGACGGGCCGAAAGTTCAGGCCAATTACGGTGCGTAAAAGTGTCAGTATTTCCCAGGTAAACCCCGAGAAACTTGCCACCATCAGTCCGAGACGGAATCGGTAAGCGGATTGCGGGGGGTTTTTTACACCAAGCCCGGCACCAGAGAATGAATGACTTTCCGTAATTTACCTGAGCCCCTGAAACGCGGGAGTACAAGGCGATACATCGATCAAGGGTTGTAAAATACTGTTCAGTTCGGAGTAATGACGTGAGGTCGTCGGCGAAGGCGGCAGAGACTACGGAGAAATGGTTAGGGCCCTGATAGCGAGGAATATTACGGCGTAGTAGGGTGAGGAGGGGTTCCATGCATAAAACAAAAAGTAAACCGCAGAGAGGGCACCCTTGTCGAATGCCACGGGAAAAGGGGATAGCACGGGTGAGAGTGTTGTTAACTTTGACACGGAAGTGAGAATCGCAATACAAAATACGGAAGTGCTGTAAAAAACCTTGAGGAAACCCATAGCAGGACAGAAGGGTAAACAAATACTCATGACCAACCATATCAAAAGCCTTGCGAAAGTCAATGCTAACGAGAATCAGAGGCTAATCGCCAGCATTGGCTAGGGCAATGCCATCGCGAAGGACGGTCAGGGTATCATAAATCGTTCTGCCAGGGATAGAGTAAGTTTGATGTTCATGAACAAGTTCCCCAACGACCTCATTTAAGCGGGAAGCTAAAACTCTTGCAAACATTTTATAGTCGGCATTGGTAAGCGACACCGGGCGCCAATTCGCAAGATCAAGCGGGTTCCCCGCCTTGGGTAGCAGGGAAACCACCGAATCGGCGAAATGACGCCAGCAATCAGGATGAAGAACGATTTCGCGGAAGACCTAAGTTAGGAGCTCTCCCAACAACGGCTAGAAGGTAATATAAAATTCAACGGGGATGCCGTCACGGCCGCTGGCCCTCCCACGAGACAAACGCTTAAGAGCTGAAGTGAGCTCAGGCAGGGTAAAACCTTCCTCAAAAAAATCAGCCTTCTCGGTGGGTAAAACGGGGATGCCATCAGTTAGCTCAGAGAACGCCTGATGATCAAGAGTGGTAGTACTAGGGTAATATAAGTTGCCATAGAACTGAATGACTGTGTCACGGATGGACTCGGGATCCTCCAACAAAATGCCAGAAGGATCATAAAAGCCCGACATTACGGTAGCCGAAGCGGCGTGTTTCTCCATACGGTAAAAATCTCGCGAAGGAGTATCGACAGAGCGGAAGTGAGAATCACGGGCATGCAAAAGAGAGGATGCGGATTGCTGCATTAAAAATTCGTTGAGGTTTTCAACATGAACCCTTCTTTCTAAAGATTCGGGGTCAGAGGTGGTTACCAACGATTCCAATCGTAAAATGTCCTGATTATCAGAAACCTTTTTACAGTGCCAATAGAGGATGCTAAAACGCTTTATCTCCGGCTTAACGACACAGAACCACCACGGAACCACAGGGAGGCGCGGAGGCTTGATATCGAACAGAGACCGGAGATGGCCACGCATAGCATCAACAAAGGACAAATCGTTCAAAGCATTAAAAGGGAGCCTCCAGAAGGGAGGGGAACGTGGTATATGTAGTGGTTCCAGAAAATCACTGACAACGGCGTCATGATCCGAGAAGAAACTCGGGATGTGGCGGACAGCTCTCAGTTTCAGGGGTGCACGGACATAAATGCGGTCAAGACGGGCGGATATAAGTTTACCATGTTTACGCGCGCGCCACGTGTAGCTTGGCGTCGATGGGTGAAGCGTCTTTGAGGGCAGGGGTCAAGGCAACAGCAACCCCAGAGCCTCGGGGAGAAGAACCAGTAGCGTGAAAGAAAGCATAGTTCCACGTAGTCCAGATGTACGACCGGGAGAAAGTGTCAGAGACGTTAGTTTCCTGTAAACAGACGACTGATGGGGGAAAGCGAGTGACAAAATTACGGGCGCGAATGGCAGTGATGTCCGTACCAACACCGCGCGCGTTAAAACTGAGGAGCTTAGAGGTCATAAGTGTTGAAATAGGTCAGTTTTTTTATTAGATATTTAAATAGTGACGTCACTAAAGGACATAAACTGAAAAAGTTTTTTATGTTCCCCTTCTTTTTGCGATGTAGTGATAAGCTTTCTGATAAGCAATTTTTTGGCTAAATGTGTTAGTTTTGTATACCGGTCTCAAGGTGTTAAGATGTTAAAATTAACTAAACATGATTCAATTCTATGTAATATACTAAATAATAAGATTAACCCAGGGAAATATAGAATTTAACTAATAAATTAACTATTTTAATATGCACAATTGCGAGTTCTTGTTTTGGCAACTGATTAACGATATAAAATTCAACATGTTAGCAGAGCGTGGTTGCCAACAAGAATAGACAAGTGGAGTCTTTGAAACAAACAACAAGGAACAAAGGACTATTGAACTGGGAAATTGGTGAGTGAGACAAAACGTTGATGCAATGTATGAAGAAGAATAGACCAAGGCTTATAACAATAAAGTCAAGATAGACCAAGGCGTAATTGTAAGAAGAGTCATACACATTAAGGAATAATTAATATGTCTGACCACGACGAACAGAGTGGGACATTCTCATTTAAGAAACTCAATGATTCAAATTATGATTTATGGAAATTTGACATGCGTATGGCACTCTTGGATTTTGACTTATGGGATGTAGTGGATGGCACTTTAATTGAACCGGCTGCTACGGCAGATCCTGAAGACATAGCAACTTATAAAAGAAAATCCCGTAAGGCATTATCAAAGGTATCGCTTGCACTTGATAATACGAATAAGAAATTAATAGCTCAATGTAAAACGGCAAAAGCGGCGTGGGAAACATTACAGAAAATTTATGAACCCAAATCTAAGGCTAGAATGGCTGATTTGAGATCGGACTTTATAAGTTGTAGGTATAATGGAACGGATTCCATGGCGGCGTATTTAGCGACCATAGTCAGTCTAGCGGAAGAATTAGAAGATGCAGGCTTAACTATTTCGAAAAAGGAGATAGCCTTCCAAATGCTTCACAAGTTACCGCCACAATATAGTCAAATATCTGCATTTGCGTATCACTGGGATGATAAGAAATTTACACCTGAAAATGTTAAGGAACTACTAATATCCGAACATGATAGGCAACGTAGGGAAGTACATGGCGATAGTCAAATAGGGTTTGCTGCGGCAAAAATCGACAAGCGAGGACGATATAATAATAATAATAATGATAGGACCTACAACCATAATAGAAGCCAATCCAGGCATCGGTCGCAAGACAAGTCCCGAGATTATCGTTGTTTTAAATGCGGAAGAATAGGGCATTATGCAAGAGACTGTTATAGTAAAACTAATCAAAATGATCAGAACCAGAGACAAGGGAGAGCTAGGAACGATGGGCGTAGAGCATTTTTTGCGTCAGCTTTAGTATCGGTGAAGGATACTACAGCATGGATTTTTGACACGGGAGCATCGCACCATTTCTGTCACACCAAAGAGTGGTTTACTAACTATAGAGATATGGAATCTTCCGTGGAAACAGCTGAAGGTGGTACGAAGGCTGTTGGAATTGGTGATGTAGCCATAATAATAAGAAATGGAGAAGAAATTATTTGGTTACGAGATTTCATATACGTTCCGGGATACAATAGAAATTTGATATCTGTACGCAAATTTGATAACCAAGGGTATAAGACGGTTCTACAGCATGGAGTAATAAAGGTGTACGATACCAAAATGAACTTCTTAATGGGCGCACACATCACCGAGGAAAACTTGTACATAACTGAGGCAAAAGTCCATCTGGATGAACAGATACAGAATGGGGCAATAACAAAAACTAATGAAGTACAAGAGGCACATTTAAGCACACCAAATGATATTATACTCTGGCACCAACGATTAGGACACCCGAGTCAACAAAGAATGAAAGAATTAGAGGCATACAAAATGGTTGAGAGAATACCCAAGCTACAAGGGGAATTGGGTGTATGCGTACCATGTCGGTTATCTAAAGCGACAAAAGGTCAAACAAAGGCAATACCAGAAATAACATCTCATGAATTACTAGAAATCATACATAGCGATGTATGGGGTCCTGCACCAAGCCCCTCGTTGAATGGAGCTAGATACATAATCACATTTATAGACGATTTCTCCAGAAGAGTGACGGTGTATACCATGCGCACAAAGGATGAGGCATACGATAAATTTAGAGAATATAGATCATTTGTGGAACGTCAAACGGGAAATAAAATAAAAACTCTGCGAACAGACAACGGATTGGAATATTGTTCACGACAATTTGAGGAACACTGTAAGGAACTAGGAATCCGGATTCAAAGGTCAAATGTATATACACCTGAAATGAATGGTATCGCAGAGCGGTGGAATCGCACGCTACTAGGAGTCAGGACGCTCCTAGAAGACGCACAGTTACCACAGAAACTATGGGGAGAAGCAGTTCAAGCTTTTACATACATGTCAAACCGATTACCACACGCCAAACTACCACATATGGTTCCGATGGAAAAATGGGCCAGGAAGAAACCTTCAATTAGACATTTTAGACGATACGGATGTCTAGCATTCACTTTTATACCTAAACCACATCGACACAAATTGAAGAATCGATCTAAAAAGGGTATTATGGTGGGATATGCCATTAAAACGAAAGGTTATAGGATTTGGAATCCTACAGACGAGAAGGTCATAGAAACAAAACATGTAACATTTGACGAAAGCAAACTGGGTGTGGATGAACTCTAAGATGAAGGTGAAGAAGAAGAATATGTCTCTCATGAACTATGGCCTCAAGAAAAAGAAACTATCAGGAAGAAGAGATTGGCAAGTGTCCCGGAAGAGGAAGAGGAAGAAGAAGAAGAAGTAGAAGACAATAATGAAGATCAATCAGGACAAGAATCATCGGAGGATGAAGACATGGAAGAGACAAGTGAAGAGAAACTAGAAGTAGAGTCATCGGAAGAGGAAAATATAGAAGAATCATGGGAAGATGCAGAACAAGATGGGGGGAAAGTTGAAGAATATGTCACTTTTACAAGAAAGGATAAAAGCAAGACTCAGAAACCAAAAGAACGTAGAAATGTGATTTCAGATAGAAAGCTACGATCTGCAAAAAATACGACGAAGCTAGGCGAAGTAATGAATCAACATGAACGTAGAAATGAAGAAGAATATGTCGCTTCAAATAGAAAGCTACGATCTGCAACAAAAGTACCCAACTTACCCCGAGGCTGGACAAGAGAAGAAAGAATAAGACAGTCAGGGAGGACAAAAGGGACAGTGGATGTATTTTATTATACCGATGAAGACAAAACCTTAAAATCGTTGAATGAAGTAAAGGCATGTTTAAACCAACGAGGAATGGATCATGACTTATCGAACTTTTCCTTTACTCCACTAAATAAACAAGAGTTAATAACGATAGCGCATTTGGGACATATTGCTTTACGTTGTATGACGTTACCCACTTCTTATGAGGAAGCAATCAACAGTAAAGACGCGGAAAGATGGAGAGACGCCATGAAGATGGAGCTAAAGACCATAAAAAGTAGAAATGTATACACACTAGTAAAGAAACCAGAAAATAAACGAATTATCGGAACAAAATGGGTTTATGCCATTAAAACAAACGCACAAGGAAACATAGTACGGCACAAAGCAAGACTTGTAGCACAAGGATTTAATCAGCAATATGGATCCGACTAACAAGAAACATACGCACCAGTTATAAACTTAAGTTTAGTAAGGACTTGTATATTAATGTTCATAGCATGTCTTGGCTGGTGTCATAAACAACTAGATATCAAAAGCGCTCATTTATACGGAAGCCTAAAAGAAGATATTTACGTCAAACAACCAAAAGGTTTTGAAGACACAAGAAAGAAAGATTACGTTTGGAAGTTAAAAATGGCACTATATGGTTTAAAGCAGAGCGGACGACAATGGTTCGGCGAATTGAAACAAGTATTAAAAGAACTTGGTTTCGGTACATTGGCAGGATGTAACTGTATATATAATTATGGAATGACAGGCATACTACTATGATATTCTGTTAATGACCAAGGATGACAAGATTATGAAGGAAATAATCACGAAAATTGACTCTGTTTTTGAATTCACTGATCTTGGACAATTACATTATTTCCTTGGAATTGAGTTTACTTTCCCGAAAAGGGGCGAAGCTTTTATACATCAATCTGGTTACTTGGACAAACTGAAGGAGACCTGGAGCTTAAACCTTAACCAAACATATGAAATGCCTTTACCAATAGGATCTGCGTTCACAAAAAGACACTGTCCACCTGAAAACCAACCAATCAACGTACCGTACAGGCAATTAATTGGGATTTTATTATACCTCGCACAGCGAACCAGACCAGACATTATTTATGCGGTCATTAGTTTAGCGCGTTTTTCATCTAATCCAGCGACAATCCATTGGGAAAATCTGAAACGGATCCTGAAATATGTGTTGGACACACGGGACTATGGATTACATTATCACAGTGTCAGTTACATAACGTTAGAAGCCTTCACAGATGCATCTTACGGAATGGATCTGGACGATGGGAAGTCAAGCACGGGTCTACTAGTTAACATTGGTAAAAATCCTGTACTATGGCGCACTGTTAAACAAGACTGTGTGGCACAATCAAGTACAGAGGCAGAATATATTGCACTGGCGACAACAGCAAAAGAGGTGGTTTGGTTATCAAGGGTAGTAAAGGAACTATTAGAAACATTTAAATTAGAAACTTGTCTTGAACCCCCTGTAATATATTGTGATAATCAATCCTCGATAGCGTTAGCTAAAAATAATATAGAAAATAACCGTACGAAGCATATCAATTTAAAATATCATTATTTTCGAGATTGTATAGATAATAACTTAATTAGTCTTGAATTCGTACGAACAAATTCAAATATAGCGGATATGTTTACAAAAGTAATACCAACCAGAAAATTCAAAGAATTATGTCATTATATGAAATTAAGGTATTAATCCACATTCTCATTGTATAACTTAAATATCTAAGAAAAAGAGGGGAGTGTGTTGAAATAGGTCAGTTTTTTTATTAGATATTTAAATAGTGACGTCACTAAAGGACATAAACTGGTAAAGTTTTTTATGTTCCCCTTCTTTTTGCGATGTAGTGATAAGCTTTCTGATAAGCAATTTTTTGGCTAAATGTGTTAGTTTTGTATACCGGTCTCAAGGTGTTAAGATGTTAAAATTAACTAAACATGATTCTATTCTATGTAATATACTAAATAATAAGATTGACCCAGGGAAATATAGAATTTAACTAATAAATTAACTATTTTAATATGCACAATTGCGAGTTCTTGTTTTGGCAACTGATTCACGATATAAAATTCAACAATAAGTATTGGGAAACTAATTTGAAACGGCTCCATCCGGAACCGTGGGTGTAGACAAGAGACGCTTGACGGAGGCCGAAAGCCGATAGTACGCGTTACGAGTGTTTTTCCGTAACGAGTCAGACGCGATTGCTTTTATAGCAGGATCTGTTAAGCCCACCACTAAGACTTGACGAGCAAGTGATAGGAGGGAGGGATCGTCGGTTGCGTAACGGGCGCCATTACGGTGAACAACGTCGACAGGGGCGTTGAGCGACTCGGTAATAAAAGATGCAACGGCATCAAAAGGGAAAATTGCTGGGAAAGGCCCTTTCGTGTCCGACCAAGTGTTCGAGGCTGGGTCGTAAGCGTAACGCGACTGAGAAGCATTACGTTGCTTCTTAACGCGAGGGGCTGGACGTGACGGGGCAGGCATTTGCGCGAGGTCTAGTTTTCTTTTGGCAGTTTTCAGTGGTATATTCGGAGTCGGATTCCAGCTGAACTTCGGGAGTGGAGGTAAACGGGAGGTCAAGGGCAAGCGTGGGCGAAGCACCGTCAGAAACGGTAACGTCCATGGCAGCAGGGGGAGTAGAACGGTGGGGACAGGGATCTCAGTGAGGGAGGGAGCTGTGGTTCAAGCTGAGGACGTTGTCGTTGTCGTCGTAGAAGAAGTAGTGGTTGTAGAAAGAGCAGGCGGAGTAGTAGCCGTCGTTTTCGAAGGGCAATTTTTGGTGATATGGCCAGTGACACCACAAACATTACAGCGCAAAGGTTGGTTGACGCCAACCGTGTGACGCACGTTGTTGACAAGGATCGTTATATGAGGGGGTAGTTTACGGAACGCGTCATCCGAAAAACACAAAACGGTGGCTTCACGGCGCGCGCAACGAATATGCCGAAAATCAGGGTGCGTAACCGCAGCGGTAAGGCTGCGGATCCTACCCTGGACGGTGCCGTAATGTGAGAGGACGGAGCCGATATGGTCGTCAGAGACCGCAGGGGACACTCCGGATAGCGCAACCTTCTTGGGAGCAACCCCCAGAGGGAAGCACTCCAGAGTAGCATTACGAAAGCGCCCAAGATTTGTCTGAGAAATAGACAAAAACTTGACCGTTTTCACGGTAAATGTCAGTTATATTTTTAGCAGGCACGATGGCGGTAATGGCTACGAGGAACTCTTCGATTGTAGCCCGGTGTTGGGAGGAACGGAACGAGATACCTCTCTCCGAACAGTCATCCATAACAGTAAAGGAGAAGGTGTGGGGCGGGAGAGAGGCGCGGGCGGTTGAATCTGGGAGAGAGGCCGAAGCGACGGTAGCCCAGGATGAGCCGGCGGACGGAGGGTAAGGGGGAGGTGGGAAGGCAACGCTGGGTAACGAAGCGCAGCATTGAAGGGAAGGAGAGGCTTGACCATTGAAAGGCAGCGGTACGATCGATTTTTTCGGCGAAGCCGATGGAACAAGCGCGCCATGCATGGCGGCTAGTAATAAAAAACGCCGGTCGCGTGGAGGGCAAGGCCCACAAGCACCGACTAAAATCGCTTCAAAAGCGATATAAAACGTCAAAAATAGGTCAAAAAAGGCAAAATACCTTTGGAGGAGGTCTTTAAAAAACCAGTGGCGTAAAAAACCGCACATAAAACGAACTAAAAATAACGAAAAGCCGCTAAAATAAGCGCACTAAAAACACACTCACTCACACATAAAAAATGAGAGAGAGAAAGAGAGAGAGTGAGAGTGAGAGAGAGAGAGAGATAATATATACAAACAGCTTCTACAATGTAATATACAATACCAATAAGAGAAAAACACCTGAAGATTCATTGAATCATGGTAACTTTAAAAAACCTAAAAATCATTTAACTATGGTACGCCTTTTCCAAAATATTAATGTTTAACTTCATTGACTTCTCAAATAATATGTCTTTTCCAAAACATTACTGTTATGTTAGGTTAGGTTTGGGTTGGTTAGGTTAGTAATATTTTATAAATCATTTAACTATGGTACGCCTTTTCCAAAATATTGATGCTTAGCTTCATTGACTTCTCAAATAATATGCCTTTTCCAAAACATTACTGTTATGATAGGTTAGGTTTGGTTTGGTTAAGTTAGGTTAGTAATATTTTATAAATCATTTAACAATGTTACGCCTTTTATAAAATATTTACGTTTAGCTTCATTGACTTCTCAAATAATATGCCTTTTCCAAAACATTACTGTTATGTTTTGTTAGGTTAGGTTTGGATTGGTTAGGAGGACGTCCCTTCCTCTTTGGAGCGGTTTTACACTTCAAGTAAGTGTATCCCTTATGAAATGAAAAAAAAAAAATAAAACCATCAAATTCTACTCTATTTGAGTCTTTTTGGGTATGCAATATTGGGGTAATTGGAATAGGAGAACTGGGAATTGGGTGTTTTAAATTGGGTGAAACGGGGGGTAACCTGTTCGACCACCAAACAGAAAATACAAGATTCAGGAGGAAAGAATAAAACAACTAAAAAGGAAACTGGATGCGGGGAGAAAAACTCCATTTGAATATCTAGAAATCATAAAATGGAAATTCAAACTAAATTGAATATGTAAAACATATCATTGTTAATAAAACAAAAAAATTATCTTTGAATTTATAAACAAATGTTTTATGCTGAATTGGGAGAAAAGAAATTGGGGGAAAAGACATAGTGTTGGGTCAAATGGGATTGGGAGATATGGGAATTGGGAGAAACGGTTTGGGTTAAATGGGAGTAAATCGAAAAAAACAGCTTCTTTATTTCATATTAATGAGACGACGGGGAATGTAAAACTAAAAACCGATGCCGCTGGTGATACAAAAATTATCTTCAAGACCCACAAATCATTAGCCGACACCTTGGGGTACAAAGACCATCTCAATATACAAGGTTTGAGCGATAGACCAGCCAGGCTAAACTACAACGTACCATCTCAATTATATATTTATTGCGACCTGGTAGAAGGGGAAATTGTCGGTAACATCCACGCCCCCCTCTTACGTATCATACCCATCGAAGACAAGAAACACGGGGATACCGTGTGCCTTACTTTTGTCTCACCCCATTACGTCCCTTTGTCAAAACATTATATTAGCGAGCTTGGCATTTATATAAAGGACCACATGGGTGAACCGGCTTTATTTCAGTTTGGACTGTTGCACTGTTAAGTTCATTTAAGATGCGCAAGTCAAACGCGTTAGATAACAAAAGATGTGTCCACACGGATTATTATACCCAACAAGCGCAGTCAGGATTAGATCTGACGTTTTACGTCGGAAAACAAGGACAACACGGCCATGAACAAAACGGGGAAGGCATAGGTTCTTTCTTGAAATCTTTCGGAAGATACGTATCACCTTTCTTAATTAAAGGGGCAAAGTTCCTTGGTAAACAGCTTCTGGGCACATCTTCAGAGATTATAAACGATGTCGCCTCTGGAAAGGATCTGAAAACTTCCGCTAAAAGAAGGTTCATCGAAACGTTGGATGATGTACAACAACAATACGGTAGAGGGGGTGCCAAACAAAAGAAAAGACCAGCTAAAAAGAAAAAAATACCAAAGAGAAAGAAATCTATAAAACAAAACAACACAAACAAATTTAAATCTGATAAACGTAAACTTTCGTTCAAAACGGTTCGCGATATTTTCTCTCCCTAAAAAATGACTGAAGCTTGCAGTACTGGTTTCGATATTTTCGCCACCCCTCCCCTTCAAATAGCCATCGAGAATTCCAAAAGGGTTCCGTATCAACCTTTGACTTCCATGAAAGGCGACCAACCTATTGAATTTGAAGTAACGTCTAGCGGTAGCGAATACGTGGATACAGCCTTGACAATGCTGTACACCAGAACTAAAATTGTAAATGAAGATGGAACCGCTTTAACAGCCACTGACGAAGTTGGACCCGTAAATAATTTCCAACACAGTCAATTTGAGCGTGTCGAATTGGAGCTGGGCGATTGCGCAACAACACCCGCTGCTAGTAACTACGCGTACACGGCTTTGCTTTCGGCTCTGACGTCATACGGTGCGACGGCTAAAGAATCTCATTTGGGGGCTTCTTTGTTTTACAAAGATACAAGCGGAAGCATGGACTCGCTTACTGAAAATATGGGTTTTGTTAAACGACAGAAACTTACAGCATTATCAGAGGAGGTTGAGATGTATTCCAGCCTTTACGTAGACATGTTTAATATCCCTCGATATCTGATAAACGGAGTTTCTATGAAATTAAAATTACATAGAAGCAAAGCTAGTTTTTGTCTTATGGGTAAGCTTCCCGCGTCAGGCAATGTTTATAAACCCGTCATCGTGGAATCCGTATTATACGTCTTAAAACTTCAATTAGCTCCTAAAATTCTAATTACTCACGAACAAGCTTTAAGCATTAAACCCGCCCAATATAGCTACACTAGAACAGAAACTAATATATTAACAATTTCGCTTAATATCTTAAACACATCAATCGGGAACATCTACCTGGGTACCCAGCCCTCACGGGTTACAGTCGCTATTGTAAAGCATACCGCTTACAAAGGAACATTTTCGACTTTAGACATTTTAACTTTAATTATCTAGCTGCATTCATCAATTCCGAACAATATCCATCTAAAGCCTTAAAACCCCACAACAGTAAAAAGCAATTTGTCCGAAGCTATTACACTTTATTTTCGGGGTCAAACTGTCGCCACAATGACAAGGGGAAAAATAACTCTAGGATGACTTTGCCTCGGGCAACGCCATATACTGTTTAGATTCGACACCTGACTGTTACGCGAGTCATTCCGATCATTGGAGTCCCACGAAGCAAGGACAATTAAGATTAGAATTGGGATTTGAAAAGCCCACGCCCACTACTCTTAGTTGTATCGCACTAGCCGAATTCCAGGCTTTGTTAAAAATAGATAAAAATAGAAACGTGTCAATCCTTTGTTGAAAAATAATGAATGCCGATCAGATAACTCGATTTCTTCGATTCACGCCACATTTCATAGGAGTTTATCCAAGTGATTTATTACCCACAGAAATTGGCAAGTTTCCTTCATCCATTATAATAAATTTGGACAATCACTACAAAGACGGCTCAAACTGGGTCTGCGTTTACTTTGACGGAAACAGAAGCGGTTACTATTTTGACTCCTTGGCTTTAGGTAACTTTCTCCCCTCGATTAAAGAATTTGTTAAGAGAAATTCGAGAAAATGGTCGTATAACAAAAGAAGACTTCAAAACTTGTCAAGTTTGACATGCGGACTATACTGTTTTCTTACATAATACAAAGAACAAAAAGAAAGAACCACAAATAATTCATGAGACAGTTTGGACGCGATTGCTTTAAAAATGACGTCATCATAACAAACATATTGAAACGCGCCCGTAAAGATTAACTTAATCTTTTTGTTACAAAAATACTCTTTGTAATATCTTTTGTATTTTTAAAAAATAAATGTGTCACCTTTTTTAATACTGTTTTCTTTATTTCATATATTAAAGAAGGGGGAAGGTAAAAGGGGGTAAAAGGTTAGGGGAGTATATAACTCCGATATTCCTATAATCATTTTCATTCGTCATCATGAACTCGGAACTGCAGAGATATCATACTTTTTACTCCTGGCCTCAAGATGAAAACTATAAATAAGCTTTAAGCAGAGCGGGGTTTTATTCGTTACATACCGATGATCTAGTACAGTGCTTCGAATGCAACGGCATTTTATTAGCCTGGAAACCCACCGATAATCCTTACGAAGAACATTTGAAACATTTCCCTAAGTGCAACTTTATCAGAGGTAGGCACACAAAAAACATACCCTTTAGCATAGATGAAACAGAGACGTACACCAAGTCAATAAATAACAAAAACAAAACCGAGGAAAAAACACCAGAAAAACCCCAAGAAAACACGGAAGAAATTTATCATACCTTTAAAGTTAAAACTACAGATCTCGAAAGATTAGTCTTGGAACTCTACGTTAGAAAACAACTAAACGCTTTGTATATCAAAGAAAAACTTAATGACTTACGTAAGAATTAAAAATAATATTAAAATTTATCTTCTTCCTTACGAAGATAGAAGAAATTATTATAGGTTAAATCAAATGCAATTTAAAATAAAAATTGAAAAAATAACCTTATTATTAGAACCTATACTTTTAAAGAAAATAAATAACTTTTTACTTTTTATCATAGTCTTTATAAATCTATTCCTACAAAAGCATCCTTTGTTATAAGCTTACAAAACTATAAGCGTACACAATCAATCAAATATTGACAGGTTGAGAAAAAAAGAGGAGAGTACGTAAAGACCGGTCCACGCCTTAACAGTGGCTGGCATCTTGTTTTCCATGCATATTTATGAAATTACAGAAGATGTTAAATATTATTTTCACTTTGGTCGGTGGCAAAGCAATTGATTCAATTGGTGGTGGATTTCTGTGCGGCATATTTTAACGTCCTTGGCGGTAAATGGATGCTTTGTCAACGCAAGGTTCCACTCTTAAATTAGGTTTACCTTTGATGTTTGGTCGATAGTTAGCTTCTTCAGCTCTTGCAACCCCTCCCCCTTTTTCAATTAGGAACTTATAGAAGATAAGGCCTAGTTCTGTACACCATCTGCATATCATTATCTACATTTTTTTGAATCAATTGCTTTGCCACCGACCAAAGTGAAAATAATATTTTACATCTTCTGTAATTTCATCAATTCTTTTGTTATGAACCATGTTCGACCCCCCTCCTCCCCCTTAATGTCATATAACACACACCTGGGTGGCCAAAAGGGGATTTTGTAAACTATAGAGAGTCATTTCACTTCCGAACTCTGGAGAGAAAGGTTGGTGACAAGGCTAGTAAGAAATCACGTGTTTCCTCCGATGCACCTAACGTAATATGTAATTCTTGTTTTGGTAAAAATGTCCCTTAAAATGTGTGCTAAATAGAAAACATATGAGACAGTCTAGCCATATTCGTGTATACTTTACTCGGAAAAGTTAAGATCGGTAAGTTTTTTACCATAATAAGTTATATTCCGGTATATTTCATTCATCTGACCACATCTCTTTCGGTATGGCCGAAAATGTTCATGAAAACCTCAAAAAACTAGGGTATGCCCCCATGCCACGTACGGGTCATCTACACTGCCCTCATTGTGATGGGACTTTAAAAGACGTGCCTGACTGCGGCCAATTAAATTATTTCTGCACATCACGTGACTGTGCGTACTTCAGACGTTGTGTTTTAGTTCAATCTAAAAACCTTATCCGTATGTCGACCCATAAAGAGCGAAGACATCTTCTTGACGAGCGAAACTTTTGTACTCTGTGCGGTGAGTTTAAATACCGGATTAAGGACTTGTGCCCGTGTTACAAATGGACCGATGATTCACCAGAGATTTAAATCAGGTACGGCAGTGACTTTTGAAATGAAATAGAATTTTGGAAGCATCATAGTTAATACAAATCAACTTTTGCTTCATAAAAAAAGGGTATGTTTCACTTTGCATCATAACAATGTTTGTATTTTAGTCGATATTCATGAGTACTTTAGTAATAATCACCTATAACCTTTGCATGTATTTTATATAAATCACGTGTAATCTAGTATTATTCGTATGAAATTCAGTATTAGTTTATAATAAGCCACTTGTGCATGATAAAATTGGTGTTTTTTTAAGGTAGTATTATATAAATGCCAGAATTTTATTCAATATTCAGGTGTATTTTAGTAGTAGTCAGCTATAACGTTTGCATGTATTTTATATAAATCACGTGTAATTTAGTATTATTCGTATGAAATTCAGTATTAGTTTCTAATAAGCCACATGTGCAGGGTAAAATTGGTGTTTTTTAAGGTAGTATTATATAAATGCCAGTATTTTATTCAATATTAATGGGTATTTTAGTAGTATTCGTATGAAAAAACGGTAGTAATTTTTCTATGAAAAATCAGATTTTCGTGCTCATTAAATGTTCTAAACCTAATACAAACTCTGATTCTTCCGCCTATACAACTAGAATAACCTAACATAAGCCATTGTTTCAGGATCTATCATAGAATTAGATAGCATAAGCCTATGGTTCAAGAACTAGTATAGTATAAACCTACCAGGATCTACAATAGAATAACCTAGCATAAGACTATATTTTTCAGCATTTACCAAGAATAAACCTAGCAAAAGTCCATGTTTCAAGCTCTAATATAGTATAAACCTACTAGGATCTACCATAGAATAACCTAGCATAAGCATATCTTTAATGATCTACCATAGAATAAACCAAGAATAAGCATATCTTTCACGATCTACCATAGAATAAACCAAGAATAAGCATATCTTTCACGATCTACCATAGAATAAGCCTATCTTTTCAGGATCTACCATAACATAAGCCTAGCATAAGCCTACCCCTACAGGTATCAGCCACGTGACGTCATCAAAAATTAGTGCTGACGCCATCAAGAAAACCACCACCAGGTTATTCTACCTATAAATAAAAAGCCGACGGGGATAATTTCCATTCGTTACGCTTTAGCCACGCCCCCTTTTAAGGTCCTAAATCACCTGGTATGTAGCCAAGAAAGGACAATAAAAAGATAAGAATCAGTCAATATACCCTCAGGCTAAATATCAACCCGAACTCTCAAGAAAACCGCGCAAATGCACTCGTTAGACTATGGGGATGAATGTTATGCCGTTTTCGGGGTGATTGGTTAAGAGTCAAGTCTACTTTTGACAGAAAAGGATAGATTCATTGTTACCGTCTCGGAAGACGTTTTGAAGGAATTTATGGAAGAGTGGACGGAGATCTATTCAGCGTTGGAAACTGGCGACTTGGGTAATTATCGTTACTTAAACTTGAAAATAAAAGTAACCGTTATGGAGGGGAAGATAGTATTCAACGAGGGTAGCGTCTTCACTCTAACAAAGACCGAGGCATGGAAACAGAACGATAAATTTAGTTTTATGAAATTTCACTACAACCTTTTGAATGATCAAGTTATAAAATGCATGTACGAAGTTATTTAAAAACGCCTAGGATCTACCATAGAATAACCTAGCATAAGAGTATATTTTTGCAGCATTTACCAAAGAAGATAATACAGCATAAGCCTACCAGGATCTACCATAGAATAAGTCTAAAATACCAAAACCCTTTCTTTTTCAGCAATTACAAAAGAATAAACCTAGCATAAGCCTATCTTTCACGACCTAATATAGCATAAAAATTAATTTATTATTAATTTAACTTAATTATGTATGTTATTATAACGCTAATTAAATGTTTTTGATTTAAAATCTGATTCGTAATAATAATAATAAGCCTAGAATAACCTAGCATAAGCCTATCTTTCAGAATCTACCATAGCATAAGCCTATCTTTCAGAATCTACCATACCATAAGCCTACTATAGCATAAGCCTATCCCTACAGGTATCAGCCACGTGACGTCATCAAAAATTAGCCGTGAAATCATCAAGAATTAGCCGTGACATCATCAAGAAAACCACCACCAGGTGGCTCAACAATTCAAATTTCCCGCCAGCACCATCACGTGACGTCATCAACTCCCCCCATCTTCCCCCCTAACACCATCACGTGACGTCATCAATCCCCCCCCCATTTTCCCCCCAACGCAAAGGGTGACTCTATAAACCCAAAAATTTTACCCCCGCCCCCTGAAAGGGGGGTAAAATTTTTGGGTTTATAGGGTCACCTTTACTCTCTTATGTGTGTATTTAACTTTCGGCTCAGTCGAACCGTTAACACCTCTTGTAAGAGGACACGAAACAAGGTCAATTCTGGTTTAAATCTAGGGTATCTTATTTCATAGACCCAATGGCTTTAACACTTTTGGAGAGTGAAGTTAAAAGTTGTGTTTACACTATATATAAATGTAGTAAAGCTGAATTAAAAAGTAAACACCAAATTTGAAATGTTAATATAAAAGATGTTCTTGGAATATTGAGATGAAACAGAGCTTTATAGCTACACAACTACTAAAAGAATCGTAATGCCGAAAAATATTTAAACTATTTCCATTTAATATTCTGCAAAAAAATGTTATCGTTTCGTAAGAGATCTTTTCATCCTACTCGCTTTATATTAACTTTGATATTCGTGTAGTGTTTCGATTCATATGCAATCTTAATTACTCGTTCTATATAAACTCTCACTTTTGTCAGTAAGTTAATCTTAAATAATTAAATAAATATAACTGATATTAATTATTTTAATCGTCAGTATTTTACGTTAATTATAGTTAAGTCGGTTTAAGAAACTTAATTCCTAAAATAATTTTAAACATAGCTTTATTTAACGTTATACTTCTAGGGAACACCTATATCAGAACTTTTGTAAATTTTGGGTATATAAGGCGATTGATTAACACTAAACGATAAGAAAATGCGCAATTGCGTGAACCTTTGGTGGAAGCCCTGCCATTGGGAGGCTAGAGGTTTCTCGTAACCCTAGCCGCTCGCCGCGTACATCTGAAGCCTAACGATGATGGAGTAGAAGCCAATGTTACAGATTGGTGTCTATATGGTATATGTAATAATATCTGCCTTTTGTAATAACTGTACTGAACTGAACTGTATAGAACTGGCTCTTACTACGCAGAGAAAGAGTAGAGAAAGAATGTAGACGCAGTAGTCAGTACAGCTTAGTTAAAGTATTAAAGTTTAGTTACATATAAGTTGTCTTTTATTAACATACAGTAACTTAAGTGTAGAAAAACGATAACAAAACTTGGTGTCAGAAGTGGGATTCTTAGCAATATTTGTTTTAGCGCACAGTTTTTTCTCTCTCGTGTTTTTTTTGTTCCTGCTAAGCCTTGCCCGCCCATAACGCTCTCGACGTTCATTTTTGCCTGCCTTTCTCTGTTATGGCTTCGCACATTCCGCCGCCGACCCCGGTCAAGCTCTCTGATGGTCAAACGGTCGCCCGATGGAAGTTTTTTCGTGCTCAATGGGCTAATTATGATATTGCCACTGGTCTTGCAACAAAGGATGAAGCTATCCGTATCGCCTCTGTACTCTCGCTCATGGGTGAAGAATGTTTCAAGATTTATCAAAATCTCCCGCTCACGAAAACTCAACAAGGGAACCTTACGGATATATTGGATGCACTCGATGTCTACTTTGAACCCTTATCTAATGTCATTTATGATAGAATGATCTTCAATTCGACTACCCAGGAACAACATGAAACTATTGACCAATTTGTAAACAGACTACGACATCTTTCTCAGTCCTGCTACTATCAAACTCTCCAGGATGAACTTATCCGCGATAGAATTGTCGTTGGAAACAAAGACCCGCGCACGAGAACTCAACTGAGCAAAGATCCTAAACTTACTCTCGCTACAGCTATCGATATTAGCCGCACTAATGAATTAGCGGAGAAACAGTTTCACGTTGGAGACGCGGCCTCAGCACAAGTTCACCGTCTAGAACAAAGGAATTGGAAACCTTCCTCGACTAAGAAGATACCTACCAATACCAAACAACAGCCAATGTTGTCTCGCCCTTGCGATTATTGCGCTACGATTCACGCTCGTGATCGGAATGCCCTGCCAACGGAAAAACTTGCAACACCTATGGTGGAGAAAATCACTTTTCGACGGTCTGCCGTCAAACTACTAAGGGTAATGTTCGAAAAAAACCTACCAAGACTAAACGTACTAGGAAGCAGCACACTCCGCAGATTAATCATACTAGTTACCCTGCCGATGATCATGCTACTGACTCTGACGCCCTGGATGAAGTTTACGCTTTAGAGCATACCCCGAGAATTCTGGCTATTTCCTGTCGTGGACAACAATGGTTTGTCACTTTGAGGGTTGCTGGTCATGCTAAAGTCACTGATTTGATCTGCCAGTTGGACAATGGATCCACATGTAACTGCTTACGGGAAGCTGATTTTCATTTGTTACCAGATGACATGAAAACATATAGAGAAGTTCCCACTTCACTTCGCTGTTATGATGGCTCACGGATAACGTCTCCGGGAGTAGCCACAATACGATGCCACTATGAAGATAAACCTTATGAGATTGAGTTTCAAGTCGTTCACGGAAAGAAACCTTCTTTATTATCTGGTTCTACCTGTGTCCAACTTGGTTTGTTAACTATGAATGTCCCAGGTGCTGATGTACATACTCTTCACAGTACTTCACACTCGGTCCATAGTACACTTACGATGGAGAAACTTATGACCGATTATGCTGACACTTTTGAAGGTTTAGGTTGCCTTCCAGGGGAATGCCATCTCACTCTTAAAACAGATATTCCGCCTGTCCAGCATCGGTCCCGTAATGTACCCATCGCACTACAAGAACCTCTAAACCTGAAAATCCTCGAACTTGAACAGCGTGAAGTAATAAGGAAAGTTACGGAACCTATTGAATGGATTTCCAGTATGGTACTAGTCAAGAAACCTACTCAACAGGTGGATCCAGGTAAACCAGTCAGCGTACAACCGCAACCTATAAAGCCCACCGATCTTCGAGTTTGCTTAGATCCCAAAGATTTAAATAAGGCACTAGAAATACCGAAATACCCCCTTCCCACAATTGAAGATATTCTACCAAAACTTAACAAGGCGAAAGTCTTCACTATTTTGGATGCGAAGGAGGGTTTTTGGCAAGTAAAGTTAGATCATGACAGTAGCATGTTGACAACGTTTTGGACACCTTTTGGTCGTTACCGCTGGCTGCGAATACCCTTTGGTATTGCTACAGCACAAGAGGAGTATCAGCGACGACAACATGAAGTCTTTGAGGGACTCGAGGGTGTAGCCGTCATTGCTGACGATACTGTCGTTTTCGGTTGTGGAGACACTTTCGATGAAGCAATCGCGGATCATGACCGAAAATTGATACAAGTTTTTGAAAGGGCTCGACAAATTAACCTGAAATTTAACAAAGATAAAATACGTTTACGTCTCACTGAAGTGCCATATATTGGCCACATTTTGTCTGCCAACGGAGTATCTCCAGATCCAAGAAAAGTACAAGCTGTTGTGGATGTGCCAACACCTACCAATGTTCAGCAACTGCAAAGTTTTATTGGTTTTACGACCTACCTTGCCAAGTTTTTGCCCCATCTCTCGGAGAGTCTGGAACCAATGAGGAGACTCATACACAAAGATGTTACTTGGATGTGGACCAACGAACAGCAGTTGGCTTTTGAGAACATAAAAAAGCTTGTCACTAGTGTACCAGTCTTACGCTACTATGACGTCCACAAGCCGGTAACACTACAATGTGACGCAAGCGATGTAGGTCTCGGAGCAAGTTTGCTTCAGGACGGCAAGCCTGTCGCATTTGCACCCAGAGCGCTGGCCCCCACTGAAACAAAATACGCACAAATAGAAAAAGAATGCCTTTCCATTGTTTTTGGATGCGGACGTTTCCATCAATATCTTGGTGGTAGAGACAAAGTAACGGTCGAGACTGATCACAAGCCCCTAGAAACCATATGGAGAAAACCGTTCCTTACAGCTCCTAAACGTCTCCAGTGCATGCTTTTGAAATTACAAAATTATAACTTAGACGTAAAGTACTTGAAAGGGTCACAAATGTTCGTGGCTGACTGCCTGTCTCGCAACTTCATTCACAGTCTTCCGAACCCAGACGAAGAATATAAAGATCGACCTGTCTATTCTATAACGACGGACACACGCTCCCGAACCTTGTTTGAAAACATTGACCATTCGACTTATCTACGCGTCACTGACCGTCGCTTACAAAAGATACAGGACTCTACCGACAAGGACTCCTGCTTGCAAACAGTAATCACATACGTGAAGCGAGGATGGCCTGTCAACCGGTCCACGGTACTTGCTGAAGCTCGTTCGTATTGGAACTACAGAGATGAACTTACAGTAGACAAAGGAATCCTGTACAAGGGCCAACGAGTAATTATTCCGACTTCCATGCGCGAAGACATTTTAAAGATACTCCACTCTAGTCACGTGGGTATCCAGGCTTGCTTGAGGAAGGCCCGAGATGTCGTTTTTTGGCATGCGCAAAGATGCGTTAATGTTTTCCTTAACACCCAAGGCAATCCAATAAATGCCTGAAACGAAATTGCAAGGTGAGAAAACAAAATGAACGAAACTCCTTTATTTCCCACAATTTACATTGCTTTCTATCCCTTTGTATTTTCGTAGATTTGAGATTGGAGAAAATCTTCCGTCAACCATATGGCGTAAAGCCATACAAACCGCCATGACGGATAAAAACGTAATGGAAAGGGAGATGATATCTGGTGTCATGGCTCATACTGAGTCAACTGCCGCAAGGCATTATAGAACTACCACAACAGAGCAAATATGTCAAAGGGTCAAAATAATGCGTACCTTACAGAGGAATGAGTATATTTATTTGAATTTGCAATAGTTTATGTCCATTTAGAAACCAAAAATATTTTATCTCATTGAAACATTTGAGTATAACTGAGATACATTATAATTTAAATTCGTGGCCAATTACTATAATCAATGTGCTTGGGCAACGAGATAAACAAATTTTGCACAAGATAAATTCAAATGTTCATCTTTCAATGCATGCTTAGGTTCTTGCAATTTATTTATAACTACTTCCTAGTGCAAATATAAATTTTTCTCAACGCCAGTTTATACATCGTTTTATCCCAAACTCATCCGAAAAAGGTTAAACACTCTATTCGAAATTCCAACCACTAATTGCAAAACCCTGTGTTTTTTGATTTTATAATTAAGTTATAGGGGAACATTACAAAATTATTTTTTTTGCCAAGATTAGTTTACCCTCGTCTGGATTTATCCAAGGCACCTTTTAAAAGTGCCAGTCACTTTAGTCTTAAATACAATTTATTGTGTATAGAAAGTGATAAGTGTCAAAATAATAATGTTCCAAAATCTGTATTCAAGAGTTGTGGAAACTTAAATTCAAACATATATCTATGAATATTTTCTCTAAAATACTGCTATTAGAGGTTGGGTGACCCATGGACCGTTGACGATGAAAAATTCATTGTTCACGAGATACCAGGAAAATCCGAAAAACCTTGATCTTTTCTTAAACACTACGGGAGGGTGTCGAATATTTCGTTGATATTAAACCAAAATCTTTCAATAAAGTTGAGACTATAAGCACAAGCTTGAATTACGGAGCGGGTTGTTCTTGGATGGAAAATACCAACACAGCTGATCCAACAATTGATGCGCTTTATTGCACTGAGACATCAGAAGGTAATGGCAAGTTATTTAGAATGGAATTTAGTGTAGAGAATGTTAACTGAAAACTTTATTGTGTCTCCGGGTTGACTGAGTAAATAGCAGAAATAAATTAATATGGTTTAGGGCCCCCGCAAGTCTATGAACATATTATAAGCTTTAAAAATTAAATTTATAGTAAAAATACTAATTCTGATAAAAACTACATCTAGAGGAGAAAATGCTCTACAATAAACTCAAGGAAGATATAAATAAGATTATCTCGCCTACTCCACGGGCCAAATTTCCATCTATTGAAGGATTTAAATACATTGTTAAGAGTCGCTATTCTTGGGACGTACCGGAAAAAAGAATTAACTAGGTGCGAGACCTATGGTTTCAACGGCAGGATCAAGAAGGTGCAATTGTCATCGCTCAAAAGTACGAAAGATTATAATGTTTCCTTCTTCGTTCAAATCGTAGAGTAATATCTAATAATATAACTTTTTTTAGATTAAGGTTCCGAAAAACCGAGCTGGACTGGCAAACTGTTGCAAGAAATTTGGAAGCCCAGGGGTGGGAAAAGAAGGCGATACTGCAGAAAATTAAAAATTTCTGGGAAAGTGCAGTAAGTGTTTGTCTTTTAATTTTTATCTAAATTTGTGGTAATTTCTCATAAATTAATTTGTAAATTCAGAAGCTTCCCGTTCGTCTTTCAAAAGAGGAGAAGGAAAGGGATCTGGAAGAAAAAATTCGTAATGGAATAACAGATTGTTTAAGAGTGCGAACAACGAAAAAACGAGGAAAAGGTGTCTACGCAGTGAGGAATATTGAGAAAGGTGAAAATAGCATTCTAATAATTTAATTTCAATAGTCTGGACAAACCGTTACATTATTTAAAGACTTTAGAATCCTAATGAGAACCCCTTAATTTCCATGAAATATCTAATATAGCTTATAGCGAAGAAACCCTTAAAATCCTTTTACAATTCCTAAGATGTATTTAAGTCGAAGTAAATTCTACCCGATAGCTACATTTGAAATCACGAAACTCCAATAAAGTTTCAAAGCAATTAAGCACTTAACATACTAGGTGGCTTTTTATATAAATACATTATAATACCAATGCAGAGCGTGTCTTCATAGAAGGATTAAATTTAAATTGTAACACTATATTTTTACCTTACGATAACAGGAGAGTACCTGTGCGAATACGGAGGTAATCTCGTGGAAAAAAAGGAAGTGGAAGAAAAGTATTTTCAAACTGAAGGCCACTGTTATTTCTCCGAAATAAAATACAATGGAAAATGCTTAACTTTCGTCGCATCCGAAACTGGAAAAATTGGCCAATTAATCAACCATAAAAGAAAAGACTTTACTGCCGTGGCTAAAAAGAGAATTGTCGATGGTTCACTAAAATTAATCTTCTTCGCAGACCAAGACATCCAGGAAAGCACGGAAATCACCATTGATTACAATGAAAGAAATGCAGGGGAAGAAGAAGTGCCTTTCTGGATGTTTGTCGACGAAGAATACGATGATGAATTTATTGATACGGAAGACTAAGTAACGCCATCATCTTCAGATTAGAAATTTTGTTCGACCCCTTCTTCATCGCGCGCGACGGAACTCTGTCCAAATCATTAATAACTGCTCATTACCGAATTGTGTACAAAACCGTGATATTTGCATGAGACGGAATTATTACTAATCCCGGAAAATGTCCTACCCATCGATAATCGCAAGTTGCGTTAAAGTGTCCGACCTATCTGTAATCGCGCATGATAGAATTATGTCCAAACCTTCCATGAACACGCTCTACGGATTCATGGCTGACTCTCGATAATCGCGCGTTACCTAGTAACCTTTCAAATCTCAGTGGGGGCTCAAAAAGTTCAAGTGTGGCCCGGTTCATTTCCTCGCTTAAGGTTTGGCTATTGCTAAGTACAAAAAATTCTTTTTATGAAGTGAAATAAGTCGCTAGGAGACTTGACGTGAGCACGCCTTCACAGATGACAAACATTGTTCGGTTTAGTTTGGTTTTAAAGACAGAGAGGAAAGGTACCCATGTTAATTCTTTGCAGTCGGAATCCGAACTTTCAGAAAGACACCATATATATTTGCTTTAAGAATGAGTGAGAGAATAAGAAAAATCGATAACCTCAAAACGTCTAGATTCAAACTAATTGACATAATAAACAAAATTCTTCAACTTATTTGCGATGCGACTAGAAATTTGAACAATTCCGGAATCCATCTTCCGGACGGAAGAAAAGTTGAACTTAAGCGTGAAAAACTTGCACGAAAACTCACTAGACCGAGAAACGATATTACTGAACTTGGGAATCAAATTGATGAACTAGAAAAAGGTAGTGTTTCAATATTTGTATATTGTGTTTGAAATATGTTTGCATGAGATGGCTATGTTGTTTTGTGCTCAGAGTGTCATCTGAAATCTCATAGAACTGTTAATTTTCTATTACTGTTGAACATTTTGAGCTTGTGTAAAATAAAACTGCTGCATTATTGGCATAAATTTTAACATTTTTCTTATTTTGAGCCCGTGAAGCCCTCCCTTCGTTTCTTGAAAAGATTTTCTATAATGTGCATCATGAATAGAAACTTTTACAAACTTGGATAGTACTTGGGCTAAATTTACTGGCGGATCATATTTTCATTTTGGACGTATATTATCGGAGTCAAGAGATGAAAAGTTATAATTAAAATTTATGATTGCCATAAAGTGAAATTTGCTTTCGCACTTATCTTCAAAATTTTAATAACTTATTTTAAGCAAATATTCAGAGAATCTTTTTTTAAAACCTTTTTATCAGATATCTTGTTCGATCATGGACCGTCGCTTTACTGTGAAAAATATAACATTATTATTGCTCAGATAGTAAGGCCTGGTCAGAGAGTACTAGCGAAGACCCCTTATGGTGGTTATGAATTAGCTCAATTAGTCGGATTGTACGAAAGGGCCGATATAAGGAAATTTGTCATTAAGTTTAAAAACGAGTTTATGTCCAATATTATAACTGAAAATGTTTTAATCCCAGAAAATGAGGATTCAGTTCCTATCCTAAAATTCGAAACCCTTAAATACTACCGATTGACTTAAGGCAGAACAACAGTCATACGCTTTACTTTAAACTTCATGTTTAGTCTCGTCTATCAAAAATTTTCATTGAAAAAAACCAAAACCACCATTCATTCATCCCGCAGAAAAATTCTTAGGGCATTCAGTATCGTCTAATCAAAAGCCGCGATTACACGGGTACTTCGAAACGTTTTGTAACGTTTTGAAACGTATGGGAACCACTGTGTAAACAGAAACCGGTCTCGCGCGAAACGATTCGAATCGTTTCGGCCAAAACGTCCCGGGGAGCGATTTCAAAACGTTTTCAGCGCCTTCTGGCGTTGACATCCCGTGAATAAGGTTTTTTTTCTCAAATCAAATTAAAAGATAGCCGCAACTTGGCGTGATAACGATGTTTTGTCATTGATAAACCTTTTAAAAGAAAAAACATTATCGGACAGTTGGACAGTGTCCGAAGAAATAATTCTATATATAAAGAGCTCGCGTTAGAGCTGGAAAAAATCACGGGATCAAAGTTTACTTTCCAACAAGTGCGAACCAATCCAAAGTAATATATAACTATATAATTATCTTAGTTAAAGGTGAAATCAACGCCAGTGTGTGTGGCGAATCTAGTCACCAAAGTATAGACCAAACTATTCATCCAATCTTAGAATCTGGTGTGGAAAATGGCTCAAAATCTACTGAAGATTCAAACGATATACCACAAGCTGGACAATCGAGTAACTCATCACGTAGTGAAGCTTCTGAAGGTATGGCGGGAACTGGCTGAAGTACAGTATAAGCTATAAACTAATTTATTAAATTACGGTAACGTACCATTTCAGGTCGCAGAAAAAGAAAGTTAGGGAGGGCAGAGTCCCTTTCTAAGGGATATCTGGCTGAGTTTCAGCGAGTTACGAGTGAACAACAAAAACAATTATTGAGCAACAACAAAAATTTGACGAGAAATGTTATGAAAAAATGAGAGAACACGAGGCTCAAAGAGAAAAAGAATTTTATGATAGAGAAGCTGAGAGGGAGAAGCGCCAACAGGAGCATGAGCTTAAACTTTTGGAGTTGTTGCTGAAAAAATTAGCATAATTTGCACAATGAAATCCATACAACGTGCATTGTATTTTATTGCAATAAATTATTTGTTCTGAGCTCCACAATTGTAATTCTTATTATTTAAAATCCAAAATTACAAACATTAGACCATAACAGCACTATTGGCAACAGATTATTTCGTCTTCCATTCCCAGTCTCTACAAAAATTTATAAGTAGGATCTTTGACGATAAAAATGATTCACTAATGCGTCTCTGATACTTTTTGCATTTGGATTTGATCGAACGTGTAATGGACAATCACGAGGTTGTTCTTGTTGAATGTCATCAACTGCGTTCAGCCATTCTTGCTGGAACGATTCCTTTTCATTTTCACAAAACTTATGCAAGGCGCAACAACATGCAATAACAACTAAAAGGTTTTTAAGGTTTAGATCATTTCTCTTCAGCAAGCATCTCCTTTAAGCGTGCAAATGCACTTTCCACTTGCATTCTAGCCCGACTTAACCTAGAAGGAAATATCACTCATAATTTTAAACATACTAAGATAACAAATCAACATAATATTATTACCTTTAGTTGAAATATAATTCGGCATCTGTTAGTTTTCCATTTTCGGAAAACCCTTTCATGAGCCATGTTTCTAGGGGATAGGCTGGATCTCCAATAATTAAAAGAGGAATGTCAGTTCCTTCAATTATTACGGTGTTTCTCTATTTATAAAAATCCTTTAGTTCCCCTGATCTAAAGAAAAGGGTTCTGCACCAAAATCTACCAGTGGAAAAAGAGTTCCTGCCTTAGTTTTTTTTGTACATTGACGAATTTGCTAACACTCGGGCATCATGAACGCTTCCCGGCCAGCCAATAACTCTATCTATAAATCTAAAATACAATCAACATCAAGATTATCAGTGATTTAAAGTGTTAGGTCACTAGGTGACATTTTTATAGCACTAACTTTCCTCTATGATCTACCACCGCTTGCAACAAGACAGAATGCCAACCTTTCCGATTAAAATAATCTTTGGCATATTTTTCAGGTGGAATAATCGGAATGTGTGTGCCATCAATGCAAACACAACATTGTTCAAATCCCAGCTCATTCTTAAACCCATTTACAACATCATCCAGCTGATCATCGATTGGGATTGTTATTAATGGCACAAGAACCTCTGATATATCTTTACAAACCTTGAAAATAGATTAAATATAAAAATAAATCCTTCATGAAATTATGTTTTTGTCTTACTTCGTGAAATACCACACAAGCAGTACATCCAGCGACACTAAACAGATTCCCAGTAGTTCTAAACTCTCCAGGAGTTGCTAACTTATACATAGTAAGAGCTACTCTTCGCTCCACCGTCCAGGGCTTTCGCATTACAGTGACTTCTTTCACCAGGCGGTCATGAAGTAAGTCACAAATCTTCACAAATGATTGCTTACTTATTCTGAAGTCTTTCCTGATTTCAGTCCAAACGTAAGTTGCCAAAACGCGATCTTCCCAAAAATCGACATGATTTCGAGGTCTACACCATGTACTTTTAGGTTGTGGGTTCAATTTTTTATCGTTCAAAATATTCTTCATTATAGGAATGGTTCACCCATAAACTTTGTTTTGTCTCTTAGCTCAATAGTACTTTTATAAAGATAGTGGTACTACAAATTAAATTATTAGCGATAGTTTTCATTTTATAATTAAAATAAAATTTTTAATGGACATCACAATTAACCCCTAAATCTAAACTTCACTGTAGTGCTTGGCCAGACCTGCCAGATGACTGGCTGGTTTAAATAGACGTTTAGCAATTGGCTTGTGGCTCTTTTCAAGACAATAATTACACGTAAATATACAAACGTATTTACAAAACAATTACATATACTTACTTGTTAAAGAGGCCATAGTCGCAACCTTTTCCCAAGCCACATCTGTCGCCTCCCGATCTTTATGACTTGGTTCATTTTTGGCCCAAATTTAAGGGAAATCACGAATAAAATTTTAAAAGATTTTCTTTCACTTCATTTTCTTTCATTCGTTCTTGTTCTTTCAGCACCCTTTGTTGGTCTTTTAATGATTTAAGTGACATATTTATGTATATGTTTAAGTAACGGAAGAATTCGAGTGTAGTAAACCCACACACGCAAAATATAAGCAGACGAAATGTCTGTTCTCCTTTCAAACTCGCTAATTGGATAATTTCAAACACGTGATCTGAACTCCAAGCCGACAACCGGCGAGAATATCAAAGCAACTTAGATGTGCTCGCCCTAGCAACTCAGCGTCAGCCGTTCGTCTCTGCATATGAAAAAACGGTTCTCGCGTCTAGAGTGGGATATAGACCGAGTGGGGAAAGGTGAAGCCCCGCCCATTGACATGCGCGGTAACCACTGGATGTTTTACTTCCAACAGTAACAGGTAGATGGCGGGAAAATTTGGTCTTTGGCGCGAAATTTAAAATACATTTTTTTAAGATCGTCTGCTTAGGAGTCTGCTCAACATTATGCGTAATCTGAGACTGTCTGTACTATAGAATTTGGGCAATAGTGGCATGTTACGCACCAAGTGCATTACACGACTTTTATTATATGCATATTACAGAGCTGATGATCTGGTGTAATGTAGAACATCTTTTTTCATTTTAAAGGTAAGGAATTTGTTTCTAATGTGCATTCTTAGCCTTACAAACAAGTTTACAATTTTTCGCTCGACATTGCAACAACTTAGCTCAACCTCCAATTGATTGTGGAGCATTATAGTTATGAACGAACTTAATTCTTCAAGTGGAGATTTCATGCTTGTAATGTTTTGTAGAACTGTGTCCAGGAATTGTTCAGACAGGCTAACGAAGTGTAATAGTCTCGATGAAGGATGTTTGAGGTTACCAAAAGCCTTGTGCTGTGTAAGAACTGATGATGAAGGCAATTCGTACGTTTTATATTCATGTGAAATTACGTTATAACAGGATTCGCAAATTTGTTTCTGGAGTGCAAAACAAATATATCCTGCTATATGGTAAATTGTCAACTCTTTTGCCTTTTCCTTTGGGTCTATGCTCTCAACTTTAGTAATTTTTAGGTCTTTTTGTGCCAAGCCTGCAAATCCAAGGAATTCCACCAAGTCTTCTAAATTATCACAGCATGAATCAGAACTCCTTGCTTGCTTGTGGCCAGAACTATTTTGGTCTTCCATAAAGCTATAAACGGCCTCTGTACCAAATATGTCTTCCACTAGAGTTCGAAGAATGTCAGAGGCCGGTTTTTCTATACATATCTATGGAAATGTGAACAGCGGTTTCCACCGCAGCAGCTGTATCGACACTTAATAGTTGTTGCGCAAGAGGCACTCTCATCTTCTGATAATGTGTTGGATTAACATGTGTTGGGGTAAGTTTAGGCGCTAGTTTTAGTTCTGAAGTTGCCTGAAAGTGTATGAGGTGCTTCTAGTACTTAATGTCAACATTTTTGCAAGGAAGATTATATTTCGCAACACATTGCTCTGGCAGCTCCAAGACATTGACCAGAATAGTATTTCGAACACTTTTCAAAACATGAGGTGGATCTGGTACTACAAAAATCTTGTTCTCTGGATTGCACGGGTGTGTAAAGTGGTGTTTCTTTTCATAACATGACACTTTAATTCCTTGGTCACGATACATAGCCATATTTTTAGGGCCCATGTCACTTACTATCGACACAACGTTAAATCCAATGTCATGAAGGCATTTTATACAGTCCGTCATGAAATTCTTCAGATCACCGCTGTCTATACTGTTGCCAAACAAATGCCAACCAAGAATGTATTTCCATTTGGAGCAAGCAGAACGAACAATTACCACTAATCCCTGGGTAGCGACTGCATGGTTGGACAATGTTGAATGTCCCAATACAGTTTTTAATCCGGCATCATATTCGTATGACCCCTTAATTTGCATTTCGTCAACCAAGAGTATAACACTTTCTTCTATCTTTGTCATTTTGGGTGATTGTTTTTGAAGCAGGCGCAGCGTGGCACTTTGAATGCCTGGCGGAAATTGAAACGTCTCTAGATGTTGATTTAGGCACCTGGTTGCTGGAAGTGGATGGCCTTGCTCAGGTAAAAAATTGTACTCTTTTGTACCAATATTGTATAGAAGTTGTAACGACGATTGTATGGCTTGAGGAGACCACTGTTTGCATCGTTTGCGCTGTTCTACAACGTGATTTATTTGATCCGCAGTGAAGAGTTTGCCAAAGGCCGTCATTACTTTCTCTAATTGGTACCTCGATCTTTCGTGTTCCGTAAACAGTTTAGCGTGCTGTTTTTCAAGGTCTGTATTCTTCTTTGACAATTCCGCTATTGAAGTCTTCAACTCTTTTATAATTATTTTCAGGTTGTCAGAGGCATTCTTTGACTCATCAGAAAACGTTTCTGTCTGTGTTTCGATGTGGCACTTTCGTGAATTGTCAACAGACGCCTTTAACATATTAATGCAAAGTTTAGACCAACGCCAAAAGGTTTAACATACATTCAATCTGTTTGATAATCGTGATTATTTACATTTTTGGCCACATCAATTGATTCCAAACGCCGCACTTTAGAAAGTCTTTCCATCTCGTCCTGGGATTAATTGCAATAAATAACTAAAACATCCCTGATACCAAACAATATTGCGATGTTATTAAATCCGGTGTTTTTTCTTTTATTCCACTCAGACATGGATACGTCTTTTTGAATTGGGTTTGGTGCTCCAATTGTAGGAACTGCATTTGGGAGTTTTGTACCATTTGTGCCAAAGCAATTCGGAGAAAAATGATCCTTCAAACAAAGTGGTTATTAGATAACTATTAATCATTCATTAATAAAACAAGACATTACCTTACAAAGACGCAAGTGCCGATATTTTCCACTTAAGGCATCATTGCTATTTCTACCGATAAATTTAAACCATTGTTGTCTAACGTCAAGATTATTTGGAAAATAAAATAAATAAACATCCTTTTCTGTGTTTGTGCAAGGCGGGAATGCGCATTTACAAGTCATAGTAACTTTTAAATTGAAAATTAAATTCAACCTACTCCCTTGACTTTAAATTGAATAAAGAAAAACTCGTGAACTTGAATATATTCAACTTTATTCTTTAGTAATAAACAATGTGTAAGTTGTGTTTAAAAAATGGAGGCAATATTTTTCACAATCTATCAAATAACACCAATTTTCAGTTCTTTATTACAATTTCAACCAACAATGTCTTTTGTAACACCAATGTTCTAAAAACGAAGTATTTTAAATTTCGCGCCAAAGACCAAATTTTCGCGCCAAAGATCAAATTTTCCCGCCATCTACCTGTTACTGTTGGAAGTAAAACATCCAGTGTTTACCGCGCATGTCAATGGGCGGGGCTTCACCTTTCCCCACTCGGTCTATATCCCACTCTACTCGCGTCTTTGTAAACGGTCACGCCTGAGCCGGCGCCTATGAAAAAGAGTGCGCTTCGGCTTTCAGCTTCGGGATCTCGCTCGCTTATAAACGCGCCTTAAGTGTGATTATTTACCGATTTAGGAAATTAAAATATTTAATCCTTACGATGGTTGTAGAATATTCACATCTTCACGCTAGAAATGCCACGCTCATTTTTCAACAAACGAATCAAATATCTCACACCGTCTACTCCCTACGGAACGACCGACGCAATTATCATTTCAGCCCCTTCAAAGAGTGTCACGTCCACTTCCTTTTCCTTCTTAAACATGGACACTCCAGTATATTTCGATCAATAAACATTAGACTCACTGCCCAATTCATAATTTCTCATTCTCGGTTCAATTAGGTGGTGATCTTAATTGTGTTCACTTTGGTCATTCTGTCACTTTTGCTCGTCGTTCATTCCATCGTAACCAACAAATACAAATCGGTGCCCATCAAGAGAGTAGCCAAGAAAATGGCCCGAAAAACCCTGGAAAATGTTTGGGAAAACACGTCGCTCCTCTGCGCCGAACGTAAGCGATTAACCGCATCCCTAACAGTTGATAACAATTGACCCCCCTTGAGCGAACCAGTTTTCTATGAGGAACTCAATTACCAAAGATTATGTCCCCATAACGAAAGATGGCTGGCGCTTTAATCATGCATGATAAAGCGAACTGTTAATTTTCTTCCCTATTTAGCGATTTCCTCCATTTTGCCCCACATTACTTGTCGTCTGCTGGCTTGGTCGTGGCTGATCAGAGTGACTTTCATTCTGTTTTTCTTGGGTTGTTACTTGCGGACGGAGTTCACGATGGAAAACTACAATACCATCGACACCCTCTCAGACTTGATCAAATCGGGAATTCCGCCAGGAATGGCCAAGGATACATACAAACGCCTCCAAGTTTCGGTGAATATCCTACTGTATGTTAAGTTTCTCAAATCTTCCGATGTCATTGCTGCGTATTTACAGGCAGCCCACGACCCGGCTGTTAAAGAATGGCTAGGCGCACAAAGGACAAAACATTTCCGCATTTATTTTGATAGTATCAAGGGCAATTTCATTCCCATTGTTTCCAGTAAAAAAGCTGCAATCACAACGGTCGAATTTACGAAAACGTTCTTCACATTCTTAATGGACTGATAGTATAGAGTTCATCATGAGCAAAGGCGGACTTTACTTTTCGCAAGAAGAAGTCGCGTTCGACTACGTACACACCATGTTCAACACCTCTTGGGTGAATAGCAGTCCCCAACTGCACGAGTCCGTGCAATTGAGGTCGGAAACGAATGTTATCATAAAACCGAAGTGATCTTCTACTAATTAACTTGAAAGACGCAAATCAAATACGTCACGAAACGAAATAGAATTTCTGGATAATACATCCAAATTTCCTATGTTCTTCAAAATAACTGCACTTTACGTCACTTCAAATCCTCTCATTTAACTTAGAGTAGTAATTATGAGAGCGCGGTTGCTCTCTTAGATAAGACCTCATACTGCGTTTAATGTATAAGGGTGGTTTTTTGATTCGATGTAACTTTTTTCCTATCATGGTTACTGTTTTGAAAAAATTCCACTGAACTAAAATTCGGACCCTTAATACGAGATCCCTCCATTAGTTTTTAGTATAGAAAATAAAGTTGCTAAGGGTGGTTTTCATTTCCATAAAAAAATTCAGACATTTTGGCAGAAAAAGGGAAATTTTCCCATAGGAATAACATGGGAAATGTTTGCTGTAATAGCGAAAGTTTCTCGACCATTTTTTGAAGACTATTTATTCGATAGGTCTGAAAATGGTTTTAAATGAAAGGTTGAACATTTTTCTGGCGCCTTATTAAAAACAATTAATATTAAGTATTACTTTTTGTACCTTTAAGCACATACTTAAACTTACGACCTTTTATTCTGTTGGACTTACGTGGTATAATCCTAGCTAAAATCATAGAGAAACGTACTGTTGGACTTAAGCTGTTTTACCGCTAATAGAGCGAAGTTTTTTGTTTACTAAATGCGTCGTCCGCTCTGTTTATGGACGAGCTTAAGGCGAATTTTTTCACTTTTCATCTAAAGGAAGGGGGTTAATTAGTCCCAATTTTATTTTATTCTCGTAAGTTAAACTTCATTATAATTTAATACAAAAGATTTAAAGTTAAGATTTAGCCGATAATTTTTAAATTCACTGATTTCACTAAGCCTCGGTCAAAAGTTCAAGACAGGCTGATTGTACTATTGTAGACTAGAGACCAATTGGCCGTGTTGCGTTCGTTTTAAGGTGTTTCACCTGGTGCCATTGGCCAACGATAGCCGCTAATTAGGTAATTTGTTTAAATTAAATCAATTTTTGTTGTTTAAAGTAGATCAATGCAAACTACGCACAAGGGTTCGTTCCCTGGTTTCTCGACTGGTGCCGTCGAAGATACATTTTTACTGGTAAAATAAATGATAGATTCAATCACACTATCACTAAACTCTGTCACCAAATCAACCAATATTTTTAATTCAGGTCCTTCCAATCATTTGTACTAGGTAACAATTGAATTATTAATTATTTTGCGCCCGTTCTAACGTTACCTAAGAAAACAATAAACAATGGCCAGATTGCCAACGATAAACGCTACAGAGATTATGTTTGGTGCAACCGCCAACGGTAACCACTGCGTAGATCATTTTGTTTGTTTAAATAAGTGGTAAAATAATTGATAGATTAAATCACACGATCACTAAACCCTGTCAACAAACCAACCAATGTTTTTATCCCGGCTCTTGCAATCATTTTTATTAGGTAACAGTTACGTTTTTAATTACTATTTATAACCGCTATTTAGAATAAACCCTTTGGTTTAAATTAGATACATTTTTGATGTTTAAAGTAGATTAATTCAAACTACGCAGAAGGGTTCATTCCCTGGTTTCTAGACTGGTGCCAGCAGCCAACGGTTACCGCTACGAAGATACGTTTTTGCTGGTAAAATAAATGATAGATTCAATCACACTATCACCATCACTAATTCCATTAAAGGGATGTACAGTGTGTTAATTAATTAATATAAATTTTGGATAAATATGTAACACACTATCATTATTAAATTTCTGAAGAGAGGGAAAAAGGTTGAAATTAATTTTTTTTTTTAAATTTAAAAAGCAAATTTAGCGCAGAAAAAACCCAGCACCAGAAGCCTGTGTTATAGAGAACTGCAAAGGCTTTGGGAAAACTCCAACTCCATAGAAAGCCAAGGGACTCCCTCATTTTTGGTCGGAGTTGGAGTTTGGTAAAATAATTAATTTGGCTTTGGGTGGCTTTGGGAATATTATCTCTGTAATGGAACGGAGTCGGAAGGGAGTGGAAATATTTCGAAAACTTATACGGGAGTCGGTAGGGACTGGATTATTGTTGGATTCACGTGGCTTTGGCTGGCGTTGGCATTTATAGTATCCAATTGGAGTTGGTGGCATTGAGAGCCAGCCTTAATATATTCAACCGGAGTTGGGTGGCATTAGTGATATTAGTCAATTTTTTCTCTTTGAATTTCCCACGCGGTAGTTTTGGCGCAAGCGGGATGCATGAAGTTCAACCCCACACAGACGGCACATGACGGTCGCGGCAGGTACAGCCGTCCCTACGCAAAAAAACTCAAATTCATTGCTGTGCGAGAGAAAACGAAACTAAAACTATTTGTTCTTTTTAAGTTAGAGAGTCATAAATTTTTCCGTCGCCTTAGATTTAACGTAAAAAGGAAAACTACAATTATAAACAATGTTCGAGTTTATAATAAAAATAATTGAAAAAATGCAGTGGGATAACGTTGGAAAACCTTCATAATATATAAGTTCATAATGTACCACACGGCCGGCTGGGAAACGTTGGGGTAAATATAAATGAAAATTGGTTAGGCTAAATACTTTTGTGTTTGGAATAAGAAAGTTTGTTGAAGCTCTCATTGGCTTTGGCAGAGATGGAAAACTTGTCGGATATCTCATTAGTTTGGTCAACGATTAGAAAACTTGTCGGATATCTCATTAGTTTGGTCAAGGATTAGAAAACTTGTCTGATATCTCATTAGTTTGGTCAAGGATTAGAAAACTCGCATATCTCATTGGCTTTGGCAGGGATTATAAGAAAACTTGTCGGATTTCTCATTGGCTTTGGCAGGGATTGGAAAAATTCTCAAATTTCACATTGGATTCGGCAGGGATTGGAAATATTATTGAATTTATCAATTGGCTTTGGTAGGGATTGGAAATATTTTTAAATCTGTCAATCGGCTTTGGCAGGGATTGGAATTCGTGTGAAACTTCACAATTGGCTTTGGCAGGGATTGGAATTCGTGTGAAACTTCACAATTGGCTTTGGCAGGGATTCAAAAATGAAATGAACTTTAGTGTGGCGTTAGGGAGGAGTTGAAAATATAACAATGGCGTTAGGGTGGCAGTGGTGTTTGTGACAATTTTACCATTGGAGTTGGCAGGCTTTGGGAATGACTTTTTTCAGTTTCCAGCCCTCTACTGTGTTATAAAATTTTGACAAGATGATTCGTTCAAGAAAGTCTAGAATTAAGTCGCAATAATAGAAGTATTAAATATTTCACCTAAGTCAGCTGACTTGGCCCACTCGATCCATGCTCACGGACGCTGCTCTGCATCTTGCGTCGTGTTACGCGTGATCGAGTGGTCTATGGGCAGGGTAAACAAATACGGGGCTGCCAGGCTGTCTCTTAGACAACAATGATGGCCATTATCCTTTATGAGAAATGTCTCCTTGTCCAGTGTGAGAAATAAGGCGGTGGCACAGGGCAAATGACCAGTTTAAAAATTAAACCACGGGACCACTAAGAAAATTCAAGGGTAATCAGAGTCCAGACATTAACTCAAAAAGTTTAATTGTCCAATTTCTAAGTTTAGCAGACGGCGTCACCTGGTCAATTATTATTATATAGCGCGAGCAGCTTGCATCCATGAGCGCGGGTCGAGTGGGCTATGCTGGCAGGCAGAAACTTTGTCTCAGTTAGACTGCTACAGCGAAAACCGAAAACCAGTAACATAAGTCCAAGCCAGTCATCTGAAAGACTCAAAACGATGACTCTAATTCGTCTGAATTTTAAATATCAGTAGAAATGATTCTAGATAATCCTCACAGTTATTTTAAATATGTTAAGACTCAAGGCCAGGGGATAAAGAAAGTCCAAAATAATTTTATTATGAAAATTTTATGTTTTCAGTGATAAATTAATCTCATTGGTGATAACTGATTAACTGGTACCTGAAAGCATTAGTAACCAACTAGCAATATTAGGTCCCCTATGCTTACGCTCCCCTATATTTATGTTTGTGCTTAGTGCAGATTTTAAAAATGCAACAGACTGAAGAGACAGATATTAATAAAAAATGGCTTAGTGGACAAAAACTAGAAAAAGTAAATGATAAGAGAACAAAATGGAATGACCGAAGTAACAGATATTAAGTGTATTCAGTTTAAAGACGTGATTATAAAACATCAATTATTTGAAAAAAATACTTATCTTCGTTTCTTTCACCAAAATTACATCTGCATTGTTTTCGAAAGACAGATTATTCATTCTATATATCCTTTTTAGTATTAACAGTTTTCGAATGAAAAGGATTAGAATAAATATCCGAGTATGAATATGGTATATTTTAAAAGGTTCCTCTTTTCGAACTTAAGAGAAAACGTTGTTTAAACCGACTAAATGCAACCGAAGGATGAAATTTTATCTTTCATAATGATTAACATTTTAAACGTCGCTTTAGGGTGCTTTGGTTTAGCGCTTGCATTTATACGACCACGATTCGATTGGGCCCCATTTTTCGGGTCGACAATTTTAAATGTTTTATAAATCAATCATTAAAATTTGGATAAAAGATATTATTAACAAAAAAACCTTTGGTATATTATTGAGTGCGTGAGAACTGTTTTAAAAGTTGTGATTGAATTAGTTTGGTACGACTTCGACTTGCTATTTATGAGGAACACATTGTAGAGCAAACGTATAACACGAAACACGTAAATGGACACCGAAAAATGGTGGGCTGCGTATTTATTTCACTATTGGGCTTAGTTTCCAGTATTAAAAATTATTGTAGTTCAAATTAAAAGCTGCAATTGTTTTAAATATCACTAACGAGGAACTGTGACTATCATGGTCTACACTGGAAATCAAGCTGTAAATATAAACGATGCCTGTTATATAGTAAAGCTTTGACACGAACCATTTTGAAAAGAATGGAAAATTTCATGATACAAAATTTTTGGGCTAATGCAATTTTGGTGAAAAAAACGAAGATAAGTATTTTTTTTAAAGTAATTGATGTTTCATAATCGTGTCTTTAAACTGAAAACATTTAATATCTGGTACTCGGTCATTCCATTTTGTTCTCTTATCATTTACTTTTTCTACTCTTTATCCACTAAGACATTTTTTATTAATTTCAAATTTTGCGTTCAATCGAGATTGAGGGCACTGAATTTAAATTAAATTTGTCTATTTTTAATATTTTTAACCATAAATGATGGGCCCATCATTGCACAAAGCCATCCAGTTTCTGCAATTATCTTTATTTGACTAAGGGGGCTATAAGACTGAAATCTGACCCCTTTATGTGTGGCAACATAAAAGGTTAATTTGTTTAAAGGGATATTTTCATGTTAATTTATGGTAACCAATCATAAAAAAATGATAAAAATCGGTAGAGTTTGAAGCAAGGATTCCGAATATATATACATTGTCACGACCCCCAAGACTCCCCCCTTCAGCCGGAGAACCAAGCCCCATCATCCCCATCATCATCGGAAGCACGCCAACCCACGGGCCAATCAGGGAACAGCTCCTGCACGAAAGCACGGCAATCCCCGAGCCAGGCCCTATAAAAAGGGGCTCCGGCGAAGGAAGGAATTACAGTTCCAGCTCAACCGTTCCAGACCATGTAGCCGAACTCTCTGACCTAACCGCAGCCGACGACGACCGACCCGCCGCAGCCGACGACGACCGACCAGCCGCCGCCGACGACGACCGACTAGCCGCAGCCGACGACGACCGATCAACCTCAGCCGACGATCGACCCGCCACAATCAGCGACGACGGAGACGACACGGAAGAGTATTCCTACGAGGCTACCGGCCCCGACCTACCGCCCGCTCCCGCTTCGGATCCCGTGGCCAGTATTGGCCCTACCCGTTACGCTCTCCGAGCTCGCGCTACTATAAACTACAAAGAATAACTGTATAATTCCCGTTTCCACCAATAAAGACTTATTACTTGCAAAACAGTCGTTACAATATATATATGTTCAGCCCGCCACCATCTAAGCTCCTCCTCCTTTCTTATTCTATCCTAAAAACCCCCGTTCTAAAATCAAACCGAGGCGAGAAGGAACGCCGGTTTGTTTCTTAATAGTTAGTTCGTTTTTGGTTCCCAAACAGTTAGTTCGCACCTTTTGTTTAAACGGGTCAGTTCGTTTTTAGTTCTCGAACAGTTAGTTCGCTTTTGTTTCTCACGGGACCAGGCACGGGTCCGTACTCGGTTTAAAGTATTTTCGAAAACGAAACAAATTGTACTCCGCGTAATACCGCGATTTCCAAACTTGGATCTGGTTAATTTT
The DNA here is from genome assembly GCF_054372755.1 of Phalangium opilio. Classification (NCBI taxonomy): domain Eukaryota; kingdom Metazoa; phylum Arthropoda; class Arachnida; order Opiliones; family Phalangiidae; genus Phalangium; species Phalangium opilio. The sequence goes on along the minus strand of NW_028324186.1, from coordinate 5,131,792 downwards.
GAAGTTAAAAAGAAATCGAATCAATAAAAATTTATTCAAAGAGCAACACAAGGTATGTTAGTTTTCCTTTGGATTAAATTCCCTTACGGGACGATAGTGACGGGTTTGAGTTAGGCCTACACAACTCCCCTCGCTATTGTACATAAGGGACTTGTAGCGCGACCCCTCCTACGACCGGCCGATAGTTCTTTTCCGAGGGGGTACCGTTACAAATGGTGCCGTGCCCGTCTTTCTGGGTCTCGGTCTCTTTTTTTGGCGGGGTGCTCGGGCCCGATTCGCGTACTTAGATTCAGGTTAGTTCAAGTTTAGACAGAACGCCGCCATATTGGATTCCTGCCTTCTAGAACATTCGAGAAGGATTTTCCAATTTTATTTTTCGAGTTATAACCTTATAACTTAATTGATTAAATTGAAGTTAATTATTTTGGAATTACATGCGCGTTAGATAATATTATTTTTATGAATTAAATGAACTCACCCGAATCGTGCCCAATTTCGAAATTATACCGCGAAAGAAACGATACAGAATCCTCTTCAGCTTCGGGAAATATTTCGGAATCATCGGGATCGACATTACCGTTAGCTAAGCCTAACATCGTGATCGCGGATATTATACGCCCTCCAAAATTGCGTGATTTAAATATGGCATATGCCCAAAACCCAAATAACGATTCCCCATGGGACGATAATCTGGATTTAACCCCATACTTCAATACCAAGGAAGAAAGACCTAGACACGAGGAAAATTTAGCCCCATTTGATAACATAAGTCAAAGTTATTACCCCCAGGGGAGTAGCCTCATTAGAAACAGACATGCGGGGAGTATCCCCGATTTAGTTGCGTTAAGTGGGATAACTAGACCCAGTCTACTCAAACCAGACCCACCCAAACAAAAGGTAGAGGTTAAATTAAATGCACATGAAAAGGCAAAGCAGTCTCTGAATAGTTGGGTTTCCTCAAGGAAAATTATAGCAAAAGCCACGTCAAATGCAAATATTTCACCAGTCAAAGTAACTACGATCGCCCCCAGTGGGTAATTTCCACGTAGAAGTTCGGTCACATATACAAATGCCCCTAGTAGGCCAAATAGACCAAATCCAATAAACCCTGGACAAACCCAGAACCCTTCGGGACATATTCCACAGGGCATTCCCCAGAGGACAACCTCACGGTACACAAGGTACTATTAAGCCCCAAGGGACATCAAACCCTCATCCCCAGAGTAGTCCAAATATTGGAGGTGCCCAGCAGGCAGCCTTCCTAGCGTCAGTCCTACAATCCTTTTCAAACCTGGCAGTATCAAACCAGGGTAACGTAAAGGGTTTAGAACCCTCTGAGAGATTAGCTTTTTATGGTAGAAAAGAGGAAAGTGTCCCCGAGTTCCTAAAACAATTCGAAGAATATGCGAGCATACTAAGTGACGATGATAAGATGCTGTTCATGCCACTCCTGTTAAGGGACAATGCCCTATATTGGTATCGTTCTCTCCCCCAAGGAGTAGATTGGGCAGAATTGAAGGTACGAATGAAGCGTCATTATATAGTTAAGGATGAGGGAGCTAAGGCCCGAATAGCTTTACATAATAGACGACAAGGACAAAATGAATCCATCTTTGGCTATTTTGTGAGGGTATACCAAAATTTACATCCCCCAATACCGGAAGATGAACTACTCCTCATAATTAAACAAAATTTAAGAATGGAATTTAAAGGGTTACTTATGGTCCTACCAGCGCAAACGTTGTCCGATTTGCACGAGGTTTGCTTACAAATAGATCAAACGTTTGAGTTAGATCAAACCTCCTCATCACAAGACAACCCCAATTCTGTCCCACAACAAAATAGGGATGTTAGAGAACAATCACTACAACAGATCCCACCATATCTAGCCCCCAGGAAAAAAGTAAATCAAGGGAACATCCCGAACATGGGAACTCATACTAACATGGACATCCCGCATGGGAACAATAACAATCCCCACCAGGAAGGATATTACAATCCTCCCCCTGTCCAAAATGATTCCCAAAACTACTCGAATCAATATTACCCAACCAAGGCAACCCCACCTTGCGTCGAGACCTCCACGAAGAAGAAGCCTACCCAGAGATTTTTCTCATCAAACTCGAGTCTTTGAGAGAACGAATCCTGAAATTGAGCCTAGAGAGAAGCAACCTCAGCAAAATGAAATGCAACTCGTCCCAAGACGTCCACAGAATCAAGTCCAGGAGAACCAAGATCCTCCGAGAGTCACTCAGGACGACCGTCCACTCACTTGTTTCAACTGCGGTGGCTTACGTCACTATGCCCGTGAATGTCCATCACCGAGGGTGGAGAGACAAAGAGGTCCGTTTCCGGGAAACGCCAACCCGGGAGGGAATCCCAGAGGACGTCTTCCTCCCGCCAACCAATAGTCCCGCAGGAAGAAAACCGAAGTGTGGCAAGACCACCGTTACAATTGGCCACAATTCGACGAAGTAGAAGACCCCACAAAAGAAATACACACCTAATAAACATTAACTTTGAACACACAACCATACAAACTAGAATAGATAATGGTGCAGAAGTTTCCATGATTAGTTTAGACCAATGGCGGGCCATACAAAGATTTCGAGGTGATGTCAGATTAGAACCGATCTCAGAAAAATCCGAATGTATCGTAATGGGAAATGGGCAATACTCTTTCACTAAGGGCTCAACCGTACTAGAATTCGAAATTAAATTTCAATAACATATAACGAGGAGGTTTAGCCAAGAGTTCCACATCGTCCCTTCACTTCTCTGCGATGCAATATTAGGCCAAGATTTTCTAGAAAACTGGAAAACTATTATCGATTTTGGAAACTTAACATGTAACATTGATGGACTAGTACTGAAACTCGTAGAAATAACAGAGGATAAGCTTCCTCCCTCACCTCAAATGGTCTCTAACGTTAATGAAGCGGTTGAATCAACCTCTCTCTCATATAAGCAGAAGAGAGAGTTAAAAGAACTCCTCCGATTCCCGGAACTTTTTAGTGACAAGTTAGGAAGAACCAGCTTAGTGGTCCACGAAATACACACCGAAAATGCTAAGCCGATACACAAGAGACCATATCGAGTTAGTGATGCCAAGAAAAAATCATTGAACAAAGCATCTACGACATGCTTAAGGATGGGATCATTAAGCCATCTACGTCTCCATGGGCCTTGCCAGTAGTGATCCTAGAGCAAGACGACGGATCCGGTACAGGCAAGAAAAAATACCGTTTCAGCAAAGATGTCAGAGAATTAAATTCCATCACCACAAAGGATCCATATCCGACTCCGAGAATCGATGAAACTCTCAATAAATTGGGAAAACCCAAATACATCACCGCATTGGATTTGAAATCAGGATACTGGCAAAATGAAAAGGAACTAGGAAGCGCGCCAAAGACAGCTTTCATAACGCATGCGGGCAAATACGAATTCAACGTATTACCTTTCGGACTTTGCAACGCGCCAAGTACCTTTCAACGCCTAATGGACGAAGTCTTCCGAGATGGAGAAAAATTTGCTATCGTCGTGTATCTCGACGACATTCTTATTGCCTCCGAGACATGGAAAGAGCAGAAGAACGCTCTGGAATACGTAATGAATAAACTAAAGAACGCTGGTTTAACCCTTCAGTTGAAGAAATGCCGCTTCGCCCAATCGGAAGCAGTCGTTCTGGGGCACGTAATTAACGAAACCGGAATTTACATAGATCCTTCCAAGGTTGATGCCATCAAGAAATATCCTCAGCCAAAGGCACTGAGACAACTCCAAAGATTCCTTGGAATGGCCGGATGGCATCATAGATCCATACCTCACTATTCAAAACTAGCCACTCCACTCAATAAATTGAAGAAGAAAGGCGTCAAGTTCACATGGGGTCCTGATCAAGAGGAATCTTTTCAGAAGATAAAAGATGCCATCTGCAGTTCACCACCATTGGCCGCTTATAAACCCGATGCTCCGAGCATATTAACAACAGATGCGTCAGACGCCGGCTTGGGAGCAATGCTCTCTCAAGTGCAAGAAGGAATCGAAGTCCCTATAGCATATGCCAGCCGAAATCTCCGAAATGCGGTAGCAAAGTACAGTACTTCCGAAAAGGAATGTCTAGCAATCTATTGGGCCATTGGACATTTCCGCCCTTACCTGGAAAGTAAACCTTTTACAGTCGTAACAGATCACAAGGCGTTACAATGGCAATTTGGACTCTAAGAACCAAACTCAAAACTTGTCAGATGGGCAATGTATCTACAGACGTTCGATTTCAAGGTTCAACATAAGAAGGGAGTCGAAAACGTCGTAGCCGACGCCCTCTCGCGAGCTCCAATAAGACTGTTCGCCATGTCGGTAGCCTCCACCATGGAAGAAGATAATCAGATCAAGTCATCGGAAGAATCGACCGCACCATCGGATCATTCACACGTCGCGTACATTTTACCACCTTACCCTCACGCGAATTTTCATATCTTCGATCGCGATGACATCATTACCGCTCAAGGAGAAGATCCAGTTATTCGCGAAATCATTGAACAATTTCGACAAGATAATCCTCCAGACAACGCAGATTACGAGATGGTAAACAACCTCGTGTACCGAAAAGCGTCGGGAGTTCGTCCAGCGAGGATTTATCTACCACAATTTCTCAGAAGAGAGGCCATGAGACTCTTACATGATCATCCCCTCTCTGCCCATAGAGGAAAATACAAGACAAGAGAAAAAGTAGGACACAGATACTGGTGGCCCGATCTCGACAAGGACGTCAGACAATATGTCAAGGAGTGCGTCCTTTGCCAACAGTATAACATCAGTAACCGTAGGACTCCTGGTCTTATGATATCTACAGTTCCGACTGGACCCTTCGACAAAATAGGAGTTCATATCATGGGACCCTTTCCGATCAGCAGAAGAGGATACCGATTTCTTCTCGTCTTTACGGATTACATGACGAAATTCGTGAAACTAGTCCCTTTAAAAAGAATAACAGCCGATGCTTGCGCCCTCGCCTTGAAGAACTTCGTATGTCGATGGGGAGCACCGAAACAAATCCTAAGTGACAGAGGAACGCAGTTCGTGTCCTCCCTATGGCACAACACGTGCAAACTATTCAACATCGGACCAATACACACTTCACCGTATCACCCTCAGTCGAACATCACTGAGCGAGTGAACCGAGTTCTTGGAGAGACCATCTCCATATATGTCGAGAACAATCACAGAACGTGGGATGAAACCCTGAACGCTCTAGCGTTCGCGATAAACTCGGCTCCCCACGAGACGACCAAAAGATCTCCCTTTTACCTAAACATGGGACGAGAACCGAGACTCCCATAGGACATCGACATAGGGATGCCCATCGAGGAACTTGAAGATCGTTCGGAGACCCTGAAAACCTTGAAGTATCAGTGGAAATTAACTAAGACTTTCTCCAAATTGGCTCAAGCCAAACAGAAAAATACTATGATCTCAGAAGAGAAGATCTAGAATTCGACATTGGGACAATCGTTTGGAAATTGACTCATCCCCTATCAAACGCTAACTTGGGACGAATGGCCAAGCTATGTCCAAAATGGACAGGTCCCTACAAGATCATAGAGAAAAGAAGTCCACTAGTTTATGTTCTAGAAGACATGATCTCGGGACAAAAGACCGGTCCCATCAACATATCACAACTCAAATTGTAACAAACCCCGGAAGTTCCGTTAGAGGACAACGAAGAGACGCCTTCTCCAGGAGAAGAGTCGAGAGAACCAGCCGAAATTGAAACCAACACTGACAAACAGATCCCGGGAGCTGAAAACAATCAACCCGAAGCACGTATCTCTCCACGAAGACCAAGCGCGCCAGCTCCAGAGAGAGTACCGCCTCAAAAGGTAACAGAAGATCTCCCCGGAGAAATCGTTCAGGAAAATGAAAACACTATCCCGAAGGAACCTTTTCCTCCAGAAAGAGTAACAAACACGCCACCTCCTGAAGGAACACCTCCCCAAGAAATACCCCAGGAAAGACCTCAACCTTCCTCCGAGTCCTTCGAGGAAATTGTGGAGATGATCGGACCTTTTCGATTTGTGGACAAGATACCGGAAACAAGATCTAAAGAACCGGGACCAACGGAAGAAGTCCGACCAACGGAAGAAGGTCAAAAGAATATAGTCAGTCCGGAAGTGACACATCTGGAAGCCGCACCACTGACCCCTGAACCCCAGGTTCCAGTGGAATCTTCAAGACCTGAAAGAGAAAAGAGAGACCACCCGACGACGACAACAACCGAAGGCGTTCAACCCCGAAAGAAAGCTCTTCGAAAATTGAGGACATCAACGGATGTAGAGCGAATGTCTGAACCGGAACAGGAGAAGAGATGTCCTACAACCACTTTGTCCGCCGCTCCGGAACCAACTCCAAAACCTGCGAGGAAGACATTGAGTAGCAGTATCTCTAGTGACGAGCCAGAGATCCCCGATCTCCGCAAAAGAAGTCACCCCACTACCACGTCTTCTGTCAGGGGAAGGAGAAAGAAGCCGTTGCGGAAAGTATCGAGTAGCAGAAATACATCGATGAAAGAAACATCCGTTCCTCATCCGCAAGCAAAACCCCGAAGAAAAGATCGTCCACCAGATCAGCGTCGAGACCAACTAAGTTCCTCGTCGGACGAGATAGACAGGACGGAAGACAGACAACGAAGAAGAAAGCGAATGAGAGCTACGACGACAAGCTCGTCCACAAAGCCCGTGAAAAAGACGCCGAAAATTCATACTATATCAACTAGTCCCGAAGGCGAACCCCCTCGACCGACAAACGAAGCAATTTCGACGTCGCCATCAGCTGCGAGCCAAAACCCTTTAGTTCCCATGGATGAACTGTCAGAGTCCACAAGTACTGGAGAAGATATTCACTCTCCCGAAACTCCGGCTATTGCAGAACAGTTCCCCACGAACTACGAGAAACCATTCAAGTCGGGATGGGTTCGAGACCTGTGTTATAGACACACAGTCCAGCCAGGCAAAGTAGACCTAGACGTATACTATTATCCACCGGGAAGAAAGAGTCGCATGCTATGCTCAACAAATGAAGTTTCGCAGTACCTACGCACTAACAACATTAGTGACCTAGACCCTATTAATCAAAACTGTCATTGTAGACAAAGACCGGAAAGTTTAAAAGATAAGTGTAGAAAATTAATTGTCTACAGTAACAGATATTCAAATTTTCACTTTTGAAGACATGATTATAAAACATCAATTATATTAAAAAAATTGTTATCTTACTTTTTTTCACCAAAATTACTTCAGTAAAATATTTTAACATGAAACATGCGCATCATTTTAAAAATAGTACGCGTTTGCATTTTATATTCTCTCAAAAAGTAACAATTATGTTGACAATTTGGCCCTATAAAGAGAATTAAATGGACTGAAAATCGTTGAGAGCTAATAAAATAAAACACGTTAAGAATTATAAAGTTTTCGAAGTTTTAAAAATTAACGTGCTATATAGCTCTCAAAATATGACGATCAATCTATAGATCTTTTCGACACTAATAACTAAATCACAATGAAAAGGCGTATGTTATTTTCCACTTCGAAATATTTCCAATTTTAAAATATAAAAATTTAAACTCTTCAAGCGAAATCTTTCAGATATCAGTTAGTCGAAAGTAAAACTTAGTATCAAGCTAAAATCCCTTAAACTCTTGTAGGTGGCATTTCTCATGGAATACTATTGAGAGAAAAATACTTAGGTAAAAAGTGGTGAAAAATATTTTGGGCAAATGAAATTTTGGTGAAAAAAAGTAAGATAACAATTTTTTTAAAATAATTGATGTTTTATAATCATGTCTTCAAAAGTGAAAATTTGAATATCTGTTACTTTAGACAATTAATTTTCTACACTTATCTTTTAAACTTTCCGGTCTTTGTCTACAATGACAGTTTTGATTAATATCTGTAACTTTAGTCTTAATATTAATTAAAATTAAAATTGTTAAGAAACCATAGGAGAGAAAACGTCTTAGGGCGTCGCGCGTCCATCGGTAATCTAAATTAATTACCAGTAGTCGGTATTCGGGCTTAATTACCAGTCGTCGGTATTCGGGCTTAATTACCAGTCGTCGGTAATCTAGCTTAATTACCAGTCGTCGGTAATCTAGCATAATTACCAGTCGTCGCTGATCTAGCTAATTTACCAGTCGTCGGTAATCTAGCTTAATTACCAGTCGTCGGTAATCTAGCTTAATTACCAGTCGTCGGTAATCTAGCTTAATTACCAGTCGTCGGTAATCTAGCTTAATTACCGGTCGTCGGTAATCTAGCTTAATTACCAGTTGTCGGTAATCTAGCTTAATTAACAGTCGTCGGTAATCTAGCTTAATTAACAGTCGTTGGTAATCTAGCTTAATTAACAGTCGTCGGTAATCTAGCTAAATTACCAGTCGTCGGTAATCTAGCTTAATTAACAGTCGTCGGTAATCTAGCTAAATTACCAGTCGTCGGTAATCTAGCTTAATTACCAGTCGTCGGTAATCAAGCTTAATCACCAGTCGTCGGTAATCTAGCTTAATCACCAGACGTCGGTAATCTAGCTTAATCACCAGTTGTCGGTAATCTAGCTTAATTACCAGTAGTCGGTAATCTAGCTTAATTACCAGTCGTCTTTAATCTAGCTTAATTACCAGTCGTCGGTAATCTAGCTTAATTACCAGTCGTCGGTAATCTAGCTTAATTACCAGTCGTCGGTAATCTAGCTTAATTACCAGTCGTCTGTAATCTAGCTTAATTACCAGTCGTCGGTAATCTAGCTTAATTACCAGTCGTCGGTAATCTAGCTTAATCACCAGTCGTCGGTAATCTAGCTTAATCACCAGTCGTCGGTAATCTAGCTTAATCACCAGTCGTCGGTAATCTAGCTTAATCAGCAGTCGTCGGTAATCTAGCTTAATCAGCAGTCGTCGGTAATCTAGCTTAATCAGCAGTCGTCGGTAATCTAGCTTAATCAGCAGTCGTCTGTAATCTAGCTTAATCATCAGTTGTCGGTAAAATAGCTTATTCAGCAGTCGTCGGTAATCTAGCTTAATCACCAGTAGTCGGTAAAATAGCTTAATCACCAGTCGTCGGTAATCTAGCTTAATCACCAGTCGTCGGTAATCAAGCTTAATTACCAGTCGTCGGTAATCTAGCTTAATTTCCAGTCGTCGGTGATCTAGCTAATTTACCAGTCATCGGTGATCTAGCTAAATTACCAGTCGTCGTTGATCTACCTAAATTACCAGTCGTCGGTAATGTAGCTTAATTACCAGTCGTCGGTAATCTAGCTTAATTACCAGTCGTCGGTAATCTAGCTTAATTACCAGTCGTCGGTAATGTAGCTTAATTACCAGTCGTCGGTAATCTAGCTTAATTACCAGTCGTCGGTAAAATAGCTTAATCACCAGTCGTCGGTAATCTAGCTTAATTACCAGTCGTCGGTAATCTAGCTTAATCACCAGTCGTCGGTAATCTAGCTTAATTACCAGTCGTCGGTAATCTAGCTTAATCACCAGACGTCGGTAATCTAGCTTAATCACCAGTCGTCGGTAATCTAGCTTAATTACCAGTACTCGGTAATCTAGCTTAATTACCAGTCGTCGGTAATCTAGCTTAGTTACCAGTCGTCGGTAATCTAGCTTAATTACCAGTCGTCTGTAATCTAGCTTAATTACCAGTCGTCGGTAATCTAGCTTAATTACCAGTCGTCGGTAATCTAGCTTAATCACCAGTCGTCGGTAATCTAGCTTAATCACCAGTCGTCGGTAATCTAGCTTAATCACCAGTCGTCGGTAATCTAGCTTAATCAGCAGTCGTCGGTAATCTAGCTTAATCAGCAGTCGTCGGTAAAATAGCTTAATCAGCAGTCGTCGGTAATCTAGCTTAATCACCAGTAGTCGGTAAAATAGCTTAATCACCAGTCGTCGGTAATCTAGCTTAATCACCAGTCGTCGGTAATCTAGCTTAATTACCAGTCGTCGGTAATCTAGCTTAATTACCAGTCGTCGGTGATCTAGCTAATTTACCAGTCGTCGGTGATCTAGCTAAATTACCAGTCGTCGGTAATCTAGCTTAATTACCATTCGTCGGTAATCTAGCTTAATTACCAGTCGTCGGTAATGTAGCTTAATTACCAGTCGTCGGTAATCTAGCTTAATTACCAGTCGTCGGTAATCTAGCTGAATCACCAGTAGTCGGTAAAATAGCTTAATCACCAGTCGTCGGTAGTCTAACTGAATCACCAGTCGTTGGTAATCTAGCTTAATTACCAGTCGTCGGTAATCTAGCATAATTACCAGTCGTCGGTGATCTAGCTAATTTACCAGTCGTCGGTGATCTAGCTAAATTACCAGTCGTCCGTAATCTAGCATAATTACCAGTCGTCGGTGATCTAGCTAATTTACCAGTCGTCGGTGATCTAGCTAAATTACCAGTCGTCGGTGATCTAGCTAAATTACCAGTCGTCGGTAATCTAGCTTAATTACCTGTCGTCGGTAATCTAGCTTAATTACCTGTCGTCGGTAATCTAGCTTAATTACCTGTCGTCGGTAATCTAGCTTAATTACCAGTCGTCGGTAATGTAGCTTAATTACCAGTCGTCGGTAATCTAGCTTAATTAACAGTCGTCGCTAATCTAACTGAATCACCAGTCGTTGGTAATCTAGCTTAATTACCAGTCGTCGGTAATCTAGCATAATTACCAGTCGTCGGTGATCTAGCTAATTTACCAGTCGTCGGTGATCTAGCTAAATTACCAGTCGTCGGTAATCTAGCATAATTACCAGTCGTCGGTGATCTAGCTAATTTACCAGTCGTCGGTGATCTAGCTAAATTACCAGTCGTCGGTGATCTAGCTAAATTACCAGTCGTCGGTAATCTAGCTTAATTACCTGTCGTCGGTAATCTAGCTTAATTACCTGTCGTCGGTAATCTAGCTTAATTACCTGTCGTCGGTAATCTAGCTTAATTACCAGTCGTCGGTAATGTAGCTTAATTACCAGTCGTCGGTAATCTAGCTTAATTAACAGTCGTCGCTAATCTAACTGAATCACCAGTCGTCGGTAATCTAGCTTAATTACCAGTCGTCGGTAATCTAGCATAATTACCAGTCGTCGGTAATCTAACTGAATCACCAGTCGTCGGTAATCTAGCTTAATTACCAGTCGTCGGTAATCTAGCATAATTACCAGTCGTCGGTGATCTAGCTAATTTACCAGTCGTCTGTGATCTAGCTAAATTACCAGTCGTCGGTGATCTAGCTAAATTACCAGTCGTCGGTAAAATAGCTTAATCAGCAGTCGTCGGCAATCTAGCTTAATCACCAGTATTCGGTAATCTAGCTTAATTACCAGTCGTCGGTGATCTAGGTAATTTACCAGTCGTCGGTGATCTAGCTAAATTACCAGTCGTCAGTGATCTAGCTTAATTACCAGTCGTCGGTAATGTAGCTTAATTACCAGTCGTCGGTAATCTAGCTTAATTACCAGTCGTCGGTAATCTAGCTGAATCACCAGTAGTCGGTAAAATAGCTTAATCACCAGTCGTCGGTAGTCTAACTGAATCACCAGTCGTTGGTAATCTAGCTTAATTACCAGTCGTCGGTAATCTAGCATAATTACCAGTCGTCGGTGATCTAGCTAATTTACCAGTCGTCGGTGATCTAGCTAAATTACCAGTCGTCCGTAATCTAGCATAATTACCAGTCGTCGGTGATCTAGCTAATTTACCAGTCGTCGGTGATCTAGCTAAATTACCAGTCGTCGGTGATCTAGCTAAATTACCAGTCGTCGGTAATCTAGCTTAATTACCTGTCGTCGGTAATCTAGCTTAATTACCTGTCGTCGGTAATCTAGCTTAATTACCTGTCGTCGGTAATCTAGCTTAATTACCAGTCGTCGGTAATGTAGCTTAATTACCAGTCGTCGGTAATCTAGCTTAATTAACAGTCGTCGCTAATCTAACTGAATCACCAGTCGTTGGTAATCTAGCTTAATTACCAGTCGTCGGTAATCTAGCATAATTACCAGTCGTCGGTGATCTAGCTAATTTACCAGTCGTCGGTGATCTAGCTAAATTACCAGTCGTCGGTAATCTAGCATAATTACCAGTCGTCGGTGATCTAGCTAATTTACCAGTCGTCGGTGATCTAGCTAAATTACCAGTCGTCGGTGATCTAGCTAAATTACCAGTCGTCGGTAATCTAGCTTAATTACCTGTCGTCGGTAATCTAGCTTAATTACCTGTCGTCGGTAATCTAGCTTAATTACCTGTCGTCGGTAATCTAGCTTAATTACCAGTCGTCGGTAATGTAGCTTAATTACCAGTCGTCGGTAATCTAGCTTAATTAACAGTCGTCGCTAATCTAACTGAATCACCAGTCGTCGGTAATCTAGCTTAATTACCAGTCGTCGGTAATCTAGCATAATTACCAGTCGTCGGTAATCTAACTGAATCACCAGTCGTCGGTAATCTAGCTTAATTACCAGTCGTCGGTAATCTAGCATAATTACCAGTCGTCGGTGATCTAGCTAATTTACCAGTCGTCTGTGATCTAGCTAAATTACCAGTCGTCGGTGATCTAGCTAAATTACCAGTCGTCGGTAAAATAGCTTAATCAGCAGTCGTCGGCAATCTAGCTTAATCACCAGTATTCGGTAATCTAGCTTAATTACCAGTCGTCGGTGATCTAGGTAATTTACCAGTCGTCGGTGATCTAGCTAAATTACCAGTCGTCAGTGATCTAGCTTAATTACCAGTCGTCGGTAATGTAGCTTAATTACCAGTCGTCGGTAATCTAGCTTAATAACCAGTCGTCGGTATTCTAGCTTAATTACAAGTCGTCGGTAATCTAGCTTAATTACAAGTCGTCGGTAATCTAGCATAATTACCAGTCGTCGGTGATCTAGCTAATTTACCAGTCGTCGGTGATCTAGCTAAATTACCAGTCGTCGGTGATCTAGCTAAATTACCAGTCGTCGGTGATCAAGCTAAATTACCAGTCGTCGGTAATCTAGCTTAATTACCTGTCGTCGGTAATCTAGCTTAATTACCTGTCGTCGGTAATCTAGCTTAATTACCTGTCGTCGGTAATCTAGCTTAATTACCTGTCGTCGGTAATCTAGCTTAATTACCAGTCGTCGGTAATGTAGCTTAATTACCAGTCGTCGGTAATCTAGCTTAATTAACAGTCGTCGGTAATCTAACTGAATCACCAGTCGTCGGTAATCTAGCTTAATTACCAGTCGTCGTTAATCTAGCATAATTACCAGTCGTCGGTGATCTAGCTAATTTACCAGTCGTCGGTGATCTAGCTAAATTACCAGTCGTCGGTGATCTAGCTAAATTACCAGTCGTCGGTAAAATAGCTTAATCAGCAGTCGTCGGTAATCTAGCTTAATCATCAGTAACCGGTAAAATAGCTTAATCACCAGTCGTCGGTAAAATAGCTTAATCACCAGTCGTCGGTAATCTAGCTTAATCACCAGTCGTCGGTAATCTAGCTTAATTACCAGTCGTCGGTGATCTAGCTAATTTACCAGTCGTCGGTGATCTAGCTAAATTACCAGTCGTCGGTAAAATAGCTTAATCAGCAGTCGTCGGTAATCTAGCTTAATCACCAGTAGTCGGTAATCTAGCTTAATTACCAGTCGTCGGTGATCTAGGTAATTTACCAGTCGTCGGTGATCTAGCTAAATTACCAGTCGTCGGTGATCTAGCTAAATTACCAGTCGTCGGTAATCTAGCTTAATTACCAGTCGTCGGTAATCTAGCTTAATTACCAGTCGTCGGTAATGTAGCTTAATTACCAGTCGTCGGTAATATAGCTTAATTACCAGTCGTCGGTAATCTAGCTGAATCACCAGTAGTCGGTAAAATAGCTTAATCACCAGTCGCCGGTAATCTAGCTTAATCACCAGTCGTCGGTAATCTAGCTTAATTACAAGTCGTCGGTAATCTAGCATAATTACCAGTCGTCGGTGATCTAGCTAATTTACCAGTCGTCGGTGATCTAGCTAAATTACCAGTCGTCGGTAATCTAGCTTAATTACCTGTCGTCGGTAATCTAGCTTAATTACCTGTCGTCGGTAATCTAGCTTAATTACCTGTCGTCGGTAATCTAGCTTAATTACCAGTCGTCGGTTATGTAGCTTAATTACCAGTTGTCGGTAATCTAGCTTAATTAACAGTCGTCGGTAATCTAACTGAATCACCAGTCGTCGGTAATCTAGCTTAATTACCAGTCGTCGGTAATCTAGCATAATTACCAGTCGTCGGTGATCTAGCTAATTTACCAGTCGTCGGTGATCTAGCTAAATTACCAGTCGTCGGTAAAATAGCTTAATCAGCAGTCGTCGGTAATCTAGCTTAATCACCAGTAGTCGGTAAAATAGCTTAATCACCAGTCGTCGGCAATCTAGCTTAATCAACAGTCGTCGGTAATCTAGCTTAATCACCAGTCGTCGGTAATCTAGCTTAATCACCAGTCGTCGGTAATCTAGCTTAATTACCAGTCGTCGGTGATCTAGCTAATTTACCAGTCGTCGGTCGCGCGCGCCCCCTGGAAAGCTCGCGCGCGCCCCCTCGCGGGAGAACCCGCGCGCCCCCTCGCGGGAAAACCCGCGCGCCCCCTGGCGGCTGCGCCCCCTCGCGGGAAAACATTGCGCGGGAATCTGGCAGTCCTGTCTACAACTGTCTCTGTGACGTCATTGATCTACAACTGTATTCGTGACGTCATTGATAAGAGACGAGAATGGATAGCTTTAGTATATACCAAGGGTTAATGATAGGCTGAAAGTTGCGCAATCCATTGTAATATTTAGTTTGACTCAAAATTTCAACCTTTTTTCAAGGAGTTTATTTTGATTATGGTATTGTTTTAATGGTAATTAAAAGGTCCACGTAAAAGCGTAATTAATATATAAGAAATTCATCTTAGACGTAATAGTAGAAAGCGTAATTAGCCTCTGAAAATCAAAGTGTTACTGGTGTGTTAGCGTCTATTTGTAAGCCTTGGCTATGTGACGTCATTGATAAGAGACGAATGGAAGCTTTAGTACATTGCCAAGGGTTAATGATAGGCTGAAAGTTGCGCAATCCATTGTAATTTTTAGTTTGACTCAAAATTTCAACCTTTTTTTCAAGGAGTTTATTTTGATTATGGTATTGTTTTAATGGTAATTAAAAGGTACACGTAAAAGCGTAATTAATATATAAGAAATTCATCTTAGACGTAATAGTAGAAAGCGTAATTAGCCTCTGAAAATCATTGTAAAGAAAAACAGAAAATATTGTGTTTTACTGTGTTTTGGTGCGTTTTTATTGTAGTTTTAGTGTATTTCAGTGTATTTTGTTGTAATTTAAGTTATTCGTAAGGGGTTTGAGGTTCGACTACAGGAGTCCTGTCCGTTGTGGATGTAGAAGGGTTAGGGTTTGAGGTTCGACTACAGTATGAGAGTTAGCACTCGTGTCTGTTGTGGATGTAGAGGCCACTTCAGGTGGTAAGGGCAACCTTTGACTTTGATGCTGTGATATTATCCATTGACGGTGTTGCTCTTCCAATACGAAGGGTATTTCCTCAATCGGGTCAGGTTCTCCTTCACGAATTCTCGGGCTGACCCGCGCTATCTGTAAATTTCTCCATGACGGGTGTTTTTCGTACAATTCCTCATTTTCTTCATTTATTTTCATATTATATAATTTGTTTAAAATTTCCTAAAGTAATATTTAATTATTAAATTCTAAGACACAATTATCTTTATTTCGGGCAATTTAGGAAACTATCGAAAATTGGTTTTAAAAGTTTTTCAGTTTCTTTAATACGCTGTTTAAACCTCATGTTATTATATAGTTCGCTGTTATATCGATCTTCCAACGGTATTATATGTACAGTTATTATATGTGAAAAACTAACCAACAATTTTTTATTTTTTTTGTTATTTACACAAAGATGATTTTCTCTCATCAGGTAAAGTTCTTGCGAATAGCTCTTTGTTGGTGTTTAGGTTATTGGGAGAACTAATATTATCTAACAGAACTAATTAACCGACTGAAAATTAACTAGTCTTAATATACTTTTGTTGGTTATTTTGAAAATGAATAAACTTTGAGACTTTATTTGAAAGAAATAGTTTATTTTACCAAGGATAAAATTAAATGAACTTCTCGCGTTGGAGGTAATTTCGAGAGTGATTCTAAAAAAGTCCACTAGCAAGAGACGCGGGACCCCATAGGTCACGTGTCCGTTTTTTATCTTAGAACAGCAGAGGTTTTTTAAGCTGTTATCTTATTTACATATATTCTTTTTTACATTAATCTATTTTGTTAATTTTAGACTATACATTATTAATTATTATGATTATTTGATTTTTAATTCTAAAATAATTTTCATGGGTCCGCTTTAAAACCAAAAGGCAAAGTGTCCCAACCTTTAATTACACGTTTGTTAAACGTAAATCCAAAGCTTTTTTCTAGTTTTCGACTTAAAAGAGTGGCCGACGTTTTATTTCGAATGACGTTGAAAGGAACGTCCACTTTTAGACGTTTGGATTTATTTTTTATAGAGTCCACTATAGCTTCAAAGTTTATAATTTTCTCGTTGACACGATTAAGGCAAATTCCTTTAACCTTCACGACAGATTGACCGTCCGTAGTTCTGTAACCGTAACTCTTGGGCCCATTTGAAACAAACTCTGTAATTGTAGCGTCCCCTAGTTCGTTAACCCAACATCCTAAATTGTTACCCGTGGGGGATTTAAAATCGTTTTCCCCCGCCACAAATAAAACGCTATCCGTATCTATGTATAATGCTCTTTTACCCAATTTATGCAAGGTCTCGAATAAGGTTAATCTTCCGTAACACGAAACGAAACAAGCCACATACGGATTTCCTTTGAAATATGTTGGTGCAAATTCATCTTTGTTTTTGTACGATAATAAGCACATTTCTTCATTAATTGGTCTTAAATCTACCAATTCCTTTGTGTCATCAGATAAGATACGTACAAGTTCTGTGCACTCGTTAACAATTAGTGTTTTGGTTTTGTTTGTATTCATACCAAAACGACCCCAAAGACTGTTGAGACAAATCTTTGAAATAGCTCTCAGCGCTGGGTTATGGACTACTTCATCCATCTCGACACTAATACCTTCAGATTCATAAATCGATTCAATATATTTTTGTTTTTGCTCGGCAGTTTTAACGGAAGACGGATAGCCGGAATTAGCTTGTTTTATCTTCAAAAAATTGTTAACATAACCTCCAAATAGTCCATCGTTAACATGTTTTTCATACTGAAATGTCTCGTCGAAATGATGTACTTCGTATATTTTTATAATTTTATAACCCATTTCTACGGCTTTGTAAATTTCAGGCGAGGGCCAAATACCCGAAATTATTCGTTCCTTGTCAGAATGTTGACACGCTTCATTATTTGATTCAAGGGCACATGACTTACACAGGGGGAAAAACAATTTTCCATTAAACCTGTATGGTAAAACTGGGATATATAGATCAGTCGGGGGCAAGAGTTCACACGATATTATACCAAAATAGGCATTTTTTTCATAGTTAAAGTTACTATTTAAAATTTTGGGATGTCCTTTTGGGTAGATTCCGTATTTATTGACAGCGGGATAGAGTGACATGAGGTCGTAATAATAAATTTTTTCGTTTTTTGCTTCATCCGGTTTATGATATAATTTGAAGACTTCTGTCCTTCCACCGTATAAAGCCGACCTGGCTAATATTGGTGAAGGTACCTCTACAGTTTCGCAAAAGGTACTACAAGCGATATTTGTCTTTAACAAATTTTCAAACTCGCATTCCCACATTAATATATACTTTGCAATGGGGTGTAACTTTTTTATAAATTCTATTCTATCCAGGCCCTTTTCGTAACAGTTTTTATTTGTATCATTTACTAAACTGTTCCATTCACTACCTTTTAAACATTTCGGACAACCGTGATACACGCAACCATTAAACTCTAGGATAATTTCAGGATCCTTTGAGTAACCATCAACTAAATAAGGTCCAATTCTTTTTTCTCCTTCAGGAGATAGGGCTGTCTGTATTTCTACCTTCATTTCTTTACTAACCCAAGCCAACCACTTGATAGCTTTACTACTTTGGTTGAATGATCCACGATAACCCGGACTAGGTACTACACCCAATGTATTTTTTTCTAAATATTTGTGTAAAAACACGTTAGTACAGGCCCCCGATATTGTAATAGCTCCGCAATTAAGAGGATCTAGACCCGATGCCTTTTTGTAAAGTTCTCTAAATTTTGTAATTCCTTTTTGTAAAACTACCACATCTTGTACAGAGTATTCCTCTAATTCGGTCATTATTTTGTACGTGGATTTTTTACCTTTTTCACTGTACCATAAATCAAAGGCCTGTCGGTCCTTTTCATTCATAAATTCAGGTTGAAATACGGCTTTTTCAGGTAACGGACCTTCATAGTTTAAAGTGTCCTCTTTTAAGAAAATATAAGGAAAAAACTGTTTTTTGTAACTACCCAATTGAAAAGTTTCTGTAAAGGCTCTCAAAGGAAGCGCCACGAATGAATAACTACAAATAAACCTAAAATTTTGACTTTTAATAAAGAGAGCTAGAATTTTAGAGCCGTCGAATATGACGTCTGGTTTTACATGGTTATTAATTAACCAATTTAATATAAAATACGAATCAAAACCTTTAAAATTGTGGGCCACTATAGTCAAATTTTCAAATTTAGGTTTACTTATTTTTATTCGTTTATTGTTCCTTGTATAAGATGTCTCATCTTCTGTTTGGGTCAGATATTTCATAAACTTATCAACACAATCAAAACCTCTAAAAATTTGATAATCGTATTCGGTATCATTAATTTGCATGGCGAAACTAATAGAACTGGGGTATGTTTAGAGTTCATATCAATAGTTTCACAGTCAAAACAACAAAATATAGTATCTTTAAAAGTATCATCAAGGGGTTGAACGTAACACATTTTGGGAGGGTGCTCAATTTTACATCTAGAACAAGATGTAAGACATTTATGTTTGTCATCGCGAATTTCTTTGCAACATTTTAAGCACCGTTTAATTTTTAAACAAGTGTCATTTTCTATGTGAAATTGGAAACATTCAGGCCCTTTAAAGTATCTATTACAGTTTTGGCAGCGAGATATTTCAATCTGAGGGTCTTCGTGAAAGGTCTCAGAGTAACAACGCCAACATTTGGTTTTTTGATTAAAACATTTGTGTTTTTTTGCGTCATTAAATTTAGTAAACGTTGTTAAACACGTATTGCAATACGACATGGCCCCAAACATACTGGCTAAACTTTTAATGACGTGCATGTGTTGATCTATTTGTAATAAAAAAATTTTTTTCTCCGAAAACATTTCACCTTGATAAACCTTTTTGAAATTATCATTAGCACTGAAAATAACTATTTGATACTCGGGTTGCAATACTTTTTGAAACATTGAAATTTTGTCTAAACTAACGGGACCAATAGGCACATTAGCCTTGGCATGAAGCTTTAACGCTTCTTCTTTTTGCAAAGGTCAATGACCTAGTTGTATACGTCTATAACGATTAAAATCAAAAGTCAAAGTACTAAGCTTTTGTTTCTTTAAATATGTTAAATCAGCAACCATCGTCCCGCAAACGATTGCTCTTGATACGCATAGTTCATCATCGTTAATTATGGGTAAAAATGTCCTTCCTTTCTGAATATATTTGTCGAGAGCTATCATCGATCTATTTTTAACAGATCGACGACCTGATATTGGTACATTAACATTTAAAAATATAGCGTCGAGCCTGACATCACCCTCGAGAAAAAAATTTCGCCGGCTTTGACTTACTTGACTAATGGCAGTCATTAATCTTTCAGCCGTTAGCTCATTTAGGGCCATAAATTTTAAATTTATAGCATTTTCCAGTAAGTCAGACCTAACACAAAATCTAACGCTATTGTAACCTTGAGAAGATTCTAAAATTGTATCTATAATGGATTGAAAGATTTTTATCAATTGTTCATTTACTTCTGTCAATTTGAGCATATGAAGGTCTTTAAAAATAATTTTATATTCAGAGGCTAAACAGTTGAACTTTCGAGAGACAGTTTGGTTAACTTTTGATAATTCGTAAAACCTTTTAGGATTAAAATAGGAAAGATCCAAAGGCTCTTGTTCGGATGATGACATGTTTTCTATTTGATCTTAGGCTCGACTCGAGATAAAACTCTTGACGTATACCTAGGAAACAAACTAAAATATCTAAAATAATACACACTATAAAGTTCTAAAATAAAAAGTATTAATTTTCTAAAAATACGTTTTAAAAATTCTTTATTGTTTAAATTTACAAATTTCTTACTCAGTTACAGGTATTTTCTTTAAAACTTTATCTATAAGACTGACAACCTCTGGTATTTCATCAAACTTTAAATTTAATTGTTTTTCGCGCATTTCCCCCCTATATTTTGTCAATAAATAACCCGTATCTTTAAAATTTTCCAGTTCCAGCATTCCCGGGAAGCATAGGGTCTGTTTTATGATACCGCATGGTTTGCTTAAATTTTTTTAACTTCTTCTATCACGTCTATCGAAATACATATTCCATATATAAGGGGTTTTTTAAAAGCGTATCTTCTAATATCTACATATAATTTATTGTTTAATTTAACTAATTTTACACCGATATTGTCGCTCTCGTTAAATTTAATTTCGATAGTTTCCCACGTTTGATTTGCCGTCTAAAGACAATAATGATACATTTGGACATGCAGTTTTTAAAAACGTGGAAAATTAAAAAAATCTTACCATGTCTAAAGGCATCGAGAGAATTTAGTTTATGGTCGAGAGATATTGCCTCAAGTGATTGTACGCCGCGACTTGCGGGGTTATATACTATATCTAAAGCGGTCTACGTATCACGTTAAAATAAGTACATTTTGAACTATCATAGATGTAAAAAAAACTTGTTTCCGTTTTACAAAAACAGCTGCTAGTTATAAGAGCGAAAAATATATTATAAAATTGACGTCATACGTATATTTCGAATTACCTTTGACGCCAACCTTGTTTTCGCTTTATTAAAACACCTGTTAATTATAACGAAGTAAAATATAACACGGTATAGGCGCTATATTATTCACCTTCAGGTATAACGAATCCTTGGGTCCTATAATAAAACTCACCAAAACACAGTAAAACACAATAAACCACTCTAAAACTACACTATACCACTATAAAATATACTAAAAGTACAATAAAACTATAATAAAACACTCTAAAACTACACTATACCACTATAAAATATACTAAAAGTACAACAAAACTATAATAAAACACTCTAAAACTTCACTATATCACGATAAAATACACTAAAAGTACAATAAAACTATAATAAAACACAGTAAAACACAATAAAACACTCTAAAACACAATAAAACACTCTAAAACTACAATAAAACACTCTAAAAGTACACTATACCATAATACAATACACTAAAAGTACAATAAAACTACAATAAAATACAGTAAAACACAATAAAATACACTAAAAGTACAATAAAATACAGTAAAACACAATAAAATACAATAAAAGTACAATAAAACACAGTACAACACAATAAAATACACTAAACGTACAATAAAACTACAATAAAACACTCTAAAACTACAATAAAACACTCTAAAAGTACAATAAAATACACTAAAAGTACAATAAAACTATAATAAAACACAGTAAAACACAAGAAAACACTCTAAAACACAATAAAACACTCTAAAACTACAATAAAACACTCTAAAAGTACAATAAAATACACTAAAAGTACAATAAAACTACAATAAAACACAGTAAAACATAATAAAATACAATAAAAGTACAATAAAATACACTAAAAGTACAATAAAGCACAGTACAACACAATAAAATACACTAAACGTACAATAAAACTACAATAAAACACTCTAAAATACAATAAAACACTCTAAAACTACAATAAAATACAATAAAAATACAATAAAATACACTAAAAGTACAATAAAGCACAGTACAACACAATAAAATACACTAAACGTACAATAAAACTACAATAAAACACTCTAAAATACAATAAAACACTCTAAAACTACAATAAAACACTCTAAAAGTACAATAAAATACACTAAAAGTACAATAAAACTACAATAAAACACAGTAAAACACAATAAAATACACTAAAAGTACAATAAAATACAGTAAAACACAATAAAATACACTAAAAGTACAATAAAACACAGTACAACACAATAAAATACACTAAACGTACAATAAAACTACAATAAAATACAGTTAAAAACACAATAAAACACTCTAAAACACAATAAAACACTCTAAAACTACAATAAAACACTCTAAAAGTACAATAAAATACACTAAAAGTACAATAAAACTACAATAAAACACAGTAAAACACAATAAAATACAATAAAAGTACAATAAAATACACTAAAAGTACAATAAAGCACACTAAAAGTACACTATACCATAATAAAATACACTAAAAGTACAATAAAACTACAATAAAATATAGTAAAACACAATAAAATACACTAAAAGTACAATAAAACATTTAAATTGCAATAAAACTGCAATAAAACAGTCTAAAATTCACTTAAATTAAAACAAAACACACTAAACTACAGTAAAACATGTTTACACTAGACCGCCAAGAAGAAAAACATTGAATTTTTTGAAAGTTATTTATTTGCCTTAGTTTTCCCAGGTTTGTACGAACCATGAATTAAACCTCGTTCAGATAGACAGTTGTTTAAATGGTAAAAAGATAAGGTTTTAAAATAGGCTTATATTAAAGAAAGTCTGTGAAATACTTATTCGCGAAATAATTATTCGCGTCATTGGATCTCATGTGATAATGAACTTCATGAAACATTAAACTGTGAGTGTTATCACGCAAACACTCGGCTAACCTGCAAATCTGCATGGCCTTGAATATATAATGCGTAGCTGTGTCGTTTTCATCACTATAATTTTTCCTTATGGTTTTGTTAGTTTTATATACCATAAACATACACATATGAAGAGCTAAGTTAAGAACTCTTATGTACTAGTATGGGCAATGAAATTCGAATCCACCGTAATAAAAGGTACGAAATTTACATCCCTCCTCATTGCGAGGATGGCAACTACCTAACTGACAAATATTTGAGGTTCCATACATTTTGTTCGGTGTTAGGTGTACGTTAAATTCGTGGATACTATCCCCAGTGAATTCTTTCAATTTGAATTGATGAACCTTGTTATTTATGATACATGGAAACTGTCTAGCAGTAGTATCGGGCTACACTTCGTACCTCCGTAGGTGTAGAATGTAGGTGTAGAATGTCAAGGTCACAGTGTCAATGCCCTCTCGCCACGCCCCCTTGGGAAACTCGCGCCACCTGGCGCGCCCCCAACTCACGCGCGCCCCCTCGCGGGAAAACTTGCGCGCCCCCTGGCGGGAAGACTTGCGCGCACCCTCGCGCCCCCTCGCGGGAAAACTCGCGGGCCCCCGCGCCCCCCTGGCGGCTGCGCCCCCTGGCGGGAAAACATTGCGCGGGTATCTGGCAGTCCTGTCTACAACTGTATCTGTGACGTCATTGGCGGGAAAACACCTGTCAGTCTCTTCTACAACTGTATTTGTGACGTCATTGATAAGAGACGAGAATTTATTAAACGTACATGGCCAAGGCTTAAATCTTCTACAATTGTATCTGTGACGTCATTGATATAGTAGATGAGGATGAATTGATAAAGGTTGAACTTATAGCTTTAAGCGTACATTGACAAGGTTAAATAGAAAATCTTTCATTGAGAAAGTGTAATTATGGAAAATAAGTTAAGCCGAGTGTATTATAACAGTGAAAGTCCTCTCAGTTACGGTAGCGTTAAGAAATTGAAACAAGGAGTGAAAAATGTTTCGAAGAAACAAATTAAGACATGGCTTCAGTCTCAACCAACATATACCATTCACAAAGCAAGGAGGATATACTTTCCAAGAAATCGTACTTACGTTACAACAGCCAATGAAGTATTTCAGTGCGACTTGATCGATCTACGAAATCTTAAGAAATATAATAAAGGGTTTCAATATATTCTAACTATTATTGATATCCTCTCAAAATATGCTTGGAGTCTTCCTTTGAAAAATAAAACTAGTAAAGAGGTTTTGAAAGCTTTGCGGAGAGTTATTAAAGAAAGAAAACCGTTACGAATTAATGTTGATCAAGGTAGCGAATTTTTATCAAAATTGTTTAAAGATTATTTAAGAAAAGAGGGGATAAGTCTTTATACTAGTGTAGGTGCGATTAAATGCGGAGTAATTGAAAGGTTTAATAGAACTTTAAAGGATAAAATCTTCAAGTTATTAACTAGAACGAAGAAACTAAATTACATTGATGCCTTACCCAAAATAATGAAAGCCTACAATTCAACTGTACATTCAAGTACTGGTTTCGCTCCTGTTGATGTCAATATGCAAAATGAGCATTTAGTGTGGAAACGTCTGTATGGTAAACAATCTAGTGCAAAACCACCAATGTTAAAGACCGGTGATCTTGTTAGGCTATCAAAAAGCAAACCTTTGTTCGAAAAGGGTTACAAAGGGTACTGGACCAAGGAAATATTTATCATTTCAAAAATTCTGTACAGAAACCCCGTTTGTTATATTGTGAAGGACTTTGATGATGAAGAAATAAGGGGAGCTTTTTACGAATGTGAACTTCAAAAAGTTATCTTGTAAAATATATAGAATAGTAATTGAAAAATAAAAAACATTTAAAGTTAACGAGTCATGTCGAACGATTCATTTTACGTAACTCTCGTGAGTACGGCTTCTATGAACGTGTTTCCGGGAAACACGCAATCTCATTTTAAAGTTCAATTACCAGCTCCATTGCATTTGAATGGAAACTGGCATGTGGGTTTAGCCGAAGCATTTTTACCTAAAGCTTGGGATAATGTGTCTGCAGACTATCTTTATTTTAGGGCCGGAGTCTACGATTATACGGACAATATTTGGGATCAATTTAAGGTGCAATTTACCGGCGGAACTTTACGTGGAGATGGTTACGACGCGTACAAAAATTTATTAAAAACTATGAACAATACCATACCACCGGAAATACGATCTTCGGTATACATGTTTGTAGCATATAGTGACGATAATGAAAAAGCTTTTTGCGCCCTGAGGGCTAAAAATGGGTATGAAGTTCAAATACCTGAGGAGATGGGTAAAATCCTAGGATTGAGTTCCATGGAATGGATAAAAGAAAGATTTACGTTTCCCGAAGAACTCGTTAAAAGAAAGAAAGAGGACCCTCTCGTCCTAGATAGTTCCAATAATTTTTTCTACATCAGGAAGAGAAAAGGTCATAAAAATGCTCGAGAGTTGATATTACAAATACAACCGGGGCAATATACAAGCATTGAAAACGTCATCGAAGCTATGACCAATGAAATTCCTACGGAACATAGATCTATGATTAAAATAAACCTGAATCCCGACGGAAAAGTAAATATCAAATATGTAAATGATTATTATCTACTGTTCACGAAAGAAAAGTCGGGTCTTGGAAGATTGTTAGGGTTTCACGAGGATCAAATGGACTATCCTCTTAGAAATTCAACTAGCAAGAGTATAGCGGATATTGACAAGGGCACTGCAAGTTTATATATTTATACAAATTTAATACTACCTCAAGTAGTTGGTGATGTCTATGCTCCGTTACTAAGGGTTGTGCCTATAGTCAATGATAAATCAACAACGTTAGCCGTCCATCGGTTTCAAAACATTGACTATTACCCATTAAGATGTCCGTCATTTGAAATGATAGAAATAGACATGAGAACTGATTATGGAGAGAATATTATGTTTAAGTTAAACAAATCAGTCATAAAACTTCATTTCATACTCAAACATGACACGAAGTAACATATACCTAAATTACTACTTGAACCAAACCGGAAGTGGTCTTACCGGAAGTGGTCTTAGTCACTTCCGGGGACCAGTATTTCAGAGAGGAAATGGTCTTGGGAGCATTTTTAAAAGCTTAATAAGATTTATAACACCAGTTTTTAAGCCCGTTGGAAAAGCATTAGGAAGAGAAGCCCTAAGAACTGGGTCCAAAATAGCTGGTGATTACATTGCGGGTAGAAACCTAAAAGAGTCTCTGAAATCTAATTTGAGCGAAGCTGGAGCCAATTTATTACAAAAAGCGAGTCAACACTTGTCACAACCGCAAGATGGTTCGGGTCGCCGTAGAAAGCTGAAGACTAGAAATCGAAGCATAAAGAAAAAACGAACCAAGACTGACTTTTTGGACTAAAAAACAATAAACATGGTTGAGGGTATGATGTCAGAACTGGATTTATTCGCGGTACCACCGGCGAATTACAATGTTGAAAATAGTGACTACGTAATTTACAAGCCTTTGGCATCAATTTCGGATCAAGGCCCTATTGAGTTCTTTGTTCCAGGATCTAATGATCTCTATACGGACTTGGCTAAAACATTGTTACAAGTTAGAGTAAAATTACTCAAAGATGATGGTTCTGCATTAACTGCTCTAGAAACGGATGTGGGTCCTGTGAATTTGTTACACGCCACTCTCGTTGAGTACAGTCGCATGATTTTTAGCTCCGTGCTCTACTTTAGTTTACTACCATCGTTAAGCCTTAGGCTCTTTTACCGCTCTTCGTAGTTTTTTCCCTCCGGCCATGTATGTCGTTAATGGCGATGTACGCCAAGGAAAAGATCCACCTGACAAACCAAGATATCAACGTCCAAGACCGCCGGTAATGACCAGAGACCATGCGGTCATTTTTAACACCACACCAGAAATTACTGCTATCGAATACGCGATCGCTATCAACCAAATTATAGGGAAAGCTAATACAATTCATTGCGGTAGAATATCAAAAGGTAGGGCCTTGGCCTACCTAAAAACCCCAGAAATGGCTGAAGAACTGTCAATGACAGGTTTTGAAATAAATAATATGCAGATTAATGTTGAACGTTTAACCAAATCTTCCGAAAAACTAATAATTTCAAATATAATGCCCGAAATACCAAATGACTTTATTAAACCAATGATAAACAATTTCGCCAAAATCACCTCCGAAATCACCGAAATCTACGTCAACCCTACAACAGAGCAACAAGAACTTTTAGGCGGACCGGTTTTTAGCTTCAAAAGACAGGTTTATGCGCTAATAGAAAAGGAAATCCCAGAAAGAATCAACTTCAAATATGAAAATCAAAACTATGTGATCTTCTTCGAAAAAGCCGGCTCAAAAATTTGTGATTTTTGCGCAAAGCGAGGACATTTGGCTGATCACTGCTAAAAAAAGAAAACACACGACAAGGAGAATAACCCAACCATTGATGACCAAGATCCACACTTATCACAACCGAATAACGAGAGTGAAACAGAAGAGCAACAACAAACGTATGCACAAATTACAAATCCCGACACCTCCACACCCCAAGGACATAATAATTGTAGTCAATCTGATGACTCCAATTCAACAACCCCAAAAAACAACCTAATTGGAAACCCCATAAACTGGGCCGACACCCCTTTTCTGGACAGCAGCCAAAGAACCTCACCGACACCCAGAAACAAACGCCTCTTTCCACCTGCAACTCCGCCACAGGATACTATTAACCTTGAAAAACCAACTGTTAAAAAACCTAAAATACAGGTTCTTGAAACCCCCCCGCCAACACTGTCTCAAGAAATGCTTACAACTTTTTTGGAAGAAGTCCGTTGGAAAAAACAACCAAAACTTTGTGCTGCAAAATACACTACTAATTATATAAGCCTAGCAAACCAAATAAATTTTGAACGCCTAGCTAAAGAAAGAGACACTACCGAGAGAATCAGACTAGCAAAACTTGTAGATAACTTAAAGAAATCCTAATGAGTTTTAAAATTATAACACATAATACTAAAGGACTAAATAATAACATTAAATTTCTTAATGAATGTAACTTAATGGAAAACACAAATTCCCGTTTAGCTTTCTGGCAAGAAACATTTTTAACCAAAAACATTTTTCCGAATTATTTTTTAAACAAATACGTGCATAGTTTTAATGGTTTAACAAACCACCAAGCAGGTGTTTCAGTAACACATAATAATCGTTTCTTTAATGCAAACGCGATCAAAATAGAAAGTGAAACAATTTCACAAGGATATCTACAATATACCTTTTTAAATTTTACAAATTTTGATTTAGATGTCTCCATTTATAATGTTTACATGCCACAGACCAATGTTAAAGCTCTGGAACTGATTGATAAGATTATTACCCATATAGAGAACAAGGACATAACAAATATAATAATACTCGGTGATTTTAATTGTACATTGGATTCCACACTAGATAGGTGCAATACAGCTGAAAGACGTAGTAAACTTGTCAACAAAATGAAATGTTTAGTAGGATCCTATGACTTAATTGATGTGTACCGTAAATTTTTCCCCAAAAGTCAAGAAATGACATGGCAAAGTTTCTCCGATCATGACCAAAAAGCCCGACTAGATCGCTTCTACGTATCACCTACCCTATGGCCAATGGTAAAAGACATAAAGATAGTCCAAGGCCTGAAATATTCAGACCATTCACCAGTAATCCTAGAACTAGAAATCAAGCAGTTAAATAGAAGCAACTTAAGTGACACATGGTGCTTTAATAACTCTCTACTAAATGACTCCAAGTTCGAAAATGTCTTTAAACACTTTTGGACCCACCGGCTAGATTTACTACCCCAATTTGAGGAGAATATGTTATCTTGGTGGGAAAAAACAAAGTTCACATTAAAGAAACTAACAAAAGAATATTCGCAAAATAGTAGTTTAAAACGAAAGGAAGAATCGAGATGCATTTCTGAAAAATTACTAAGCGGGAGCGTCAAGTCCGAACAAGAAAAGATCTCACTCCTTAAACGACTAGAGGAACTAGAAGCAAACAAAATTGAAGGCATAATCACCCGAACCAAAATAAAGACTGCAGTCGCAGCTAAATATCCATCCAAGAAATTAATAAGAATTGAACAAAATCAAATCGAAAGAGTTACAAGCGTCAAAAATGAAAAAGGGGAGGCAACGTCAACACAGAAAGAACTTTTTACTGAAATCGTCAGACACTTTGAGTCCTGTTTCAAGGACGAAGAAACGGAGAACTGTCACGACTACATAACAATATTACCCCGTCTAAGCGAAGAGGATACCAAGGTCTGCAATAGCGCCCTTTCGAAACAGGAAGTCGACGAAGTTGTAAAGAATCTAGCCAGAAATAAATCCCCCGGCAGAGATGGCATAACCAACGAATTCTACACGCACTTCTGGCCTATTATTGGAAATACCCTCTGGCTAATTTTTACACAGTTACTAGGCCAACAACAAATCCCTAGCTCCTTTACCATCGCCGTTATAAAACTTATATACAAAAAAGGGGACCCAAAACTTCTAAACAACTGGAGGCCGATTTCGTTACTAAATTCAGATTTCAAAATTCTTTCAAAATGTCTGGCAAATAGAATCGGTACCAAGATTAATAAAATTATCGACTATGACCAAACGTCGAGTATACCGAAAAGGAGTATTACATCCAATCTAAATATAATGAGGGATGTAATCCACCACTACAGCTTCAACTCTAGCGAAAATTTAGCGATAGTAGCGCTCGACCAAGCGAAAGCCTTTGACCGGGTAAAACACAAGTACCTATATGAAATCCTGAAACACGTTGGTCTTGGAGACAAAATAGCAAATTACATTCAAGCCGTATACTCATCAGCCGAAGCATGCGTGAAAGTGAATAATATTCTTTCGGCAAAATTTAAAGTCTCCAAAGGCATCCGCCAAGGTGACCCAATGTCAAGCTTCCTATTCAATTTGTCAATAGAACCTCTGTTATGCCATCTCCGAAGTAAACTACGAGAAGCCTCTATAAATCTACCTTTCATCCCGAGACCATTAACAACTCTATCCTTCGCTGATGACCTCAACACTTTTATCACCACAGACCAAGGCTTTACGATTCTTTCAGAAGAATGTGCAAATTACTCGAGAATGAGTAACGCCAAGTTTAACCTAGAAAAAAGCAACGGATTATGGCTCGGAGGGTGGAAAAATAGAACGGATCTCCCGATAAACGTACAATGGAACAATGATCAAATAAAGTCCTTAGGCGTCACCTTCTTCACGAAAGAAAATATTCTAAACAAGCACGCAAATATGGTAGCAGACGAAATAACAACCTCAATGGAAAACATTTCTACCTCAGTCTTTGGCCTGTCATACAAAAACAGAGCGCAGTTATGCAACATCCTCCTCAGCAAACTATTCTACACCTTACCAGTACTGTTCACACCGAAAGAACTATCCAAGAGACTATTACACGAATGCGCCAAACTAATCTGGACTAACGACAGACACTGGTTAAATATGGACGATATCCAACAGAAGATAGGCCAGGGAGGTTTCGGGTTAATAACCCTAACGAAAAGATGGGAAAATTTCGCCTTTAATAAGTTAAAACGTCACATTGAGGGACTTTACCACCCCATAGAAGGAGCCTTTCTAGATCATTATTTAAAACAAACGAACATATATAAATTTGGTTTAAACGTTCTTAGCTTCCCAGACATAGAATTCAACTATGATTTTTGCCCAAAATATTACAAGGATTTATTCATGTTTTGGAAAACGATCGCAATACGTTTAAAAAAACCCACAAACATACAGAGTTTTTTAAACTTACCTATTTTAAATAACCCTTTGATTAAATTGGACTTTTATCATCCAAAATGGAAAACACCAGGCTTTCAATTTATCAGGGATATCTACGATCACCAAAAAAATTGTTTTAGAAATCCCTTTATTGATATAGGACTAAGACCCCAAACAGAGCGCTCCCTTACCAATCAGTTCCTTAAGATTTCAAAATTATGTAAAGAAAAGATAGAGCTTTTTTGTCTGCCGAGCAAAACTAACCCACCCCAAGAAAAGACAATTAGTGAGATGGAACTTTACTTGGATGATAAGTATGTCAGCCTTGAAAAAATAACAAAAACCCAATTTAAAGAACTTACCAACCCACATTCAGAACAATTAAAAAACAGATTTCTCGCGATTTTTGATGGTCCAAATAATATTAAACTTAAATTAAATCCCATATGGCATCCGTGTTTTTTCCCAAAGGAAAACAGTATTCTTTGGAGAATAACCATAGGCAATATAACGTTACCAGTTTTAGCATCTAGATTGTATAATCTTAGTCCCCAATGTCCATTCTGTGAAAAAGAGCAAGGAAATATCAAGCATATATTTTTTAACTGTGGGATAACCCAGAGCTTTTTAACAAAAATTACAACCTTTATACAAATATTCAATCCTAATTTTAAATTAATAAACAAAATGTACTGGCTGTATTGTGGTGAAGAAATAGCATATTTTAAAATCATAATCATTATTTTAAATATAGCAAAACTTTCAATTTATTTTACATATCAAACTAGAATGAATATAAAAGAAGTAGACCCTGAAATTATGTTAGTAAACTATTTTAACAAGAAACTATTACTATGTATTTTAACCGAATATGAATTTTATGAAAGAAATGACAAAATAGCTTTTAAACTTTTTATAGAATCGGGAATTTGTAAATTGGAGGGTAGGAAAGTGAAAATGAAAGTAACCTTGTAAAACTAGCCTTATAATAATAATAAAAAAAAAAAAAAAAATATAATAAAACACAGTAAAACACAAGAAAACACTCTAAAACACAATAAAACACTCTAAAACTACAATAAAACACTCTAAAAGTACAATAAAATACACTAAAAGTACAATAAAACTACAATAAAACACAGTAAAACACAATAAAATACAATAAAAGTACAATAAAATACACTAAAAGTACAATAAAGCACAGTACAACACAATTAAATACACTAAACGTACAATAAAACTACAATAAAACACTCTAAAATACAATAAAACACTCTAAAACTACAATAAAACACTCTAAAAGTACAATAAAATACACTAAAAGTACAATAACACTACAATAAAACACAGTAAAACACAATAAAATACACAAAAAGTACAATAAAATACAGTAAAACACAATAAAATACACTAAAAGTACAATAAAACACAGTACAACACAATAAAATACACTAAACGTACAATAAAACTACAATAAAATACAGTTAAAAACACAATAAAACACTCTAAAACACAATAAAACACTCTAAAACTACAATAAAACACTCTAAAAGTACAATAAAATACACTAAAAGTACAATAAAACTACAATAAAACACAGTAAAACACAATAAAATACAATAAAAGTACAATAAAATACACTAAAAGTACAATAAAGCACACTAAAAGTACACTATACCATAATAAAATACACTAAAAGTACAATAAAACTACAATAAAATATAGTAAAACACAATAAAATACACTAAAAGTACAATAAAACATTTAAATTGCAATAAAACTGCAATAAAACAGTCTAAAATTCACTTAAATTAAAACAAAACACACTAAACTACAGTAAAACATGTTTACACTAGACCGCCAAGAAGAAAAACATTGAATTTTTTGAAAGTTATTTATTTGCCTTAGTTTTCCCAGGTTTGTACGAACCATGAATTAAACCTCGTTCAGATAGACAGTTGTTTAAATGGTAAAAAGATAAGGTTTTAAAATAGGCTTATATTAAAGAAAGTCTGTGAAATACTTATTCGCGAAATAATTATTCGCGTCATTGGATCTCATGTGATAATGAACTTCATGAAACATTAAACTGTGAGTGTTATCACGCAAACACTCGGCTAACCTGCAAATCTGCATGGCCTTGAATATATAATGCGTAGCTGTGTCGTTTTCATCACTATAATTTTTCCTTATGGTTTTGTTAGTTTTATATACCATAAACATACACATATGAAGAGCTAAGTTAAGAACTCTTATGTACTAGTATGGGCAATGAAATTCGAATCCACCGTAATAAAAGGTACGAAATTTACATCCCTCCTCATTGCGAGGATGGCAACTACCTAACTGACAAATATTTGAGGTTCCATACATTTTGTTCGGTGTTAGGTGTACGTTAAATTCGTGGATACTATCCCCAGTGAATTCTTTCAATTTGAATTGATGAACCTTGTTATTTATGATACATGGAAACTGTCTAGCAGTAGTATCGGGCTACACTTCGTACCTCCGTAGGTGTAGAATGTAGGTGTAGAATGTCAAGGTCACAGTGTCAATGCCCTCTCGCCACGCCCCCTTGGGAAACTCGCGCCACCTGGCGCGCCCCCAACTCACGCGCGCCCCCTCGCGGGAAAACTTGCGCGCCCCCTGGCGGGAAAACTTGCGCGCACCCTCGCGCCCCCTCGCGGGAAAACTCGCGGGCCCCCGCGCCCCCCTGGCGGCTGCGCCCCCTGGCGGGAAAACATTGCGCGGGTATCTGGCAGTCCTGTCTACAACTGTATCTGTGACGTCATTGGCGGGAAAACACCTGTCAGTCTCTTCTACAACTGTATTTGTGACGTCATTGATAAGAGACGAGAATTTATTAAACGTACATGGCCAAGGCTTAAATCTTCTACAATTGTATCTGTGACGTCATTGATATAGTAGATGAGGATGAATTGATAAAGGTTGAACTTATAGCTTTAAGCGTACATTGACAAGGTTAAATAGAAAATCTTTCATTGAGAAAGTGTAATTATGGAAAATAAGTTAAGCCGAGTGTATTATAACAGTGAAAGTCCTCTCAGTTACGGTAGCGTTAAGAAATTGAAACAAGGAGTGAAAAATGTTTCGAAGAAACAAATTAAGACATGGCTTCAGTCTCAACCAACATATACCATTCACAAAGCAAGGAGGATATACTTTCCAAGAAATCGTACTTACGTTACAACAGCCAATGAAGTATTTCAGTGCGACTTGATCGATCTACGAAATCTTAAGAAATATAATAAAGGGTTTCAATATATTCTAACTATTATTGATATCCTCTCAAAATATGCTTGGAGTCTTCCTTTGAAAAATAAAACTAGTAAAGAGGTTTTGAAAGCTTTGCGGAGAGTTATTAAAGAAAGAAAACCGTTACGAATTAATGTTGATCAAGGTAGCGAATTTTTATCAAAATTGTTTAAAGATTATTTAAGAAAAGAGGGGATAAGTCTTTATACTAGTGTAGGTGCGATTAAATGCGGAGTAATTGAAAGGTTTAATAGAACTTTAAAGGATAAAATCTTCAAGTTATTAACTAGAACGAAGAAACTAAATTACATTGATGCCTTACCCAAAATAATGAAAGCCTACAATTCAACTGTACATTCAAGTACTGGTTTCGCTCCTGTTGATGTCAATATGCAAAATGAGCATTTAGTGTGGAAACGTCTGTATGGTAAACAATCTAGTGCAAAACCACCAATGTTAAAGACCGGTGATCTTGTTAGGCTATCAAAAAGCAAACCTTTGTTCGAAAAGGGTTACAAAGGGTACTGGACCAAGGAAATATTTATCATTTCAAAAATTCTGTACAGAAACCCCGTTTGTTATATTGTGAAGGACTTTGATGATGAAGAAATAAGGGGAGCTTTTTACGAATGTGAACTTCAAAAAGTTATCTTGTAAAATATATAGAATAGTAATTAAAAAATAAAAAACATTTAAAGTTAACGAGTCATGTCGAACGATTCATTTTACGTAACTCTCGTGAGTACGGCTTCTATGAACGTGTTTCCGGGAAACACGCAATCTCATTTTAAAGTTCAATTACCAGCTCCATTGCATTTGAATGGAAACTGGCATGTGGGTTTAGCCGAAGCATTTTTACCTAAAGCTTGGGATAATGTGTCTGCAGACTATCTTTATTTTAGGGCCGGAGTCTACGATTATACGGACAATATTTGGGATCAATTTAAGGTGCAATTTACCGGCGGAACTTTACGTGGACATGGTTACGACGCGTACAAAAATTTATTAAAAACTATGAACAATACCATACCACCGGAAATACGATCTTCGGTATACATGTTTGTAGCATATAGTGACGATAATGAAAAAGCTTTTTGCGCCCTGAGGGCTAAAAATGGGTATGAAGTTCAAATACCTGAGGAGATGGGTAAAATCCTAGGATTGAGTTCCATGGAATGGATAAAAGAAAGATATACGTTTCCCGAAGAACTCGTTAAAAGAAAGAAAGAGGACCCTCTCGTCCTAGATAGTTCCAATAATTTTTTCTACATCAGGAAGAGAAAAGGTCATAAAAATGCTCGAGAGTTGATATTACAAATACAACCGGGGCAATATACAAGCATTGAAAACG
Organism: Phalangium opilio; assembly: GCF_054372755.1. Lineage (NCBI taxonomy): Eukaryota > Metazoa > Arthropoda > Arachnida > Opiliones > Phalangiidae > Phalangium > Phalangium opilio. The sequence continues at coordinate 5,096,351 of NW_028324186.1, read as the reverse complement.
TCATCGAAGCTATGACCAATGAAATTCCTACGGAACATAGATCTATGATTAAAATAAACCTGAATCCCGACGGAAAAGTAAATATCAAATATGTAAATGATTATTATCTACTGTTCACGAAAGAAAAGTCGGGTCTTGGAAGATTGTTAGGGTTTCACGAGGATCAAATGGACTATCCTCTTAGAAATTCAACTAGCAAGAGTATAGCGGATATTGACAAGGGCACTGCAAGTTTATATATTTATACAAATTTAATACTACCTCAAGTAGTTGGTGATGTCTATGCTCCGTTACTAAGGGTTGTGCCTATAGTCAATGATAAATCAACAACGTTAGCCGTCCATCGGTTTCAAAACATTGACTATTACCCATTAAGATGTCCGTCATTTGAAATGATAGAAATAGACATGAGAACTGATTATGGAGAGAATATTATGTTTAAGTTAAACAAATCAGTCATAAAACTTCATTTCATACTCAAACATGACACGAAGTAACATATACCTAAATTACTACTTGAACCAAACCGGAAGTGGTCTTACCGGAAGTGGTCTTAGTCACTTCCGGGGACCAGTATTTCAGAGAGGAAATGGTCTTGGGAGCATTTTTAAAAGCTTAATAAGATTTATAACACCAGTTTTTAAGCCCGTTGGAAAAGCATTAGGAAGAGAAGCCCTAAGAACTGGGTCCAAAATAGCTGGTGATTACATTGCGGGTAGAAACCTAAAAGAGTCTCTGAAATCTAATTTGAGCGAAGCTGGAGCCAATTTATTACAAAAAGCGAGTCAACACTTGTCACAACCGCAAGATGGTTCGGGTCGCCGTAGAAAGCTGAAGACTAGAAATCGAAGCATAAAGAAAAAACGAACCAAGACTGACTTTTTGGACTAAAAAACAATAAACATGGTTGAGGGTATGATGTCAGAACTGGATTTATTCGCGGTACCACCGGCGAATTACAATGTTGAAAATAGTGACTACGTAATTTACAAGCCTTTGGCATCAATTTCGGATCAAGGCCCTATTGAGTTCTTTGTTCCAGGATCTAATGATCTCTATACGGACTTGGCTAAAACATTGTTACAAGTTAGAGTAAAATTACTCAAAGATGATGGTTCTGCATTAACTGCTCTAGAAACGGATGTGGGTCCTGTGAATTTGTTACACGCTGCTCTGTTTAATCAAGTAGATGTGTTTTTCGGAGATACTCAAGATAATACTTCGACAAACGCTTATCCGTATTTGGCATTCTTTGAAACGCATCTAAATTACGGTGACAGTGCAAAAAATTCCTATCTATCTGCAAAAATGTACTACAAAGATAATCCAGTAGACGCCGCAAAAATGTTTTTAGCTGCGAATAAAAATGATAACAATGGTATGTTGAAAAGGAAAAATCGCGTAGCCCTCTCAAACCCCGTTGATATGATCGGTGATTTACATCTTGATGTGTGTCGAATGGACAAGTTTCTTTTAAATAACGTAGATGTTAGGTTTCGATTCATAAAGTCAGTAAACGAATTTGCTATTATCTCAACAATAGCAAATCAAAAATTTAAATTTAAAATATTAGACGTAACTTTACTAATTAAAAAGGTTAAGGTAAATGCGGAAATAATGTTAGCTCACGCTATGGTTCATGAAAAACATAACGTTATTTACCCTATTAACCGGACCGTGTTAAAATACTTTTCTATTAGCAGTGGTTTAACGGATATTACACGCGAAAATGTATTTATGAACAAAATGCCAGCCCGGGTAATTATTGGTTTAGTTAGAACGGCAGCCTTTAACGGCGATCTGAGTTTAAATGTTTTCGAATTTGCTCATTTCAATTTAAACTACTTGGCCTTAACAATAGGGAACCAAACATTTCCCAACCCTCCGTTTACGCCAAACTATAACGTTAACGAGTATTCCCGAGAGTATCTTTCAAATTATACGGCTTTGGACTTGTTCAAAAGAAATAAAGGAAATTGTGTTTCTTACGAAGAATATAAAGAAGGTAACGTTCTCTACGGATTTGATTTAACCCCGGAAGAGCAAGCTAGTGCTGACCATCTATCACGGAATAAACAAGGAAACTTGAGAATATCAATGAAATTTAAGTCTCCGTTGGTTCATAATGTAACGGCTATTGTTTACGCGGAATTTGAATCGGAAATAATAATTTCAAAAGATCGCACCGTGATTTACAATCCCTCAGGAGAATGAACACCGTAGAAATAAACGAATTTTTAACGTGTGAATCCGTAACAAAACCATTTTTTCTCGGTGTTTTTGCCTTTGATCAAAAACCATTACCACCCAGACAGAAAAAATATTGTTTTTGTTTGAATACGGAACCAAAATCAAGCCGAGGCCTTCACTGGTTAGCAATCTACGTAGATAATGGAATAGGTACCTTTTTTGATTCTTACGGAAATGATCCTTTTTACTACAATCTTGTAGACCTTAACCTTTACGCTAGTAAATGGTATTTTAACAACGTACCTATACAATATCCTTTGTCAGAAACGTGTGGACTACATTGTATTTTCTATTTATTTAACATGTGTAACGGCTATACCCTAGATATGATTATTCAAGACTTATATAATCCTCATGATTTAATGTATAACGAAGCAATGGTACTTTTGTTTATGTGCAATCATTTATTAAATCATAAAGACATGTATTGTAATCAATAAACTTTATTCGTATAAATCGATCCATTTATTTTCCGTCTTTCGTCTTTTGTTTTGTCGTCTTACAGTTATGTTTGATTCTTCTTCTTTTGGTTTGGAATTTTTTTTAGGTTTCCTTCTTAGTTCAAGCGGAGAGTACAATTTTTTCAGTTCTTGATATTCGTGAATTACTTGGGCCATACTGTTTTTCCTATTCTTTTTAAACCTTTCAGGATTTGGTAATACAGTAGATACTGGAGCAGTAAATGTAAATGGCGGAGCTGGTGCTGTTACTGCTGGTGACTGCGTTGGCATCACATTTGTAGGTGTTGATGGAATTATATTTGGAGGCATTGTATGTATTAGATTAGGTGTCGATGTGGGAACCATTGGAACTGGCAATGGTTGTACAATAGAGGGTTGACTTAATTTTACGGTCGGTGGTTCAACAAATTTCTTAACGTTTAAAAACTTTTGTAGCGTTGTCAAATATTCTCTCAATTTTGTTTCGGATGTTCCTGGTTTTTCAAGAATTTCACTCATTTCTTTGTCTAAATCGGATAGTTCTCTATCTACGGTCGACAAAACTGTCGAAGCCGGAACTAGTATCATTTTTTTCATCGTGCAGCGTTAATCGCCGAAATTACACTAGGTACCAATGTTCCTAGTAGTAAAGGCCAGAATCCTCCTGTTTGATTCGTCATCAAACGACGTTTCTTTTTTAATGACAAAGATTTCAAAGCTAATCTTCTTATAACCCTTTTATGACTCCTAAGTTTTGCCTTTTGAGCCTTGGTGATTGGCAAGCCTCCAGTTGTAATATTATGACAAATATTGCAAATAGCTTTTATCTGAGCATTGCTACTATTTTTAAGAATTTTTTTTTCTTTGTTTACTATGTTTTAAAACGTGTAAGAAGGGATAGTGTGGACGAAGTGATCGGGGTACCATCGTTATGGTAAATAATTTATTTTGGCGAGTTCACGTTAATTTAATCCTCGACAAAAACTATCATAGGACCATCAGAAGGAAGGACATTGCTCCTTAAACGAAGTTTATCATCTTGGTCCTGTTTACAATCAATTAATATATAACTATGCGGTTTCTCCGTAGCCATTTCATAGGCTTTAGCTAAAAAATGTTTCTTTTTGGGAAACGTTTGCCGTCCTAGGTATTCAACAGCGGACGAATCTCTCGGAGATTTATAGATATTTATATAAGAACAATTAAGACTTATTGTCCTGGCCTCTTTCCCCTTAGCAAAGAGGTTCTGCGTAATTAAAATCAACGAGGTATTGAGATGATGAGACCCCTTGACAAACCAATCAGAAATTTGACTGCTACTATTACACTCGGATGATAAGTCGTCGAAAATCAACAGATTATTTTTAGTCCTATCGAAGAAATCTTCGTCACTAGGCGGTAAACCTTTTATAAAATCGATATTTCCAATTTTTCTTTTTAATTCGTCAAATTTTGGTTGATACATAGAATAACAATAAACTATACGATCTGGAGGTAGCTCAATCATTAATCGACTATTTTCCAACAATTTAAATACAAATGTCGATTTTCCCGACATAGTTGGTCCGAAGCAAACCATTTGAAAAGGATGAATAAATTTTAATCTGCATGCCATAATTTATAATAAGTGAATAAAACCTTTTTTAGAAAAACGTTAATATATACGTACGAAAAAGGCTGGTGCAAAAGTCGTCAAGACGACCTCGTGGATATGTATCCCGCGAATTACGTTGAAGAAGTTAAGAAGTAATTGTCAAAAATTGCGCTTAATTGAAAAACAGCAGCGCGTGTGTGCATCTAGGGACTAGAGTACGTTACTTGAAATAAACCTCAGAAACAGATGAAATCGTTTCTTCGGTCTCTGCCCCCTCATTTTATTAAAAATGAAAAGAACGAAAAAAGAAATATCAAGGACAAATAAACAACAACAATATCTATTCATTTAAAAAACAAACTCTTAATGAAACATCTCTTAGGATTGAGTTCGGGTTAGGTATAGGGTTCGAGGTTGGTTACGGTTAGGGTTTGGGTTACGGGTGGGGTTTGAGTTCGAGTTACGGGTTGGGATTTGAAGTTTAATAGGAATATAGATTGAGGTTGAGTGTTTCAAAATGGTTAATATTTCCCCGCGAATTACGTTGAAGAAGTTAAGAAGTAATTGTCAAAAATTGCGCTTAATTGAAAAACAGCAGCGCGTGTGTGCATCTAGGGACTAGAGTACGTTACTTGAAATAAACCTCAGAAACAGATGAAATCGTTTCTTCGGTCCCTGCCCCCTTGTTTTATTAAAAATAAAAAGAACGAAAAAAGAAATATCAAGGACAAATAAACAACAACAATATCTCTTCATTTAAAAAAAACAAACTCTTAATGAAACATCTCTTGTTTGTAAAGAAAAACATAAAATAAATGACACTATTAAACATTGTGGTGAACTGTTTTATTATTAATTTTAATTTTCTTAACCAATCAATTAAGTTATTAGGATATTATTTCTGTATTTTTCATAATAGAGTTGAACTGCCTATCTGTATGAGGTTGAATTCAGGGTTCGTACAAACCTGGGAAACTGGGAAAACTAAGGCAAAAAATTCAGGGAAATTTAGAGTTTATGGTAAAATTCAGTTGGAGCGGCGCCTGTACGTAATTAACTGTTAGAACGCGTCTTCTATTGTAGGTCTTGGAGTAGTGTTACGGTTAATGTCTTCCCCCATAAAACCGTGTTCGAAGGGATAATTATTTGACGGACTATGCCAATCAGTAGTTTGTTCGCAATCGTCAGCATCTTTTAATGAGAATAATGGTTGTAAAATGCAGTTGGAACACCAACTTTTGTTATAGTTCCAGATATAATAGTGTAACGCATCTTTACTATTAACCTGATAGTGATCAGTTAACTGTTCATATTTAGCGTTTAAACAATCGTTTAAACTATGATGAAAATAGCAACCGGGACATATTCGTCTATAATTTTGAGGGCAACCACAATAGCAAATTTTTGCAAAATATTGGTAATGTAAATGATTTTGTTCATTTGTTAAGATAAATGGTGGCGTTTCTATCCGATTGCGATGCACTAGTTCAAATTCTTCAAACGTTAAGGGAATGAATTCGTCGAACACTATTTTTCTCTCTATAGACGATTTTGATTTACTTATATCCAAATCTTCGAAAGTTCCAGGTGGTCGATGTTTCTCTACTTCGGCGGCTTTAAAAAAGACTGATTCTATTTGCCCCCAAAAAGTTTTCGGTATAAAATTTTTTACATCGTTAAAATTAAAATATCTTTCATTATGCAACTTATATTTAAAAACATGCATCAAATTTTTTATAGCGATATCTTGTAAAGACGTTTCTTTAACGTCTTCTATTTTTTGTTTTTTTCTCGGAGATTCTATTATATTTTCTTCTTCCATTTCGGTCACAAGAGCGTGTCTCTTACTTTGATTCGCTGTATAAAATAACTATTTCCCTTTTACTAAATTTTCTAGTCCATTTGAAAAGTATAAAGTACTCACCTTTTTATGGAAATTTGTTATAGCAAGTTGTTAGTAAAGTATTTTCCGGTCCGAATGATTCTCGTCCTTTAAGGTATGCTGAACCGAGGTTCATAGATTTTTGTAGAACGAAGTCTATAACCTTGACGTCACACGTATATTTCGAATTACCTTTGACGCCAACCTTGTTTTCGCTTTATAAAAACACCTGTTAGTTATAAGAGAGAAAAATATAACACGGTATAGGCGCTATATTATTCACCTTAGGTATAACGAAGCCTCGGATCCTAGCTAGCTTAATAGTATTTTATGGAACGAAGTCTATAACCAACAACTGTTAAAGGAGCAAAATATATTTTTATCACGGTATAGGCGCTATATTATTCACCTTCAGGTATAACGAAGCCTCGGATCCTAGCTAGCTTAAAAGTATTTTATGGAACGAAGTCTATAACCAACAACTGTTTGTTATAAGAGAGAAAAATATATTTCCAATTATCTTTGACGTCAACCAACCTTGTTTTCGCTTTATAAAAACAACTGTTTATTATAAAAATATATCCTTTACAAAAGTAACCTTGGTTCGCTTGTTAAGGACTCTCGCTAAGGGGATTCGAACTCGTGATACATAGAACAACGAGTTTAAAGGCAGATACGTTAACGAGCGAGCCAATGTTACTTGAGGGTGTATTCGGTTGATGACTATAGTACCGTGGATTTATTAATATAATATGATTCTTTCCCCCCGTGACGAAAAGTATATCTGCTGGATAATCAAGTTCGCTACTAACCATAAGTTACTGTATTCAGATCTAAAAACTATCAAATTCTCCCCGCCATAATAATAGTCATGTCTTTATCGAATATACCTTCTCTGTATACCTTGGCTAAAGAAGCGTCGCGCGAAACTTTTAATATACTATACGAGTATGAACTCGCTTCTCGGCATGATCTTTATTCGGGTTGTTTACCAACTCATATCGCTACTGAACTTGAAGAAACACTCGCTACCGCCGGTCAGTGCCTCGATTCAAACATTTTAAACTATCTTTCGGCGCAAGATGTTTTCGACACTCGAGTTAAAGCGCATTATAAACTTTCATTTCTTCAGTACAATTATGTTATGACGCACCCCTCGGAATTACCTCACAATATTCCCGATTGGCGTCACGGTAATCATGTTGTAAAAGACTATTTTAAATTAGAAAATGTTTTTGCGTGCCCCAACAAAAACACACATTGCTTAAGGTGTCACGAAAACGATTCAAAACGTATATAAAAACTTTGTTCCACGTGTTATTACGATATCGATATGAATATTGAGAAAGACTTTGATCAAGTGACCCGTGTAAAATATCATTCAATTATAGATAGAAACGATATTTACGACAATATCGTTCTGGATAAGGGTAACAATTGGTGTAACAATTGCTACACTACCCCCTTATTCACTATTTTTCCGGAAACCATTTGTAAAGAAACATTTAAAAATATTTACCACGCCGTTAAACGTCCCCTAATATTCGATGAAACAGACGTCGAATTCAAAATCTTAAAATACCCCCGCTTGTAATATTACTTTTAATGTATAAATTTAAACTTTACCCCCCAGTTCCCGTGTAATTTAAAAATCCTTGTAAAATATTGTTTAATTTCTGTTACTTTTGTATTATATTTCCTATATCACGTAATACGTGGGGTACATGTGTATTTTCACAAAGTTTCTGTAAGACTCAATATCATATTGATCATAATAACACGTGAAACAAAGTTTTTTATTTAGTTTATTATTAGTGTATTTAGTTTATTATTATTAGTTTATTTATATATTGAGCATTTATAACATTAAAGTAAAACGAAATAAATTTCCTTACCTACATCCCCAATATCACTCCAAAATTATTACTATATTTTTCGTTTGAATCAACTAACCATTCCACGAACATCTGTCACGACAAAACGGAAACAGTAGGTGTACCATTCTTGAACGCTTTTCTCCCAATGTTAGTTCAATATAAACCAACTAGTTTTTTCTACCTTTGGCTGCATAGTGATAATTTATCTTGGTTTAGTGTAGTTTTAGAGTGTTCTATTGTGTTTTATTATAGATTTATTGTACCTTAGTGTATTTTATTTACTTTTAGTGTATTTTATTGTGGTTTTTTATTTAAATCAGCAATTATACAGATCATAAACAAATAACATTGAGATTACTTGAATATCAAGTATAGATTAACTTAGTTTTGAAAAAGTCAATATCGTTTATGATACAATTAAAAAGAAATGGCTCGTCAATTGGTTGGTTAGAACCAAAATCATTTCTATAATTTTCCAAAACTTTTTCATAATCAATTTTTTTCAAGGCTTTAATGAGGTTTTTTTGCACTCTTTCATTCCAATCACTTTCCTCTAATTCACATTGTACATCGTGAGCAATCTGGTTTTGACAGGCCTCGTTTTGACAATATTTGGTTATTTCCAACAATATTTCAGTCAGATTCTTAAGAACAGCTTCTCTCATGGATTCCACGGCGCTAGTTTTCTCTACCAACTCATTGTCAAGCAGTCCTCTAATTTTTTTTAAGTGTTCCCAAGAAGTATGATTAAGGGAAATTCCCTCGCCAGTAGCGTACATGACGTTATATTTTTCACATTTTCCTCTAGTGTATTTTCTAATGTCCAATATACGTTTCTTTCCACGGGTAAAACATTCCAATTTCAAATTTGAAGTAGTAGGATATAACCAAACGGAAAAACGCGGCGAATTACCCTTGAAGAACGTATCAATCTCGTTGGTATACTCAAAGATATTACACCATAGGTCCTTTTGCAAACATAACTCTACACCCGTATCAGTCCTTTTCCAGTAAACCTCCGGGGATAAGACGTTACCGATCCAAACCTCTACTTTATCCGCTACACTATGAACTTGACACATCTTCATTTAACAATGATAAAACTATGCCGCAGCCCCTTACGCGACACAACAACTCTTTGAATGACGTCACAGATACAATTGTAGAAGATTTAAGCCTTGGCAATGTACGTTTAAAGCTTCCATTCGTCTCTTATCAATGACGTCACAGATACAGTTGTAGATTTTCCCGCCAATGACGTCACAGATACAGTTGTAGATTTTCCCGCCAATGACGTCACAGATACAGTTGTAGACAGGACTGCCAGATACCCGCGCAATGTTTTCCCGCCAGGGGGCGCGAGGGGGCGCGCAAGTTTTCCCGCGAGGGGGCGCGCGCGAGTTGGGGGCGCGCCAGGTGGCGCGAGTTTCCCAAGGGGGCGTGGCGAGAGGGCATTGACACTGTGACCTTGACATTCTACACCTACACTCTACACCTACATTCTACACCTACGGAGGTACGAAGTGTAGCCCTATACTACTTCTAGCAAACATGTCAATTAATGACCCTGGGGGTAATTGCACTGTAGAAGTTAGTAATCTGTACATTGCTAAGTGTTTCAATCCAAAATTTATATTAGGACCATTAACGTATTGCCATATATAACCTTCACCATCGGCTATATTATAGACTTCATTCGGTGTGGGGTTTATTAGTAAATACCCCGTTTCGGGATCTGTAGTCCTTTCGGATTTTCCGTAATCTTTATCCCATCCGATAGCACCAAATTTTTCAATTCGTCTTAAGTTGTTTCGTCTAACGACGGCTTCTAAAGTAATGGGTGAATTCATTCTACAATCCTCACTACAGCAGATAGGTTAGGAAGGGGTGTCCGGTGTATTGTCAGTTTCGGAGAACGCTTTTGATTCGTCCCTGATGGTGTAAAAATTAACCAAATACTCTAACTGTTAGTTATAAGAGAGCAAAATATATTTTCTATACGTATATTTCGAGTTATCTTTGACATCAACCAACCTTGTCTTTGCTTTATAAAAGCAACTGTTTGTTATAAGAGAGTAAAATATATTTCCAATTATTTTTGACGTCAACCAACCTTGTTTTCGCTTTATAAAAGCAACTGTTAGTTATAAGATATAAAAATATATTTCCAATTATCTTTGACGTCAACCAACCTTGTTTTCGCTTTATAAAAGCAACTGTTAGTTATAAGATATAAAAATATATCCTTTACAAAAGTAACCTTGGTTCGCTTGTTAAGGACTCTCGCTAAGGGGATTCGAACTCGTGATACATAGAACAACGAGTTTAAAGGCAGATACGTTAACGAGCGAGCCAATGTTACTTGAGGGTGTATTCGGTTGATGACTATAGTACCGTGGATTTATTAATATAATATGATTCTTTCCCCCCGTGACGAAAAGTATATCTACTGAATAACCAAGGTAGTTTTTGCTAACGCATTAGTCGAAAAAATCGTTTAGTTCTAGTTCTTGATAATATGTCTACTGATAAAATGAAACCTTATCCGACTGGATGTTATCAATGCGGCGGAAGCCTTATTGAGTTTCCAGATCACGCCGGACAAACGTTTTATTGCGATGGAGATCTCGATTGTCCTTTAAGACATCACACTGTTTTTGTAACAAAAAATAATCACATACACCCGATAGAAGAAAAATTTCAACCTTTGAGTCCGGATAGAGTGTGTTTAGTATGCGGTACGTATTCGTCAGCGAAGGACGCTCGTAACGCCGAATGTTCCGAAGAAGGCACAACTTGTCGGTTTACGGCTAAATCCGTTATAAAAGCGAGAGGCACCACGACCGTACACTGTAAAATAAAAACACCAAATGCGACACGAAAAACCGTTGCTTCAAATGCGACAAACTTTACCTGATGAGAGAAAATCATCTTTGTGTAAAAAATTAAAAATAATAATAAAATGTTGCTTAGTTTTTCACATATAATAACTGTACATTCCCAATAGCAATCCAATATTATAACGATATTTTTCGTTTGAATCAACTAACCATTCCACGAACATCTGTAGGTGTACCATTTTTGAACATTTTTCTCCCAATGTTAGTTCAATATAAACCAACTAGTTTTTCTACCTTTGGCTGCATAGTGATAATTTATCTTTGCGTATGAATTTACGATTGTAGGTTTGTTGTTTGTACATTTTTTTATTTAAATGAGAAAGTATACAGATCATATACAAATAACATTGAGATTACTTGAATATCAAGTATTGATTAACTTAGTTTTGAAGCTGTTGTTTGTACATTTTATATTTAACTCAACATTTATACAGATGAGATTACTTGAATATCAAGTATAGATTAACTTAGTTTTGAAAAAGGCAATATCGTTTATGATACATTTATAAGACATTTTCTCAGTTTTTGCCTCTCCTCAAATGCACCAAAAACATCTCCAGAAAAAGCTCCAATTTTGGGCAATGCTTTCAGTCTCTCCTTCAACTTGGACCGCGGCAGTTTGAAATAAAACCAAGGTAGTACCCAGAGAAACTTGTCTCATTAGTTCATCAATCTTGGATTTCTTTTCTTATACTTTTTTTCAATTCAACAGCTTGTTCATAAAGGTTTAATAGTTGCTGACGTGACTCGACAATGGACGGAATGGTCAAAGACTTGAGACAAGTGTTGAATTAGTTCTATGGCCGCTGAACATTCCGGGTGCAAGTCTTGCATATAATATCGCATCTTGATCTTGATGATTGTTGACTATCTTTTATAACTCTTTTTTATAGGCAGACTTTAGCCAAGGTTTACAAATAGACGTTAACACACCAGTAACACTTTGATTTTCAGAGGCTAATTACGCTTTCTACTATTACGTCTAAGATGAATTTCTTATATATTAATTACGCTTTTACGTGTACCTTTTAATTACCATTAAAACAATACCATAATCAAAATAAACTCCTTGAAAAAAAGGTTGAAATTTTGAGTCAAACTAAAAATTACAATGGATTGCGCAACTTTCAGCCTATCATTAACCCTTGGCAATGTACTAAAGCTTCCATTCGTCTCTTATCAATGACGTCACATAGCCAAGGCTTACAAATAGACGCTAACACACCAGTAACACTTTAATTTTCAGAGGCTAATTACGCTTTCTACTATTACGTCTAAGATGAATTTCTTATATATTAATTACGCTTTTACGTGGACCTTTTAATTACCATTAAAACAATACCATAATCAAAAAAACTCCTTGAAAAAAGGTTGAAATTTTGAGTCAAACTAAATATTACAATGGATTGCGCAACTTTCAGCCTATCATTAACCCTTGGCAATGTACTAAAGCTATCCATTCTCGTCTCTTATCAATGACGTCACAAATACAGTTGTAGATCAATGACGTCACAAATACAGTTGTAGATCAATGACGTCACAGAGACAGTTGTAGACAGGACTGCCAGATTCCCGCGCAATGTTTTCCCGCGAGGGGGCGCAGCCGCCAGGGGGCGCGCGGGTTCTCCCGCGAGGGGGCGCGCGCGAGCTTTAATCAGCAGTCGTCGGTAATCTAGCTTAATCACCAGTAGTCGGTAAAATAGCTTAATCACCAGTCGTCGGTAATCTAGCTTATTCACCAGTCGTCGGTAATCTAGCTTAATTACCAGTCGTCGGTAATCTAGCTTAATTACCAGTCGTCGGTGATCTAGCTAATTTACCAGTCGTCGGTGATCTAGCTAAATTACCAGTCGTCGGTAATCTAGCTTAATTACCATTCGTCGGTAATCTAGCTTAATTACCAGTCGTCGGTAATGTAGCTTAATTACCAGTCGTCGGTAATCTAGCTTAATTACCAGTCGTGTTTAATCTAGCTGAATCACCAGTAGTCGGTAAAATAGCTTAATCACCAGTCGTCGGTAATCTAACTGAATCACCAGTCGTTGGTAATCTAGCTTAATTACCAGTCGTCGGTAATCTAGCATAATTACCAGTCGTCGGTGATCTAGCTAATTTACCAGTCGTCGGTGATCTAGCTAAATTACCAGTCGTCGGTAATCTAGCTAAATTACCAGTCGTCGGTAATCTAGCTTAATTACCTGTCGTCGGTATTCTACCTTAATTACCTGTCTTCGGTAATCTAGCTTAATTACCTGTCGTCGGTAATCTAGCTTAATTACCAGTCGTCGGTAATGTAGCTTAATTACCAGTCGTCGGTAATCTAGCTTAATTAACAGTCGTCGGTAATCTAACTGAATCACCAGTCGTCGGTAATCTAGCTTAATTACCAGTCGTCGGTAATCTAGCATAATTACCAGTCGTCGGTGATCTTGCTAATTTACCAGTCGTCGGTGATCTAGCTAAATTACCAGTCGTCGGTGATCTGGGTAAATTACCAGTCGTCGGTAAAATAGCTTAATCAGCAGTCGTCGGTAATCTAGCTTAATCACCAGTAGTCGGTAAAATAGCTTAATCACCAGTCGTCGGTAATCTAGCTTAATCACCAGTCGTCGGTAATCTAGCTTAATTACCAGTCGTCGGTAATCTAGCTTAATCACCAGACGTCGGTAATCTAGCTTAATCACCAGTCGTCGGTAATCTAGCTTAATTACCAGTAGTCGGTAATCTAGCTTAATTACCAGTCGTCGGTAATCTAGCTTAATTACCGGTCGTCGGTAATCTAGCTTAATTACCAGTCGTCTGTAAGCTAGCTTAATTACCAGTCGTCGGTAATCTAGCTTAATTACCAGTCGTCGGTAATCTAGCTTAATCACCAGTCGTCGGTAATCTAGCTAAATCACCAGTCGTCGGTAATCAAGCTTAATCAGCAGTCGTCGGTAATCTAGCTCAATTACCAGTCGTCGGTAATCTAGCTTAATCACCAGACGTCGGTAATCTAGCTTAATCACCAGTCGTCGGTAATCTAGCTTAATTACCAGTAGTCGGTAATCTAGCTTAATTACCAGTCGTCGGTAATCTAGCTTAATTACCAGTCGTCGGTAATCTAGCATAATTACCAGTCGTCGGTAGTGTAGCTTAATTACCAGTCGTCGGTAATCTAGCTTAATTACCAGTCGTCGGTAATCTAGCTGAATCACCAGTAGTCGGTAAAATAGCTTAATCACCAGTCGTCGGTAAAATAGCTTAATCACCAGTCGTCGGTAATCTAGCTTAATTACCAGTCGTCGGTAATCTAGCTTAATCACCAGACGTCGGTAATCTAGCTTAATCACCAGTCGTCGGTAATCTAGCTTAATTACCAGTAGTCGGTAATCTAGCTTAATTACCAGTCGTCGGTAATCTAGCTTAATTACCAGTCGTCGGTAATCTAGCTTAATTACCAGTCGTCGGTAATCTAGCTTAATTACCAGTCGTCTGTAATCTAGCTTAATTAAAAGTCGTCGGTAATCTAGCTTAATTTCCAGTCGTCGGTAATCTAGCTTAATCACCAGTCGTCGGTAATCTAGCTTAATCACCAGTCGTCGGTAATCTAGCTTAATCACCAGTCGTCGGTAATCTAGCTTAATTACCAGTCGTCGGTAAGCTAGCTTAATTACCAGTCGTCTGTAATCTAGCTTAATTAAAAGTCGTCGGTAATCTAGCTTAATTTCCAGTCGTCGGTAATCTAGCTTAATCAGCAGTCGTCGGTAATCTAGCTTAATCACCAGTCGTCGGTAAAATAGCTTAATCAGCAGTCGTCGGTAATCTAGCTTAATCACCAGTAGTCGGTAAAATAGCTTAATCACCAGTCGTCGGTGATCTAGCTAATTTACCAGTCGTCGGTGATCTAGCTAAATTACCAGTCGTCGGTAATCTAGCTTAATTACCATTCGTCGGTAATCTAGCTTAATTACCAGTCGTCGGTAATGTAGCTTAATTACCAGTCGTCGGTAATCTAGCTTAATTACCAGTCGTGTGTAATCTAGCTGAATCACCAGTAGTCGGTAAAATAGCTTAATCACCAGTCGTCGGTAATCTAACTGAATCACCAGTCGTTGGTAGTCTAGCTTAATTACCAGTCGTCGGTAATCTAGCATAATTACCAGTCGTCGGTGATCTAGCTAATTTACCAGTCGTCGGTGATCTAGCTAAATTACCAGTCGTCGGTAATCTAGCTAAATTACCAGTCGTCGGTAATCTAGCTTAATTACCTGTCGTCGGTATTCTACCTTAATTACCTGTCTTCGGTAATCTAGCTTAATTACCTGTCGTCGGTAATCTAGCTTAATTACCAGTCGTCGGTAATGTAGCTTAATTACCAGTCGTCGGTAATCTAGCTTAATTAACAGTCGTCGGTAATCTAACTGAATCACCAGTCGTCGGTAATCTAGCTTAATTACCAGTCGTCGGTAATCTAGCATAATTACCAGTCGTCGGTGATCTTGCTAATTTACCAGTCGTCGGTGATCTAGCTAAGTTACCAGTCGTCGGTGATCTAGGTAAATTACCAGTCGTCGGTAAAATAGCTTAATCAGCAGTCGTCGGTAATCTAGCTTAATCACCAGTAGTCGGTAAAATAGCTTAATCACCAGTCGTCGGTAATCTAGCTTAATCACCAGTCGTCGGTAATCTAGCTTAATTACCAGTCGTCGGTAATCTAGCTTAATCACCAGACGTCGGTAATCTAGCTTAATCACCAGTCGTCGGTAATCTAGCTTAATTACCAGTAGTCGGTAATCTAGCTTAATTACCAGTCGTCTGTAAGCTAGCTTAATTACCAGTCGTCGGTAATCTAGCTTAATTACCAGTCGTCGGTAATCTAGCTTAATCACCAGTCGTCGGTAATCTAGCTTAATCACCAGTCGTCGGTAATCAAGCTTAATCAGCAGTCGTCGGTAATCTAGCTCAATTACCAGTCGTCGGTAATCTAGCTTAATCACCAGACGTCGGTAATCTAGCTTAATCACCAGTCGTCGGTAATCTAGCTTAATTACCAGTAGTCGGTAATCTAGCTTAATTACCAGTCGTCGGTCATCTAGCTTAATTACCAGTCGTCGGTAATCTAGCATAATTACCAGTCGTCGGTAGTGTAGCTTAATTACCAGTCGTCGGTAATCTAGCTTAATTACCAGTCGTCGGTAATCTAGCTGAATCACCAGTAGTCGGTAAAATAGCTTAATCACCAGTCGTCGGTAAAATAGCTTAATCACCAGTCGTCGGTAATCTAGCTTAATTACCAGTCGTCGGTAATCTAGCTTAATCACCAGACGTCGGTAATCTAGCTTAATCACCAGTCGTCGGTAATCTAGCTTAATTACCAGTAGTCGGTAATCTAGCTTAATTACCAGTCGTCGGTAATCTAGCTTAATTACCAGTCGTCGGTAATCTAGCTTAATTACCAGTCGTCGGTAATCTAGCTTAATTACCAGTCGTCTGTAATCTAGCTTAATTAAAAGTCGTCGGTAATCTAGCTTAATTTCCAGTCGTCGGTAATCTAGCTTAATCACCAGTCGTCGGTAATCTAGCTTAATCACCAGTCGTCGGTAATCTAGCTTAATCAGCAGTCGTCGGTAATCTAGCTTAATCAGCAGTCGTCGGTAAAATAGCTTAATCAGCAGTCGTCGGTAATCTAGCTTAATCACCAGTAGTCGGTAAAATAGCTTAATCACCAGTCGTCGGTAATCTAGCTTATTCACCAGTCGTCGGTAATCTAGCTTAATTACCAGTCGTCGGTAATCTAGCTTAATTACCAGTCGTCGGTGATCTAGCTAATTTACCAGTCGTCGGTGATCTAGCTAAATTACCAGTCGTCGGTAATCTAGCTTAATTACCATTCGTCGGTAATCTAGCTTAATTACCAGTCGTCGGTAATGTAGCTTAATTACCAGTCGTCGGTAATCTAACTGAATCACCAGTCGTCGGTAATCTAGCTTAATTACCAGTCGTCGGTAATCTAGCTTAATTACCAGTCGTCTGTAATCTAGCTTAATTAAAAGTCGTCGGTAATCTAGCTTAATTTCCAGTCGTCGGTAATCTAGCTTAATCACCAGTCGTCGGTAATCTAGCTTAATCACCAGTCGTCGGTAATCTAGCTTAATCAGCAGTCGTCGGTAAAATAGCTTAATCAGCAGTCGTCGGTAATCTAGCTTAATCACCAGTAGTCGGTAAAATAGCTTAATCACCAGTCGTCGGTGATCTAGCTAATTTACCAGTCGTCGGTGATCTAGCTAAATTACCAGTCGTCGGTAATCTAGCTTAATTACCATTCGTCGGTAATCTAGCTTAATTACCAGTCGTCGGTAATGTAGCTTAATTACCAGTCGTCGGTAATCTAGCTTAATTACCAGTCGTGTGTAATCTAGCTGAATCACCAGTAGTCGGTAAAATAGCTTAATCACCAGTCGTCGGTAATCTAACTGAATCACCAGTCGTTGGTAATCTAGCTTAATTACCAGTCGTCGGTAATCTAGCATAATTACCAGTCGTCGGTGATCTAGCTAATTTACCAGTCGTCGGTGATCTAGCTAAATTACCAGTCGTCGGTAATCTAGCTAAATTACCAGTCGTCGGTAATCTAGCTTAATTACCTGTCGTCGGTATTCTACCTTAATTACCTGTCTTCGGTAATCTAGCTTAATTACCTGTCGTCGGTAATCTAGCTTAATTACCAGTCGTCGGTAATGTAGCTTAATTACCAGTCGTCGGTAATCTAGCTTAATTAACAGTCGTCGGTAATCTAACTGAATCACCAGTCGTCGGTAATCTAGCTTAATTACCAGTCGTGTGTAATCTAGCTGAATCACCAGTAGTCGGTAAAATAGCTTAATCACCAGTCGTCGGTAATCTAACTGAATCACCAGTCGTTGGTAATCTAGCTTAATTACCAGTCGTCGGTAATCTAGCATAATTACCAGTCGTCGGTGATCTAGCTAATTTACCAGTCGTCGGTGATCTAGCTAAATTACCAGTCGTCGGTAATCTAGCTAAATTACCAGTCGTCGGTAATCTAGCTTAATTACCTGTCGTCGGTATTCTACCTTAATTACCTGTCTTCGGTAATCTAGCTTAATTACCTGTCGTCGGTAATCTAGCTTAATTACCAGTCGTCGGTAATGTAGCTTAATTACCAGTCGTCGGCAATCTAGCTTAATTAACAGTCGTCGGTAATCTAACTGAATCACCAGTCGTCGGTAATCTAGCTTAATTACCAGTCGTCGGTAATCTAGCATAATTACCAGTCGTCGGTGATCTTGCTAATTTACCAGTCGTCGGTGATCTAGCTAAATTACCAGTCGTCGGTGATCTAGGTAAATTACCAGTCGTCGGTAAAATAGCTTAATCAGCAGTCGTCGGTAATCTAGCTTAATCACCAGTAGTCGGTAAAATAGCTTAATCACCAGTCGTCGGTAATCTAGCTTAATCACCAGTCGTCGGTAATCTAGCTTAATTACCAGTCGTCGGTAATCTAGCTTAATCACCAGACGTCGGTAATCTAGCTTAATCACCAGTCGTCGGTAATCTAGCTTAATTACCAGTAGTCGGTAATCTAGCTTAATTACCAGTCGTCGGTAATCTAGCTTAATTACCGGTCGTCGGTAATCTAGCTTAATTACCAGTCGTCTGTAAGCTAGCTTAATTACCAGTCGTCGGTAATCTAGCTTAATTACCAGTCGTCGGTAATCTAGCTTAATCACCAGTCGTCGGTAATCTAGCTTAATCACCAGTCGTCGGTAATCAAGCTTAATCAGCAGTCGTCGGTAATCTAGCTCAATTACCAGTCGTCGGTAATCTAGCTTAATCACCAGACGTCGGTAATCTAGCTTAATCACCAGTCGTCGGTAATCTAGCTTAATTACCAGTAGTCGGTAATCTAGCTTAATTACCAGTCGTCGGTCATCTAGCTTAATTACCAGTCGTCGGTAATCTAGCATAATTACCAGTCGTCGGTAGTGTAGCTTAATTACCAGTCGTCGGTAATCTAGCTTAATTACCAGTCGTCGGTAATCTAGCTGAATCACCAGTAGTCGGTAAAATAGCTTAATCACCAGTCGTCGGTAAAATAGCTTAATCACCAGTCGTCGGTAATCTAGCTTAATTACCAGTCGTCGGTAATCTAGCTTAATCACCAGACGTCGGTAATCTAGCTTAATCACCAGTCGTCGGTAATCTAGCTTAATTACCAGTAGTCGGTAATCTAGCTTAATTACCAGTCGTCGGTAATCTAGCTTAATTACCAGTCGTCGGTAATCTAGCTTAATTACCAGTCGTCGGTAATCTAGCTTAATTACCAGTCGTCTGTAATCTAGCTTAATTAAAAGTCGTCGGTAATCTAGCTTAATTTCCAGTCGTCGGTAATCTAGCTTAATCACCAGTCGTCGGTAATCTAGCTTAATCACCAGTCGTCGGTAATCTAGCTTAATCACCAGTCGTCGGTAATCTAGCTTAATCAGCAGTCGTCGGTAATCTAGCTTAATCAGCAGTCGTCGGTAAAATAGCTTAATCAGCAGTCGTCGGTAATCTAGCTTAATCACCAGTAGTCGGTAAAATAGCTTAATCACCAGTCGTCGGTAATCTAGCTTATTCACCAGTCGTCGGTAATCTAGCTTAATTACCAGTCGTCGGTAATCTAGCTTAATTACCAGTCGTCGGTGATCTAGCTAATTTACCAGTCGTCGGTGATCTAGCTAAATTACCAGTCGTCGGTAATCTAGCTTAATTACCATTCGTCGGTAATCTAGCTTAATTACCAGTCGTCGGTAATGTAGCTTAATTACCAGTCGTCGGTAATCTAACTGAATCACCAGTCGTCGGTAATCTAGCTTAATTACCAGTCGTCGGTAATCTAGCTTAATTACCAGTCGTCTGTAATCTAGCTTAATTAAAAGTCGTCGGTAATCTAGCTTAATTTCCAGTCGTCGGTAATCTAGCTTAATCACCAGTCGTCGGTAATCTAGCTTAATCACCAGTCGTCGGTAATCTAGCTTAATCACCAGTCGTCGGTAATCTAGCTTAATCAGCAGTCGTCGGTAATCTAGCTTAATCAGCAGTCGTCGGTAAAATAGCTTAATCAGCAGTCGTCGGTAATCTAGCTTAATCACCAGTAGTCGGTAAAATAGCTTAATCACCAGTCGTCGGTGATCTAGCTAATTTACCAGTGGTCGGTGATCTAGCTAAATTACCAGTCGTCGGTAATCTAGCTTAATTACCATTCGTCGGTAATCTAGCTTAATTACCAGTCGTCGGTAATGTAGCTTAATTACCAGTCGTCGGTAATCTAGCTTAATTACCAGTCGTGTGTAATCTAGCTGAATCACCAGTAGTCGGTAAAATAGCTTAATCACCAGTCGTCGGTAATCTAACTGAATCACCAGTCGTTGGTAATCTAGCTTAATTACCAGTCGTCGGTAATCTAGCATAATTACCAGTCGTCGGTGATCTAGCTAATTTACCAGTCGTCGGTGATCTAGCTAAATTACCAGTCGTCGGTAATCTAGCTAAATTACCAGTCGTCGGTAATCTAGCTTAATTACCTGTCGTCGGTATTCTACCTTAATTACCTGTCTTCGGTAATCTAGCTTAATTACCTGTCGTCGGTAATCTAGCTTAATTACCAGTCGTCGGTAATGTAGCTTAATTACCAGTCGTCGGTAATCTAGCTTAATTAACAGTCGTCGGTAATCTAACTGAATCACCAGTCGTCGGTAATCTAGCTTAATTACCAGTCGTCGGTAATCTAGCATAATTACCAGTCGTCGGTGATCTTGCTAATTTACCAGTCGTCGGTGATCTAGCTAAATTACCAGTCGTCGGTGATCTAGGTAAATTACCAGTCGTCGGTAAAATAGCTTAATCAGCAGTCGTCGGTAATCTAGCTTAATCACCAGTAGTCGGTAAAATAGCTTAATCACCAGTCGTCGGTAATCTAGCTTAATCACCAGTCGTCGGTAATCTAGCTTAATTACCAGTCGTCGGTAATCTAGCTTAATCACCAGACGTCGGTAATCTAGCTTAATTACCAGTCGTCGGTAATCTAGCTTAATTACCAGTAGTCGGTAATCTAGCTTAATTACCAGTCGTCGGTAATCTAGCTTAATTACCGGTCGTCGGTAATCTAGCTTAATTACCAGTCGTCTGTAAGCTAGCTTAATTACCAGTCGTCGGTAATCTAGCTTAATTACCAGTCGTCGGTAATCTAGCTTAATCACCAGTCGTCGGTAATCTAGCTTAATCACCAGTCGTCGGTAATCAAGCTTAATCAGCAGTCGTCGGTAATCTAGCTCAATTACCAGTCGTCGGTAATCTAGCTTAATCACCAGACGTCGGTAATCTAGCTTAATCACCAGTCGTCGGTAATCTAGCTTAATTACCAGTAGTCGGTAATCTAGCTTAATTACCAGTCGTCGGTCATCTAGCTTAATTACCAGTCGTCGGTAATCTAGCATAATTACCAGTCGTCGGTAGTGTAGCTTAATTACCAGTCGTCGGTAATCTAGCTTAATTACCAGTCGTCGGTAATCTAGCTGAATCACCAGTAGTCGGTAAAATAGCTTAATCACCAGTCGTCGGTAAAATAGCTTAATCACCAGTCGTCGGTAATCTAGCTTAATTACCAGTCGTCGGTAATCTAGCTTAATCACCAGACGTCGGTAATCTAGCTTAATCACCAGTCGTCGGTAATCTAGCTTAATTACCAGTAGTCGGTAATCTAGCTTAATTACCAGTCGTCGGTAATCTAGCTTAATTACCAGTCGTCGGTAATCTAGCTTAATTACCAGTCGTCTGTAATCTAGCTTAATTAAAAGTCGTCGGTAATCTAGCTTAATTTCTAGTCGTCGGTAATCTAGCTTAATCACCAGTCGTCGGTAATCTAGCTTAATCACCAGTCGTCGGTAATCTAGCTTAATCACCAGTCGTCGGTAATCTAGCTTAATCAGCAGTCGTCGGTAATCTAGCTTAATCAGCAGTCGTCGGTAATCTAGCTTAATCACCAGTAGTCGGTAATCTAGCTTAATTACCAGTAGTCGGTAATCTAGCTTAATTACCAGTCGTCGGTAATCTAGCTTAATTACCAGTCGTCGGTAATCTAGCTTAATTACCAGTCGTCGGTAATCTAGCTTAATTACCAGTCGTCTGTAATCTAGCTTAATTAAAAGTCGTCGGTAATCTAGCTTAATTTCCAGTCGTCGGTAATCTAGCTTAATCACCAGTCGTCGGTAATCTAGCTTAATCACCAGTCGTCGGTAATCTAGCTTAATCACCAGTCGTCGGTAATCTAGCTTAATCAGCAGTCGTCGGTAATCTAGCTTAATCAGCAGTCGTCGGTAAAATAGCTTAATCAGCAGTCGTCGGTAATCTAGCTTAATCACCAGTAGTCGGTAAAATAGCTTAATCACCAGTCGTCGGTAATCTAGCTTATTCAACAGTCGTCGGTAATCTAGCTTAATTACCAGTCGTCGGTAATCTAGCTTAATTACCAGTCGTCGGTGATCTAGCTAATTTACCAGTCGTCGGTGATCTAGCTAAATTACCAGTCGTCGGTAATCTAGCTTAATTACCATTCGTCGGTAATCTAGCTTAATTACCAGTCGTCGGTAATGTAGCTTAATTACCAGTCGTCGGTAATCTAGCTTATTTACCAGTCGTCTGTAATCTAGCTGTATCACCAGTAGTCGGTAAAATATCTTAATCACCAGTCGTCGGTAATCTAACTGAATCACCAGTCGTTGGTAATCTAGCTTAATTACCAGTCGTCGGTAATCTAGCATAATTACCAGTCGTCGGTGATCTAGCTAATTTACCAGTCGTCGGTGATCTAGCTAAATTACCAGTCGTCGGTAATCTAGCTAAATTACCAGTCGTCGGTAATCTAGCTTAATTACCTGTCGTCGGTATTCTACCTTAATTACCTGTCTTCGGTAATCTAGCTTAATTACCTGTCGTCGGTAATCTAGCTTAATTACCAGTCGTCGGTAATGTAGCTTAATTACCAGTCGTCGGTAATCTAGCTTAATTAACAGTCGTCGGTAATCTAACTGAATCACCAGTCGTCGGTAATCTAGCTTAATTACCAGTCGTCGGTAATCTAGCATAATTACCAGTCGTCGGTGATCTTGCTAATTTACCAGTCGTCGGTGATCTAGCTAAATTACCAGTCGTCGGTGATCTAGGTAAATTACCAGTCGTCGGTAAAATAGCTTAATCAGCAGTCGTCGGTAATCTAGCTTAATCACCAGTAGTCGGTAAAATAGCTTAATCACCAGTCGTCGGTAATCTAGCTTAATCACCAGTCGTCGGTAATCTAGCTTAATTACCAGTCGTCGGTAATCTAGCTTAATCACCAGACGTCGGTAATCTAGCTTAATCACCAGTCGTCGGTAATCTAGCTTAATTACCAGTAGTCGGTAATCTAGCTTAATTACCAGTCGTCGGTAATCTAGCTTAATTACCGGTCGTCGGTAATCTAGCTTAATTACCAGTCGTCTGTAAGCTAGCTTAATTACCAGTCGTCGGTAATCTAGCTTAATTACCAGTCGTCGGTAATCTAGCTTAATCACCAGTCGTCGGTAATCTAGCTTAATCACCAGTCGTCGGTAATCAAGCTTAATCAGCAGTCGTCGGTAATCTAGCTTAATTACCAGTCGTTGGTAATCTAGCTTAATCACCAGACGTCGGTAATCTAGCTTAATCACCAGTCGTCGGTAATCTAGCTTAATTACCAGTAGTCGGTAATCTAGCTTAATTACCTGTCGTCGGTAATCTAGCTTAATTACCAGTCGTCGGTAATCTAGCTTAATTACCAGTCGTCGGTAATCTAGCTTAATCAGCAGTCGTCGGTAAAATAGCTTAATAAGCAGTCGTCGGTAAACTAGCTTAATCACCAGTATTCGGTAAAATAGCTTAATCACCAGTCGTCGGTAATCTAGCATAATCACCAGTCGTCGGTAATCTAGCTTAATTACCAGTCGTCGGTAATCTAGCTTAATTACCAGTCGTCGGTGATCTAGCTAATTTACCAGTCGTCGGTGATCTAGCTAAATTACCAGTCGTCGGTGATCTACCTAAATTACCAGTCGTCGGTAATCTAGCTTAATTACCAGTCGTCGGTAATCTAGCTTAATTACCAGTCGTCTGTAATCTAGCTTAATTAAAAGTCGTCGGTAATCTAGCTTAATTTCCAGTCGTCGGTAATCTAGCTTAATCACCAGTCGTCGGTAATCTAGCTTAATCACCAGTCGTCGGTAATCTAGCTTAATCACCAGTCGTCGGTAATCTAGCTTAATCAGCAGTCGTCGGTAATCTAGCTCAATCAGCAGTCGTCGGTAAAATAGCTTAATCAGCAGTCGTCGGTAATCTAGCTTAATCACCAGTAGTCGGTAAAATAGCTTAATCACCAGTCGTCGGTAATCTAGCTTATTCAACAGTCGTCGGTAATCTAGCTTAATTACCGGTCGTCGGTAATCTAGCTTAATTACCAGTCGTCTGTAAGCTAGCTTAATTACCAGTCGTCGGTAATCTAGCTTAATTACCAGTCGTCGGTAATCTAGCTTAATCACCAGTCGTCGGTAATCTAGCTTAATCACCAGTCGTCGGTAATCAAGCTTAATCAGCAGTCGTCGGTAATCTAGCTTAATTACCAGTCGTTGGTAATCTAGCTTAATCACCAGACGTCGGTAATCTAGCTTAATCACCAGTCGTCGGTAATCTAGCTTAATTACCAGTAGTCGGTAATCTAGCTTAATTACCTGTCGTCGGTAATCTAGCTTAATTACCAGTCGTCGGTAATCTAGCTTAATTACCAGTCGTCGGTAATCTAGCTTAATCAGCAGTCGTCGGTAAAATAGCTTAATAAGCAGTCGTCGGTAAACTAGCTTAATCACCAGTATTCGGTAAAATAGCTTAATCACCAGTCGTCGGTAATCTAGCATAATCACCAGTCGTCGGTAATCTAGCTTAATTACCAGTCGTCGGTAATCTAGCTTAATTACCAGTCGTCGGTGATCTAGCTAATTTACCAGTCGTCGGTGATCTATCTAAATTACCAGTCGTCGGTGATCTACCTAAATTACCAGTCGTCGGTGATCTATCTAAATTACCAGTCGTCGGTGATCTACCTAAATTACCAGTCGTCGGTAATCTAGCTTAATTACCAGTCGTCGGTAATCTAGCTTAATTACCAGTAGTCGGTAATCTAGCTTAATTACCAGTCGTCGGTAATCTAGCTTAATTACCGGTCGTCGGTAATCTAGCTTAATTACCAGTCGTCGGTAATCTAGCTTAATTACCAGTAGTCGGTAATCTAGCTTAATTACCAGTCGTCGGTAATCTAGCTTAATCACCAGTCGTCGGTAATCTAGCTTAATCACCAGTCGTCGGTAATCAAGCTTAATCAGCAGTCGTCGGTAATCTAGCTCAATTACCAGTCGTCGGTAATCTAGCTTAATCACCAGACGTCGGTAATCTAGCTTAATCACCAGTCGTCGGTAATCTAGCTTAATTAC
Organism: Phalangium opilio; assembly: GCF_054372755.1. Classification (NCBI taxonomy): domain Eukaryota; kingdom Metazoa; phylum Arthropoda; class Arachnida; order Opiliones; family Phalangiidae; genus Phalangium; species Phalangium opilio. Next base: position 5,070,871 of record NW_028324186.1, on the reverse strand, counting down.
CAGTAGTCGGTAATCTAGCTTAATTACCAGTCGTCGGTAATCTAGCTTAATTACCAGTCGTCGGTAATCTAGCATAATTACCAGTCGTCGGTAGTGTAGCTTAATTACCAGTCGTCGGTAATCTAGCTTAATTACCAGTCGTCGGTAATCTAGCTGAATCACCAGTAGTCGGTAAAATAGCTTAATCACCAGTCGTCGGTAAAATAGCTTAATCACCAGTCGTCGGTAATCTAGCTTAATTACCAGTCGTCGGTAATCTAGCTTAATCACCAGACGTCGGTAATCTAGCTTAATCACCAGTCGTCGGTAATCTAGCTTAATTACCAGTAGTCGGTAATCTAGCTTAATTACCAGTCGTCGGTAATCTAGCTTAATTACCAGTCGTCGGTAATCTAGCTTAATTACCAGTCGTCGGTAATCTAGCTTAATTACCAGTCGTCTGTAATCTAGCTTAATTAAAAGTCGTCGGTAATCTAGCTTAATTTCCAGTCGTCGGTAATCTAGCTTAATCACCAGTCGTCGGTAATCTAGCTTAATCACCAGTCGTCGGTAATCTAGCTTAATCACCAGTCGTCGGTAATCTAGCTTAATCAGCAGTCGTCGGTAATCTAGCTTAATCAGCAGTCGTCGGTAAAATAGCTTAATCAGCAGTCGTCGGTAATCTAGCTTAATCACCAGTAGTCGGTAAAATAGCTTAATCACCAGTCGTCGGTAATCTAGCTTATTCAACAGTCGTCGGTAATCTAGCTTAATTACCAGTCGTCGGTAATCTAGCTTAATTACCAGTCGTCGGTGATCTAGCTAATTTACCAGTCGTCGGTGATCTAGCTAAATTACCAGTCGTCGGTAATCTAGCTTAATTACCATTCGTCGGTAATCTAGCTTAATTACCAGTCGTCGGTAATGTAGCTTAATTACCAGTCGTCGGTAATCTAGCTTATTTACCAGTCGTCTGTAATCTAGCTGTATCACCAGTAGTCGGTAAAATATCTTAATCACCAGTCGTCGGTAATCTAACTGAATCACCAGTCGTTGGTAATCTAGCTTAATTACCAGTCGTCGGTAATCTAGCATAATTACCAGTCGTCGGTGATCTAGCTAATTTACCAGTCGTCGGTGATCTAGCTAAATTACCAGTCGTCGGTAATCTAGCTAAATTACCAGTCGTCGGTAATCTAGCTTAATTACCTGTCGTCGGTATTCTACCTTAATTACCTGTCTTCGGTAATCTAGCTTAATTACCTGTCGTCGGTAATCTAGCTTAATTACCAGTCGTCGGTAATGTAGCTTAATTACCAGTCGTCGGTAATCTAGCTTAATTAACAGTCGTCGGTAATCTAACTGAATCACCAGTCGTCGGTAATCTAGCTTAATTACCAGTCGTCGGTAATCTAGCATAATTACCAGTCGTCGGTGATCTTGCTAATTTACCAGTCGTCGGTGATCTAGCTAAATTACCAGTCGTCGGTGATCTAGGTAAATTACCAGTCGTCGGTAAAATAGCTTAATCAGCAGTCGTCGGTAATCTAGCTTAATCACCAGTAGTCGGTAAAATAGCTTAATCACCAGTCGTCGGTAATCTAGCTTAATCACCAGTCGTCGGTAATCTAGCTTAATTACCAGTCGTCGGTAATCTAGCTTAATCACCAGACGTCGGTAATCTAGCTTAATCACCAGTCGTCGGTAATCTAGCTTAATTACCAGTAGTCGGTAATCTAGCTTAATTACCAGTCGTCGGTAATCTAGCTTAATTACCGGTCGTCGGTAATCTAGCTTAATTACCAGTCGTCTGTAAGCTAGCTTAATTACCAGTCGTCGGTAATCTAGCTTAATTACCAGTCGTCGGTAATCTAGCTTAATCACCAGTCGTCGGTAATCTAGCTTAATCACCAGTCGTCGGTAATCAAGCTTAATCAGCAGTCGTCGGTAATCTAGCTTAATTACCAGTCGTTGGTAATCTAGCTTAATCACCAGACGTCGGTAATCTAGCTTAATCACCAGTCGTCGGTAATCTAGCTTAATTACCAGTAGTCGGTAATCTAGCTTAATTACCTGTCGTCGGTAATCTAGCTTAATTACCAGTCGTCGGTAATCTAGCTTAATTACCAGTCGTCGGTAATCTAGCTTAATCAGCAGTCGTCGGTAAAATAGCTTAATAAGCAGTCGTCGGTAAACTAGCTTAATCACCAGTATTCGGTAAAATAGCTTAATCACCAGTCGTCGGTAATCTAGCATAATCACCAGTCGTCGGTAATCTAGCTTAATTACCAGTCGTCGGTAATCTAGCTTAATTACCAGTCGTCGGTGATCTAGCTAATTTACCAGTCGTCGGTGATCTAGCTAAATTACCAGTCGTCGGTGATCTACCTAAATTACCAGTCGTCGGTAATCTAGCTTAATTACCAGTCGTCGGTAATCTAGCTTAATTACCAGTCGTCTGTAATCTAGCTTAATTAAAAGTCGTCGGTAATCTAGCTTAATTTCCAGTCGTCGGTAATCTAGCTTAATCACCAGTCGTCGGTAATCTAGTTTAATCACCAGTCGTCGGTAATCTAGCTTAATCACCAGTCGTCGGTAATCTAGCTTAATCAGCAGTCGTCGGTAATCTAGCTTAATCAGCAGTCGTCGGTAATCTAGCTTAATCAGCAGTCGTCGGTAAAATAGCTTAATCAGCAGTCGTCGGTAATCTAGCTTAATCACCAGTAGTCGGTAAAATAGCTTAATCACCAGTCGTCGGTAATCTAGCTTATTCAACAGTCGTCGGTAATCTAGCTTAATTACCGGTCGTCGGTAATCTAGCTTAATTACCAGTCGTCTGTAAGCTAGCTTAATTACCAGTCGTCGGTAATCTAGCTTAATTACCAGTCGTCGGTAATCTAGCTTAATCACCAGTCGTCGGTAATCTAGCTTAATCACCAGTCGTCGGTAATCAAGCTTAATCAGCAGTCGTCGGTAATCTAGCTTAATTACCAGTCGTTGGTAATCTAGCTTAATCACCAGTCGTCGGTAATCTAGCTTAATTACCAGTAGTCGGTAATCTAGCTTAATTACCTGTCGTCGGTAATCTAGCTTAATTACCAGTCGTCGGTAATCTAGCTTAATTACCAGTCGTCGGTAATCTAGCTTAATCAGCAGTCGTCGGTAAAATAGCTTAATAAGCAGTCGTCGGTAAACTAGCTTAATCACCAGTATTCGGTAAAATAGCTTAATCACCAGTCGTCGGTAATCTAGCATAATCACCAGTCGTCGGTAATCTAGCTTAATTACCAGTCGTCGGTAATCTAGCTTAATTACCAGTCGTCGGTGATCTAGCTAATTTACCAGTCGTCGGTGATCTATCTAAATTACCAGTCGTCGGTGATCTACCTAAATTACCAGTCGTCGGTAATCTAGCTTAATTACCAGTCGTCGGTAATCTAGCTTAATTACCAGTCGTCGGTAGTGTAGCTTAATTACCAGTCGTCGGTAATCTAGCTTAATTACCAGTCGTCGGTAATCTAGCTGAATCACCAGTAGTCGGTAAAATAGCTTAATCACCAGTCGTCGGTAAAATAGCTTAATCACCAGTCGTCGGTAATCTAGCTTAATCACCAGTCGTCGGTAATCTAGCTTAATTACCAGTCGTCGGTAATCTAGCTTAATCACCAGACGTCGGTAATCTAGCTTAATCACCAGTCGTCGGTAATCTAGCTTAATTACCAGTAGTCGGTAATCTAGCTTAATTACCAGTCGTCGGTAATCTAGCTTAATTACTAGTCGTCGGTAATCTAGCTTAATTACCAGTCGTCTGTAATCTAGCTTAATTACCAGTCGTCGGTAATCTAGCTTAATTACCAGTCGTCGGTAATCTAGCTTAATTACCATTCGTCGGTAATCTAGCTTAATTACCAGTCGTCGGTAATGTAGCTTAATTACCAGTCGTCGGTAATCTAGCTTATTTACCAGTCGTCTGTAATCTAGCTGAATCACCAGTAGTCGGTAAAATAGCTTAATCACCAGTCGTCGGTAATCTAACTGAATCACCAGTCGTTGGTAATCTAGCTTAATTACCAGTCGTCGGTAATCTAGCATAATTACCAGTCGTCGGTGATCTAGCTAATTTACCAGTCGTCGGTGATCTAGCTAAATTACCAGTCGTCGGTAATCTAGCTAAATTACCAGTCGTCGGTAATCTAGCTTAATTACCTGTCGTCGGTATTCTACCTTAATTACCTGTCTTCGGTAATCTAGCTTAATTACCTGTCGTCGGTAATCTAGCTTAATTACCAGTCGTCGGTAATGTAGCTTAATTACCAGTCGTCGGTAATCTAGCTTAATTAACAGTCGTCGGTAATCTAACTGAATCACCAGTCGTCGGTAATCTAGCTTAATTACCAGTCGTCGGTAATCTAGCATAATTACCAGTCGTCGGTGATCTTGCTAATTTACCAGTCGTCGGTGATCTAGCTAAATTACCAGTCGTCGGTGATCTAGGTAAATTACCAGTCGTCGGTAAAATAGCTTAATCAGCAGTCGTCGGTAATCTAGCTTAATCACCAGTAGTCGGTAAAATAGCTTAATCACCAGTCGTCGGTAATCTAGCTTAATCACCAGTCGTCGGTAATCTAGCTTAATTACCAGTCGTCGGTAATCTAGCTTAATCACCAGACGTCGGTAATCTAGCTTAATCACCAGTCGTCAGTAATCTAGCTTAATTACCAGTAGTCGGTAATCTAGCTTAATTACCAGTCGTCGGTAATCTAGCTTAATTACCGGTCGTCGGTAATCTAGCTTAATTACCAGTCGTCTGTAAGCTAGCTTAATTACCAGTCGTCGGTAATCTAGCTTAATTACCAGTCGTCGGTAATCTAGCTTAATTACCAGTCGTCGGTAATCTAGCTTAATCACCAGTCGTCGGTAATCTAGCTTAATCACCAGTCGTCGGTAATCAAGCTTAATCAGCAGTCGTCGGTAATCTAGCTTAATTACCAGTCGTTGGTAATCTAGCTTAATCACCAGACGTCGGTAATCTAGCTTAATCACCAGTCGTCGGTAATCTAGCTTAATTACCAGTAGTCGGTAATCTAGCTTAATTACCTGTCGTCGGTAATCTAGCTTAATTACCAGTCGTCGGTAATCTAGCTTAATTACCAGTCGTCGGTAATCTAGCTTCATCAGCAGTCGTCGGTAAAATAGCTTAATAAGCAGTCGTCGGTAAACTAGCTTAATCACCAGTATTCGGTAAAATAGCTTAATCACCAGTCGTCGGTAATCTAGCATAATCACCAGTCGTCGGTAATCTAGCTTAATTACCAGTCGTCGGTAATCTAGCTTAATTACCAGTCGTCGGTGATCTAGCTAATTTACCAGTCGTCGGTGATCTAGCTAAATTACCAGTCGTCGGTGATCTACCTAAATTACCAGTCGTCGGTAATCTAGCTTAATTACCAGTCGTCGGTAATCTAGCTTAATTACCAGTCGTCGGTAGTGTAGCTTAATTACCAGTCGTCGGTAATCTAGCTTAATTACCAGTCGTCGGTAATCTAGCTGAATCACCAGTAGTCGGTAAAATAGCTTAATCACCAGTCGTCGGTAAAATAGCTTAATCACCAGTCGTCGGTAATCTAGCTTAATCACCAGTCGTCGGTAATCTAGCTTAATTACCAGTCGTCGGTAATCTAGCTTAATCACCAGACGTCGGTAATCTAGCTTAATCACCAGTCGTCGGTAATCTAGCTTAATTACCAGTAGTCGGTAATCTAGCTTAATTACCAGTCGTCGGTAATCTAGCTTAATTACTAGTCGTCGGTAATCTAGCTTAATTACCAGTCGTCTGTAATCTAGCTTAATTACCAGTCGTCGGTAATCTAGCTTAATTACCAGTCGTCGGTAATCTAGCTTAATCACCAGTCGTCGGTAATCTAACTTAATCACCAGTCGTCGGTAATCTAGCTTAATCACCAGTCGTCGGTAATCTAGCTTAATCAGCAGTCGTCGGTAATCTAGCTTAATCAGCAGTCGTCGGTAATCTAGCTTAATCAGCAGTCGTCGGTAAAATAGCTTAATCAGCAGTCGTCGGTAATCTAGCTTAATCACCAGTAGTCGGTAAAATAGCTTAATCACCAGTCGTCGGTAATCTAGCTTATTCACCAGTCGTCGGTAATCTAGCTTAATTACCAGTCGTCGGTAATCTAGCTTAATTACCAGTCGTCGGTTATCTAGCTAATTTACCAGTCGTCGGTGATCTAGCTAAATTACCAGTCGTCGGTAATCTAGCTTAATTACCATTCGTCGGTAATCTAGCTTAATTACCAGTCGTCGGTAATGTAGCTTAATTACCAGTCGTCGGTAATCTAGCTTAATTACCAGTCGTCTGTAATCTAGCTGAATCACCAGTAGTCGGTAAAATAGCTTAATCACCAGTCGTCGGTAATCTAACTGAATCACCAGTCGTTGGTAATCTAGCTTAATTACCAGTCGTCGGTAATCTAGCATAATTACCAGTCGTCGGTGATCTAGCTAATTTACCAGTCGTCGGTGATCTAGCTAAATTACCAGTCGTCGGTAATCTAGCTAAATTACCAGTCGTCGGTAATCTAGCTTAATTACCTGTCGTCGGTAGTCTACCTTAATTACCTGTCTTCGGTAATCTAGCTTAATTACCTGTCGTCGGTAATCTAGCTTAATTACCAGTCGTCGGTAATGTAGCTTAATTACCAGTCGTCGGTAATCTAGCTTAATTAACAGTCGTCGGTAATCTAACTGAATCACCAGTCGTCGGTAATCTAGCTTAATTACCAGTCGTCGGTAATCTAGCTTAATTACCAGTCGTCGGTGATCTAGCTAATTTACCAGTCGTCGGTGATCTAGCTAAATTACCAGTCGTCGGTAATTTAGCTTAATTACCATTCGTCGGTAATCTAGCTTAATTACCAGTCGTCGGTAATGTAGCTTAATTACCAGTCGTTGGTAATCTAGCTTATTTACCAGTCGTCTGTAATCTAGCTGAATCACCAGTAGTCGGTAAAATAGCTTAATCACCAGTCGTCGGTAATCTAACTGAATCACCAGTCGTTGGTAATCTAGCTTAATTACCAGTCGTCGGTAATCTAGCATAATTACCAGTCGTCGGTGATCTAGCTAATTTACCAGTCGTCGGTGATCTAGCTAAATTACCAGTCGTCGGTAATCTAGCTAAATTACCAGTCGTCGGTAATCTAGCTTAATTACCTGTCGTCGGTATTCTACCTTAATTACCTGTCTTCGGTAATCTAGCTTAATTACCTGTCGTCGGTAATCTAGCTTAATTACCAGTCGTCGGTAATGTAGCTTAATTACCAGTCGTCGGTAATCTAGCTTAATTAACAGTCGTCGGTAATCTAACTGAATCACCAGTCGTCGGTAATCTAGCTTAATTACCAGTCGTCGGTAATCTAGCATAATTACCAGTCGTCGGTGATCTTGCTAATTTACCAGTCGTCGGTGATCTAGCTAAATTACCAGTCGTCGGTGATCTAGGTAAATTACCAGTCGTCGGTAAAATAGCTTAATCAGCAGTCGTCGGTAATCTAGCTTAATCACCAGTAGTCGGTAAAATAGCTTAATCACCAGTCGTCGGTAATCTAGCTTAATCACCAGTCGTCGGTAATCTAGCTTAATTACCAGTCGTCGGTAATCTAGCTTAATCACCAGACGTCGGTAATCTAGCTTAATCACCAGTCGTCGGTAATCTACCTTAATTACCAGTAGTCGGTAATCTAGCTTAATTACCAGTCGTCGGTAATCTAGCTTAATTACCGGTCGTCGGTAATCTAGCTTAATTACCAGTCGTCTGTAAGCTAGCTTAATTACCAGTCGTCGGTAATCTAGCTTAATTACCAGTCGTCGGTAATCTAGCTTAATCACCAGTCGTCGGTAATCTAGCTTAATCACCAGTCGTCGGTAATCAAGCTTAATCAGCAGTCGTCGGTAATCTAGCTTAATTACCAGTCGTTGGTAATCTAGCTTAATCACCAGACGTCGGTAATCTAGCTTAATCACCAGTCGTCGGTAATCTAGCTTAATTACCAGTAGTCGGTAATCTAGCTTAATTACCTGTCGTCGGTAATCTAGCTTAATTACCAGTCGTCGGTAATCTAGCTTAATTACCAGTCGTCGGTAATCTAGCTTAATTACCAGTCGTCGGTAATCTAGCTTAATTACCAGTCGTCGGTGATCTAGCTAATTTACCAGTCGTCGGTGATCTAGCTAAATTACCAGTCGTCGGTAATCTAGCTTAATTACCATTCGTCGGTAATCTAGCTTAATTACCAGTCGTCGGTGATCTAGCTAAATTACCAGTCGTCGGTAATCTAGCTAAAATACCAGTCGTCGGTAATCTAGCTTAATTACCTGTCGTCGGTAGTCTACCTTAATTACCTGTCTTCGGTAATCTAGCTTAATTACCTGTCGTCGGTAATCTAGCTTAATTACCAGTCGTCGGTAATGTAGCTTAATTACCAGTCGTCGGTAATCTAGCTTAATTAACAGTCGTCGGTAATCTAACTGAATCACCAGTCGTCGGTAATCTAGCTTAATTACCAGTCGTCGGTAATCTAGCTTAATTACCAGTCGTCGGTGATCTAGCTAATTTACCAGTCGTCGGTGATCTAGCTAAATTACCAGTCGTCGGTAATCTAGCTTAATTACCATTCGTCGGTAATCTAGCTTAATTACCAGTCGTCGGTAATGTAGCTTAATTACCAGTCGTCGGTAATCTAGCTTATTTACCAGTCGTCTGTAATCTAGCTGAATCACCAGTAGTCGGTAAAATAGCTTAATCACCAGTCGTCGGTAATCTAACTGAATCACCAGTCGTTGGTAATCTAGCTTAATTACCAGTCGTCGGTAATCTAGCATAATTACCAGTCGTCGGTGATCTAGCTAATTTACCAGTCGTCGGTGATCTAGCTAAATTACCAGTCGTCGGTAATCTAGCTAAATTACCAGTCGTCGGTAATCTAGCTTAATTACCTGTCGTCGGTATTCTACCTTAATTACCTGTCTTCGGTAATCTAGCTTAATTACCTGTCGTCGGTAATCTAGCTTAATTACCAGTCGTCGGTAATGTAGCTTAATTACCAGTCGTCGGTAATCTAGCTTAATTAACAGTCGTCGGTAATCTAACTGAATCACCAGTCGTCGGTAATCTAGCTTAATTACCAGTCGTCGGTAATCTAGCATAATTACCAGTCGTCGGTGATCTTGCTAATTTACCAGTCGTCGGTGATCTAGCTAAATTACCAGTCGTCGGTGATCTAGGTAAATTACCAGTCGTCGGTAAAATAGCTTAATCAGCAGTCGTCGGTAATCTAGCTTAATCACCAGTAGTCGGTAAAATAGCTTAATCACCAGTCGTCGGTAATCTAGCTTAATCACCAGTCGTCGGTAATCTAGCTTAATTACCAGTCGTCGGTAATCTAGCTTAATCACCAGACGTCGGTAATCTAGCTTAATCACCAGTCGTCGGTAATCTAGCTTAATTACCAGTAGTCGGTAATCTAGCTTAATTACCAGTCGTCGGTAATCTAGCTTAATTACCGGTCGTCGGTAATCTAGCTTAATTACCAGTCGTCTGTAAGCTAGCTTAATTACCAGTCGTCGGTAATCTAGCTTAATTACCAGTCGTCGGTAATCTAGCTTAATCACCAGTCGTCGGTAATCTAGCTTAATCACCAGTCGTCGGTAATCAAGCTTAATCAGCAGTCGTCGGTAATCTAGCTTAATTACCAGTCGTTGGTAATCTAGCTTAATCACCAGACGTCGGTAATCTAGCTTAATCACCAGTCGTCGGTAATCTAGCTTAATTACCAGTAGTCGGTAATCTAGCTTAATTACCTGTCGTCGGTAATCTAGCTTAATTACCAGTCGTCGGTAATCTAGCTTAATTACCAGTCGTCGGTAATCTAGCTTAATCAGCAGTCGTCGGTAAAATAGCTTAATAAGCAGTCGTCGGTAAACTAGCTTAATCACCAGTATTCGGTAAAATAGCTTAATCACCAGTCGTCGGTAATCTAGCATAATCACCAGTCGTCGGTAATCTAGCTTAATTACCAGTCGTCGGTAATCTAGCTTAATTACCAGTCGTCGGTGATCTAGCTAATTTACCAGTCGTCGGTGATCTAGCTAAATTACCAGTCGTCGGTGATCTACCTAAATTACCAGTCGTCGGTAATCTAGCTTAATTACCAGTCGTCGGTAATCTAGCTTAATTACCAGTCGTCGGTAGTGTAGCTTAATTACCAGTCGTCGGTAATCTAGCTTAATTACCAGTCGTCGGTAATCTAGCTGAATCACCAGTAGTCGGTAAAATAGCTTAATCACCAGTCGTCGGTAAAATAGCTTAATCACCAGTCGTCGGTAATCTAGCTTAATCACCAGTCGTCGGTAATCTAGCTTAATTACCAGTCGTCGGTAATCTAGCTTAATCACCAGACGTCGGTAATCTAGCTTAATCACCAGTCGTCGGTAATCTAGCTTAATTACCAGTAGTCGGTAATCTAGCTTAATTACCAGTCGTCGGTAATCTAGCTTAATTACTAGTCGTCAGTAATCTAGCTTAATTACCAGTCGTCTGTAATCTAGCTTAATTACCAGTCGTCGGTAATCTAGCTTAATTACCAGTCGTCGGTAATCTAGCTTAATTACCATTCGTCGGTAATCTAGCTTAATTACCAGTCGTCGGTAATGTAGCTTAATTACCAGTCGTCGGTAATCTAGCTTATTTACCAGTCGTCTGTAATCTAGCTGAATCACCAGTAGTCGGTAAAATAGCTTAATCACCAGTCGTCGGTAATCTAACTGAATCACCAGTCGTTGGTAATCTAGCTTAATTACCAGTCGTCGGTAATCTAGCATAATTACCAGTCGTCGGTGATCTAGCTAATTTACCAGTCGTCGGTGATCTAGCTAAATTACCAGTCGTCGGTAATCTAGCTAAATTACCAGTCGTCGGTAATCTAGCTTAATTACCTGTCGTCGGTATTCTACCTTAATTACCTGTCTTCGGTAATCTAGCTTAATTACCTGTCGTCGGTAATCTAGCTTAATTACCAGTCGTCGGTAATGTAGCTTAATTACCAGTCGTCGGTAATCTAGCTTAATTAACAGTCGTCGGTAATCTAACTGAATCACCAGTCGTCGGTAATCTAGCTTAATTACCAGTCGTCGGTAATCTAGCATAATTACCAGTCGTCGGTGATCTTGCTAATTTACCAGTCGTCGGTGATCTAGCTAAATTACCAGTCGTCGGTGATCTAGGTAAATTACCAGTCGTCGGTAAAATAGCTTAATCAGCAGTCGTCGGTAATCTAGCTTAATCACCAGTAGTCGGTAAAATAGCTTAATCACCAGTCGTCGGTAATCTAGCTTAATCACCAGTCGTCGGTAATCTAGCTTAATTACCAGTCGTCGGTAATCTAGCTTAATCACCAGACGTCGGCAATCTAGCTTAATCACCAGTCGTCGGTAATCTAGCTTAATTACCAGTAGTCGATAATCTAGCTTAATTACCAGTCGTCGGTAATCTAGCTTAATTACCGGTCGTCGGTAATCTAGCTTAATTACCAGTCGTCTGTAAGCTAGCTTAATTACCAGTCGTCGGTAATCTAGCTTAATTACCAGTCGTCGGTAATCTAGCTTAATCACCAGTCGTCGGTAATCTAGCTTAATCACCAGTCGTCGGTAATCAAGCTTAATCAGCAGTCGTCGGTAATCTAGCTTAATTACCAGTCGTTGGTAATCTAGCTTAATCACCAGACGTCGGTAATCTAGCTTAATCACCAGTCGTCGGTAATCTAGCTTAATTACCAGTAGTCGGTAATCTAGCTTAATTACCTGTCGTCGGTAATCTAGCTTAATTACCAGTCGTCGGTAATCTAGCTTAATTACCAGTCGTCGGTAATCTAGCTTAATCAGCAGTCGTCGGTAAAATAGCTTAATAAGCAGTCGTCGGTAAACTAGCTTAATCACCAGTATTCGGTAAAATAGCTTAATCACCAGTCGTCGGTAGTCTAGCATAATCACCAGTCGTCGGTAATCTAGCTTAATTACCAGTCGTCGGTGATCTAGCTAATTTACCAGTCGTCGGTGATCTAGCTAAATTACCAGTCGTCGGTGATCTACCTAAATTACCAGTCGTCGGTAATCTAGCTTAATTACCAGTCGTCGGTAATCTAGCTTAATTACCAGTCGTCGGTAGTGTAGCTTAATTACCAGTCGTCGGTAATCTAGCTTAATTACCAGTCGTCGGTAATCTAGCTGAATCACCAGTAGTCGGTAAAATAGCTTAATCACCAGTCGTCGGTAAAATAGCTTAATCACCAGTCGTCGGTAATCTAGCTTAATCACCAGTCGTCGGTAATCTAGCTTAATTACCAGTCGTCGGTAATCTAGCTTAATCACCAGACGTCGGTAATCTAGCTTAATCACCAGTCGTCGGTAATCTAGCTTAATTACCAGTAGTCGGTAATCTAGCTTAATTACCAGTCGTCGGTAATCTAGCTTAATTACTAGTCGTCAGTAATCTAGCTTAATTACCAGTCGTCTGTAATCTAGCTTAATTACCAGTCGTCGGTAATCTAGCTTAATCACCAGTCGTCGGTAATCTAACTTAATCACCAGTCGTCGGTAATCTAGCTTAATCACCAGTCGTCGGTAATCTAGCTTAATCAGCAGTCGTCGGTAATCTAGCTTAATCAGCAGTCGTCGGTAATCTAGCTTAATCAGCAGTCGTCGGTAAAATAGCTTAATCAGCAGTCGTCGGTAATCTAGCTTAATCACCAGTAGTCGGTAAAATAGCTTAATCACCAGTCGTCGGTAATCTAGCTTATTCACCAGTCGTCGGTAATCTAGCTTAATTACCAGTCGTCGGTAATCTAGCTTAATTACCAGTCGTCGGTTATCTAGCTAATTTACCAGTCGTCGGTGATCTAGCTAAATTACCAGTCGTCGGTAATCTAGCTTAATTACCATTCGTCGGTAATCTAGCTTAATTACCAGTCGTCGGTAATGTAGCTTAATTACCAGTCGTCGGTAATCTAGCTTAATTACCAGTCGTCTGTAATCTAGCTGAATCACCAGTAGTCGGTAAAATAGCTTAATCACCAGTCGTCGGTAATCTAACTGAATCACCAGTCGTTGGTAATCTAGCTTAATTACCAGTCGTCGGTAATCTAGCATAATTACCAGTCGTCGGTGATCTAGCTAATTTACCAGTCGTCGGTGATCTAGCTAAATTACCAGTCGTCGGTAATCTAGCTAAATTACCAGTCGTCGGTAATCTAGCTTAATTACCTGTCGTCGGTATTCTACCTTAATTACCTGTCTTCGGTAATCTAGCTTAATTACCTGTCGTCGGTAATCTAGCTTAATTACCAGTCGTCGGTAATGTAGCTTAATTACCAGTCGTCGGTAATCTAGCTTAATTAACAGTCGTCGGTAATCTAACTGAATCACCAGTCGTCGGTAATCTAGCTTAATTACCAGTCGTCGGTAATCTAGCATAATTACCAGTCGTCGGTGATCTTGCTAATTTACCAGTCGTCGGTGATCTAGCTAAATTACCAGTCGTCGGTGATCTAGGTAAATTACCAGTCGTCGGTAAAATAGCTTAATCAGCAGTCGTCGGTAATCTAGCTTAATCACCAGTAGTCGGTAAAATAGCTTAATCACCAGTCGTCGGTAATCTAGCTTAATCACCAGTCGTCGGTAATCTAGCTTAATTACCAGTCGTCGGTAATCTAGCTTAATCACCAGACGTCGGCAATCTAGCTTAATCACCAGTCGTCGGTAATCTAGCTTAATTACCAGTAGTCGATAATCTAGCTTAATTACCAGTCGTCGGTAATCTAGCTTAATTACCGGTCGTCGGTAATCTAGCTTAATTACCAGTCGTCTGTAAGCTAGCTTAATTACCAGTCGTCGGTAATCTAGCTTAATTACCAGTCGTCGGTAATCTAGCTTAATCACCAGTCGTCGGTAATCTAGCTTAATCACCAGTCGTCGGTAATCAAGCTTAATCAGCAGTCGTCGGTAATCTAGCTTAATTACCAGTCGTTGGTAATCTAGCTTAATCACCAGACGTCGGTAATCTAGCTTAATCACCAGTCGTCGGTAATCTAGCTTAATTACCAGTAGTCGGTAATCTAGCTTAATTACCTGTCGTCGGTAATCTAGCTTAATTACCAGTCGTCGGTAATCTAGCTTAATTACCAGTCGTCGGTAATCTAGCTTAATCAGCAGTCGTCGGTAAAATAGCTTAATAAGCAGTCGTCGGTAAACTAGCTTAATCACCAGTATTCGGTAAAATAGCTTAATCACCAGTCGTCGGTAGTCTAGCATAATCACCAGTCGTCGGTAATCTAGCTTAATTACCAGTCGTCGGTGATCTAGCTAATTTACCAGTCGTCGGTGATCTAGCTAAATTACCAGTCGTCGGTGATCTACCTAAATTACCAGTCGTCGGTAATCTAGCTTAATTACCAGTCGTCGGTAATCTAGCTTAATTACCAGTCGTCGGTAGTGTAGCTTAATTACCAGTCGTCGGTAATCTAGCTTAATTACCAGTCGTCGGTAATCTAGCTGAATCACCAGTAGTCGGTAAAATAGCTTAATCACCAGTCGTCGGTAAAATAGCTTAATCACCAGTCGTCGGTAATCTAGCTTAATCACCAGTCGTCGGTAATCTAGCTTAATTACCAGTCGTCGGTAATCTAGCTTAATCACCAGACGTCGGTAATCTAGCTTAATCACCAGTCGTCGGTAATCTAGCTTAATTACCAGTAGTCGGTAATCTAGCTTAATTACCAGTCGTCGGTAATCTAGCTTAATTACTAGTCGTCAGTAATCTAGCTTAATTACCAGTCGTCTGTAATCTAGCTTAATTACCAGTCGTCGGTAATCTAGCTTAATCACCAGTCGTCGGTAATCTAACTTAATCACCAGTCGTCGGTAATCTAGCTTAATCACCAGTCGTCGGTAATCTAGCTTAATCAGCAGTCGTCGGTAATCTAGCTTAATCAGCAGTCGTCGGTAATCTAGCTTAATCAGCAGTCGTCGGTAAAATAGCTTAATCAGCAGTCGTCGGTAATCTAGCTTAATCACCAGTAGTCGGTAAAATAGCTTAATCACCAGTCGTCGGTAATCTAGCTTATTCACCAGTCGTCGGTAATCTAGCTTAATTACCAGTCGTCGGTAATCTAGCTTAATTACCAGTCGTCGGTTATCTAGCTAATTTACCAGTCGTCGGTGATCTAGCTAAATTACCAGTCGTCGGTAATCTAGCTTAATTACCATTCGTCGGTAATCTAGCTTAATTACCAGTCGTCGGTAATGTAGCTTAATTACCAGTCGTCGGTAATCTAGCTTAATTACCAGTCGTCTGTAATCTAGCTGAATCACCAGTAGTCGGTAAAATAGCTTAATCACCAGTCGTCGGTAATCTAACTGAATCACCAGTCGTTGGTAATCTAGCTTAATTACCAGTCGTCGGTAATCTAGCATAATTACCAGTCGTCGGTGATCTAGCTAATTTACCAGTCGTCGGTGATCTAGCTAAATTACCAGTCGTCGGTAATCTAGCTAAATTACCAGTCGTCGGTAATCTAGCTTAATTACCTGTCGTCGGTAGTCTACCTTAATTACCTGTCTTCGGTAATCTAGCTTAATTACCTGTCGTCGGTAATCTAGCTTAATTACCAGTCGTCGGTAATGTAGCTTAATTACCAGTCGTCGGTAATCTAGCTTAATTAACAGTCGTCGGTAATCTAACTGAATCACCAGTCGTCGGTAATCTAGCTTAATTACCAGTCGTCGGTAATCTAGCATAATTACCAGTCGTCGGTGATCTTGCTAATTTACCAGTAGTCGGTGATCTAGCTAAATTACCAGTCGTCGGTGATCTAGCTAAATTACCAGTCGTCGGTGATCTAGCTAAATTACCAGTCGTCGGTAAAATAGCTTAATCAGCAGTCGTCGGTAATCTAGCTTAATCACCAGTAGTCGGTAATCTAGCTTAATCACCAGTCGTCGGTAATCTAGCTTAATTACCAGTCGTCGGTAATCTAGCTTAATTACCTGTCGTCGGTAATCTAGCTTAATTACCAGTCGTCGGTAATCTAGCTTAATTACCAGTCGTCGGTAATCTAGCTTAATTACCAGTCGTCTGTAAGCTAGCTTAATTACCAGTCGTCGGTAATCTAGCTTAATTACCAGTCGTCGGTAATCTAGCTTAATCACCAGTCGTCGGTAATCTAGCTTAATCACCAGTCGTCGGTAATCAAGCTTAATCAGCAGTCGTCGGTAATCTAGCTTAATTACCAGTCGTCGGTAATCTAGCTTAATCACCAGACGTCGGTAATCTAGCTTAATCACCAGTCGTCGGTAATCTAGCTTAATTACCAGTAGTCGGTAATCTAGCTTAATTACCTGTCGTCGGTAATCTAGCTTAATTACCAGTCGTCGGTAATCTAGCTTAATTACCAGTCGTCGGTAATCTAGCTTAATCAGCAGTCGTCGGTAAAATAGCTTAATAAGCAGTCGTCGGTAAACTAGCTTAATCACCAGTATTCGGTAAAATAGCTTAATCACCAGTCGTCGGTAATCTAGCTTAATCACCAGTCGTCGGTAATCTAGCTTAATTACCAGTCGTCGGTAATCTAGCTTAATTACCAGTCGTCGGTGATCTAGCTAATTTACCAGTCGTCGGTGATCTAGCTAAATTACCAGTCGTCGGTGATCTACCTAAATTACCAGTCGTCGGTAATCTAGCTTAATTACCAGTCGTCGGTAATCTAGCTTAATTACCAGTCGTCGGTAGTGTAGCTTAATTACCAGTCGTCGGTAATCTAGCTTAATTACCAGTCGTCGGTAATCTAGCTGAATCACCAGTAGTCGGTAAAATAGCTTAATCACCAGTCGTCGGTAAAATAGCTTAATCACCAGTCGTCGGTAATCTAGCTTAATCACCAGACGTCGGTAATCTAGCTTAATCACCAGTCGTCGGTAATCTAGCTTAATTACCAGTAGTCGGTAATCTAGCTTAATTACCAGTCGTCGGTAATCTAGCTTAATTACTAGTCGTCGGTAATCTAGCTTAATTACCAGTCGTCGGTAATGTAGCTTAATTACCAGTCGTCGGTAATCTAGCTTAATTAACAGTCGTCGGTAATCTAACTGAATCACCAGTCGTCGGTAATCTAGCTTAATTACCAGTCGTCGGTAATCTAGCATAATTACCAGTCGTCGGTGATCTTGCTAATTTACCAGTAGTCGGTGATCTAGCTAAATTACCAGTCGTCGGTGATCTAGCTAAATTACCAGTCGTCGGTGATCTAGCTAAATTACCAGTCGTCGGTAAAATAGCTTAATCAGCAGTCGTCGGTAATCTAGCTTAATCACCAGTAGTCGGTAATCTAGCTTAATCACCAGTCGTCGGTAATCTAGCTTAATTACCAGTCGTCGGTAATCTAGCTTAATTACCTGTCGTCGGTAATCTAGCTTAATTACCAGTCGTCGGTAATCTAGCTTAATTACCAGTCGTCGGTAATCTAGCTTAATTACCAGTCGTCTGTAAGCTAGCTTAATTACCAGTCGTCGGTAATCTAGCTTAATTACCAGTCGTCGGTAATCTAGCTTAATCACCAGTCGTCGGTAATCTAGCTTAATCACCAGTCGTCGGTAATCAAGCTTAATCAGCAGTCGTCGGTAATCTAGCTTAATTACCAGTCGTCGGTAATCTAGCTTAATCACCAGACGTCGGTAATCTAGCTTAATCACCAGTCGTCGGTAATCTAGCTTAATTACCAGTAGTCGGTAATCTAGCTTAATTACCTGTCGTCGGTAATCTAGCTTAATTACCAGTCGTCGGTAATCTAGCTTAATTACCAGTCGTCGGTAATCTAGCTTAATCAGCAGTCGTCGGTAAAATAGCTTAATAAGCAGTCGTCGGTAAACTAGCTTAATCACCAGTATTCGGTAAAATAGCTTAATCACCAGTCGTCGGTAATCTAGCTTAATCACCAGTCGTCGGTAATCTAGCTTAATTACCAGTCGTCGGTAATCTAGCTTAATTACCAGTCGTCGGTGATCTAGCTAATTTACCAGTCGTCGGTGATCTAGCTAAATTACCAGTCGTCGGTGATCTACCTAAATTACCAGTCGTCGGTAATCTAGCTTAATTACCAGTCGTCGGTAATCTAGCTTAATTACCAGTCGTCGGTAGTGTAGCTTAATTACCAGTCGTCGGTAATCTAGCTTAATTACCAGTCGTCGGTAATCTAGCTGAATCACCAGTAGTCGGTAAAATAGCTTAATCACCAGTCGTCGGTAAAATAGCTTAATCACCAGTCGTCGGTAATCTAGCTTAATCACCAGACGTCGGTAATCTAGCTTAATCACCAGTCGTCGGTAATCTAGCTTAATTACCAGTAGTCGGTAATCTAGCTTAATTACCAGTCGTCGGTAATCTAGCTTAATTACTAGTCGTCGGTAATCTAGCTTAATTACCAGTCGTCTGTAATCTAGCTTAATTACCAGTCGTCGGTAATCTAGCTTAATTACCAGTCGTCGGTAATCTAGCTTAATCACCAGTCGTCGGTAATCTAGCTTAATCACCAGTCGTCGGTAATCTAGCTTAATCACCAGTCGTCGGTAATCTAGCTTAATCAGCAGTCGTCGGTAATCTAGCTTAATCAGCAGTCGTCGGTAAAATAGCTTAATCACCAGTAGTCGGTAAAATAGCTTAATCACCAGTCGTCGGTAATCTAGCTTATTCACCAGTCGTCAGTAATCTAGCTTAATTACCAGTCGTCGGTAATCTAGCTTAATTACCAGTCGTCGGTTATCTAGCTAATTTACCAGTCGTCGGTGATCTAGCTAAATTACCAGTCGTCGGTAATCTAGCTTAATTACCAGTCGTCGGTAATCTAGCTTAATCAGCAGTCGTCGGTAAAATAGCTTAATAAGCAGTCGTCGGTAAACTAGCTTAATCACCAGTATTCGGTAAAATAGCTTAATCACCAGTCGTCGGTAATCTAGCTTAATCACCAGTCGTCGGTAATCTAGCTTAATTACCAGTCGTCGGTAATCTAGCTTAATTACCAGTCGTCGGTGATCTAGCTAATTTACCAGTCGTCGGTGATCTAGCTAAATTACCAGTCGTCGGTGATCTACCTAAATTACCAGTCGTCGGTAATCTAGCTTAATTACCAGTCGTCGGTAATCTAGCTTAATTACCAGTCGTCGGTAGTGTAGCTTAATTACCAGTCGTCGGTAATCTAGCTTAATTACCAGTCGTCGGTAATCTAGCTGAATCACCAGTAGTCGGTAAAATAGCTTAATCACCAGTCGTCGGTAAAATAGCTTAATCACCAGTCGTCGGTAATCTAGCTTAATCACCAGTCGTCGGTAATCTAGCTTAATTACCAGTCGTCGGTAATCTAGCTTAATCACCAGACGTCGGTAATCTAGCTTAATCACCAGTCGTCGGTAATCTAGCTTAATTACTAGTCGTCGGTAATCTAGCTTAATTACCAGTCGTCTGTAATCTAGCTTAATTACCAGTCTTCGGTAATCTAGCTTAATTACCAGTCGTCGGTAATCTAGCTTAATCACCAGTCGTCGGTAATCTAGCTTAATCACCAGTCGTCGGTAATCTAGCTTAATCACCAGTCGTCGGTAATCTAGCTTAATCAGCAGTCGTCGGTAATCTAGCTTAATCAGCAGTCGTCGGTAAAATAGCTTAATCAGCAGTCGTCGGTAATCTAGCTTAATCACCAGTAGTCGGTAAAATAGCTTAATCACCAGTCGTCGGTAATCTAGCTTATTCACCAGTCGTCGGTAATCTAGCTTAATTACCAGTCGTCGGTTATCTAGCTAATTTACCAGTCGTCGGTGATCTAGCTAAATTACCAGTCGTCGGTAATCTAGCTTAATTACCATTCGTCGGTAATCTAGCTTAATTACCAGTCGTCGGTAATGTAGCTTAATTACCAGTCGTCGGTAATCTAGCTTAATTACCAGTCGTCTGTAATCTAGCTGAATCACCAGTAGTCGGTAAAATAGCTTAATCACCAGTCGTCGGTAATCTAACTGAATCACCAGTCGTTGGTAATCTAGCTTAATTACCAGTCGTCGGTAATCTAGCATAATTACCAGTCGTCGGTGATCTAGCTAATTTACCAGTCGTCGGTGATCTAGCTAAATTACCAGTCGTCGGTAATCTAGCTAAATTACCAGTCGTCGGTAATCTAGCTTAATTACCTGTCGTCGGTAGTCTACCTTAATTACCTGTCTTCGGTAATCTAGCTTAATTACCTGTCGTCGGTAATCTAGCTTAATTACCAGTCGTCGGTAATGTAGCTTAATTACCAGTCGTCGGTAATCTAGCTTAATTAACAGTCGTCGGTAATCTAACTGAATCACCAGTCGTCGGTAATCTAGCTTAATTACCAGTCGTCGGTAATCTAGCATAATTACCAGTCGTCGGTGATCTTGCTAATTTACCAGTCGTCGGTGATCTAGCTAAATTACCAGTCGTCGGTGATCTAGCTAAATTACCAGTCGTCGGTGATCTAGCTAAATTACCAGTCGTCGGTAAAATAGCTTAATCAGCAGTCGTCGGTAATCTAGCTTAATCACCAGTAGTCGGTAATCTAGCTTAATCACCAGTCGTCGGTAATCTAGCTTAATTACCAGTCGTCGGTAATCTAGCTTAATCACCAGACGTCGGTAATCTAGCTTAATCACCAGTCGTCGGTAATCTAGCTTAATTACCAGTAGTCGGTAATCTAGCTTAATTACCAGTCGTCGGTAATCAAGCTTAATCAGCAGTCGTCGGTAATCTAGCTTAATCAGCAGTCGTCGGTAAAATAGCTAAATCAGCAGTCGTCGGTAATCTAGCTTAATCACCAGTAGTCGGTAAAATAGCTTAATCACCAGTCGTCGGTAATCTAGCTTAATCACCAGTCGTCGGTAATCTAGCTTATTACCAGTCGTCGGTAATCTAGCTTAATTGCCAGTCGTCGGTGATCTAGCTAATTTACCAGTCGTCGGTGATCTAGCTAAATTACCAGTCGTCGGTAATCTAGCTTAATTACCATTCGTCGGTAATCTTGCTTAATTACCAGTCGTCGTTCATGTAGCTTAATTACCAGTCGTCGGTAATCTAGCTTAATTACCAGTCGTCGGTAGTCTAGCTTAATTACCAGTCGTAGGTAATCTTCTTAAAATCACCTTTATTGTTACTGTCTCTAAGGCAGTTGGTATTTTTATATTTATGTGTGGGGTTTTTTACCAACTTAACTTGTTAGGTAACACAAGCTTAGGTCCGCTGGTTTTTTAACCACCACGAAAATGGGACCAAATAGCTTTAACCGTGCTAACATCATAAACTGACTCTTATACATTCTTTCGTTTAAAACCGTTTTCAAGTCAAACAACCGAATAGTTATTGCATTACGGCTGCCACAAAATGGTTATTTGTAAAATATTTTCCCATGTTATTTCTATGGAAAAATTTCGAGGTTTTCATGAAAATCTATAATTATTTTTATTGAAATGAAAACCACCCTTAGCAATTTCAATTTTTATAAAATAAACTATTAAATGGATCTTTTTGAAATTTTAACCATATAACGAGGGCCCGAATTGTAGTTCTGTGGATTTTTTTCAAAACAGTTCAAACAATACAAAAAAGTTATATCCAATCAAAAACTCTTCCTTATACATTAAAGTCAGTATGAAGTCTTATCTAAGTGAGCTACCGCTCTCATAGAATAGGGTGGTGTAACCAACATGATTACACCGCGATTTTGAAATCGTTCCCTACATGTATGCTATGACCAACGTAACAATAAGAGTTACGAAATGTCAAACTACTCCAACCAATCAGATTTAGTAGTCGAGGAACGAGTTTCAATTCAGGGAAACATTTTCCTTCAAATCCAAATTATCTGCAGTTCGTGTAAAATTTTTCTTTCAAAATAATGGTGTAGAATGGAGTGTATATAAAATATGTAGAATTGGGTCTTCGTGTATATATTTAAGTATGTGAAGCGTATTCAAAAACTCTGCTGTTAGTGCCGGTGATGTTAAGGTTAAGCCCTTTGCTTGAGAGCCATCTATTTATTTGCAAAGTAATTCTTAAACGTTGCTTCTCTGAAAAAACTTTTCCAGATTTGGAGCGGGTTGCTTTGCGTCATAGGAGTCTTAACAATGATTGATATCATTCACAAGCGAGTGAAAAGAATTCCAGGATCAACGATATCCATCGCTGCTCAAACAATCTTTCTTTACTTCGGAGCCATTATGGGAAAAGGTAGAGTCTCCAGAGTCGAAAAATTTATCGGGACGGGCCGGGTCGGGCTTTTCAAATAAGGGGCAGTTAGTTTCAAAATTTTAAAGCGCGCGCCCTGATTCCTATGCCAAGCAGAGCCGCGGTGGTCTAGTGTGACGTCACTCAAGCGAATTGTTGGAGAAAATGTTGGTGTTTGTGATCGTTAATAAACGTAGCGGGTTAAGTTATAAAAGGGTAGTTTAATTAATACATTGTTTTCTAAGGCATACATGCTTATCTCATACCTGAACACGAACTGACTAGCTTACTGGAGAAAACACCGAAGTCGATTCGCATTGACTCAGTTCAGTTCGGTTCTATCTAATATCCCAACATCTCTCTTTTTTCAAAACACATTAAATTTAGTAGGAATTGTTACCGCTTTTCTACTAACTAGTAAAAGATCAGATTCCCTTCTGGCGGTTAACATAAGTTATGGGTTCGCAAATGAGCTCCGGGTCCAATTATTGTCTAGGGTATGATGGCTTCATGGAAGAGAACAAGGTGTACGAGGTTAAATGACTTCTTTTATTTAATCAAATACTTTGGTATAATTCGCGATATACTCTTCGCGACTAAGGCCCAGCAGATCGTCTTCTGCTGGCACCCAGGGTGTGCAGACCCTCCGTATTCTTCGCTCGTACTGGGCCGCGACTCGTTCCGCGCCCATACGGCGTCTGTCTTTTTTCATGACTGTCTCTGTCTTTTTATTCATTGGCGTCAAGTGGTTTCTTCACTACTTAGAAAAATTATAATACTGTTCGCTACTTAAAAATTGATAATCCAACTCTTCGCGTTTTAAAAAATTGATAATACATTTTGAGAGATTAACTATTGCTACATTGAACTATACTTTGATGGAGAGAGGTTTTTGAGAGATTAACTATTTTTCATTTTGAACTACTTAAAAAGATGATAATACAATTTGATAGAGAGATATGAAGAAACATGCTTCATAATTTTAATATTCTAATATTAATTATAACAAGAGTAATTTTATAGGAATAACGTATATAAAGAATTGATTTAATATAATATCTTAACACTTTATATTTTTAATCGTGACAGAATCTCCATCGTCATTAATACATCATAAAATTATTTAAACGTCTATACATTCATAAATACATATATTCAATTAGCAAATGTCTTTTAGATCAAATAACTTGTTCAACTCTTAACTAATTTGTTCAACTCTTAACTATTTATCTCTCTACACATGCATCTGACTTATTCTAGGTTCGCATAGATGGTCTTGTTAATTTCTCTCTAGGCCGTAGTCTATGTTCTTGTCCCGTCGGGTGCTGGCTCGGCAGACTAGACTTTGATTGAATGGTGCTAACCCCGGTCCTGTCTTTCTGAATGGTGTTATCCCTACTGCTGTCGCGGCTTGTGGCTTCCCTCTCTAGGTTAGTTGGTTGCGTGGGACCGTCGGTTTGAGTTTCTGTACCTAGGAGAGGTGTGTGTGGTGCCAGGAGACTGTTACTAGGGTCCAGAATACGGGGAGCCAGATTGTTATGGTTGGAATTGGGTATTGCATTGCTCGGTTGGATAATTGGCTTCATGCGTTGGACTACATTAGTTAGTTTAACTACCGTCGGCCCCTGTGTCTGATTCCATTCGCCACGGCAGCAAAGGTCCTGAAGATTCCGTTTAAAAGTGCTGCCTTGGTCAGTTTGCACTAGGTGGGACCCACTACAGCTTTACACGTAGCATCTATCCATGGTGTATGTTTCCGCCTTGGATCGAGCTTTACCCGTTGTCCTTCTTGTATTGGACTTAATTCTCGCGTCCCCCTGTCGTACCAGTGCTTCATTGCTCTTTGTCGTTCGGCTATTATCTGTGGTACCCCAGGCACTGTTCGCGGTTTCAACTTTTCTGGGACCATTGGCAGTGTTGACCTCGTTTGCCTGGAGAACAGCTTCTGCGCTGGTGTTTTCCCATCTTTCTGCGGTGTGTTTCGCCACTCTAACACTGCTAACATTACATCTTGACTGGCATATTCAACCTTTTTCAACAGGTTCTTTACAATTTTCACTGTCGATTCCGCTTTACCATTAGATCTACTGTGGTAAGGCGATGTCGTGACATGCAGGAACCCCCATTCCGTGGAGAAATCTGCATATTCCTTGCTGACGAAATTTTTGCCATTGTCTGTTATCAATACTTGGGGTATTCCATGTCTCGCAAAGTGTGCTTTCGTGTGGCTTATTAGTGTGGCAGCTGTCATGGTCCTGAGCTGGTCCACTTCCCAATATCCACTATAGTAATCAACCGTGACAAGGTAGTTCTGATTCTTTAAGGTGAACACATCTTGCGCAACCATTTGCCATGGCAGCGTTGGTACTTCAAATGGTTTTAATGGCTCCCGATACTGTTTATTTACGAATGCCTGACATGCCTGGCAGTCATCGACATATCGTTGAATATCTTTCTCGATTCCAGGCCAATAAACTGTCTCCCGGGCCTTCTGGATTGTTGCCGCTGCTCCGACATGACTGTAGTGTAGTCGTACCAATATATCTTGTCGCATTGGTTCTAAAATCATAACCCGTTGGCCTTTAAATACAAGATCTTGATGCGTAGTATATTCATCCCTTGTGTGCCACAACCCCTTCAATTCGGCCGGTAAGTCCTTTTGCGCAAGTGACCATCCCTTCAATACTATGGTCTTTAACTTCTGTTGTGTCTGATCTCCCTTTGTGGCCTCGCGTATGAACTCTAAAGTTGCCGAACTAACTGATAAATATCGGGTCGGCTTAATCGCTGAGATTCTTACAACCTCCTTTCTTCTAAATGGTACACTTCTGTACCTGATTGCAGGGACGGGGTTGTGTTTGGTAAGTAGCTTCGGCTAAGCATGTCAGCGATATGCAGTGTTGGTCCTGGTTTATATTGCACGCGTAGGTTGTAGGACTGTAACCGCAACAGCATTCGCTGCAGCCGTTTTGGTGCAAGGCGGAGAGGCTTAGAAAATAGTTAGTATAGGGCGCTGTCGGTTAGCTGTGGCATAGGGGCTAGCCACCACCCCTCTATGCATTGTAAAGGCGTTAGATAAGTGGCAATAAGTCGCAAGATGACTTGGTCCAATTAGCTAGCTAGCTTTAAAGCTTTAGCTTTAAATATAGGTATGAGCGGTTTGTGGTCTGTTTCCACAGGAACTTCTTGACTTCCGCCGATATAATGTTCAAATCTGCCACTTGCGAATACGATGGCGAGGCATTCTTTCTCGATCTGTGCATAATTGGCTTCGCTCAATGTTAAGGCTTTCGACGCGTATGCTATGGGGCAATTATCCTGAAGCAAAACAGCACCAAGACCAGACTCAGACGCGTCGCATTACAGCTTCCGGTAACCCGATCTCTAGAAAAATGGCGTCCTTCGTGCAGCGCAAAGCCGGCTTCTCTTCTCAAGTTAACTTTTATTTAAAAGATACATGTTCAAAATCGGTCCAAACTATTTTGAAATTGCAAAGGAACAATAAAAGAAGCCACGGATGTGTTCAGAGCCCAAATGTGGAAAATTTCAAATCGAGAAAAAGGCTAAAACTGGAGAACGAAACACAAGTAAATTTAAGCCTTGGCTCATTTTTTGAAGTAAATATGTTGAAATTACAATTTTGGAACAGGTAAGTGAAAAAATAGCCGTTAATTGTACAGAAAGTCTACGTTAGAAAAAAGAGATCTTCAGACATCGAAGGTATAAAAACTATTTACATTTTTGTCAGTACAATCGGTTTAAAAGTTTTTGTTCATAGATGTATTTGGAAGTCACAAAAAACGGAATCTTTTTAATGAAGTTGGGAACGGAACCGATAAAGGTTTTAGTGGACGAAACAGGAGTAGCTTCAGTCTTCCTCGTTTTTGAAGGCATTGTTGCAAAGAAAGAACTATTCCAAGACGGTGTTTTTTCTGAAAGAGAAGCCACAGACATTTTTCAAGGGATTTGGGACGACTGTTTTGTGATTTGCCCTGGACTAAGAGAAGACGCTTTTTCCTGTTTGAGCACTATTGCATTTACACCAAAAAAAGTGCAAATTTTTATGTATCCAGTTGAACATTATTCTGCTTCGGATTGTTTAGTTTGGTTTAAACCACGAAGCAGCAATGCCCCTTTTGCTGAATTGAAGTCTGGCAACTATTCTTGCTTTAATTGTAGCCAAGTGTCCCGTTATTGCAAAACTAAAAAATAGTGCTAAAAAAAATAAAAAATACAAAGGACTTTATCACCTAATTCTAAAATAAAAGATCTCCAACATGAACTCATAAGCTGAAATATTTGTCGCCAGTTTCTTTGAGAGTCCGCAACAGAAAAGCAAGGGCCAGAAGATTTCGATTCTTTAGGACTAATGAAAAATTAATGAAGAAATGTCAGAGATTTGAGCTGTTCTTCAATGATAAGAAGAATAAGCAGATGATCAAAATAACTGAAATAATTAACAAGGATTTCAAGGCACAAGTGGACAATGTTATTTCTGAATCACCCTCTGAAACGGAAAATGATTCGGAAATACAAAAGACTTTCAAAGAAGTTTGGATGAATGATAGTCGCGAGCAACATGAAAAGGATAAAGGGGATTTCCAGGGAGACTAAAATCGTAATTGTAAGAGAAATGCTAAATCTGCATTGCATTCCAGCATTATTTAATGCAGCTGCTGGAAGTAAAAGTGAACGCTGGAGCGCCATTACGTATCGGATCGCTCAGGCGATTGCATGCAGAAGTAAAGCTGCTTATTTAGCGCTTAAACGCTTTGATATCCTAAAACTCCCAAGTTGGAGAAGCGTCCAATCTATCTCGGAAGAACCTGGGGTGAACATGGACCGTTTAAGGCGCCAAAAAATGATAGGATGACTATGTGAATGACCAAATAGCGAAAAGTCTAAAAAAGCCAATGGGAGATGGAATACTGATTTTTGATGAGGTTAATGTCGCTCCTAAGGTCGCGTGGAACAATAAGAACCACAAACTAATTGGGTTGGCTATGTACTGAGGAATCACTCCAAAAGGCGGGTTATGCTGCAATTTTTATGGCGAGACTTAACCACGGACTATGACATTATTGCCCTTATTTCTCATCAGGTTCAACAAACAGCCATTTTATATCGGCTTGTTTATTCGATGTACTTAGTGCACTTAGCATAGTTGGTATTAAAGTTTCTGCCGTTTTATGTGATGGTGCTAGTTCAAATCTCAGTCTAATGAAATTAACCCAAAATTACTCTGGAGCATATGGTGTAAAAATTAACCCAACATCTGATGAAATTGATTTTGAAGTAAAGCCATGGTTTAAAAATCCTTTTCTCCATAATCATGAAATATTTTGGATCATGTGCCCATCAAACGAGGTAATGAATGTTTTTCAGGATGAAAAATATGGTTTTTTGAGGTTTTTCAGAAACATTTTGCTTCGTTACAGCTCAAAAATTTGATAAATGCACTTTTCGCATAAAAAGAAGGAGGAAACAGGTATTTTAAAAAGAATGACACTAATTTCGGTTGGGATACCATTGTAAATATGAAGAAAAGGGAGGTTAAGAGGAGAGATGAAAATATCCCCGATATTGTTGAATATTTTTAGACTTTAATCAAATTTTATTAAAAACCAATCCGATAATCTGTAAAATACTGTATTTTTTATTGCAACCATTTAAGAATAGTATGAAAGAAAAAACCTTTAACAGTAGTTTTTTAGACTAGAATACGTCATTTCATCTAACTGTAACCCGCGGCCCCTTATCTATAATTCTTTTCTTAAAAAACTCAAAAAAACACCTTACAACTAGAATAGTAAATCGAAATTAAATCACTTTTTCAACCAGAGCCCAGACCCCAGACCCAAAAGGTCAATTTTTAAACTTAGAATAAATTGTTGAAATTGTCGCGGACGCTCCAAAAGAGAAAGATTTTAAACTGTAAATTGTCATCGATAAATTGTGCTATTAAATAGTAAAGGTTCTTGTTAATATTAATTTCTCGTGAAATCCTTTCAAAACAAACTTAAGATCACTATTTACGGATTTTTCAGTCGGTTCGTAATTAGTCCGAGAGAAATAAAAACCCTAGCTCTCCCAGAACTATTCCACATAATTTATGGTGCCGGAAACCATCGGGATTCGTACAGACGCGAGATAATTAACTTTAATCGGAACTTTAAGTGAGAAACGGACGAACTATTAGTGAGAACACGCATCAATGGCTACCAGAGAAGACCAGAGAACAGCAGACCTTATGAAATTCAAGTCAATTCGGACCAAAGTCAGATCGAATACCACAAAGATCCACACCACACTAAAGGTCTTATATAAGGACAAGACCGCCACCATCGAAGATTTCGAGGACCAGTTATCCTTACTCGAAATCAAGGAAAAGCCTTACAAGAATTGGATAGCAAAATTGAGAGTCTATTGACCACAACCGTAGATGATGACCCGCTTCTTGCAGCAGAGACCAACAACGCCGAAGAATACCAGAATGACATCGCGCTGGAGAAGAACGCCATTAAACGGAGCATAAAAAAGCTAGAAATGTCGTCGGGTTCTTCAACCGCATCAGCCAACACAAGTACGCATTCAACATCAGCAGTGACCGTAAGAGAAGAATCAAGGTTACCACAACTCGTCATAAAGAAGTTCTCCGAAGACATCACGGATTGGCCACGCTTCTGGAGTCAGTTCAACTCATCGGTCGTAGAAGGCAGAAACTTATCTAAGTCCACTTTTTTTTCTTATCTTTTAACGTATTTGGAAGGGGAAGCCCTTAGTATTGTAAAGGGATTTATTGTGTCAGATCAAAATTACGAGGAAGCTGTAGAATTATTGAAAGAAAATTTTGATCAGTCAGGTTTAGTTGTTCACTCTTTAATGCAAGAAATATTAACGCTAGATCCAGTAGAAAATTCACATGACACTGTATCTTTAAGAATGTTTTATGATTCTTGTGAAACCAATCTTAGAAGTTTAAATGGTTTAGGCTTAGATTTAAAGGCTAATGGTCCCACACTGTGCCCAGCTATAGTAGGTTGTCTACCTGATGATATTAGGTTAAAATATAGCATGCAAAGAAAGGACATTGAGGACTGGGATGTAGAGCATTTAATAAAGTTCATAAAAGGTGAAGTTCAGGGTAGAGAGACTAGCGCTAGGTTAAAAAATATCAAGTGTGACAAACGCGTGTCAAAGTCGGAAAAATACCAGACATCTGCACCAAAATACGAGTATCGCGAACGACCTAAGCCTAATTATCCCAGCGCCACTGCATTAAACGTAAGCGTTACGCCAGGACCGCGAATCTACTGCATATTCTGCAAAGTTTCCGCTCACCCTACCATCGAATGCGCGAACTATACCCTAGAAGATAAGAAAGAAATTATTAAAAGCCAAGGACGATGTTTTATATGCACCCGAATCGGTCACACCGCACGTCAATGCAGTTCTCGCTTTCAAAGCTGCAAGATTTGCCGTCGACGCCATAATTGCGTAATTTGCGAAGACAATAAGTTTCACAAGAGCGATAAAAGGGAAAGATCTCAACCCCCTAAAGAAAATAGAGTTACAGAAGCCAACCCAGAAACCGTACCCAAAAGAATCAGCGTAACCACTGTCGCAGGATGTCGAAACATGGTTGTCTTACAAACTGCCATGGCCCTAGTTAGTTCACCAGAAGAAAGCGGAAGACAACAGAAGATTAGATGCCTATTAGATAACGGAAGCCAAGCCACATTCATAAAGGAAGACATATCGAGAAAACTAAATCTACCAGTAGTCGGACAGCAATCATTGGAGATAGCTGAATTTATGAACGCCGCTCCCCGCAAGTGTACAAGAAGAGTCGTACGAGTAGCCCTGAAAAACGCGAGAGAAGCCAATGAAGTGATTGAAATCACCGCCATAGAAGTACCGTTCCTTTGCAACGCCCTAACCCTCGTAAACTGTACCAAAGTTCAAGAATTTGCCAGATCGCGTAACCTAATCTTAGCCGATGAACCCACAGAAGATACGCCCACAGCCAGCAGTATTGAGCTATTGATAGGAGCCGACCAGTATTACGACTTGGCTTCAGGAAGAATCGAGATGATAGACGGAAAACTAGCAGCAACTGAAACCAAGATCGGATGTGTTATACAAGGACCCGTAACCCACACCCTTTCAGTCAACAATACCCAAATAGTGGCTATGCACACCCTTTCAGTCAACAATACCCAAATAGTGGCTATGCACATAAGCGTATCAGAAGCTAAATTATCAGACACCATGTGCAAATTCTGGGATCTTGAATCTCTAGGGATTCATGACAAGCCAGATGAAGATCCTAATGGTACAGAAGTCTTGGAGAAATTCGAAACTGAAACCACCTTTCAAGACGGCAGATACCAAGTAAAATTCCCTTGGAAATTACCTAAAGAAGACTTGCCAAATAACCTACCATTAGCAACGCAGAGAGCTAGAAGCCTAGTACAGAAATTCAAGAGAGATCCCATCCTATACCACGAGCACAAAACCATTATTGAAGAACAAGTAAAATTGGGAATAGTTGAACCAGTGGAGAATCCAGAACTCCGACCAGTAGGAACCTATTATTTGCCCCACCAAGGGGTGCGTAGAGACGAAAGCTCAACTACCAGTCTAAGAGTAGTAATGGATGGCTCCGCCCACGCTAAAGACCAGCCCAGCCTAAATGATTGCCTATCTGCCGGACCCAACTTAAACCCGGACCTTCTCCAGCTACTACTAAGATTCCGAAGCCATCGCATAGCTGTAACCGCGGATATTGCCAAAGCCTTCCTTCAGGTGTCTCTTAACAAAGAAGAAAGAGACTCGGTCAGGTTCTTGTGGGTAACAGAAAATAATGGTCGAATAGTAGAAAACCAATTCCAAGAACTAAGAATGACTCGCGTACCATTCGGTGTAACGTCGAGCCCATTCTTACTCGCGGTTACAATCAAGCTACACCTTAAAAATCAACCGGAAGAGGATCAGCAAGTTGTCGAGGCCCTACGGGACGATTTATACGTGGACGATTTGTGTAGCGGAGGAAAAGACGTTGAATCGGCATACAATCTATCCATCTCGGCTTCCAGCATACTTAGCAAAGCTAACATGACTTTCAGGAAGTTTAGGACTAATTCTCCGGAGCTTCTAGAAAAATGGAAAAGGGAAATAGGAACCTCTGTTTTGGAAGAAGACCACAACAAAAAGATCTTGGGGATTCTATGGAATTCTGACTTAGATGAATTCTCCTTTGACCTAGCTAAGTTGTTAAAAGTACTCCAAGAAGGCAAGTTAACCAAGAGGCACTTGTTAAGCGCCGTATCTCAAATATACGATCCGATCGGAATACTTGCTCCTTACGTCATTAGAGCGAAAATGCTGTTTCAGCAACTTTGGAAAGAGAAGGTCAAATGGGATGAAGTTTTTCCAGCCGGAATCAAAGACGAATTTGAAAAATGGAGTCTAGAAATGCCCCTGATCCGCAAGATTAAACTTAAGAGATGCTACCACACCTCGGAAAAAATAGTCCATCAAGAACTTCATGCCTTCTGTGACGCCAGCACGAAAGCCTATGCTGTTATCATCTATTTACGTTGCGTCACCGAATCTGGAAAACAAGAAGTCTCATTCGTAGCTAGCAAGACTAGAGTTGCACCAATCGGAGATCTTTTCCCACCCCGTATGGAACTAATGGCTTGCCTCCTCGCTGCTCGTCTGCTTAGAAACGTAAAATCAGTATTTCAAACGGAAATGGAAGTATATCTATGGAGTGACTCTATGGTAGCCCTCTATTGGATAAAGTTAAAGGCAAAAACTTGGAAGCCTTTTGTCCATAATCGAGTCAAGGAGATCCAGGAATTAACCAAAACAAAGGACTGGTATCACTGCCCAGGAACCGAAAACCCTGCTGACATTCCCAGTAGAGGTGCCAAGGCCGAAGACATCCTGAAAAAAACCTTTTGTGGCAGGGCCCTCACTGGCTTAAGAAGAACAAATCGGAATGGCCCTCAGAAAAAATAGAAGTCAAGGACACGGACCTGCAAGCGGAAACCAGAAAAACAGTTCTAACCATTCAAAGTAGCCCAGACGAATTCGGGAGAGGTATATCCAACCTAATGGACCTCCAGAAGTATTATTCCATCAATAAGGTTTTACGAATCACGGCCTACGTCCACCGATTCATAAACGCCAGCAGAAAGCAAAAGATAGATTGTGGACCTGTAACTGCGAAGGAGAGAGTGGACGCGGAGATAGATTGGATAACAAGCGTTCAAAAGCTAGACTACCAGACAGAAATTGAAGCCCTAACTACAGGAAGCATCATTAAGAAAGACTCGAAAATCGCCAGTCTAAAACCCACGTTAAACGAGAATGGACTTCTGTGCGTAGGTGGGCGATTGCATAACTCAAGATTGACAGAAACCGAAAAGCACCCGATCATCCTTAGTAAAAAACAGCACCTAACGAAACTTCTCATGATAAGAAGCCACTGGGAATGCTACCATTCGGGCGATCAAGCCACCCTCACTCAATCTCGCGGAAAATATTGGACCATAACCGGACATCAAATAGCCAAAGGCGTCATACAAAGTTGTATGGTGTGTAGGAGAGACCAAGCGAAGCCAGGAGAAGCACCCATGGCACCCTTGCCATTAGATAGAGTCGATGCCACGCCTCCCTTTCAAACCACTGGCATAGATTTCGCAGGACCGCTAAATGTTCACATCGGCAAAGATCTCGTTAAAGCGTACATTTGCTTATTCACTTGTGCGACTACTAGAGCCATTCACCTTGAATTAGTCCCGTTCCAAAACACCTATGTATTTATGATGGCCTTTTGAAAGTTCATAGCTCGCAGAGGCGTACCTCATTACATCTATTCCGACAACGCCAAAACCTTCATCAGAGCGAGTGAAGACCTTAAGCAGATATGGAAGAGCATAAGTGATGAAGCCACCCAAAATTTCTTCGGAACAAAATCCATCACCTGGAAATTTATTGCGGATAGAGCCGCCTGGTGGGGCGGCTTCTGGGAAAGGCTAGTACGGTCGGTAAAGACCATCCTAAAGAAAGTC
Source organism: Phalangium opilio (assembly GCF_054372755.1). Classification (NCBI taxonomy): domain Eukaryota; kingdom Metazoa; phylum Arthropoda; class Arachnida; order Opiliones; family Phalangiidae; genus Phalangium; species Phalangium opilio. Next base: position 5,037,457 of record NW_028324186.1, on the reverse strand, counting down.
CTAGGCCGCGCTACCTTATCATATCAAGAAATGGAAACCGTCCTGGTAGAAACTGAATCCATTATCAACTCTCGTCCTATGACATATGTCTACAACGAAGCCACGGAACCAACACCTCTCACGCCTTCGCATTTTTTGATTGGCCAACGACTTACTTCCCTGCCACCTCAAAGACCAAAAGAAGCGGACATTCCAACTTCACAAAAACAAATGTCCAGAAATTTAAAGTCACGTGTCGCGTTAGAACAACGCTTATGGAAACGTTGGAAAGAAGAGTATTTGATGGAGTTACGCAATGCGCATCACGTTCTAGCTAAAGGGAAGCTAAGAGACATGCAGGTTGGAGATGTCGTGCTTATCCACGAAGAAAAGGTTTCCAAACAAATGTGGAAGCTAGCCGTTGTAACAGAAGCAATTAAAGGTCGCGACGAGAATATTCGCTCCTATTTAGTACGCACTCCTAACGGAAACATAATAAGACGACCCACATCCCTCCTATACGCTATGGAAATTAATTAGATCACTTAGATGAAAATATTCTTAGAAAAATAATCATTCTAATTATTTTTGGGGGAGTGTTGAATATTTTTAGACTTTAATCAAATTTTATAAAAAACCAATCCGACAATCTGTAAAATACTGTATTTTTTATTGCAACCATTTAAGAATAGTATGAAAGAAAAAACCTTTAACAGTAGTTTTTTAGACTAGAATACGTCATTTCGTCTAACTGTAACCCGCGGCCCCTTATCTATAATTCTTTTCTTAAAAAACTCAAAAAAACACCTTACAACTAGAATAGTAAATCGAAATTAAATCACTTTTTCAACCAGAGCCCAGACCCAAAAGGTCAATTTTTAAACTTAGAATAAATTGTTGAAATTGTCGCGGGCGCTCCAAAAGAGAAAGATTTTAAACTGTAAATTGTCATCGATAAATTGTGCTATTAAATAGTAAAGGTTCTTGTTAATATTAATTTCTCGTGAAATCCTTTCAAAACAAACTTAAGATCACTATTTACGGATTTTTCAGTCGGTTCGTAATTAGTCCGTGAGAAATAAAAACCCTAGCTCTCCCAGAACTATTCCACAGATATGTACCCAAATTGCTGTAATCTTACATCATCCGGGATTCTTGGACAAAACTAAATGTCAAGCCTGTTAAAATAATGCAGGTAAAATTAAATTTGCTCTTTGATATTTGATAGATACTTAGGAACGTCTAAAACTTTAAATAGCAAGATTATGTAATGGCAGAGTTGTACGAACACGCGAATCCCGATAATGGCGACATACCAGAAGATTTCAAGGAAACTATGGAAACGTATGCTTATTTAAAAGCCTGCAACCTCATATTTGAGAATTCCTTTCCCACTCTTTATGGAAGGTCAGTTTGTCCTCCCTCTTCTGATTTGGAAACAATTTATCACAAGCTTCCAGAAAAAGCTTTTCAAGTTCAGAGTTTTCATGAACATTTTTTTAATTTAACGGTTTAAGTTCGAATTAGTGAATTCCGGGCTTCTCACTCTATTCGGTACCGTTTCAATAAGCACAAGACACCAGTTCACATGGCTCTTAATATCTCTGTAAGTGTATAATTTTTGTAACGGACATTCCCTACTGGCGCTTCCCAATTTAAGTACTCTACATTGTAAATATTCATTATCATATTACTAACGTTAACTAACCCCTAAAATAATGATTATTTTTGTACCACAATACTAACCTAAACAGAACCTGGTCAATAAAGAGATAAAATTTATGCCACCTAATTGTCTCATTATTTCTTACCCTGCGAACCTGAACTTTTTACGCGAATCGGTTACAGGGGAGAAATAATGGGCGAGCTTGCCAGGACCACGAATATTTCGTGTGTTAGGTTAGATTTAATTTAAATTTAATATATTGGATAGCCTAGGCTTAGAGCCGTAGTCTCAAACTTTTAGGCTTATCGGGTAGTGAGGACTTTTTCCCCTCCGATAAACCAGTTTGAACTAGTTAGAAAATGTGGCGTAGTAGGAACAATGCAGCCCCGGATACGGACAGCGAATCGGACGCTTCCCCCGTGTTGGCTGCGGGAGCTTGTCGCTCAAATAGGTTAGCCAATCAGAGAGAGAATAGGAATAGAGCACGTGATCTTCACTGTCTCGCCGCGAGACGCGCTTTGGTAGAACAAAGCCCTGCACAAAGTGATCGTGATCTAGCCGCGTGTTTTAGCCAGTTGCGCCCCTCTGATCCTATTGTTCCCATTACTACTTCTCAACCACAAGCTATGAGTAATCCGCCCGTTACAGTAAGTCAAACTGGTTATCCATTTTCTAATATTAATCCTAGTGTAACGCCAATTAGGTTTAGTACTATACAGACAGGTGTTAGCCCCTTTTCTGTTGCGCCTTCACAACCGAGGCTTACCACTAATACGCATGCCAACGTTAGTGTACTAAGCTCTTATGTGACTGTTAACACTAAGCCTATGACCAGTACTACTTCAGTGTTAGAACAACAGCCTGTGGTTACCACAAGTAGTTATCCTTCCACTAATCCATTTGCTAATATACTACCAATTTCAAACATTTGCTCAGTGTTAGGCCAACCTACATCTTCTGGTCCTTCACACTTTGTTCCTCAAGGAACTTTACCAGTAGCAGGTCGCGGTTGTGTAGTTTCCTATGGACCTTTAAATTCCACCCCTATTAATCCAATTTTGCCTGTTCCGGCACCAGATCCAGCATATGCCACGTTAAGTGCCAAGCTTATGGAATTAACCGACTTAGTTTCTACTTATGTAGCTTCTAGTGCCACAAACAATTTGAATGCTACTGCAGCTTCAAATATGTCACATGGTGCTAGGGTATTAAAACCAGATTTTAGATTGAACGGTAATTGTGCAGAAGCTGCCAAATTTCCTGTATCAATTAGACGGTTTCAAATTGCTACATTCTTTAAATGACATTGATCTTTTAAGATTAATGCCTACTTTAATGTTAGATGGAGCACGTGTATGGTATCGGCAGGAGAGGATGGAGGAGGGAATGTCTTTACTTAATTTTAAGCTAAGATTTCAGGCTTACTTCATGTCCGAAGGTAAACAACGGTTTATGAGGACAGAGTTAATTACTACCAAACAAAGTCAGGAAGAATGTGTAGTTCAGTTTTTTGAACGCATGCAAAATATGAATTTTGCTTTACGTAATCCTTTCATGGAGTTGGAATTACTTCCCCTGTTAGAAGAAAACTTACGTCCTGACATTAGTTTGTAATTACATAGGAATTACAATACCATTTCTGAGCTAAGCTTACATGCTCAGACGGTCGAATCACGACTTTTCAAACTAGAGTAACTTCTAGTTCTTCCAGAAGGGATAGTTCGCATAGTATGACCGCAACTAGTCAGAATAGCCAATCCACGTCTAGTAGCTCTAGGTTAGTATGTCATAAATGTGCGAAGGCGGGACATATCCGACCTAATTGTCCGGATTCTAAGAGGAATAAACCATCTTCTCTCGGAGAAACAAAGGCACCGCAACCTAGTAAGAAGAAAAAGGGAAACTAGATAGCAAGGAGAATAGTAGAGGGTCCCTTTCATTCTATTTTAAAATCCCTCCAAATTCTTATATTTTAAATTCTTCTAGCGTTAACCCTAATACTAATGTATCATTTGCCTTGCCTTTAAGCTTTCCCCATACTAGACTTATACTAGCTAGAGTAGACCAGGGTTCTGATACTAGTTTTATATCAACCAAGGCATACTCAGACATCCTTATGGTCCTTCTTGACACAGACCCTGATACATATACACAAAACACCGAAGATTGCATCTTTTTGCCAAACGGGCAGTACTTCTTTATTAGTGGTAGTGTTGAATTAGAATTCACTATTTGTGGGACTTCATTCACAAACTATTTTGACATTGTCCCTGATCTGTTCTGTGAGATCATTTTAGGCGCGGATTTCCTTATGCGAAATTTAGCTATCATAGACTTCCCTAGTGTAACGGTAACTTTGTTAGGTAATCACTATTCTTTGTTACCAGCACCACCGATCTCAATTGGTACCATTGAATCGGCTAGTGAGCAGCAAGACATTAGTCTTACAGTAGCGGAAAGTACTATGACACCATTACAAATCCAGGAACTAAAACAGTTATTGTTGAAGTTTCCTGCGGTAACTACAGATAAGTCTGGTCGAACTCACAGGACTACACATACTATAGATACAGGAGACAGTAAGCCTATAAGTACTCTTGCCTAACGATGCACAGAAGCAAAAAGAGCAATCACTAAGGAACATATAGACAAAATGTGTAAGGCAGGACAAATACGTCCTTCCCGAAGCCACTGGTCCTCCGGAATTTGCCGAGTAGCTAAAAAAGAAGGTGGATGGAGATTCTGTATTGATTACAGACCTCTTAATAAGGTTACTAAACCTGATCCCTATCCTCTTCCTAAGGTAGAAGACATTTTGTTAGGCCTAAATAAGCCAAAGTACATAACTTCGTTAGATTTAATGAGTGGGTACTTTCAGGTTCTTATGGAGCCTGATTGTATTTGCAAGACAGCCTTTGCTTCCTCTTTTGGAAAGTACGAATTTGTGGTGATGCCCTTCGGCTTATGCAATGCACCCACCACTTTCCAAAAACTCATGGATGAGGTGTTTAGGGATAAATCTAAATTTACTATTTTTGTCTATTTAGATGATCGTATTATTACTTCCCGTACTTGGAAAGAGCATCTTAATGCAATAGAATATGTTTTTAGACAATTAACTAAGGCTGGTCTTACTCTCAACTTCACGAAGTGTCACTTTGCTAAACCGTCTACATTAAATTTAGGTCATGAATTAGATAGCACAGGTATACATGTAAACCCGGCTAAAACCATAGCTTTTAAGCAGTTTCCTAGACCAACAGATGTTAAGTCTATGTCGCGTTTCTTAGGCTTTACGGGATGGCATAGCATGTTTGTACCCCATTATGCGGAGATAGTAGCTCCTTTATACCGTCTTAAGCGTAAGAACATCCAATGGGTCTGGAGTGAGCAATGTGAAGAAGCCTTCTTAAAATTAAAAGCAGCTATATTACATGCTAATGAGCATCCTGTTTACCATTATGATCCCAGCAAACATACGTACCTAACCACGGACGCTAGCAACATTGGTTTTGGTGCTATGCTTAGTCAACAAGAGGGAAAGGTAGAATATCCTATAGCTTACGCTTCTACCTTGCTTAATTAATCAAAAATGTCTTGATTAGAATCAAGTCCTGAAAAGTATCGATAAGACTGAGGTTATCACTTGACTGAAGGATCAGATATTAATTTTGCTTTTTAATTGAAACTTAAAGGCATGCTTAGGAAAAAACTACGTTCCATTACCGTTTTCCGTTGAAATAACTTATTTTACAGGTAATCAATTTCAAAAATTTACTTATCTCGGGTTTTCAGGCACAATTCCATTCCCCCAAAACATTTTATCATTACACCAATTACTTTTGAGAGAGTACGTGTATGATATTGAGTTTTAAAAGGTTCCCTCATTTGTGCCCGGCATGCTTCGCAGTGGAACAGTTGAAAAGAATGGCGGAAAATTAAGTTGGGACAGTTAGATTTTTACTAGTGGTTATGCAAAATGATGTAATGTCTAGTGTACTTCAGTCAACAGTAATACTGTTCATTCTCATAGCTCAGGACATGATTAATGCTACTCACCTATTTCTCTCTCTCTAGTTTCAAACAATAGTTAGAGACTATTCAGTGCCGCTTGTCGCACATGATGATAATTCAACTACAGTTTACATCAATTCTCCGTGGTCGTACTATTAGCGGGTTAAGCACTAATTTGTTCTGGACATGTCTCGAAAGGGTGCTTGTTGTAACTTTTTAAAGCAGTGTTGCCAATGTGTGGGTAATTTCTCACATCGTGGGAAATTAAGGTTTGATGTTAGCCTCTGTGGGGAAAAGGTAATATTTATCCGAAATCGATCAAATGTCGGAATTTTCCTGTTAAAGGGTTATTAGTGCAGACTGCAATTAAAATTAGTGTATTTTCGAAAATTTTGTCCGGTTTAATAATTTCAAGCGACATTTTGAAATAAATTCGGTGATTTTAAGTTTGGCACTGAAAAAGAAAGAAAGCTTATTTTGAGAATTTTTAAGCTTTATAGCAATTTGGAGCATTTGTTCATATTGTCAAAGCTATGCGGAGTGATATTCCATATTAAGCTTAGTAGGATAAAATAGTCCAGATAAATATGACTGTAAAAAAAGGGGTGCGGGTAATGAGTGAAATTTTAAAATGGAAGCGGGAAAATCCACTTTCTAACATTGGCAACACTGATTTGAAAGTTTTGGTCATGGCTAAACAGACCGCACAATCAGTTTTCTTTTGTTTTAAAGATTATTTTGACACGTTATCTCTCAAAAGTGATTAATGTAATGATAAAATGTTTTGGGGGAATGGAATTGTGCCCGAAAACCCGAGATAAGTAAATTTTTGAAATTGATTACCTGTAAAATAAGTTATTTCAACGTAAAACGGTAATGGAACGTTGTTTTTTCTTAAGCATGCCTTTAAGTTTCAATTAAAAAGAAAAATTAATATCTGAACCTTAAGTCAAGTGATAACCTCAGTCTTATCGATACTTTTTTAAGTCTTGATTCTAATCAAGACATTTTTGACTAATATCTGCAACTTCAGTCTTAATTGTTTATTAATTTATTTTAATGTTGAAACCGGGGTTGATTTTAGCCATTATTTCATCGCGTATTCCCTCACACCATAGAATCGGCATTATTAATTAATTCCCGATGGGGGTTGACCAAAAATATACCAGATGTTCCCACGCAGATGATTCTTAGGGACTGTTTTAATGCCATTGTTCCAACAACATTTAAATACGGATATTGCTCTTAACTTTCACGTTCAACATAAATGACTTTAAAGTATGTCTTATTTTGGCAGTTGGTGAAATAGGCAAATTGTGGTAAACGTGACTATAAATAAACTAACTACCAATAATTTGGGAAAGGTAGCAATATTTTGGTAGAAAAACATCCAATTTAGTAATATCGTTCTAAATGGGGATTTGGTAATAATTTGAAAGCAATAACAGGCGCAAATTTAGTGCAACATCGCTCCTTTGGTACTGTTAGAGATTTTCTCCTCTGTGTATTTTTGAAAAAGCTGGCATAAGCTACTTTAAGGTCCGCCCTCGTGTTGACTTCTAGTTGGTTTCTGACTTTGGTATTGAAAAATTGTAGGGTAGAATATTAGGCACCGTGTTAGGGCAGGCAATGGAACTGTTTAGCTTTAGCATTAAGCATTGGAAATAACTATTTATTTATACTTATGAAACGAATCGTGAAATTACGTGTTGTCAGCTATTTAGGTCTTGAGTACAGTAATTTAATAACTATAAAAATTATGGTCAATAATTTTATTCAAGAAAAGAGTTCTTTAATGAATAATTATAACATTATCTGGAATTTTGAAGTTACCTTTTTTATTATAATTTCTCGTGAATCATTAAAGAATTAAATAACATTATGAATATTTAGTTTTTGAGCATTTTTAAAGCTTTAAACACGTATGATGATGTTCTGTTATTGCACAAAAGATTTATTTTATGTACACTTTTGGTTTGGTATAGCTGCATTTATTTACAGCCTTTAATTTGGGCTTAAATTACCATGGTTGATTTGTTATTATAAATTGTACTATAAAATATTTTTTCTAGTAATATTTTTTGTTTTCCATGTTTAAGCTAATAGTTGCGTATTTTATAAGGTTTTATTCGTAGCTTCCGAAGGAAAATTTAATTTTTGTCTCCAGAATGGTTTTTAAAACAATTAGAGATTTGTTCTCGTAAAATTTTCAATTCAGTGGTAAATGTAAGTTTCACTATGGAATCATTGAAGAGATTAATGAAATTTTCAAAGACAATCATACTTAAAAGTCCAACATTAATGTTGAATGCCTATAATAATTTTGATAATCTCTCAAGTGAAAGATTCCATTTTTAATAAGTGTTTATATACATTTAATCCTAGGACTTTCAAATTGGGAATTTATAATAGCCTAGTTGCCAGAAAAACAGTAATTTTTTTGTCTCCTATAAAGGGGGGAGGGGTGTCTTTGTTAAATCACCTTTAACATTTTTAAAGATGCTTTTTAAAAGCGTACTGATATGTTGATGTAAATATGAGTTGTTCAGATGCCCTTTAATTGTTAGTGATAATTCTACTTCATTTCACAAACATTTTTCGTATTCATTATTATTGCATGATAGCGTTAGTGGTTAATGAGTGAGTGTCATTAATTGACATCTTTAATTACCGATTTCATCGAGCTTCTTTTGTTTGTCAATCGTTCTTTGCGATGTTTTAATTACGAAGTTTCAATGCAAATTGAATTGCGATGTTTTTAATTATGAAGTTTCAATGCAAATTGAATTGCGATGGTTTTAATTATGCAGTTTCACTGCAAATTGAATTGATAGTCCACGGTGATGAAAGATTAACGAGTGAAGTAATTGAGGTTTAATCGGGTGGTGAAGGAGGGGGATTTGGGGTTTTTCACCACCCTCGGACACGGGGTAGTCAGTTCCTGTAGGGTAGGCATTCTGACAAGTCCCTTATTCCCTCAAAACTTTGTCGCCCACAAGCTAGGCTTACAGAAGTGAGCTAAACTTCCGACAGTACATATACAGCCGTTATTAGGCAACCTTTGTTTGGAGAAGTTATTTTGCGAATCCTTTTACGAGCTTCTATTTTGTTTGTGGACCAATTGCCAAGTCGTATAGGAGTTATGTAGCGAAGTTGAAGCATTGGGATATATTTTTTGGAATTGGTATAGATGAAGCCAACACAAAGGTTGTTTCTTTGTTCATCTTTTTTGTTCTTAATCCAAAGTCACTTTCACTCTTTGAACGTGCCAATCCAAAGCGTCTGAATATCAGTAGAGAAATTGAATATGGATATTTCTTGATATGTCGTCTATGTCGTAGGTCTTGTTGGGTTTTTTTCCAAAATGATAGTTCGGGAAGTTCTATTGGTCGTCGTATTTTTCAACTGTACATTTTAAGTATATATATATTACTCGTGTTGGCTATGATGAAATATCTTTCTGTTGGCGCATGTTGATACGATAGGAAATTACTTATTTGTCGAAAGAATGTTGCACTTGGTTATATTAGTTGTGTAAAGGGGGGGGGCGGGTTGAAGTAAAACTTTACCATTTACTGGCTATTATATGTTCATTTAAATATAAAATTTTAGGCTATGTTTTTAAAATTTTGTCACGCAACTATTAGCTTAAACCAGAAGTCCATTAAATTAGCCTAGGAAGTGAACAATTACAATGGCTGGTATAGCGTACGTCTCTGCTGGGATAAAAACACCTTCTAGCTCCATGGATAGGGGGTTAAATTTTTTCCCCTTTCCTAACACAGTTAGAAATCTCGAGCTCCTCTCTAGGAAGTCTTTCTTGACGTGAGCGGGGCGTGACTTCTTCAGCCCATGAACGCTGGATCTTTAAAGGGTATATTGTTTGCTTTATAAAAAATTGAAAAAGGAACGGCCACGGTTGTTAAAGGGAGGGTGATGTAGAAAATCAAGTGGTTTTTTTATCGATTCTTCTACTAATTTTAAAAAGGCAGGGGGTTACGCGATTGGTCGGACGTCCTTATTTAAAATTATTCTTTAAATCTGAACCTTATTTGAATTTTAAAATCATTCGGAAGTATTTCCTGAATGTTTGACAATGCAGACTGGTCTTATAATTAGTAGAAAAATCGATAAAATATCACTTGATTGTCTACTTCACCCTCCCTTTAAATAGTTTTTTTTCAAATAGGTTTATGAAGAGTCATAAAAAAACTGAATGACCTTCACTGTTCCAAAATTCACACCCCCATCCCTTCTCCTATGCTAAAAAGAGCTCGGTTTTACAGTGGAAGGGGGCGTTTTCGGCCAATAGTTTTTTCTCTCTCGATAGGGCAAATTTTGGCGTACGAGTCGCACTTAAACCGGAGATCTGAGAAAAATTACCGCGAGGTGGCGAAGGTGTCGCCCTTCTTCAGTATTGCTACACAAGAGAGGGGAGTCCCAAACCCCGCTTTTGGTTACTTCCTAGGCTAATTTAATGGACTTCTGCTTAAACTTAAAGAACACTGCTGTTTTATAATTATGATTTTGTGCATGGGTTACCAAAAAGACAGTGAAATGGTTATTAAACTTTAAATGTATTTTAAAAATTTTCCAGAAAATTTTTGCAAATTCTACCCCTGTTTATTTATAGGAAACGTCACCTGTCACGCAGATAGATAACCCTAGCTGTTTAGAAACACTAAGAGAATATGCAAAACTTCCTGGAATATTTTGATTGAAAAAAATAGTTTAGTTATTTTTTATTTATGGGGGCAATGTCTATATTTTTTTGGTGACGACAATAGTGAAAAGTTCTATTACACTTTAAAATCAATTTCTACACAAAGAGTAGTGTTAGTTAATCAGACAATTAAATTAGTTCATATATTTCTTAGCCAAAATACTATTACTGGTATATTATACAAAAATTATACAAAGAAAAGGATATATAAAATATATTATTTAAATGTAAAATTTAAGCTATTTGGGTGTTCTGGTTGTAATTACTTAAAATTAGTTTAGATTTTTTAACTTTTTAAAATGAGTAATGTATAAATTTAAAGAGTGTCTTAACGTTAAAAAATGTAGAGCGTTGGTAATGAAGTTGTGAAACTGATATTTAGTGAACCCTTTGAAAAAATAAATAGGAATTGATATTGGTTTAAAATTTGGATACTAGTGTCTAAATTTCAGTTCAACAAGTCTATTCAGTTTTAAGTAGCCTTTTTACGAGCTTATTAAGAAATTAAATTTCATTGCAACGCTTTACTAACAGGGGTTACGCTTTTAGTTTTTTTTACCTCTTGGATATTTTATAATTAAAGCAAGATTCGTGGTTTTTTTTCTCTCGTAGCAATAGCTAGGCCCTACAACCCTCCCTCCGCTCCCTTTTAACAGCTATTGCCAAGACAACTCCGAAATGAACCTTGAACCAACGTAAACCTTAAACTTTCTTCAGGGCCGATAATTTTACCTAGTCATGAATTACTCTAAGGTAATACGAAACTATTCGTACATCTCTGGCAGGATGTATCGTAAAGTTATCCAATATAACAGTTCACACAGAACACTTTGGAATCACAAAGATATCCAATTAAGTGGTTCACACAGAACACTTTGGAATCACAAAGATATCCAATTAAGTGGTTCACACAGAACACTTTGGAATCACAAAGATATCCAATAGAGTGATTCTCACAGAACACTTTGGAATCACAAAGATATCCAATTAAGTGGTTCACACAGAACACTTTGGAATCACAAAGATATCCAATAGAGTGATTCTCACAGAACACTTTGTAATCACAAAGCTATCCAATAGAAAGGTTCACAAAGAACACTTTGTACCTGCAAAAGATTCAAAATAAATGGGTACACGCTTCACTCACAGAACTGTGAATCCAAAGTACACTCAGATTTAGATGATGTACTACAAAATTTGAAAAAAAAGTTACGTTTTAATTTCGAGGCGAACGATAATCTTTTTTAAAAAAAGTAACATTTTTATCCTATATAGTTTTTTCTTCTGTAAAACACTGGCCCAACAACGCTCCCTCCGCTCCCTTTTCACAGCTATTGCCAAGACAACTCCAAAATGAACTTTGAACCAACGTAAACCTTAAACTTTCTCGAGGGCCGATAATTTTACCTAGTCATGAATTACTCTTAAGGTAATATGGAACTATTGGTACATCTCTGGCAGGACGTGAAACCATCTGATACATAACATTAATTTTAGGGTTTACTACGGGTTCATTTTTTTAGGTATCCGGGCGCTTAACATTCCCTTTAAAATGTCTATACTCTATCCAAAAGCAGAACAGTGACGTCAGTCAAGTTACTGACGAATCTCTCTCTTTTTCTAATCATAGTAACGCTGACCTCGTACCAGCCGTTGTCTTTTCTCACAAAGTTCACATAATGTCCCTCACCTATATGAATAATCACCCCTTTAGTTTTAAAAAGCATCTTGTTCATTGTGACTTTTTGATTTTCGAAACTTGTTATTTTAGTCGAAATCTTAATTGGTCGACCATCTTTGTAATCGCCACGTAGAAGACACAGAAATACGTACTTTCCACTGGATATCAATACATCACGCTCTTGTATTGTAGGATTATCACAAAATACGCATCGCATTTCTGTTAATCTCATCCTTTTTTCTAAAGATTTCCAATCAATTCTATCTCGGTTTTCTAGTGGAAGATTGAAAATGTTGCTCTGAACAATGTTTTCCGAATTTTGTTCAACTTGACATTTGGGGCATTTGGTAACGTTTCGAGACTTTGACCAAAAAAGATCTTTTAGAGCCTTAGAGTAATCGGCTTCCATTTCTTGGCTTAGTGTCGTCAAGAGAACCATCAAAAATTCACTGGCGTCTTGTTGCTCATTTAGCGAAAAGTGATTACCAACAGCTATTCTCAGTTCCAAGCCTTTACGGCTAAAACTACCTTGAGAACTCTCGATGTCGTTTATTGTGTTATGAAGGCAGCGTAAAACTGGTTTTTCTACGAATGATCCGTTGTAAGATTTGACCAATTCTCTTAATTCGGGCACTAATAACAGTAGTTGCAAAACGCTATTTGAATAGCATGTTATTGTTATTGTTATTGTTGAAGAGGGTGACGCGTCGCCGCGTCGAGCACCGATACCAAGGGTATATTGTGCGCCCCGAGCTGGTTAGACTGCGAAGAGTCCTGTTGCCTCGATGAATCGGAGAATCCGATTGGCCGAGACAGTAGAGAACTGGTGAGGTTCCATAGTATGCATATCAAAATTCTCAAACCTCATGGCCGCGAGGTAGTCACAGCTGCAGAGGATATGGGAGGAGGTTTCCTCTACCTCCCGGCAGAACCTACAGAGTGGGTCATCAACGATGCCCAATAAGTGCAGGTGTCTATTTAGCCGGCAGTGTCCAGTGAGGAGACTGGTGACCAGCCTAATTTTGCTTTTGGTGAGGGCAAGCAGTTCCTTTGCCCTAGTGATAGAAGGACCCGGGACAACCTCCTTGGCTTGTCTCTGCCCATCCATGTCAAGCCAAAGCTGCAGTTGAAGTGCAGACATCCGGCAGTGAATCCTATGGCGAATGATGCCATGGGGGATGGGAACCGCAGGCTCAGGTCCGAAGAACTTCGCCTCAGCCCCCCTTTTGCCATACATATCAGCCCTCTCATTGCCCAGGTATCCGCAGTGCCCTAGCACCCACAACAATTGAACCTTGTTGCGGGCAGCCAAAGAACCCAGCAGATCCAGACAGCTGAGAACCAGTCTAGAATCGACAAGGCACTGATTTAGTGCCTTGAGGGCGGCCTGACTATCCGAATAGATCTGAATCGTCCGTCCGCGGTAGTTTTTCTTGTTGCAGAAATCCGCGCATAAACAAATGGCCATGATTTCCGCTTGGAAAACACCAGCAAAGTTGCCAAGGCTCTCGTAAAAACCAAACTTCTTGGTCAAGCAGTAGACCCCGGCACCAACACCAGAGTCCGTCTTAGAGCCGTCCGTGAACCAGACGGACTCCCCCCAGTTCCAAGGACTGGGGTAGTCTCCCAAGCAGCGCGACTGGGAAAGTGCACGCTGAAGGGCTTGTCGAAGTGGTATGATATAACAGACTTATCTGAGACCATCACAAGTGATGGCTCAGAACTGCTAAACTCACTGAAAAGCTTGGTGTGACTGAAGTCCCATTGCTTGGGCTTCCACCAGCCGAGGTTGTTGAGCCTACAGGCTCCCATAATAGCTTCTTCCTCAGTAAAGAGGTGAAGGGGAAGCATATTAAGAAGGATTTCCAGAGAAGCTGTGGGGGCTGTCCTCATGGACCCCGTGATACCGATGCACGCCAGCCTTTGAAGCTAGCGTAGTTCATCTTGGGCTGTCTTAAGGCGAACCCTGGGCCACCAGACAAGAGCTCCATAGGAGACCACTGGCCTGATGATCCTAGTATAAATCCAGTTTACAGCGCTAGGGCTTAAACCCCAGGACTTGCTGACTGAACTCCTTAAACGCCAAAATAGAATTTTGGCCTTCTTGATGCTCAGATCAAGATGGGATTTCCAAGTAAGCTTGGCATCAAGAGTCACGCCAAGATACTTGACCTCGGAGGACTTCTTTAAAACCTGTCCAAAGAAGGAAATATCGTTGAAGAGGTCATTGGTTCTTTTCCGGGTAAACGGTATAAGGACAGTCTTGTTGGGATTGACGGTCAGGTTAACTCCCCTACACCATTCCTCAACATCATGCAGGACAGATTTCATCAGTGCAGCGATAGTCACAGGGAACCTCCCTGTAACAATCACTGCGATGTCATCCGCATAGCCAAAACAGTGACACCCCCCTCCCCGAGTCGACCCAGCAGCTCATCCACCACCAGGCACCAAAGAAGAGGGGAAAGAACCCCTCCCTGAGGACAGCCACGGTCGGTGGAGATCTCCAAGGATTCCCCGAGAAGAGACGCCGTCACCCTACGATGCGTAAGCATGGATTTTATCCAACGACACAAAGTGTCGTCAATACCAAACCGCTCCGTAGCGCGAAGGATAACTTCACTAGAGATCCTATCAAAGGCTCCCTCAATATCAAGGAAGATGGCCAAAGACATCTCCTTGAACTCGATGGCCCTATCAAGGCAGTTCAAGATGCCATGAAGCGCCGTCTCTGTAGATTTGCCTTTCTGATAGGCAAACTGAAAAGTGGACTGGGGTGTGTGGGAAAGAACACCATCCCGCAAATACCTGTCAACCAATTTCTCTAAAGTCTTTAGGAAGAAAGAGGTAAGACAGATACGTCTAAATGCCTTAGCCTCAAGATAGCTCGTCTTCCCTGGTTTGGGAATAAAGATAACCTTCGAGCGCTTCCAGATATCTGGAATATGCGCCTGAGCAATGCTGGCTCTGAATATCCTGCACAGATAAGGGCCAATGGCGTCTATGCCTTCCTGGAGGAGGGCGGGAAAGACACCATCTGGGCCAGGGGACTTATAGGGCTGAAACGAGTTTACAGCCCACTTAAGTCTAGAGCATGTAACTATCTTATTGGCGATGCCCCAGTGCGCCCTGTGTGCTCTCCGAAAGAGCACGGGGAGAGCGTCGGTGCTTGTGAGGTCAAAAGCCTTGGAGTCCGGAAAGTGTACCTTGAGCATATGCTTAAGAGTATCAGTCCCTGACTTGGTAAACACACCTTCTGCCACCTTGATGGTGCTGAGCTGGTGAGTGTTATCATGAGCCAGGATCTTCATGATCTTGGCAGTAGCGGGGGCATCAGAGATGCTACCGCAGAAGTCCCTCCAGGAGTTCCTCTTGGCCTCCCGGATGGCTTTATTATACTTGTTGAGGGTCTGTCTATAAATAGTCCAGTCCCCAGTCCTCTTAGCCCTATTAAAGAGCTTACGAGTAAGCTTACGAGTAAGCTTGCGAAGCTTGCCAAGTTCCGTATTCCACCAAGGAACGAACCTTGGCCGGCTGGCAGGCTTCGCCGGAAAGTTGTGGTGGTAGGAATTGATAATGGCTTGTTGCATGAGATCAACTGCCAAATCAAATTCCAGCACCGAGGAAAGCTTTGGAGCATTACCTCTGAGTAGGAGGCAAAGTTCCTCCCTGTAGCCGGACCAATCGGTCCGACGGGGGTTGCGCAGTTCCGTCTTAACCGAAGTTGACTTGACCGCGACCGAGAAGCAGATGTGCCTATGGTCCGAAAGAGACGGTTCATTAGACACATGCCAATTAGAAACCGACAGACTGATATTGTCTGTGGCCAGGGTGACATCAATGACCTCCTTTCTGTTAGAAGTAACGAAGGTTGGCTCATTGTGCCTGTTGAGAATATGCAGGTTCGTACCGACCAGATATTCAAGTAGTTCATCACCACGTCTGTTGCAGTCACTACTGCCCCACGTGACATGGTGGGCATTGGCATCACAGCCCAAAATGAGCCTGTCCCCCTGCCTCTCACATCGGTCGACAAGATCGACGACCTCCTGTGGTGGAGGGGAACCCGTGGTATCATGGGGAAAGTAAGCAGACGCCATGATAAGGCCAGTTGCCACTCCAGAAGAGGAGGGCATTACCTTAATCACAGCAGTATCCCTAGTGAGGTAGTTCGGAAGCGGAAGGATGTCAAGACCCTTCCTGGTCAGAACACACGCCCTGGGGTTGGGTGAGGTAAAGTCATAAGAGATATTACCTGCATTCTTTAAACCAAGGATTTTACCATTATGAATCCAAGGTTCCTGAATGAGGGCCACATCCAGGCCCTCTAAGGCAAACCTCCGGCATAAAACTGCCGAGGCTGCTTTGCAGTGATGCAGGTTGATCTGGATCACCTTGATGCTCATGTCTTAGGAAGAGAGGCGGCCCCGGCTACTTGCTTGGCGGTAGCGCGGAGTCCCGATCTAGGACCGGTATCTCCTTCGCCTCCACCAGCAGCACCCTCGGACCCCAACTCCATCCCAGTAACAGGAGCGTAGGTCCTATCGGTATCAGAGTCTTTCAAAAAGTCGGACTCTGTCCCGAGGTCTATGTCTGAGCCATCTGCAAAGGATGGCTCTAAATTAATGCCAGCAATATTTTCTGCCAGCTCCCCACTCACGCTGGCTGCAGTATTGCCTTCTTCTTCAGAAGCCTCAGAGGCATTCTGGAGAGGGTCCTTTGGCGCGTTCAGGACTTTAAATGTCCCGACATCCACACCAGTATGACCCTCGAAGCCGGCCTCCTTGATGGCCTCCATGGAGGAGCCATCAATTAGGAAGATCCAGCGTCTGGTGCTCTTCTCATCAAACGACTTCAGGCACCGCCAACAGTCGGTCAGAAACCTGCCGTTGTAGGCCTTCAATCGCCGGAGAAGAGCCGCCGGATCAGTGGTGCGACGGTCCTTGGTCCGGAAGGACACCTTGAACGGCTTCGGGAGTTCACAGGCCTTCATCACTGAAAGCCGTGTTCCCCCTATGGCACGCTCATTATGGTGTAGCACCTTCACGAGCCATTCGCTGGTCGCCAAATCCTCACATGAGTAGATCATGGCCCCAGCCATGATGTGGAAATTGAGAGGACGCGGCAGCGAGCTTCCCGAAGAAAGCTCAGCGTCCAGTGCGTCAAGTATAGCGGCCTGGATGGGAACGACGTCCTCCTCCGTGACCGCATTAGTCGGATAGCCATCTTTAACGATGGCCATCTTGACAATACTGGCGACGTCGCAGTAAGACTTGGTCTTCTTTCACGCCGCAGCTTGTAAGCTAGGCGAGGGATCAGGGTCCTTCGCCCTAGCTCTCTTTCCAGAAAGGGTGGTAGCTTCTCTTGCACTAGGCGTAGAGTCCGTACCCGGGACGTTACTCCCAGCACCCGAAGGTACAGGAGTCCCATCTCGGCCCGTATCTCTTGCACCCAGTGCAGAGTTCTGGCCACCTTTTTGGGATTGTTTTCTTCGGAGGTTGGCCTTGCGCCTCCTATTAACCTCATTCAACCTGGTGGAACCCGATTGAGGAGCAGGAGGTGACTTTTGGCCTTCCGCCGATTGCGGGTTGGTGCTGCCGGAAGCAGCATCTCGCCCAGAAGCAGGTTGGGAGTTGCCTCCGTCCCTGAGAGAAGGCTGGGTACCGGTAGAACCGGCTCCATGCCCGGGTTTGTTTTTGGTTTTTGTTATTAAAGAATCCATAAAGATCCCACGAGTAATGAGGCAAGTAGAAGGTCACCACCCGGTAGTCCTCAACCCGGGTGGAAGGCTAATTACAACGGGGTTTCGCCTGGTGCCCCGAGGGGATCGTTCGAGATACCGTAGATTGACTTCCCCGGTACCACACAGCCCTCAGCACGATACCTGCACACCTTGGCTTGGGAAGGGCGCGTATCAGCTCAGCCCACAAAACGCAGTGGTTGACCAGCTCTCACCACCGAGGAGGTGTGATACAACGCACTGTTGAGGACCCAAGCTGGCGGTCGCGCAAGCGAAAGAAAAGGCAGAACAGCAAGGCAAGGGGGGAAATTAAGCGCGCCATCCAGCTTGCGTCTCCAACTTCGAGAGCATGTTACTTGATCATCGTTATTTAAACCTTTCACGGGAAAACTATCCAAACTCTGTTGGTCCTTCCTTTTCTTCTTTGGCATTTCCTGCGCCGTATCGTCACATCTCTCTTCCTCGCCTTCTAAAAGGCTTTTAGATAGAGTAGGTGCACTTCTTTTTCTACCTTGGCTTTGTTTTGACTCCGTTATTTTCAATAGAGGCAGATCTGGCCTATATTTTTTGCGAAGCCTGTTATACTCCATGATGGCTCGTCCATCCGCCTTAATTTTAGTCGGATCGAACTGTAATAGATGGAGTCCGGCTAAAGACGTCACTCTTGATAAAGCGACGTACGCCATGCCGGTTCCGAATAAATTCGGACCTAAGTCCATAATGGCGCATTTTAAACTCATGCCTTGGCTTTTGTGTATCGTAATAGCGTACGCCAGGATGACGGGAAACTGGGAGCGCTTAATGTAAATTTTTGCCATGAGCAAAAATTTAAAGCTAATTTTCTCAACTAAAAAATCGGAGATATCGTCGTCGTTATTTGGTTCGCGATCTACTCTGAGAAAAATACCAGTGACGTTTCCTTGTTCATCCTTCTTGAATCCAGTTACGAAACCCATCGTACCATTTACAACGCCTTTTTCAAAACTGATATTCCTTCTGACCATTATTCGGCAGCCAACGCAAAGAAGTAACTTGCTCTCCAAACCGTCCGTTTTGGACGGTTCGTTTTCTAGCCTTTGCAGCCTCCCGAGAATGTTTTTATTCATTTTTTGGTCACAGTCTGCGAGTCTATCCTGACAAGGAATGCTTTCAACTTTTTCGTCGCTTTTTCGCAGCATTTCAAAGTTGAATTTTTCGCACATGGCTAATTTAGGCATCAAACAAATTGGTTAAAACCCTTCATTGGACAGCTTAATGAAAAGCTCCATAGCCACCTCGATGTTTTTTCCTCTCTCAACCAATCTAGATTGTAAGGTTGCAACATCAGCTTCGGAAATATTTCCAATTCTAACTCTGCTTAGAATGTCGCCGTAACTTTGGTCGTTGGCTTGTCTAACATTTTGCGTTAGTTCATCGTATTTAAAAAACTTCCAAAGATCACTTCCTCCGATGCAATTGAATCTAAGTCTGGCTTCTTCGGAAGTGATTTTGATAAACGCGGGATTTCCTTGAACCGGAGGCAATTGGAAAAAGTCTCCCAAAACAAGGATAAATACAACTCCACCAAATGGTTGGTTCATTTCCCAAAATTCGTTCAGCCTCAAGTGAACGTGAGTCAGTAACACCGACGAGACCATAGAAATTTCATCAAAAATTAACAGTTTTAAATTTCCCAAAGTTTCTTTCATAATGCTCATATTGTCAGAACTCAGGGAATGGTATTCGGCGATACGCCCATGATCTACTGGCAACATTAGTAATCTGTGTAATGTTACGCCATTAACATTCAATGCTGCCAAACCCGTTGGCGCGGCAATGGCCACGCTAGCAGGATTTTGAAAGCGTCGCCTTACGGCGTTGGCGAGAGTGTCTATAAGAAACGATTTGCCAGTGCCACCAGGTCCCGACACAAAAATGCACTTGTTTCCAGATTTTTCTCCCTCTTGGGAGAAGTGATCCATGATGTGATCATAAATTCTCCTTTGATCAGAGTTTAGTAACGCCACATTGTCAACAACAGTCTCGAAATTCATTTCCATGGCAGCTTCCAAGTCAGCCATCGCATGTTCGGTTTCGATAAGGATTTCCTTCCCTTGCAGTGCATTTTCATCGTCGTCACTTTCAATCTCCGAGACTATGGTTTCTGGCTCTTGCGCCTTTTTAGAAGCCTTCCGTTTCTTTTCAACTTCTTTGGAAACCGAGAGTTTCTCGTGATATTCTCTCATGTCTTTCAACACTGAAAGCGAGTTTTCGAAAGCATCCGCGAAGGTTTCAAACTCGCCCAATAGCTCATTTTCGTCGCGCCGTGGTTTGAAGAGGATCAGTAGAGCGTGACAATACTTTTCTTTCTCCTCTATCGGGTCGTGAATGTAGTGCTCTACTATGTAGGGCTTAATTCTCTTTCTCATGAAACCCAGATTGTTTTTCAACACGATTACACTCGCATTTTTCTCGACACCATCAGAGTGCTTCGCATAATCGTAAAACTGACCAAATTCCCGCAAACTAAGATTTTCCAAACTGTCGGGACGATTCGGATACTTGTCGTCGACGAACCCTTTTTGGCAAGTGTCCTTGCTTTCGGGGTCAGTTTCCCTCAAACGTGCGAGTTCCTTGTAACCTTTCAAAACTCTCGATCGGTTTTCATTCAAGTTTGTGTTTATAAATTTAGTGCTGTCGGATTTATTGTAAAGGTCTTGGCCCAACATAAGATCCATAGCTTCGTATATGCCTACTGACTTAGAAGTCAGTGATTTCAATCTATAGGCAAATAATCTTTTGGACAAACTTTCGTGCCCTAACTCGGCAAAAGTTTGGTCCATGTCAGCCCGGTCTCCCTTTGTTACGTACGCCGTGACATAGTTTGCCACTATTTCCGATTTGTCAGCGACGAATTGCAAATCCATGTTGGCTTTGGAAACCAAAAGTAGCGCAGGATTGTAATCATTGATTAAAACTTCGTGCTGTTTTCTCGGCAAGTCGTACAGTCGTTTCTGTACCTTTTTCATTTTACGGTGACGAGTAAATGATCTAACAGAATTCATAGTAGCAATGTTTGTTACGTTTCGAGGGAAACCGTAACGACACACTTTCAATCCTTTTTTAGAATTTTTGACCTTCTTATAACAACTGGAGGTGCATTTGTGAGTTTGGAATTTTTTTACCAGCCGTTGCAGTTCCGGACTTACGGATGCGCTTGGCATCGAACACGTGACGTGTTTTTGAACGTAATCCAAAATAGTCTCGGTCGAAGAAGTTCCGATCTTTGGAGCGTCCTTGGCCCACAATAGCATGTGGTAGTGAGGTAAACCACGAGATTGGTATTCAACCCTCCAAAAGTGATGTTCTATCATGCCAAGAACTGGATTTTTCTTACACAAAACAAAGTTGTTTAGCAGCGTACGAACTTTGTTGTGAAAGTGCAAATTAACGCTAAGTGGGTCGAAATTCAACAGTTCAGCAACCGTCATCGACTCTACACCTGGAACGTCTGAATTCACTTTTCTCAAGTGATCGTGCAGTTCCATATCATCGTACTCGGCCGGATTAAAAGTCAAGAGCCACGTGAGAGGACCAAATTCCCGTATCATCGCCAAAACGCACCTAAGGACCTTATACCAGTAGTCCTTAGTTCCTCAAATATGACCCAAGAAAGCGGTTAAATTACTCTCAAGTTCTTTATCGCCAGATTCAACGCGACTGAGCAAGTTTTCAACCCCAATTTCCATGGGTTTTTTAACGCGAAGAACGTAGTTCAAACTGCTAGAGATCGCCTTCATTTCGCATTCTTGATAAGAATGAAACATATAGGCGTAATCTCGTCTAAAAATTGGACTTTTGTTCAAAAGACGAGATAAACGATACTCTGTTTCGGTTAATTTCCCAAATGGTCTATCATCGTGCTTGCCGTAGCGACCCTTGGGGAACAAATGAACGAAACTCAAGTACTCCAAGTTTTTGTCCCAAGTATTAATCGGCGCGGCTTCGACGCGCTTCATTTGGTAAGCCGCCAATAAATCTTTCGGTGGTTGGACGTTCACCGGATGAATAGAGTAGTGATCGTACAGATCATTGGCTTCTCCCTCAGAAAGTTTTCGCAACAAAGCCTCGGGCTGTGTTAAAATTTTGTAGACGTTGCCTGGTGCAAGGCTAGACTGATTTTCATCCTGCTCCTGCATGTTAGAAGCGTTTTGGTCACTTTGACCGTCGTGAGGACCATCCGCTGGTCCTTCTGTTGGAACCGCAGCGGAAGCGCGTGTCACCGCATCAGATCCATCGTTAAGCAACGCAAGTGGATCTGTTACGCTAAGTAATTCATGGGGAGTCAATGAATTTTCATTTCCATCAATATCTTGCGTTCCACAAATATATTCCTCGCTCATTGCCGAAATATCAATGTCCTTATACAAAGGATTAATTTTTTTCAGCACAGTGAACGCATTCAACACTTTTTCGAGGCAAACAACCTGTTGCCAAACCTTTTTGTCCGCAGTGGGAACGCCATTCACTAGGATATGCAGTTCGTGATTTTTGGGCAATGTCTTGGGAATCATCTTCAAATTTTTCTCCACTGGTATTGGAAGATAAATTACTCTTCCCTTTAAAGCTTTAACCGTACCGAACTGCATGTTGAAATTGGTTTTAGTACCTAATCGCACCACAGTGTGGAAGGGCTTCACAAGCTGAATTAAAACTTTCTCAAACATGTTTAAATCAGTGACATCTGTCGGAGGATTGTCAACCAACAAGTTGTTCAGGAAGCATCTGATGGGAACTTTTCCCTTTCGTAAATCCGTAGAGCAGTAACGACATAGAAGCTTGTCTGCCTCTCTTGTTTCTGAATTGTTCATTATCCAGCCAGCTCTTAATATCAGATAGGCCTCGTTATCGAAAACAGCACTCTCTACTGTTTTTTCTATTGATCTCAAATCCGATTTTTTGTACAATCTTAAGCAGCAGTCACAGGAAGTGTCGTGAAATTGTTTATTATTTAGCGCCGCTCGAACAAATTGACTTTCGTAAAGACTCAATATTTCACTTTCATCGAGACTCGGTCTTGGAGCGTTTGCGCTTCTTGTGGACGGATGGTTTTCCTCGTTATTTAAATTTTTTCCTCTTGCGGCAAGGATTTTTCTCAATTCCCCCATGATTTTGGTGAGAGAATCGTAATCACCACTTTCAATTTCATTCGAAATCTTTGTTAACGCGTTAAGTAACGCCTTCACGTGATAAATATTATTCAAAATAGTTCTAATTCCCGTATAATGAGGAGCCAGTTCAGCAAAAGAACTTAAATAGCTTTGGCAATCATCACTATCAGCGCAATGAGCCGTGTGTCCCAGGAATGGCATTATTCTCACCACGATCTCAGCACCATCTGGTGTTAGAGTAGACACGTTGGATTTTGACCAATATTTATTTCTTAAATCGCAAAGGTCCAATCCTGACTCAAAAATTTTAGTCACAGATTTTTCATTCGCATTCGCAACCGTGTTTATGAAAGTTAGCACTTTCGCAATGGCTCGAGTTCGAATATTACAAATATCACTGCATTCCCAATAAACGGTTTTGGGTTTAGTTTCTATAAGACCACTTTCATTGATCACGAAATTTCTTTTCGGATTTTCTCCTCAGTTTCAACAATGTTGAAAAGATTCGTGACAACTCCCAAATTATTTACTTGAAAGACTCTCTCAACTTCACCAGCTTTGTTGTTATTTTTACTGTCAACGAAATTTCCCATTTCGTCAATGAATAACTCTTTATTGCCCTGGGTGCCGCGGTCTCTTAGCACTTTACGTACATGACCATCAGCATCCAATTGGATAATTCTAGCATAGCGTAACTCGTGGTCATTTTTCAATATATTGCCATTATTTCCAATTGGATAATAGGTGGTTTCACGGAAACAGGCTTCTTTGAGACTACTGTGAAGCCTTTTACCACCCACGACATCCGTTAAATTGTCCTGATTAACAGTACCAATTTCTTCGATTTTCACAGCAATATCTTTAAGTTCACTAACGGTCCTTGTAAGATGGTAATTGTATGCCGAATATAGTTGCCTTTTCAAGTGTAAAATTTTACCCGCTAGCAATTGCCATTTTAGGTTTCGAGAGAGTAACTTTGAATCCCCCTCTCTAGTCAAGCTGTCCAAAGATTTTGTTGTACATAATCTTTCAGTGAGCCTTGTCACTAAAAATCGTTTGAAACTTTCAGCTATGATTTTCTTATTTCTCGTCTTAAAAATTCCTTTATTTAGTTTCTTTTTCGCGAAACCCATTTTACCCAGCGGAAAAGGTTTCTTACTGGTCTTTTGATTTTTAGTCAGAACATTAGTGGCGCCACCAGGTGGCATACTTCTTTTATTTTTCTTTGCTCTCACAATCGGAGATTTGCGGGTCGCATTCATTTTTGAATTTCTTTTCTGATAATACTCCTTGCTTTTCAAGTAGTATTTCTTATCCACAAGTTGTTTAGCTTGCTTTTTTTTCAAAGCTTTACTCACTTTTAACCAATCTTGGTGCTTTTTTTGTTTCTTAAGTCTTTCTCGAGAAACCATTTTAAATATTGAATGCAATTAAATGGTCCACACAAAACAATTTGGTATCGTAATGATATCCAATTAAGTTGTTCCCACAAAAGACTTTGGTATCGTAATGATTTCCAATTAAGTTGTTCCCACAAAAGACTTTGGTATCGTAAAGATTCCAATATAGTGGTTCACACAGAACACTTTGGAATAACAAAGATATCCAATAGAGTGGTTCACACAGAACACTTTGGAATCACAAAGATATCCAATAAAGTGGTTCACGCAGAACACTTTGTATCTATAAGAGGTACAAAAGAAATAGGTACACGCTTCACACGCAGAACAATGAAGCCAATGTACACTCTGATTTATATGATATACTACAAAAAATAAAAAGTAAATTACTTTTTAATATCGTAATACAATGTATTACATAAACATATAACCTGATAAATACAATACACTCGAGTGCAATGATAAGCACTCGAATGAATTACTCAAATGGATGATTAACACTTGAGTGAAAGTCAATGAAATTAGTACAATGAATGTACCAAAAAAAAGAATTATGGAAGCCAAAATACGTTTCTAAAGTTTAAACAAAAGATTATTCAAACTTACTAGGAGATTGCCTTTTAACAATGCAAAGCCCTTGACGAAACATATGGCACTAAAATAGGCTTCAAAGTTAATTTGATTGATGAACCACGTTGTCAACTTGTCACGTGAATCCGCCCCTATCTTGTCTGGCGCAAATTTTTCTGCAGTATTCTGACCAGGATCGGTTACGAATGGGGTAAAACTGAACTGAACTAACTGGCTATTGCCACTAAATATAGGGGCGCTGCTGGATTCAGGTTTTAATGGAAGACATTTTTTTTAACCAGAGGGACTCTGAGGTAGTACTTTTTTTACATCAAATATGGAATAAACAAAAATATTATGTTTAACAAATTAAATCGCGAAATGAGATAATTCGTCACGTTTAAGAACTAGCGTAATTGTCACCATTTCGTCGCCACGCCATACGCAGTGTTTTCAAAATAGGCACTTCAACGGAGTACGATCATGTGTATATTGATATAGCGCAATTGAAGAATTAAGAATTTTAAATGTTGACAAGTTAAAAGTAACACACTTCGGAATTCATAAATATGCGGTTTAAAACGAAGGAAACCGAAAACCATAACTAATAGAAGGAGAACAGGTATACAAGTAGCAAATTTACAAACTTTACAAAGTAGAAACGACCAAGGCTTAACAATCGTAGAGAGCTTTGCCATCCATGGGACCGTGGCTTTGCTTAAAAACTAGCGATCTTCAAGGGGCTCAGCCACATCAAATAATCTGTCAATTCAAAGGTGAAGATTGAGCAGCAAATGTAATCACTGTTTGGTTGTTATAGTACTCATAATTAAAAATGGTGTAGAGCCTGGGCATAAATGCAACTTCTTTGAAGCAACTCAAAGTGAAAAGTGTAATATTCATGAACCTATACCATTTCAAGAGTTTGCCATTTTAAAGAAGTGAAGTCTGTGCATAAGGACAGTGGAACAATAACATACAATAACTCAAAAACTTTTAGTCAGCGCTCAATGTTCTGCTGTAGCTCTCCATAATAAAAGTAGGCTGCCGTGAAACTCCTTCAGCTGCCTCAGCATGCATTCTCCAAGGAATCAATATCAAATCCTCCAGATCCTTGAATGCATCACCTCCTAAACTCCCAAGTGAATGTACAGTGATGCTAAACCAAAATTGCTCTCCAAAGCTTGATAACAAAACCAAATTCCTCGAACCTAAAACTCCCCTCGTAAACATAAGTTTTTTGTTATGCAGAAATTTACAACTCTAAGCACTACACTGAAAACAATGATGAACTACAAAGTTTTACTGATTTCTCCAATAACATAAAGGGGGATATGCATGATGGTATGAAATCCATATTTCTGTGACAAAAGAAATTGCCAAGTCTATAGAGCTATTTCAGAAGCCTTAGTGTGACGTCACCCATGCTATTTGCCCATAGTACCAAAGCGGTACCAAACGTGGCCGCCGACTGCCAAATCTAAGCCCATGACGTTTTACCTAGGCACTGACGTCACAACTGAGATAGCTCTATACTCTGCAAGGAAAAGAAGAAAAATATCAGAAGAATATGCTCGAGGGTGGGAAAGGTTCTCCAGCTCAATGTGGTACGCAATATATACATGCACTACCTTGTTATGGAAATAATGTGTCCCACTAAAGGAGCCACCCTTTCAACCAGTGGGTTAAATCAAAATATGTCAGGAGAGAATTATGGTTTGAAGGAAAAACATAAATATTACAGGGGTGGCAGTTTTAAATTATGAACAAAGAACAGAACTATGTCACTTGTTCACTTTTAGAAAAAAAAATACGGCAACATAATAGTCACTGTAGTAAGAAAGAGAAAGATTTTGATACCGAAATTAGTGGGATAAAATTGTAAAACTGATTCACAAAATAATTTTTTTTAAAAAACCCAATGTCCATTTTATTAAAATCAAACTTCATCAAATATTGGTGATGCCAAGTTTAGAATGCCAGCTGCAATTAAGATCATAGGATTATAAAAGACGTCATCTCCCAATCCAGTTTTTCATTAGAGATTGAAAAAAGTTTTAATCTTTTTATCGCTCTCTCTACGTGCACTCTTGCTTTTGCTATTTTCAAGTTTTCATGTGATTTAGTTTCCGTAAACTTTTTAGATGTTTTCAGAAATTGTGGGAAAAAAATTTCAATTCCTTTTTCTAAACATTTGGTCTGTATTCTGAATCCTTTATCTACCATACACGCGTCAACATATGGCGTTAACTTGTCCAATACTTAACTGTGCAAAGTGATAAATTTGTCAGATGCTCTTCCTCCATAAGCTCTACTCAAAAATGTAATCAAAACACCAGGAGAAACGCCGACCAAAACTTTGACAGGGTGGTTACGTTTGTAATAAGAACTAGACAAAATTCTACATTTAGGTTTCTCCAATACCACGACTATTTTTTCAAAGTCTTTAAAATATTGGGGCATGCTATTAATGATTTCTTTCTTTGAGGGCCATTTGATTGCACATTTAAAAACATTCGTGACTATAAACACGGTTTGTTTAAAGTATCTGCGGTAACTGATATCTGACATATTAAACATTGCAGAAATAACTGCTTACGGCAAGTTTAGTTTAATTTTCATTAAAAGGAGAAGAGCGAGTCCTTCTATTGCAATTTGAGCTTTGAAATTTATTAACATTGTCATAGATTCCACAATGGCATAAATTAACTTGAAAGTGGAGATACCAGTCATACGGCTTAAATCCTTCTCAGTTTTAAGTTTTTAACTGAATTCATAATACTAAAGGATTCAGAAAAGTAGGCGTTTCCTTGTACTGAAACATCTTTTCTCTCTTGATGCAAGGGCTCACAGACTTCGGTTTCAGGAGCATTTAAATCAAATTCAATATTTGCTTGTTTGTCAGTGGATTCTGGGGCATCTTCTATTTCCCCGTCTGAACTAGACTGCCTATAAGTTGAAAGTTCTGCACAGCCCTTTTCTTTCTTCCATTAAATTTCTTTCTGGTATCTTCGGAAATAATTTCGCTGTTGGTCAATATAGATAAACATTGTGAAGGGCAAGTTCCAAGCTTTAGTTTCCTTTTCTTTGTCGGCAAATCTGAATTAACAAGTACATTAAATCGCGGTCTTAAATTCTTAATACTTAAATAACGAACTTACCTGGTAAAAATTAATCAGTCTTCTTGATATGAAAACTGCATACAACCATGTGATTTGAATAATTAATATGTCGCAGCTCCCATAGATCACAATGTAGTAATTGATTGATCTACCAGTAAGATTGATAATTAATTGGCTAATAATTTATTTCAACCTAGTGACATTCAGTCAGCGGAGGTTTCATCATAAAAATCTAAAATTTACCTCTGCAGCTAATTAATATGTCGCAGCTCTCACAGATAACAATGTACTAATTGATTGATCTACTAGTAAGATTAATAATTAATTTGTTTATAATTTATATTTGAACCTACCGACAGTATTCTTTCATTCCGTAATAACCGAAGTTGATGTTGACCATAACATTACCTTGACCGAGGCTTAGCGAAATTGTTTAATAATAAAATATTCTGTTAACTTCTAAATTTAAAATTAATTTTAGTAAAATAATTAATTTGTTTGTAATTTATTTGAACCTCCCGACAGTATTCTTTCATCCGAAATAACCGAAGTTGATGTTGACTACTATGACTAGTCTATAACGCTACCTTGACCGAGGCTTAGCGAAATTGTTTAATAATAAAATATTCTGTTGACTTCTAAATTTAAAATTAATTTAAGTAAATTTCAATGAAGTTTTTTGTTATGCTAATAATAAAAATCATACCTAATTAGCCATCCCTTCAATGCCAATTCTAAAATTTTAATTTTAACCGAGATCTCAAACACCATGTTTATCTAGCAAAATTCCCTCGACTCCCTCTAGCGGCGTGAATCACGACAAAAACGCCGTAAGCCCAAAATAAAAAACTAAAGCTAAAATGCGTGCCTCTAATAGTGGTGAAACGGCGTAACTCCAATACCCAAAACAACGTAAGTCGAAGTATGTGTTTATAATGCTGAATATCAATACTTAAACTTAATTTTTCTTAATTAAACTATGGAAAGGCACATCCATGGACTGTTATCTTTCATTTAAGATGGTCCCCAAACGTAACGAATGAACAGTTTTCTTTAAATGCCTTCCTAGATAGATCACTTTTTCAAAAAAATCCCATGTTACTTCTATGGAAGAATATTGTATCTTTCACCTAATGTCGGATTCATTTTATGGATTCTAAAACCACCCTTAACAACTTTGTACTTTATAGAATTAACTATTAGTTTGATCTCTTTGAAATTTCAAGCACAAAATTAGGGCCCAAATTTTAGTTCACTGCCAAAATTTCAAAGCAGCAAACATAATACGAAAAAAGTTACGGCCGATCAAAGAACCCTCCTTTAGCATTAGAGGAAGTATCAAGTCTTATCTAAGAGAGCGACCGCTCTCCTAGAATATAAGTTACTTAAAGGCTAACGTTAAATATATATAGCAGTATATTCCATTTACAATTTTTCCAAGTTCGACAATTTTTAACTTCAATTAACATTCATTAAATGTCAAATTATCGTCTATAGTTTTCTTAATTATGACAATTTTTAACTTTCATTAAATGAAAAACTATTTTTCTTCAGTTTTCCAAATTTAGAAATTTAGACAACTTATAACTTAAAATTAACTTTCAATAAATGACACAGTGTTTCTTCAAGTATATCAAACAGCTTTGCGGGACTATTAGAAAATTGCATAAATGCTAGTATCAAATTCAGTGTTATAACAAATGAGGATGTAGGTATGGGGAATTATACGCCTCAAAAATATCACGTTCAGTTTTGGGTGTTATTAAAAGTAACCACCTATTAGAGAAATATTGTAGAGAGAAACTTAACTTAGTCGAAGCTGTTGAGTATAGACCTGGAATTAATAGAGTTCGAGGTAAAATATTTAAAGAGACGTTTAGCTACATACCCATAATACCAGTGTTAACGCATTTACTATCCCACTACGATGTTTGGAGAGAAGTAGCCAAAAAGAGAAAAGAAAGCAGTTCCCATTTACTGACAGACTTTGACGACGGTGATATTTGTAAGAACCACCCCATATTTTCCCGGGATCCTCGCTGACTAAGGCTTCATTTCTACTTGGATGAGGTGGAACTAAATAACCCGTTAGGAGCGAAGAGAGGACACCACAAAATTACTCTCATATATTTCATGCTGGGAAATTTAAATCCCATATATCGCAGTAAATTAAGCTGCATAAAACTGGCACTGGTAGTTAGATATCCATTTATAAAAAAGTATGGATATAACAAGATTTTAAAGCCTCTTTTGGAAGATTTGGAAATCCTTCAAACCACTGGGCTAGAAATTAAAGGAATTAATGTTAAAGCTTGTTTAGCTTCTATTTCCGGCGACAATCTATCAAGCCACAGCATCGGCGGCTTTATGCAATCATTTTCCACGGGGCGTATTTGCCGCTTTCGTATGACAAGAAAAGAAAATATTTCACAATGTTTCGACGAAAAAAATATGATTTTAAGAGATGAAAAGGTACACGGATATCATCTGGAGGCAGTTCTTCAAAATCCTGCAAACTCATCCGTATACGGGGTTAAAGGACCATCCCCCTTTTCTATTCTACCTCATTTCAAGATTTCAGAAGCATTGCCTCCAGATGTCATGCACGATTTTTATGAGGGAGTTGTTCCAAAAGTTATAAAATTAATATTATTTCATATTGTTAGTACTAAGCTTTTAACTTTGGAAGAAGTTAACTATAAAAGTCAGAACTTTCCTTACGGCGATTTAAATAGTAAAAATAAAAGCGTACTGATATCCGATCATGTACTTAAGGGAAAAGGAGTGTTGGCTGGTTCAGCTGCTCAAAAAAAGTTTATTGTATTTCTTTCCTTTGATTTTTGGCAGCTCTGTTCCAACCAATGATAAATATTGGGCCATGCTCTTAGTATTATTACAAATATCCGAAATTATAACTGCACCAGTAGTTGACTCGAACTGGCTTGCGTATTTTTATGATAGGATAATTGATTTTCCCGAGGCTAATTTTACGCCAAAAATGCACTATTTAATCCATTACCCAAGATTGATAAAAATGTATGGCCCGTTAATACGTTTATGGTGCATGCGATTTGAGGCTAAGCACCAGTACTTCAAATACATTGCAAGCATGTCACGAAATTTTAAAAATATAAGTACTACATTAGGAAAACGTGATCAGTTTCTGCAGTGCTTCGAGCAAAGTTGTGATGAAGGCTTAGAAACAGGGGATTTTGTAAAATATATGAGGGTGAATTTTAGCCAACTTCCCCAGGGACTTAAAATTAAGTTGATGCAAATTGATGTCAGTGAAACAAACATAGGCCAAATAGCGTCAGAAGTGTGTTACAATTGTGTAACTTACAAAGTTGGCTATTTATACCCCTTAGACACATCTGACGACTATAAATTTCTGAAAATATACTTTATGGTGGAAAGTGGCGGAAGTTGGCATGTATGTGGTAGAATTGTTTACTGTGATAAGTACCTAAAACACTATAATGCTTATACCATAAAAGAAACAAGTGATTGGTTTATTATGCATCCTGGAGATGAAAATGATAAATGGCCAATGCAAATAAATATGTTGAATAATGACAAGGTTATAATCCTCAATCATAAACTAATAACGAAAAAATTTTAAATGCAAGGATTCCATTTCCAAAGAAGACTTTTTGATGGTGTTACAAGATTTGTTCCAGATTACTCGTATTAAAACGATTCAAATATTTGAAAATGAAATATTTAATGAATGGGTCGATCATGATTTGGATCAAGGACTGCCGCCAACAAAATCGAAGTTAAAGCTAATTCTAATGACGAAGGCATAAAATTTAGAAAAATCTGATTGGTAAGCTTATAATTTTTACACAATGGGTGGGGTGGGTTTGAGGGAACGATAAGAAAATGTTTCACAAATAAATTATTTTTTAGTTGAATATAACACAGCATTATAGAAGAAGTACGTCCGCCCTCTTTGAATATTGCAACTGCTGAAGTTTCTCTAAGTGATCCTGTGTCATCTTCATTACATGTTAAATTACCAAGAGTATACTCTCCGCCAACCTTAACAAGGGCTATTATGGACATGATTGCAAACAAATATCGCCGAATTTTTTGAAAAGAACTTATGCTCCTCAAATCGTTAAGACATTATTCGAAGATATTAACAAATATACCTGGTAAACCTACTTTTATACATCTATTTAAGTTTTTTTCTCCCTAAATAACGTTATAATGACTAAACATTTTAGGTATCTTAGCCGAGAAGATTATCAAAGAATTGGAGAAGCTCTTATTGAAAAACACCCCTTTTTAATAGACAGATATTCTCAAAGTGTTGCAAATTATTTACTCATGCATGCAATCACCGATGTGACTTCGCGTGATTTTAACTTTTCGCGTCAAGCAATATCGCGAGAACCGTGGGAAACTGTTCGAAACGCGAACTAATAACTTTGACGCCGTTCAGGGACCGATGGGAACTTTCGTGGTCGTCATGGAAACAAATGACGCCCCTTACCAGTCAAGCCCAGTTCCCGCGACCGTCTTGCTGTCGGCGCCATTTTCCATGGTCTCGCACGGGGCACTGCGGCTGCTACGGCGCCGTCAAGGGGTCCGCCTGCGGGAGTGGCAGATCCATGCTTTCCGTCAACGTTGGCCGTTTGCCCCAGCCGACCTCCTCCTCGCCCAGTCTCCAACACTAAGGGTTTCCCGCGTGGGTGACGTCACCTCCGTGGCCATCTCACCTCTCGTGATCCAAGAGGAGCGGCCGCTTTTGATTTTTGATCTGGCTGGCCTCCGCCAGCTCAGGGCAATGATCTGCCCTTGCCTTCGATGCGAAGGTTAACTGTTCGCGCCGTGCGTCGCACGCGCTTTAGACGTCCCTCCCAGGGGTCTCATATCCGAAGTGAGACACACTTCCGCGGCCGAGGTTCAAACAGAACCCCGAGAACAGACGTCGCAAGCGATACAGGTAAATGCGGAGGCGCATTGGGAAGCTGCAGCCCGGGCCGAAGTGGCACTGCACTGGACGCCTCGGTCCGAGGCGGCTGCGGCGGCCACTCCACCGGCCGCCGCTAGAGTTCCGGCCCACCCTTGCCGGCCATCAGATTTCGGTCGGGTATCCCCCGTCTCTGACTTTTCGGCTCCAGCTGTGGACACTCCAGTTCCTCCCGGACGAGGACGCGCAAAGGGAATCGTGCCCTACTCCGCGTCCCTTCCCTCACGAGGGCGAGGACGGGGGAGGGGGCTAGGACTCCTCCTACTGCGCCCCTCCCCTCTGGCGGAAACCCCGGATACAGAGATAAGGGAGACCATCTCCCATGACAGTGGTCGTGGGGGTTCCGCATCGGCGACGCCTCTGCCAACGAGCGCCTCGGTGAAGCCGGCGACCGCATCGGCAAACATGGTGCCAGATGAACGGTTTACACTATGTCGCCGATGTCAAGTAGGCCGTCATCATGAACGAAATTGCTTCAAGCCGAGGCCCAAGAGGAGCGAGGCTTACAAGGCCCGCCGCCGTCACCGGGAAAAAAAGAACAGTGCCACCGCCACCAAAAGGAGGTCCCCGGAGCCGCAAGACTCCCCCGAGTCAGACTCCTCCTAAACGCAGACGACTTCTTTGGGGGAAGGATGTATTGAAGCAGCCACCCCTCCTACGTCGTCTGCACCATATCATATTTTTTAGACGCCCTAAGCGAAAATGTATCTTTTCCCCACCAGTGGCACCTTAAACGCCACTGGCTCTCTTATTGTTAAAAAAATTATTGGCGGGGATAAAAACCCGCCTCCGCTGTAACAGGGGCAGTCTTAGCAGTCAGTCTCAAGTTGAGACGTGTTTGTTTGAAAATTAAAAGTCTATTTCAATTACCACTGCGTTTTTCTTGACGAAATGGATAATTTGGTAATTATGGTTTTTATCATTAGTCATGGACAATAAGTCCTTTAAACGGGAACCTGGGAACTTCTTTTAGTTTTCTAGTTTTAATTTAAGTTTTTATTTAAATATCTTTGTGTGCCGCGAAATTAGGCCCCCTTTCCTAGTTTTAAATTTTACGGTTACAAGTTTACATTCGGTATCATAAGCAGAATTTACATTCAGTATCATAAGTATATGGTACAGGTTTACATTCAGTATCATAAGTATATGGTACAGGTTTACATTCAGTATCATAAGTATATGGTACAGGTTTACATTCAGTATCATAAGTATATGGTACAGGTTTACATTCAGTATTCAGTATCATAAGTATATGGTACAGGTTTACATTCAGTATCATAAGTATATGGTACAGGTTTACATTCAGTATCATAAGTATTTGGTACAGGTTTACATTCAGTATCATAAGTATATGGTACAGGTTTACATTCAGTATCATAAGTATATGGTACAGGTTTACATTCAGTATCATAAGTATATGGTACAGGTTTACATTCAGTATCATAAGTATATGGTACAGGTTTACATTCAGTATCATAAGTATATGGTACAGGTTTACATTCAGTATCATAAGTATATGGTACAGGTTTACATTCAGTATCATAAGTATATGGTACAGGTTTACATTCAGTATCATAAGTATATGGTACAGGTTTACATTCAGTATGAAAAGCAGAATTTACATTCAGTATGATAAGCAGAATTTACATTCAGTATCATAAGCAGAATTTACATTCAGTATCATAAGTATATGGTACAGTTTTACATTCAGTATCATATGTATATGGTACAGGTTTACATTCAGTATCATAAGTATATGGTACAGGTTTACATTCAGTATCATAAGTATATGGTATAAGTTTATATTCGGTATCATAAAAATATTTTACATTCAGTATCATAAGTATATGATATAAGTTTACATTGCTTCCATTTTTTGTGCCCAAAATAAATAGTGAAAGAAAAAAGCAGTCTTTAGTGCTTCAAGCAGGGAAATCGTCCTATGACTCAGAAACATCCACAGTAAACTTTCTCTGGGGTTGGGGAATTTTTCATGCATTCCGCTGCGTAGATTGTGTACTTAGGCTATTGAGAGTGTCACTCAGAGGGAGGGAACTTTTCCAATTGAAAAAATTCTTTAAACTGAATTTATTCAAATTGACTATGTTTTCTCGGCCTTTTGAGAGTGATTAGACGATCGAGATCACTCAGAGGGAAATAACATATACATTTAAAAAAATTTGTGTGACCACTCAAAATTATAAATTATTATCTAAGATTGATAGGAAACTTATCGGATCCATCAAGTATAGGAAGTAATTGGAAAAAACTAGACTAAGAGAAAAAAGCAGAAAGAAATTGGTGAAAAAAAGTGAAGGAATTGAAACAAAATTATGTAGGAAATATAAAAAATGCTTTTAACAAAGTCGATATTAAAATAAAAATCGAATCACATTTCTTATTATTTTTAATCATTTAAGCCTGGACCGATAAGAAAACATTTTTATGAAATTGTAGGATAATATAGGAAGGCCATAAAAATATAGAAAGAAGTAAATATAGGAAGTGGTCACTCTTAATTATTTAAAATGAAATTATTCCTCGATCAAGAGATAATATTTCTTCATTCACTCACTCCATTGGCTCTTAAGCCAGGTTTTCAGAGACGCGTGAGTTGACGTTCCAGTTAACAGGTGGCGTTTTATGCTTAATTCAGTGAAGAATATTTTTTTTAATCTTCTGCCTCCACGGAGATTTGAACCTCAGACCTTCCGCTTCCTAAACTGCACCGCTACCACGGAGTTACGGAAGTTTTCTTAAATCAATCCGCGGACCTAAAGATGCTTCTTGAGATAGAGGGGAAATTTATCGGGGGAAAGCAAGAGAGAAACGGAGATAGGAGTCACGATCCTACGCGAGACCAGGAGATGTGGCTTCGAGGCAGGATGAAAAACTTATTTATTTTTGGGGTACTGGCGCGTCGAGGGGCTATCCCCCCAGTTTCGCCTACCTTACTTTCAATTCCCTCTCTTTCGCGTCGTTCTTGCAAAGAACGCATGACTAGGCAAATCAGTTATCACGATCGTACGCGAGGCTAGGAGCTCTTTCGCTTTGTTATTCCTTATTCCATTGACAAACGTTAAACGCGGAGAAAATGTCTTTGCTAAGTACAGGTATGATATAGCACTTTTTAATATTAAAAAAAAACATTCCTTATTACTGTTCACATTATTTCCAAATTTCATAAGTATTTAAGAATATAATTTTTGAAAATATGATTTACATAAATTAATTTGTATGATTTATTTGTATATTATATATATTTGTTTATTATATGTTTCATCAGTTGATGAAATGTTATCAGTTTATGAAATATCTGAATGCTTGGAAAAGCAGTTACTAGAGGAAGAGCCTCACCAACAACAACCCCCATCTGTGCCTCAGCCTCAACAACAACCCACATCTCATCCTCAGCCTCGACAACAACCCCCATCTCAGCCTCAGCCTCAACAACAACCCCCATCTCAGCCTCAGCCTCAACAACAAACCCATCTCAGCCTCAGCATCAACCCAGATCATCATGTGAATCAGAACCTCAACCACAGTCACGTCCACGAAGAAATTGCTATCGTTTCCAGTCAACAAACCATTTGATTCGAAATTGCCCAAATTTCAACCTAACCAATCGACGACCCCGCTACAGGCCTGTTCGAAGTGAAAGGCGGCAACAAAGAAGTTAGGCAAATGAAAGCAGCTGTGACAACAAAGACCTGCTCAATAAGTTGCTGGACTTCTTCAAATAAATAATACCTTCAAAAGACTAAACTAATTCATGTACTAATTCCTTATCTTTCTTCATTTGAAATATTGCAAATACTAAAACTAACTCATGTACTAATTTCGTTTCTATTTCATTTGAAATATTGCATATTTTTTATATTTTAAACTATTAAATAAACAACTTTATTGACCCGTATTGGTCGAATTTTTGACATTATTTTTAATATTATGCTAATCACCAAATCAAAAAAAAAGTAAAAATTGAGTCCTCTTCAAACAAATCGTTTAAGAATATCAAATCCTGAAGAAAAGATTCTTTAAGCTTTGTGTTATTTTATGTAATTATCTCAAGCTAAATCATTTTTACTTACGGTTCATGATTCAGGTTTTCCATCCTACGTCGCTCTAAATTATATGCGTAAATATTGCCTCTTAGATCTTCATTTATTCGCCATTCTGCATACAACGCAAATATAGTGGTTTGAATTTTTTCAACATCGTGGAATTTCAACATCGGGGGTCGCCTCATGTGCACAGTGTATTTTGGTTTTCTGGAGCTCCAAAGTTGAAACCGGATGGATCCAATTAATGTTACCCAAGTTGAGGCCTTTATTGATCAATTCATTTCTTGTTCTAAGTCTGAAGACCAAGATTTGCTTAACCTGATTCCACTTCAAACGCCTAAACACACGAAAACGTGCAAGGTGAAGCGGGGAGAAGAAACGCTTTGCCGTTTTGGAATTCCCTGGCCCCCAATGCCGAGAACCTACGTTTACGACCCGGGCTTAAGAAATTGGACTAAGGAGTATAGTGAACGCATAGCATCCGAATCTGTCAAGGTTGAAAAGGCCATAGCGGCTTTGACACTCGAAAATTCCCCGGAAACATTTCAAGAGTTTTTGCGCCCTCTTCAAATGACGGAACGGGTGTATATTGATTGCGTTACCAGTACAAAATATTCAAGTCGATGTCACCGAGGTATTTCCATGTTTTAGTTCTGTGAAGTCCTTTAAATGAATGTAATAATTTCAAAGAAAACCTCTTACAAGAGGCTGGCTTATAAGTTAAGAAGTGTTGAAATATTATATTTTCAAAACAGTTC
Source organism: Phalangium opilio (assembly GCF_054372755.1). Taxonomy (NCBI): domain Eukaryota; kingdom Metazoa; phylum Arthropoda; class Arachnida; order Opiliones; family Phalangiidae; genus Phalangium; species Phalangium opilio. The sequence continues at coordinate 4,999,609 of NW_028324186.1, read as the reverse complement.
AATTTATGGTAGTTTTATTATCCTGATGGTATTTAGGCATTGACGGTTAAAATTTTGCTGATTAATATAAATTATCTCAGGAGACTGGATTTTTGAAAATAGCTTTTATTGCGTAAATAATGGCTTAAATAGTTGAAAACTTCAAAATGCCTGTAGAAGTGTTTGACTTCTATGGCAACTATTCTTGAAGGGGCTGTTCGACTGTTTCACCTTGGCTACCGTCAGAGGTTTTTAGAGCCTTTTGATAAAAAAATTGTATGATCGGTGGCTGCGGTTTAGGTTAAATCATGAATTTCTTCAGATTTCTGAAAAATGGGCCTACAAGTTTGTCATCAATGCTGCTGATGGAGCTGATTAAAAAAATAGAAGAATTGTCGCGCCTTTTTTTAAATTCTGTTTTGTAGAGTTTGTAATTGCATCGAAATTTTACATTTTAAAGGTCTTTTGGTTCACAAAAATCTGAAATTAGCTAGGAATTTGAACGTTATTACTAGGTGGTCCAGAAAGGGTCGAGTTTTACGCACGACCCCTTAAATTTCATTTAGAAGTATAAAAGATAATGACATTTAAGTAGTCATCCATAGAACACTCATTAGGGTGAAATCCCTTGAAACATTGTGTCAAAATCGACTATACAATTCACTCTAATTCGGTCCTGCAACCCTGGATACAAAAGCCACTCACCGAAATAAGACACATAATTATTGATTTTTCAGAAAGGAGACGTTATAAAATCACCGAGGTCAATTCTCATATTGGCTAAAAGTGACATTCCTCTGCCAGAAGAGGACGATATTGAGAAACTAAAACATCTTAGTGGGCTGTGTAAGGCGTTTAGAATGACAGCAAAGCCATTGCGCGCTGAAGACCGAACTGACCTTAAAGTTATTTTCTTTTAATGAAAATGCCGTATCTCTTTTTTTGCTTGTTCAGCACTTGCCGGTAGAGTTCTTCACCAGTTAATTTATTTGTTGGGATCATCATTAGTAACGTCATTAAAGAGAATTGGTGAGCATGTAATCATTCATCAAATAATTATTTCTTACAATTGAATTTTTGTCACTCGTTACTTGAAATTCTCCTTCACCGGGCCAAGGAGAATGGGATACGGAGTCGTTTTGAAGAGTAGAAATCGTAGCTAGCTGTGATGTGACTCTCACAACGGGTGAACGGAGTGGGTTGAAAAAGTGGGGATCGCATCCTAGTAAAACGTTTACCCAAGTTCTACGTTACCATAGAAAATAAACCACTTGCCAGTACCCTGTAGCTCGCGCCATCTAGTGCCGCGGTTTGGAGATATAATGATAAAATAGAAAAAAGGCACTAGCTGTAACACGATTACCGCTCTGCGCAATATTGGCGCGCAAGCCACCTCCTTAATACCGGAAATCGCATATTTTTGTTTTTTTAAATTTCTAACACGATAGGCCGAGGCTCAGCAGAAAAAGTGATCGTAGAGATGGTTAATTACAAAAAGTGTTGCTATCGGGGCTGTAGAAGTAATAGTAGGTTCAGTAATGACCCCTTTCTGAAGAATGTTTATTTCAGTACATTTCCGAAACCAAAAAGTAAATATGAAAAATGTAAAAAATGGCTAATCGCGTGTGGAAGATCAGATTTAACTACGGATTCTATTAAAAGTAAACAGTATGTATGTTCGGTAGATTTTCCGGGAGGACTAGGGCCAACTGACAGGTTTCCTGATCCAGATGGTTTTAATGATTCTGGTGTTAGTGTTTTGAATGTGAGTATTAATTTTCGCTTCAAAATAAAATGGCAGTAGTTAAATGCAATTACTCATCATAGGTTAAGTCAGTGAATTTGGTCAAGCAAAAAGATAACCCTCTGGATCTCTCTTTACTAAAACCAAATGATGTCATAGCGTCAAGACCAGCCCTAGCCACATTACCGAAAATGAAGTATAATTTGTATTCTGTCCAAAACTCAAATCAGAATGCTAGGTGTATAAAATACAAAGTAAATTTTAGAGGGACTTTTCTTATACCTTTTTCTATTAGATTTCAACGAAAATTTTCTACTAACACACATGAAGGAGTTGGTACGAAGGACCTCCAAATGTATGGATTCTTGCAAAATGGATGATCCTGGGGACAATGTCAAAGATGTTATTAACTTCATTAGTAGCAACCCTGATGAAATAAAGATAAACAATGATTTTATAAATATCTTGACCATTTTAATCGAGCATCGTGTACGTGACAAGTATGAATTCCTCATTAACATCAAGAGCTTCGTGAAAAGATTGAATTGAAGGATGAGACTATAAAATCATTTCATTTAGTTACGGGATTCAAAGAATTGCCCATTGAGAAACAATACCTGATTGTAAACAATTGGCTAAGAAGATTTTTTGTTGTACTTCAAATCAAATGGGTTGAGCTAAAGCCAGCCTCTAGTCACCCTGATACTAAGGTTTCAAATGAGGGAAGAAGTTCTTTGTGTGATAAACAAATAAAGAACAAAGAGGGTAAAGTAGTGCACCATTTAGGAGGATATATTTTGAAAAACATTTCCCTCAAATACCATCAGCCTCGATTTTTGGAAAACTGCATTGATAAAGATGGGAATAAATCTATGGCTTTTTCTAGTTGGAGTGAACGGTTAACCAGGGGTGGGTTACTAATTTTGAAACGAAAAGCTTTTGAGCTTTTCAAAGTCATGAATCAATTAGTAGCTCCAATTTTTGAAAAATCCATATTGATTGAAAACAAAATAAGAAAGGAAAATGTTTTTAATGCCTTGAAATCAAAGCTAGTAAAAGACAGGTGGGATACTTTATGGGGGGAAAAATACTACGATAATAAGGAAAAGTGTTTTAAACTAGTCATTGATACATTATGTAATTGTAGAGGCAAGGCCATGAAATACTTATAAAAGGGAACTTAGCAAGGCAAAAAGTGATATTCTCTTTAAAAATAAAGGGTTGAGAAAAACTCTTAAATAGAACAGCGAAAACTTAAAATAATTCCCAATGTATTCCTAAATTTACTCAAATATGATCTCAAATAAGTTCAAAGCTTGTCATTAATCAAAAACTAATTCTGTGATAAAATATGATCTGAAATAAGTTCAAAGTTTGTCATTTTTAATCAAAAACTAAAAATTTATTAGGCAAGTTTAACCTTTTTTCTCTTACGGCTACAATTTCCATTATTCGGTTTATTAATAAGAACACGCATAATTTTAAATTTTCTTTCGCTGTAGCTATAAGCCAATAGAGATGGATTTTCGTGACAGCCAACAGCCCTTCGATGCTTTCCGAAATGTTTTTCTAGAGGATCCTGATTAAATTTGTCTGTTAAGACAAACTTATCTCCTTTGGTTAACAAAAATTTTACAGCCTCAACCATCGAGTATACTAAATAAATTTTCATTATTATTCAACAACGCAATAACGGATAACTTGTAAAGGCTTTTACCTGTTGTGTGAATTCCTTCAATTGTTTCCCTGCTTAGTTGCATCATATTCTTTCCCTCTTCTGGTACATCAGCTTCATTGGCTTTTTTCTCCCAATCTCGCAAGTATCCCAAAAAGGAATCCAGTAGCCACTAATAAATAAATAAATGCATATCCTTAACTTACAGTAAATGTCCAATCATTACAGTCTCTGAATGGCTCAATATCAGGATTTCTTGTGAATTTTCCTTGAGATATATTTCGTGAATTCATCATATCAAAGAATCGATTGAAAATCTTTATAAAATTCACGGTTTCTGATGCTTCTTCACCTACTAATTCTTTTATTGCCTCTGCAACAGTGTTACTCAGTACTTGAGTTGCAAATTTCACTTTCATTGCGGAAAAAGGATTGATATAAATATGGTTGTCAGTAAGCTTTGAACACAAGCGTAATTGGGATAAACAGTCTATTTTAAACATATCCACTACGTGGGACCACAAAATAAGTTTCTTGTTCTTCGTTAGAAATCTTTTTTTAGTTTGGGAACCACTGTTAGAAAAACAATTTCGCACAGTTTTTATAAGATGAGGAGGATCAGAGATATAATAAATATATCGTTCTTCAGCAGGACTCGCGTATATATTTTTTGCTTTATAATGGACTTTTGTCACTGGATCAGGACGCGTACTGAGTTTGACTAATTTCTGGTTAATAGCTGATTTGTGACATACCACAGTCAAAACTTTAAATCCATTATTTTCCAAAATCTCAATAGCTTCTTAAATAATTAGGTATAACTCATCAGCTTTCATATCATGACAAGGGAAGTAAGCCAGGGTGTGCTTGAAATTTGTTGTTAGGCCCCTGACCATCAATGACATAACATGAGAAGCAATTGGCAATTCTTTTAAAGAATTAGTAGGATATTTAGAATTTTCCGTTTGCTTTAACATATCACCTGATTCACTTGAATGAGTAAATACTACTACTCTCCCGGTGTTTGCCTTATAAATTAAGTCTTCTTTAATTTTCATCTCATCAACAATCAGAGAGAAATATTTTTGGTGTTCATCTGCGCTGGCCAAATCAATTTTACCCTTCATCTCCCTTACAGCTTCAGTTGTAAAGCCACTTTGGCTAGTTAAAACTGATGTGTATTTCCAACGTGTTCTTCGAGCTGGTAAAGGCAGAACTTCACGAAGAGTTTCATAGGCTGACGATGACTTTGCACGAAGATAAAGGCACCATTTAATTATGTCTGGGTGCCACTTTTTCGGCTTTTTTCTATTATACTTTATTAATTTCAATTGTTGCTTCAATAAAATGCGTAAAAAGTTCTCTTTCGAGCAAAAATATTCATCATTAACAGGTTCTCCACACAAAAGGTTTGTTTCTTAAGATAGTGACTGCTTAAGTGTTTTAATCGTTTGCTTTAACCTTTTAATTTGCTGGTCTTTAGCTCTATTCTGACGAGTTTTTACTGTTAATGCTGCAGCTAAATTATCTCTTGACATACTCTAGTAAGTTCGTCGACCTTTCTTAGACGATAATGGGTTTAATTCCTTTAGTTTAGCTCTCTTTTGTTTAGCAATCAGGCTACTTCTGAAGGTTTTGCAACTCTGACAGCGTTGATTCATTTTATTTTCAACAAGACCATCACAGTTTCTCGAATAGAGGGCCCTTGTGTATATATTTATGAAACCAAGTTTTTCATTATAGTTAGTTTCCCCTGAATGAAAACTAGTACAAATAGTCAATAAGTTGATATGATCCAGGAAGTTAATTAAATCGCTAAGCTTTGAGATAGTCTTGGATATTATTTCTAATACACCATTAAAAAATTTCCAATTAGTAAAAAGCTTACAAAAAATAATGGCACCATTTTTATAAATCAAGTGACTAACAAAGAGATTTATTTCAATTTCAAATCCCGATATGGCACCTGCTACTGATATTGTAGCTAATAAAATGCCGGTACAAGGAAAACGGTACTTTGTTTATAAACAATGGAATAATATTGATATTCAAACGCAATAAATGATGTGAAGAATGGCCAAAGTTAAAGGGAGTCTGCGAAATAATACAAAATACCTGTTGCTTCACTGCACCGTAAACTCTCAGGAAGGTACGATATGCACTGTTTGCCAAGACGAAGAACAGTTCTAATGGCAGTAGAAGAAAAAGGTTTGGCTGCTTGGGCTATTAAAATGTCTCAAATAGGATATGGTCAGTCTTAATTTCAAATTCTTGACGAAGTCAAGAAGTTGGTTGCCAAAATAAGAAAACCAAATTCCTTCAGTAATGGAAGTACCCGGTAAAAGAAACTCAGCAGTGAAACTTATAACACCAGAACATTTTCAAATTGATCGTGCCAAAGCTTGCACCCCGACTGCAATAACGGATTGGCTCAAGGGATATCACGAAATTTTAAACGATCACATTATGCTTTATGAATTACTATTGTAATTGTGATGAATCGGGATTCGCTTTATGTCCCAGATCTGGCAAAGTTCCAGCATCATCCACCCAGAAAATGTGTTTCAGATCACAGGGAACACCAATTCATAGATAAGTTCTTTGTGCAGTATCGGCAAGTGCAATATCATCCCACCTTATCAATTGTACAGCGGTGTTTGCATGACAATCAACAATTTGGATAACGGAGTAAAGTGTGTTCGCTTTGAAGTGTATAATTCTAGTTCGATGAATACTGACGTTTTCCATGGCTGTTTAGTCAATCACTTTATCCCTGCTTCGTCACCTTCAAAACCTGTAGATCTACTTTTAGATGGGCATGAGGAGAAAGACTATCTATAGGAAGGATATATTGCGAAAAATGATATAAGTTAATATATTTTTTTCTTCTTACCTACTTTTTAAGATACGATTTTATTTGGAAAGTTACAATGTATAAATACGAGATACCTTTAGAGATAAGGGATCTTTTTCATAATTCAACCTGGCAATAATGTACCGCCGTATTATATCATTGAAGAATAAGGAAGAATAGGAAGTTCGTTATTATTTTCATCCTATTCTTTAGATTAAATTCAGTCGTAGTTAGAATTTTCATCTCTTACGTTTTGTGGTGCCGAAGGATTAAATGATAAGAAAAACTGTTACTTTTTAGGGCACATTGGAATATTGTCACGATATCTACTGAGTTCCAGTCATCGTATATGGAGCAGTTAACGAAGTTATCAAAGAAGCGATCGACGTTGAGATGACTTGTCACGAAGTTAATCAACAAGATCAGTCTTACAACGATGCCTATGCCATATGAACTAACAGAGTTCACTCTTCAGTTAGAAGACAAAGAAGGAAAGCTAAAGGAGGTAAATGCGCTAATAGAAGAAATCGTTTCGAATGAAAACGACTATGAGAAGGAAATACTGAAAGCTAAAGCGTTGGCAAAAATCCGGGACACGTGGCAAAAAGTGGAAAAAACCAGATTTTGCCGGGACACGTGGCAAAAAGTGGAAAAAACCGGAAAAAACGGAAAGCACCGTCAAAAAGTGGCAAAAACCTTTTCCCTATTGAAATGATAATTAGAAATGCTAACTTTGGCTTTGTGTTTGTCATTCGTGTTATTATAGGTCTTCCAAAAGCTAATATGTCTCAATCCTTATCAGTTTTATAACATTTATTGTGTTTTAAACGTTCGAGCTAAATCCACTTTAAACTTACAACTTGTGAAATTTTGCTCACATTCCAATGATCCTGGTTGCTTCGCATTTTATAACTAAACAATCATTTTTAAGCAGTTTCAAGCTTTAATCTGTTTCGAAAACTCAAAATTAGCGAGTTGAAGAAAATAGTGTTGAGCGAAAAATAAGGACTGATTTTTCATTTATTTATATAACAAAGCCAAAACGTTCTTAGCCACGCGGGTTTTTTTCTCCATTTTATACTGAGAATGTAACCCACTTCATAAGCCTATACAATTATGGTAGAACGTTTTATTTTCATTTCAAATCCGAATTTTTTTGTTTTTAAAATTTAGTCCGTTATTTCCACATAAAGTGGAAAAAATGTGGCAAAAAGGTTTTTGCCGCGCGGTTTTTTCCACCCCTGGCAAAAACGTGCCAACCCTTAAGCATGGCAAGACAAGATTGTCAATGCTAAAGCTATGTGTCAGGAAATGATTCAAATATGTCGATTGAGCACATCACTTCCATCGTCGTCGCAGTCAGTCAAACTCCCAAGAATAAATATGGATAAGTTTTCCTGAGAAGATAAATCCAAGTGGCAGGAGTTCAGGCTACAATATTCAAGTAAAATCCATGAAAATCAAAGTATAACGGATTGGGACAATTTCAGCTACTTGAAGAGTTACCGCAATGTAACTTCTTTAAGGACCTTAATTGGACTGCAGCTCGCCAGTGAAAATTATCAAGTCAACGTCGACCTATTGCAGGAGAGATTTGCTAATCGCGAAGATAAAATTAGAGTACGTACGCAGAATATCAGATCCCTGGAACCGGTAGCTGGGTCGTCGGAGTAAAAGGATTGCGAATATGTTTCGATTTATTGAACGTCAGCGTAAAGAGATTTTTGTTTCTTGAAATGGATAATGAGGTCTATGGAAACATTGTACCACTTGTCACCGAACGCTTACCAGACGACATTGTCCTCCGATATGCTTAATCTACAAGGAAGAAGTGAACGTGTACGACAAAGAAAACAAGTAACCGACTCAACTTTAAATTTAACCAAGTAAAACCATATATTTAAAAATAATCACTAATCATCGTATGTGAATATAACAACGTCAAACCAAAAAAAGAACCCGGTTTACAATCAACTTTCACGAATATTTAGAGGAAAAAAAAATAATTTTAGCAGACACATGTTTTTTCATAGTCTCAATAGATAAATAATAAATTAAAACTTCCAAGATATTTTTTATTCTACTACTATACGGTCGACGAAATTGATCTACTAAACATTCCGCCTCCCTTGAACGACTAGCTTCAACTATCCAACGGCAGATGACATAGCTTTACAATTGGTCGTTTGATTTCCTTGTCCATTGTCTTTACTGTTACCACACGAACGTGGCCATCAGTCCCAGGATGCAATACTGTTATGCGACCCATCCTCCATTTTGTGGGGGGCATGTTCTCGTCCTTTAGTAACACCAAGTCACCGACATGCAAATTTCGTTTTTGTTAGGGCCCACTTTGGGCGTTGTTGTAGTCGGGATAAATATTCATTACTCCATCGCTTCCATAAGTGTTGAACAAGTTTCTGTCTCAACTATCAACGGGATACGCGGTTGAATTTTTGTGAGATTAAGTCTGGTTCAGGTATGGCAGTTATCGGGTATCTAATTAAGAAATGTCCTGGAGTTAAAGCCGACAAGTCATTCGGGTCTGAACTCATGGATGTCAGGGGTCTTGAGTTAAGACAAGCTTCAATCTGGCATAATAGCGTCTGCAATTCTTCGTATGTCAATGTTGTGTTGCCGATGACTCGCTTCAGATGAAATTTAACAGATTTCACTCCGGCTTCCCATAAAACACCAAAATGTGGCGCTGCAGGCGGATTGAAATGCCAATTGATGCCTTCTTCGGCTGTCCATTGTGTGATTTCAGAGCTATTTGAATTCGATGAGATAAATCTGATAAAGTCGTTGAGTTCTCGGTCGGCTCCCATGAAGTTTGTGCCACAGTCGCTGTAAATATTTGAGCATCTTCCACGTCGTGAGACGAATCGTTTTAACGCAGCCAGAAAAGCTCCCGTTGACATATCGCTCACCAACTCTAGATGTATGGGACGTGTAGTAAAAGAGGCAAAGAGCGCTATGTAGGCTTTGAATGTTTTCTGACTACGACCCTTTAGGACTCGAAGAACAAGATGATCGGCATAATCCACCCCGCAATTTAGAAACGCTCGTGCTGGATTGACTCTGGGCTCTGGTAACTGTCCCATTAACTGCTTTGCAGCAAACGTTTGTTGTCGGATACACCTTACGCATCTTCTGACGTGGAAACGAATTGCGTCTCGAATGCCCAGGATCCAAAATCGTCGTTGAATCACGGCGGTCAAGAGTTGTGCACCTCCATGCAAATGCTTGATATGTTCGTGGTTAATTATCAAGTCCGTTAGTTTATGTCTTCGTGGAAGTAACATCGGGTGGACCTTATCTGGCGATATGCGTGCGTGTTGAAGCCTCCCTCCAACACGAATTATCCCCACTTTGTCTAAGAATGGGTGTAGTGGTAATAGTTTGCTTTTGGAAGGTAGCTCCTTTTGCTGCCTTAGCCGATCGGAGTCTTCGGCGAAGGTTTCGAGTTGCGCTCGTCGCATCCAATGCAGTAGTGCTGTTTCAAGTTCATCTGGAGTAAGTGGCCCGATTTTTCTTTGTTCCTTAGGTCTACTTGCATTAAAAACGAATCGCAGCATATAGGGCGTTACGTGTGTCAAAGTTCTTAAAGACGAGTAGTTGTTTAGCATGGAGTTGTCCAATTGACATGGTTCTGAGGCTAGTGTGACTAGTTTTTCTTCGACACGATATTCTTCTGGTTCCTTTACTTGATGTGAACTTTCTTCTGGTTTGAAAGACGGCAACCATGAAGGTCCATGCCACCATAACGGATGTTGACCCAGCTCATTTGCCAGAAGTCCTCGTGAAGCACAGTCTGCTGGATTTGTTTCACCTGAAACATGGTGCCATTGAACGTTAGGCAATGCTTCTTGCAATTCGGCGACTCTATTGGCCACGAATGTTTTCCAACGTTGAGGAGGCGACGTGACCCAGGCCAGGACAATTGTAGAATCTGTCCAGCAGTGAATATTTGAAACAGGTTTTTTGATTGAAGTTTGATATAACTTGATTAGCTTCGCTAATAGAACAGCACCGCGAAGCTCTAATATTGGCAAAGTGGTTTTCTTTAGCGGAGCCACTCTGGTTTTTGAGGCGATCAATTCAATGTTGACTTCACCATTCGTAGATCTTGTTTTAAGATATATTACTGCGGCATACGCCTTTTCAGACGCGTCCGAAAAGCCGTGTAGACTAGATTCTTGTACGCTGGGTTGTAATATATAGCGTCGAACGGTTAACTTCTCTATCTGCTGTAGTTGATCTTTAAATTCTTCCCATCTTCGCCTTAGATGCAGTGGTTATATATAATATTATAGTTTAAGATATGTGCATTCAAAATGATTCTCAATCAGACGGCCTAGTAGAAAAGAACTGTCGCAATAAAAGTTAAAGAATTGTGCCAAATCTATGCACAAGAGAATAATTTTCTTCTCCTATAAAAAAAACCCCAATAAAATCCGGTTTAAACCAGCAATCTTTTCCTGAAAAATTCGGATTTTTGCCAACTCTGATATTCAATTATGCTATTTACAAATATTATTGCAAAATTAAGCTTTTATGCAACACATTTATAGTGCTTTTTAAGACAATCTGCCGAACTTCTAATATCACTTCTAAGTTTAATCGTGTTAAAGGGAGGAAATATTGCGCCAAGTATGTCAAATTACTCAAGCAAATGGAGGAAATAGGTGTTAAATATTTAATTTTTCTATAACTAGCAAAAATTTTGATTTGTTAAACAAACCCATATTTACACCATTTTTTAATTTAACAGGTAATGCCTGTTTTAAAATCTCGGCTTGTTTTGGTTTTCAACAATACATAGCTTTATTGGGGAAAAAAATGTACGATTGGCAAGATATATTTTTTATATGTTTGCACAGTTGAACTTTAATCAATCAATAGTATGTTTCCCTGATTACATTTGATTTATTTATTTGAAACTAAGCCAATAATATTACGAATAAAATGACACGATTCTACTACACCTTGGATTTTTTTAATTGTCTGTCGTATAAAATAATACTTATGTTATATATATGAGTAATTACCATTGCTCTTCAGATGATCTTATTCAATAAACAAAAGTTACAGAAATTCCGAACACTACATATATGTGAGCTCGCTTTGCTACTTCCGCAAATTTGGGGCTAGTCAATGCGTTTTCCTAAAACGAAGATTTTTAAATTTAGTCAGTAATCTTTCTTATAACCCTTGAAGCGTATGAAGGAGACACGTCTTCAAAAAATCTAGTTTTCCAATTGCAGCGCTACTAAATTCTTAGGTCCTGAAATTACCTATCGTACTACAAAAAGTTTAGTTAACACAGGACCATGGGTGGTTGACGTACTACAAATTACAACAAGTTGGTAAAACCAAAATATTACCTCTCCGAGTCGGGGAAAAGACTAGTATACGACTCAATATCGAAATACTAGAGCAACATTTTTTCCCTTTGTTTTGTCTAACGAGGCTTAAGTCATGGAATAGTTTTCTCTACATTGTAAAATATATAATCATCCGCTATTCCTAGGTTTCAAATCATTATTTACAAAGAATATTTAAGTTCTATGTTAAATTTTATTCTCTGATGCATACCACTAACCCGATAACGATTAGCCCTTTCACTGATCTAATGCTACCATGATGCTTTTTTCTATTATAAAATCTATATCTGGTTATTTAAACGTGTATTGAACTTTCGGCTCACTCTGAACCGTTAATGTCCCTTCATTACAGACACGATAATCAAAACCCAAAGTTTACTCCACCTCAGGTCTCAATTATTTACTCTTTGGTTTACTAAGCCTATTGCGGATCAAACTTGATTTACCCGACAGAATCCAGGCCTTAGCTTTCTTCTTGAAATAACTAAAACAAGGATTATTCTATATACAGATGTAGTATAGCTTAAGTAATATATAAACAGACATTTCAAATAATAATATTAAAAAACATCCTTGGAATATCAAAATGAAACAGAGCTTTAAAGCTACAAAAGTACAAAATGCATCGTAATTACGAAAAGGATTTCCACATATTCACTTTATATTATGGAAAAAGTGAATATTAAGGTTCTGTAGGATTTCTTAACACATCAAAACAAAGCGAACTGCTAACTCGGCGCACTTGTGTGACAACGGACAGACACACACAGACAAAAAAATAGACTGCTTTATAACTCTTTCCGTATTAATTTTGAATTGAGAAAAAAGATTATCTTAAATATAAAAACAAGATTATCTTAAATATTTAAATAAATATAATTAATATTTAATATTTTCTTCGTTAGTTATTCGCCTTATTGAACGTTACATCGTTTTAAAAAAGAACAATTAAACATTCTTGAGAGACTTGACTAATATTGGCGTTTGAAATGAAGCATACGCCGGTTGCTTCGCCTTACTAAAATAGGTAGTATATAAGGGTTTCGAATCGAAGCTATGGATAAGAACAGCGCAATTGCGTGAACCTTTGGTGGAAGCCCCACCTTAGGGAGGCCAGACGTTTCTCGTAACCCTGGCCGATCGCCGCGTATGTCTTAACCTTAACGATGATGATGGAGTAGAAGCAAGGTGTACAGACTGGTGTCCTTGTGGGATGGACAAAAACAAAGACCAGTAGATGGTGGTGTGTTGAAACCAGTGTGTACAGACTGGTGTCCATGTGGGATGGACAAAGACTAGAAGATGGTGGGGATCTCATTAGAAGCCAGGTGTACAGACTGGTGTCCATGTGGGATGGACAAAGACCAGAAGATGGTGGTGATTAGAAGCCAGTGTGTACAGACTGGTGTAAATGTGGGATGTACAAAGGCCACAAGAGGGTGGTGATGTTAGACAGGCAATGGAGTAATAGCCTGTAAGTGTAATACAATTTCCGAAATTTCCGGAAATTGAGAACACGTTTGCTCCGATTTGCAAACTGCGAACGCGGTCACGTGGGTGTAACAACAGACAGACACACAGACACGTCGAAATTAGAACCTCTCCGTGACATACGTCACTCGGAGAGGTAAAAATATAGGTTACATATATTTTGCCGTCATTACAAACAAAATTTAACTGTCTAAAGGGAGAGGATTGTGGAATGATGATATTTTTCGTTATTTTGTTTAATGAAGAGTTCATGTAACTAGGTCACTTCAGTAAAAGCTTCCATCCACTATGACACTAACCGTGTAATGTTCAATAACCCCATGTCTTTTAAAAATTACTTGAACAAAACTGTAGGTTGCCGGTCCTTTCGTCAAATAACGATCTGCATTCGGAAAGAGAACTATATCATCAATGTTGTCAAGGGAAAGGGCCTCCGATTTGTTCGAAAACTGTCATGTCATTTCCGAAGACACAAACACCAATAATACGAAAGAAGCCAGACTCCACACGAGAGAAAGAAACCGAGTGACTCCCTCGCCCCTCAAACTTTGGAGACCTTAAAAGAAGACACGGATAAAACTGTAAAACAGACAAAGAGTTTCTTTGCAAGGTTTAACTCGTCCCCAGAATGCATGCAACAAAAACATGGGAGGAAGTTCCAGTTTCACTTTTCCACATTTGGAGCTCAGTTTCCCCGCCATGCAAATCAGCAGAACCAAACCAAAGAGAACCACAACTATCTACATTAATCAAAGATCAATTATTATTTTCGATGCTTTTTAATATGGTTACAAATTGAAAGGAGAATATTAATCTGTCTACTCTACGGCAGTTTTTGCTGTTATCAGATCTTACAACTTCATTTAACTTTTTTATATAGAAATTAGTAATGATAGTTTACCCATTTGTCAACAACAGAATAAATTTCATTTCCGTTCGATTGATTTGTTCCGAATAATAATTGCGTCCTATTAATCAAAAACGGGTGCGAAGTAGGAAAGGAATTGAAACGATCCTTGGACAAGACCAATGGACATATAGAAAAATCTCCTTCCTATGTCAGGCAAGCGTTTATTGTATCACTATGGACAGAAGAAGCTGTTCGCGTATTTCCAATAACTGACATTTCTCTGAAGCATACCGAGAAACCCGTTCCACGAATTAGCAACTTTCACACCATAAACTGGTGCTGCACTGAGGGTGGTAGTAACTCTGTCAAATTGTATTAAGGGTTGTCGTTATTAGATATGAAAAAGTATCGTGAAAACTGACTTCAAATTATATTACTTGATATTGTCAAAACGTTTTAGATCACGAAGGAAGTTTATCATATAGCCAGTTATCTCTCCTTGGTTGTTCACAATAATATGTGGTGATTACTAGTAACAAAGACACATGTATAAAGTTCATGCTCAATCTATGTGCCTTCAGAGCCAAATGTGATTATAAATAGAACACGTCTAACGAAATTCTACTAAAATATTTGAAAGAGCATAAAAAACCTCAATTTGTATTCGCATTAGCGAAAATTGATATTGCTAGGGAAGTGGCAAGAATTTTGAAATGAATGCTTAAAACTTACGTGAAGAAAGACTGCCGTGTAACGTTATTTAACTTTAATTTTAACATTATGCACACTAAAGCGTCTAAACATTCTCCATTATGTGCTGGTCAACGTGGAACTGTGAAAAGTGATTTCTATTATCGGTTACAATAATTATTTTTAATGTATTTAATATGTATTCTGTATCGTACTTTTAAAACAGGATGATCACGACAAATTTAAGCTTGTAACCGTAAAATTAAAATGTAGGAAAGGGGGCCTAATTTCACGGCTGGTCCAGTTCCAATGTTCGCTAACGTAGTTGCAAGCGTTTGAATAGTTTGAATCAAATCATTTGGCGCTGCACCTTGCGGTGGCGGCGGCGGGAGTCCTCTAGCCGCTTGTCCATGCGTAGGACTAGTATCAAGGCTTGGAGGAGGAGTGTTTCTCCTCGGGTGAGAATAGGATCCCGGTAACTGCGCGTTGAGCGCCGCGACCAAAGTTTGCGGATCGGGGGGATTCATGACGCGACAGTTAATGAGTTCAAGCAAAGGCACAAGTAATATTCAGAAGTGCGCGTGTAAGTACAACTGGTAATGTTAGTCTTAACGAGTCCTGGCAAGCTCGCCACTTTATGTAACCGTAAAATCAAAATATAGGAAAAGGGGGCCTAATTTTCACGGCTCACAAAGAATTTAGAATAAAACTAGAAAACTAAGAAGTTCCCAGGTTCCCGTTTAAAGGACTTATTGTCCATGACTAGCAATATTTTCGAAAGGATAGACTCAGAGTTGAATACAAAAGAACTTTTATTAAGCGTAAAGAAAACAATAACTGAACTTGACGCGAACACAGACTAGACTGCCCTTTTTTCAGACAGGCCGCGTCGTTTTATCGCGTATCACAAAAACAAAATGCGGCAGTGGCGCTTGAGGCGACACTCTGGGAGAACGGAATACAATGATAGGGCGCGTAAGGCGCCTCTCTAGAGTAATACAAAAAATGTAATGCAGACGACGCTTTCCCGGGAAGGAGGTGCGTGTGTGGACGGTTACAAGCTTTTGCGCAATTTCTACCGGGTGAAATCAGTATTATCGAAAAAGTAGCAAGTACTTTTCTAAAGAATTTTGAAATAAGCTAATGAATTGCGGATATCGTCAGCTTTTCTTTCAAAGACGAAGCGGATGTTTTAAGATATACAAATGTTAACTTTCAACGCGTTCACGTATATTTCGAAAAAGAAAGCGATGAAGGATGCGGAGAATCCATGGATACAGACGCGAAAAATTGCCCTAAAAGGCATTCAAGTTGATTACGACGAAAGCATCCGGTTCTTCGACTGTCTGACAAGGATGCGATTCCACTTTGTGAGAAGGGTTCAGATCCTCGTAGCAATCCCCTCAGTCAGCTGGCGCAATCTGACAAATGAGAAATTTATCTCTATCGTAATTAATGCAGAACTTAAGAAAGGGGAACTAACCTTTTGTTGATTGTCTCAATCAGGGTTTTCAAAATGTTTCTGCTGAAATGTATCGCCCAGTAGGATGCCCTTTGATGTGTGCTTAATTTCGTTTTACAAGTTCCTGTCTTGGCGTATCTGTCTTTGATAACATTCCACAGAAAGGTTTCACGAAAGATGCCGAATATCTCTCGACTTTCAATTCCCGCATGAATAGTTTCATTTTATAATAAGTTACTTTGCTCCTGGTAACAGGTATGTGGGCTCGCTTTGTTACTTCTGCAACTGCAGGGATATTCAATCCATTTTCCTAAAACTAAAATTTAAAAAACGAGTCCATATTGGTTTATCATTTATAAAACCTTTGAAGGGCATTGAAGGAGAGATGTCTTCACAAAACTTATTTTTCAATTGAAACGCTTCCAAATTATTGGTACCTGGCAAAATCTAGCAGGTTTATTTATTTAACATAAAAAAATTTTAGCGTTCTACCCTACTACAAGGGTTTGGTTGACAATTGGATATGGTGTTTTGCATACGAAACCATACTCTAGTAATAAGATCAAGCCTTAAAGCCAAAAATTCTACAGGCCGGTAGGCCCTTGTAGATATGACTTGATACCCTTCCGTAATGTTAAAGAAAAAGTCACACCTTTTAGGATTAGCGTCCCATTGAAAAAGCATTAAAACTGTTTCGTTTTTTTAACGCAATTGTCATAGGCCATACGAAAAAGTATAGCGTAGTTAGTTTTCGGAATACTTCTAAATTAACAGGCATTTATTAAATGGGAAACTTACCTGTTTCGATTTTTGATTATTGAAGTCTAAGTATTGTACTTTAAGTAATTAACAAAGTACGTCAAAAAATTACTTTTGGGTCAGAAGTCAGCCTAACCTTATAGCGCGCTTAAACCTATTTCTTCATTTCGTTCTCGTTGACAACTAGAAGGGCCTAGGTTTGTGGGTGCTAACAAGTTACGTTGACAAATTTCAAATGTTGGCTTTCTTGCTGATTTTCCTAATTTCTTAGCAGTAGACGCTGACAAATAACTTTGGTATTTCATCCGAGCTTGAGCACCTTTATATGTGTTTTCTAATTAACAATAGCACCCTTAATAAGAAATACGTCGTTATCAGGTCGAATTTTCGTCTAGAAAAGTAATTCAGGTAAATAATTACAGTTACTAGAGGTTTTTATATCATTTAAAGTAAGCTTTTCGACGCTCTTTACGGCCAAGGCTTAAGTTGTATTTTAATTTGTCTATGTAATATAGTGACTTTCCTTATAATAAAGCTAATTTCCAGCTCTGTTTTGGAATTACAAAATACGTAGTCCGCTTCGATTCATGCTACAAATCCCAACCCCAGGGCCTAGGTTTTACGCTACTTAATACTGTATTCATGACAATTTGTTGGATTCGAGATAAATAACTATGATGCAAGGTAGGAAAAAGTAAACCGAATTTTGTCATTGCAAAAGCAGATGGATTATTATATATTTAATTTTTGTCATAGTTAATAATAAAAGCCGCTAAATCTTTTCTTTCATTTCTTGTACCACTATTGAAACATAATAAACTTCCTATTATACGGTACTTGTAAGTCAACTTGTTGAGTTTTTGTGAGATTAAGTCTGGTTCAGGTATGGCAGTTATCGGGCATCTAATTAAGAAATGTCCTGGAGTTAAAGCCGACAAGTCATTCGGGTCTGAACTCATGGATGTCAGGGGTCTTGAGTTAAGACAAGCTTCAATCTGGCATAATAGCGTCTGCAATTCTTCGTATGTCAATGTTGTGTTGCCGATGACTCGCTTCAGATGAAATTTAACAGATTTCACTCCGGCTTCCCATAAAACACCAAAATGTGGCGCTGCAGGCGGATTGAAATGCCAATTGATGCCTTCTTCGGCTGTCCATTGTGTGATATCAGAGCTATTTGAATTCGATGAGATAAATCTGATAAAGTCTTTGAGTTCTCGGTCGGCTCCCATGAAGTTTGTGCCACAGTCGCTGTAAATATTTGAGCATCTTCCACGTCGTGAGACGAATCGTTTTAACGCCGCCAGAAAAGCTCCCGTTGACATATCGCTCACCAACAATAGATGTATGGGACGTGTAGTAAAACAGGCAAAGAGCGCTATGTAGGCTTTGAATGTTTTCTGACTACGACCCTTTAGGACTCGAAGCACAAGAGGACCGGCATAATCCACCCCGCAATTTACAAACGCTCGTGCTGGATTGACTCTGGGCTCTGGTAACTGTCCCATTAACTGCTTTGCAGCAAACGTTTGTTGTCCGATACACCTTACGCATCTTCTGACGTGGAAACGAATTGCGTCTCGAATGCCCAGGATCCAAAATCGTCGTTGAATCACGGCGGTCAAGAGTTGTGCACCTCCATACAAATGCTTGATATGTTCGTGGTTAATTATCAAGTCCGTTAGTTTATGTCTTCGTGGAAGTAACATCGGGTGGACCTTATCTGGCGATATGCGTGCGTGTTGAAGCCTCTAGGTCTACTTGCATTAAAAACGAATCGCAGCATATAGGGCGTTACGTGTGTCAAAGTTCTTAAAGACGAGTAGTTGTTTAGCATGGAGTTGTCCAATTGACATGGTGCTGAGACTAGTGTGACTAGTTTTTCTTCGACACGACATTCTTCTGGTTCCTTTACTTGATGTGAACTTTTTTCTGGTTTGAAAGACGGCAACCATGAAGGTCCATGCCACCATAACGGATGTTGACCCAGCTCATTTGCCAGAAGTCCTCGTGAAGCACAGTCTGCTGGATCTGTTTCACCTGAAACATATTGCCATTGAACGTTAGGCAATGCTTCTTGCAATTCGGCGACTCTATTGGCCACGAATGTTTTCCAACGTTGAGGAGGCGACGTGACCCAGGCCAGGACAATTGTAGAATCTGTCCAGCAGTGAATATTTGAAACAGGTTTTTTGATTGAAGTTTGATATAACTTGATTAGCTTCGCTAATAGAACAGCACCGCGAAGCTCTAATATTGGCAAAGTGGTTTTCTTTAGCGGAGCCACTCTGGTTTTTGAGGCGATCAATTCAATGTTGACTTCACCATTCGTAGATCTTGTTTTAAGATATATTACTGCGGCATACGCCTTTTCAGACGCGTCCGAAAAGCCGTGTAGACTAGATTCTTGTACGTTAGGTTGTGATATATGGCGTCGATTGGTTAACTTCTCTATCTGCGGTAGTTGTAATTTAAATTATTCCCATCTTCGCATTAGATGCAGTGGTAATAATTCATCCTAGTTAAGTTTAAGTTGTCACATGTCTTGAAGCAATATTTTCGCCAATATTGTAACTGGCGCTAACAGACCGAGAGGGTCGAAGATTTTAGCCGTATCCGACAATATTGTTCGCTTCGTAATTATGTACCTGTCCTGTAATGATGCTACTGAATAGCTGAAGTAGTCAGCCATCGGAGTCCAGAACAAGCCTAGGGTCTTGATTGTTTCACGCTGTCGATTCGTAAGGCATTCTGGTTTTCTCGTAGTTCGGGATTTAATGTGTCTAACAAGGTAGGGTCATTTGAAGTCCATTTCCGAAGTTCAAACCCAGCTTCTGTTGTTGCCATAAGTAATTCTCTTTGGAGGTTCAGTCCTTCTGTTCTGCTATTCACTCCAGTCATTAAATCATCCATATAAAAATCATTAGCTAATGCTGCTGCTGCCAATGGAAGTTTCTCTTGGACGTCTTGAGACAATTGTTGTAGAACCTTGGTTGCGAGATAAGGAGCACAGCATGTACCATAAGTCACCGTAAGAAGTCTATATTCTTCTAGAGCCTTCGAATTGTCTCGCCGCCAAACTATTCTTTGCCAGTCTGTGTCCTCTGGATGTACCAAAATTTGCCGATACATTTTTGCTATGCCTGCAGTCATCACAATCGGGAATGAGCGGAAGCGTATCAAAAGGTTGATGAGATCATCCTGTTGTTTCGGTCCTACTAAGAGTACATCATTAAGCGATAGTCCTGTTGATGTTTTTGCTGATGCGTCAAATACTTCTCTCAGCTTCGTCGTACTACTTGACTCTTTGATGACGGCATGATGTGGTAAATAGTAGGCCTTTTCAAGTATCTGCTCTTGTGGTACTAATTCCATATGTCCCATTAATATATACTCTTCCATGAACAGTCTATATTGATCCTATAAGTTGACATCGTTCTCTAGACGTTTTTCCATGTACGAGAAACGTCGAACTGCTGATTTTCTTGAATGACCGAGTTCCACTTTATTACTCTTGAACGGTAAGCGGACCATGAATCTTCCAGAGTCTTGCCTGGTGTAGGTTTCTTTGAAGTGTTGTTCGCATTGATTTTCCTCTAGCGTTAGTGCTTTTGTGGACGCCATCTCTTCCAACTCCCAGAACCTGGCTACTTGTTCATCTAGGGTACTGGCATGGACGTGGATTTCTGAATGCTTCGATTCCGTGAGCCCGATTGGTCCTCCCATGACCCAGCCGAACTTTGTATTGACTGCCATTGGTAATCGTCCCTTGCCTCTTCGTTTACCTCCTCCAACGACTTTGAAATATACATCTGCACCAAGTAATAAATCGACAGGACTTGAAATGTGGAACTTAGAATCTGCAAGCTTGATTCCTTTCATATGCGACCAATGGCTTGGATTAAATGAGAAGGTTGGTAAGTTTTCAGTGATCCTTCTTAGGACTAGAGCTTGTATGGAAACGGTCGAATGCGCCCCTGTCTTGATATGCAATTGAACGCTACCTCGCGATGTTCCAATACCCGTCGCGCCAATCCCGCCAATTGTGAATTGTAACGGTTACGTTTTAATTGCAACCTTTGTAATTGCCGTCAGTAAGTTGAATTGAGTGAATTAGTAGTGCCGCATCGCCATATGTGGAATTCTTGAGGTAATGCAACTTCTGGGCTCCTGATAGCGATACATTGTTGTGAACAGTTGCTATGAAGAGATCATGAAATGGAAAGCAGTCGATGTAATTTCCTCCAAACTTGGGCAGATCTATTGGCAGAAGTTTGATGTCGGCTATGGTTTTGATCGGTGGTAGTATGGCAGCTGATGTCTTGACCTTGGCATTTTGAAGAAGAATATCCAATTCTTCAATTCTTGTTATGAGAGTGTTGTATTCAGATTCGTGAGTGTCGAATTCTTGAGCTGTACATTTAGAATTAATGACTTCCTGAAGTGTTCAAGCCCAACAGCTAGCTTCTGAACCTTGTCAATGTAGAGCGTCACTGCGACGTCAGTCAATGGTATTAGCTCCTGCTGGAGCGGTTGCTTCATGATGTTGTTCTCAATACGAGTGATTTGACCTTTAAGAGCTTTACGTTTAGCAACAAGCGAGTCCATTCTGATTAATTTCTTGCTGAATGTGTTGGGAGGCTAGACTTGATGAATTTGACGTGTCCCACGATGTTATGATGGCAGGATAACGAGATTGAGTTGTAAATTCGATCGATACGTTGAATCCGGCTCGACGGACCAAAATGAACGTGTACGACAAAGAAAACAAGTAACCGACTCAACTTTAAATTTAACTAAGTAAAACCATTTATTTCAAAATAATCACTAATCATCGTATGTGAATATAACAACGTCAAACCAAAAAAGAACCCGGTTTACAATCAACTTTCACGTATATATAGAGGAATAAAAAATAATTTTAGCAGACACATGTTTTATCATAGTCTCAATAGATAAATAATAAATTAAAACTTCCAAGATATTTTTTATTCTACTACTATACGGTCGACGAAATTGATCTACTGAACACCAATTGTTTTGTACTATTTGTTTAGATTGTGGCAAATGCACTGTGGTTCTAAGTGGCAGGTCTAAGTTTTTCTATGTAGTGTTTCATGACGATGGATCTAAGCAATGGCATGGTCAATTAGACTTCAATTAGATAGTTGCGAAATAAAGTCTAATACATGGCTTGAACTATAAGCAATGGTATTGTAACTCAGATATTCAAGTGTTTTAGTCCTATAGGTTTAGATGGTTCAAAAATTGTAGGTTAATAAACAATTTGTACGTTGATGCGTTTGAACCCCTTTTTCATGGACAGCACGCACGAGTTAACACTGCTTCCCTTTACAGTAACTAGTTTCCATTTCTTTTAGGAATGTTTGTGTAAAATGTGTAAAAATAAACGCATAAATATTTTCAATTTATCTCATATTTTTTTTCTTGCTAAGATTAGTCTGCCATATGATAGTACCTACGAAATAATTATCACTATTCGTGCTTTGGTAACTTTTCTGACGTTTTTTTTGTATTTGCTTTCTACGTTTTTGAACGCCTCATGTTTTTGGCGATCACAATATGAACTTCGTTAGCTCATTGTCAACATTGTATGGTTTGCCTTACAACAAACGTAATAGTTACACAACTGATTCTCATTAAACATACTTTTCGGTAGGTTTCAAGAAATAGAAATACATTCTTAATAATTTTTGTCGTTTTTATTTAATCGCTTTCGTTAAATATCTATATACTTTTAAACAATTTCTTAAAATATGTTTGAAAATTTCTAGAAAAAACCATTTCCATTCAAATAGTATTGGATCAATTTTATGCGCAGTTGTCTCATGCACTCAGCGTCTATGTTCTTAACACTTGCATGTGTATACAGGTGTTTCAATTGATTTCGGATATTGAATATTGTAATAGCCTTTTGTAGAAAGTCTTCATCGTACACATTTAGTTCCCTTATTTGGTTCAGAAATGTGTTGGTGACATTTTGAAATACCATTTCCAGTACATTTTTATTGCTCGAACTCTGTAAAATGAGGATTATAAATAAATAACTCTTAAATGTTTACTTCTTATAACTAAGCTTTACCATTTTTAAAGAACTATCATATACTTTGGGTATGGTACTCAAAGTGGTTTTTCCAAGTCAAGTTTTTTTAAATAAATGAAATAATTTTAACGTTGAACTTTATTGGACCTCACAACCAAACGTCCTTTTCCCGCAAATACCATTACGTTATGAAGAAAAATGGCATTGTGCATCTTCTTATGCAAGTTAACTGGAACTTTACTTAAACCAGTAATATCACAGAGAAATACTACGAAAAGGTGGAAGTAGGTGGTTAAGACAAAGAGGAGGGAAATAGGGAGATAGAAACGCGTTCTATAAAATACGCCGAAAAATTGGAAAGTAGGGGGGGGGTAGCAACAAAAATTTCTGGTACGTTAAGATTCAGGACGCACTTCTTTCGCGCAAGGGGGGGACCTAACTGCCTCCGTCTCTGTCATCCCCTACGTAACTGAAATTTCTTTCTATTATTAAATCTTTACCTTTAACGTCAACTGTGCGCGAATAACTTGCGCGTTAAGAGCCTCGGCGTACCGTACATTTTCCCCTCTTCTCACTACGCATGGATCACGGCTGCCTATGCTGATTCTCTCTCCCTATTTCCCTCCTCTTTGGTTAAGAGGTAAACTGTCAGTAAAGACAGAGTTAGGGGCGGGTCTAAGTGTTTCTATTTAGTGGTTATTGGGGGTTGGTCTAAGCAATGTTATGGTCACTTAGACTTTTATTAGATAGTTGCTAAATAAAGGTGGATTGATCAATAAGGAATGGTATAGTAACACAGATTTCAAATTGTTTTGTACTATTTGTTTAGATTGTGGCAAATGCACTGTGGTTCTAATTGGCAAGTCTAAGTTTTTCTATGTATTGTTTCTTGGCGGTGGGTCTAAGCAATGGCATTGTCAATTAGACTTCAATTAGATAGTTTCGAAATAAAGTCTAATATATGGCTTGAACTATAAGCAATAGTATTGTAACATAAAGTTCCAAATCTCTATTCCTAGTGGTCTTGATAGTGGTATATGCTTTGTGGTTCTAATTAGCGGGACTTAGTGGTGGTTCTATGTGGTATGTCTAGGCAAGATTAACACTTCTATTAAATAACATATTTGCGAGAGAAAACTAATATATGGCGCGAATTTGAAACTTAGGTATAGTATGAGTTTCTAGAAAAAAACACTTGGATTGTGCTCTTTCAAATTGTTTTTTCAATTTTTCGCATATAAACGTTCAAATATGAAGCACTTTGATTGATAAATTAAGCCAAAACTAGTATAGTTTATTTGTATACTTAAAATGTTTGCGACTTTTAGTACATATTAACTATGGAAATTATACATTTTTAAAGATTATTAACATGTCAGATGATTTTGTTTAATACATAAAATAAATTAATAAAGCTTTTTATTTTAATTTCTGAAAATTGCAATTTTATTATTGTTTCAGTAAAATTTTAAAGGCTTTTCGCCCTAGAACTTATAATTTTTTATATTATACAAATCCGGCCGTTAATTTTAATTTCCGACAATTGCAATTTTAGTATTGCATTTTAATATTTCTGGAATTAGTAGCCCAAAAAATATTTTTCATCAATTAAAACTCGAACGAGTTCTATTCTCTGTTTTAGTGATGTTTCCAATATTGACCAAACTCCAAAAATATCTCCCGAAATTAAGTAAAACGTTTTAGTTCCGAATGACAAGTTATATTCTTTTGTCCATAATGCTTTGCCCTCTTCTTCATCCACTTTA
This sequence comes from Phalangium opilio, assembly GCF_054372755.1. Lineage (NCBI taxonomy): Eukaryota > Metazoa > Arthropoda > Arachnida > Opiliones > Phalangiidae > Phalangium > Phalangium opilio. The sequence continues at coordinate 4,974,888 of NW_028324186.1, read as the reverse complement.
TGAAACTGAAGGTTCATTTCGTAGTAGTTTATCAAATTCTGAAAGCGCGAAAAAATATTATAACTTTTCGACGATTACGTTTCTACGACAGAACTCACCATTTCTCCTTTGACAGGGGAATATAATCGTAAAAACCCGCCATTTACTTGCGATGCAAGAAAAACGTTTCCGCTATTATTTTTCAAATAGTTATGTTTCGAAGTCGATCTTAAGTGAACGGTGCTGTCAAAGTCCATTTTTGTTTCCATAGTTATTTCACAGAAAAGTACGTTACGCCGCAATTTTTCTGAACGAATAGAAACTATTTTCATTTTTTCCCCTAGTTCTAACGAGAAAAACGTATTTTCCAAATTATGAATAAGTTGTAGAGGTAAAATAAAAGTACCTTTTATTCCAGAATATATTTCTTCCTCCATACGTTCTTTGATTTCTTCGAATATTTCGTAAACCTTTCTTTGATTTCTTATACTTAGGCCCAGTAGACGGTTAAAAAAAATGTTAAATTGTAGCCTAATCTGTTTTTTTTATCTAAGATGCCAATAATTGAAAGTTTCACGTAAAATTACTTCACTCTACTGGCAATTTCAGAGCTTTAATTAAACTTAATTAAATTTAATTAAGGTTAATTATCGCCATTTAGTTTCACGTAAAATTACTTCACTCTACTGGAAATTTCAGAGCTTTGATTAAACTTAATTAAATTTAATTATCGCCATTTAGTTTGATGTAAAATTACTTCACTCTACTAGCATTTTCAGAGCTTTAATTAAACTTAATTAAATTTTATTAAAGTTATTTAAATTTAATTATCGCCATTTACTTTCACGTAAAATTACTTCACTACTAATTGATGTCTTATTGATTATTTGTTAGTGCATACATTACATTTTTACCTCAGGTCCGGTACTTCTAATTATTCTGATTCGGTAATGTTTACATCAGGTCCACTAGTTCTAATTTTTCTGATTAGGTTATGTACACATCAGCACTGTTAAAAATGACCGTGCTCTCGGAATTCAAAAATGATGGCTACCGTTCAATTTTAAACAAGCCTCTATTGACGAATTCAGATTTAACCAGAAACATTCAATTTGAACAAGGATTGTTTTACGTGTTCAAAACTAACCACGAGCATTCATTTTTGAACAGCTTATATATTACCGTTCAAAAATTAAACTTTATCTCATTCAATTTTGATTAACTGCCTTGCGCTAATGAAACTTTCAGACATGCATTTTAGGCGTTTAAATAAGAGCATTTTGGCGTTCAAATGAGATGGTTTTGGCGTTCTAACAAGAGTGTTTTTGGCTTTAAAACAAGAAAATTTTGGGCGTTCAAACGTGACTGTTTTTGGTGTTCAAATGAGAGCGTTTCTGGCTTTTTAACGAGAGCGTTATGAGCGTTCACACGGGAGCTTTTTTCTAACCAAATGAGTGCTTTCTGAGCGTTCAAAGAAGAGTTTCTTGTCTAGTTTTTTGGGTGTATTATTTACAACGGTCTAAATCCAGGTTTAATTAATCACAATTTTAGTATTGTAATTCAACAAGTTATTTTTATTATATCTTGATGTTCAAGATTATAATAATTTGCCAATTTGTTTTACCATTATTCAGTCGATTTTCTGTTTCCGAAAATAGGCTCGGACTGTAGTAGAACACACAGACACAAATTGCGAAATATTATTAGAAAATGGTGGTTACAGCTAAACTAAATTACTTGCTTAAAGGGAGGGTGAAGTAGAAAATCAAGTGATCTTTATCGATTCTTCTACTAATTATAAGACCAGTCTGCATAGTCAAACATTCAGGAAATACTTACCGAACAATCATGTAGCGCATTGTCTTTTTGTCAACAAAATTATCGTTGTACGCTCCATGTCTTGCGCCACGATTGTGACGTCACGTCGCGCGCAAATTTTATCAAATCTCGTGATAAATTTCATTCGACACGGAACGTGCACGAGAATACGCTATTGGTCGGAGGTCCTTTTTTAAAATTATCCTTAAAATCTGAAACTATTTTGAATTTTAAAATCATTCGGATGTATTTCCTAAATGTCTCACTATGCAGACTGTTCTTGTAATTAGTATAGGAATTGATTAATAATAACATGATTTTCTATTTCACCCTCTCTTTAACTGGCTGATTAACTACATAACTAAGTTTGATATGCGATCGTCCTCTCTAAATAATCGTGATCCCTTTTTCAAAATATTGCTTGATTTATAGGTCAGATTAGGTTGTTTGGTTAGTGTTAGGTAAGGCTTAGTTTAGGTTTGGTGTCTTTAAGACCTACTGTTTCAAATTTTCAGCATTGAACCTCTTAATTATAGACGTGTGCATATATACATATCCCATAAATGCTATAAACTGAATTATTATTTTTTTTCAATAATAAGAAACTTTTTATCGTCGGCAGCGTTTAAAAATAAAATATTTGTAAATGTCTTTTTTAAACGCACTATATTACGTTAGGAATTTGTATTTGGGTACTCGTTCTATGTTTATACTTCTTTGCAGTGTTACTTAATGTATATGACTTAAAAATAACAATAAATATTAAACAATTTTTTTTATAAAGGTACATTTCTTCAATTTAAAAATATTTCGTTCTTGTAAACTATAAATTTTGCTTTATATTTTACAAAATACTTGGATTTAGTGCTCATTTTACCTAGCCACTCAATCGTTATAGGTTAATTAGATTTTAATGGGATAAGATAGAATCTCTGCGTTCCCGGGAATTATGATTTTTAATTTCACCGGGTACAGTTAAGCCAAGATGTTTGTCACAATTTATGAATCCGACAATATGCCGGGTTTTTATCGGCCGAATGGGGCTTTGGTCGCATGGGAAGAGAGCGGTTAATAATCATAGGCAAACCAACTTGATATGCTGTAGATAGGGTAGTAATATGAAGTGAATTTGGTGAATACAGGCTTAAATTCGGGTATTAGTACTTGAAAATAATGTTCGTAAATGGCTTGAATTGATCACAATAATGGTATTGAAGTACACCAATATCGTTCTCGTTCGAATGTTAATCCAATCCTACAATAACGCGATACAGTTACGTATGAAGGCCAATTCGTTTTCGTTTGAACGCCACAATTTGAATGGCAAAATGACCTAATCTGAATGCTTCATTAGTGTGACTTTTTGAATATTAATATAAGCGTTCAAAAATGAACATTTCGTTAACGTGTACAATTGAATACCACTTTACACGTTCATATTTGATTGCTAATGCGTACCACCACAGTGGCAAGGTATTGAACGCTGATACATTCAATTTCGAATGTTCTTTTTTTACTGTGAGGTCCGGTACTATTATGCTGATTTGGTTATGGTCGGCTACTTTTAATTCAAACTTCCCGCGTTTTGCTTTTCGGACCCTGGAAAAATTTATGTTCTTACCATAAAAAAGTGAAGTACCCTTTTGGGTTTGTTTACGTTCTGAAAAAGTTTCCGGACATCACAACGTCAGTCTTAATGCGTAGTAATATACGTGCAAAAAATTGAGTTTCGTCACGAATCGCGATAGTGCGTCATAATCATTTCAAAACAAAAGAACGTGATCAGTGCCTTATCCATTTCAACTAATTAGTCTGTGAAAATAAGTGTTTTTAACTGTTTCGTGAAGAAAGTTCGTTCCTAATCGTTTGGTGTAATATTCATCTTCTTACGCACCTTGTACCAGTAACAGTAAGTGCTTGATTTTTTTATTATTAGGAATCCATAGAGCTAATAGGAATCATTGTGATCCCGTATCTTCCACGTTAATTTCCATGCGGCTTTTGTGAGCCCGGCTTATAAGTTTCAAAGCCGGCGGAGATACGCAAAATTAGCCTAGCCCCTCCCTCGAAGCACGCCTAAATTCTAGTAGAAAATGACTCTCGAATGAGTCCAATTAGCCGTATGGATTCTTGATACTACACATAGGGTTCATTACCTGACATTGGCTTAGTGATGTCTAATTGACCAGCTATATATACTTCAATCTAGTACGGTAAAATGATATCTTCACCAACTCTGTTGTAATATCAATTCCATGCTACGTAACACGATATAGACATGCGTTAGACTCTCGCTAATTGATAGCTACTTGATTTATAGAATTTCGTCAGTTAAATTGCAGAGAATGTAATATGACATAGACATGCGTTAGACGATCTCTAATTGATGGCTAATAGATTTATTTAATTTCGTCAGTTAAATTGCACAGTACGTAACATGACATAGGCATGTATTATAAAGAGGTCGTATGCTCGACTGTTGTTAATTAATTTGCGTGTTACATAGTATGACGTAGGTATGCATTAGATCGTAGCTAAGTGAAGTCTAATTGACCAACTATTCATTAACTCGCGCTGCAATCCAGTATAGAAGAGTACATAGCTTGACATAGCCATGTGTTACAATGACATCTTAGCGCCACTGTTTACAATTCAATTGCGTGGTCAATAGTATGTCTTAGACCTGCCTTAGATCGTCGCTATGTGATATCTAATTGGCGAACTTTACATGAACTCTCGCTACAGGTGCACAACATGACATTGGCTAAGTGATGTCTTATTGACTAACTTGTATTATAAAGACGTCGTATGCTCGACTGTTGTAAATCAAGTTGCGTTTTACATATTATGGCGTAGGCATGCATTAGATCGTAGCTAAGTGATGTCTAATTGACCAACTATCCATTAACTCGCGCTGCAATGTTGCATATGGTACGTGACATTGTGTAAGTGATGTCTAATGGACCAATTGTATTTACATTGACTTGCGCTACAATTTTGCACTGTAAAATGACATCTTACATAGTATGACATGGACATGCATTCGATTTTCGCTAATTGATGTCTTATTGATTATTTGTTAGTGCATACATTAGCTCGCTCTACAATCTGGTTTACTATAATGACATCGTATTGGCTACTGTTGTAAATTCAATTGCGTGTTACATGACATGTATTAGATGATCGCTGATTGATGTCTAATAGAACAATATTAAAAATCACAGACATGCATAAATTATCGCAAAGTCGTCTCATTCTTCGTGCGTCGATTGTGTCCGCCTTTTTTAATAGATTTTTGGTTCCGTTTTTTGTTGCTAACAGTCTCTATTATCTAATTTAAGTAAACGTAATTTAAATTTAATTAGCGCCACGTAGTTTTTTGTATAAATTTTTGCAATCTATATGAATTTTCAGATCTTTAATTAAATTAAATTTAATTAACTCCAATTAAGGTTAATGAAATTTAAGTAAGACTTTTAAGGTTTTCGTAAAATTACTTCACTCTACTGACAATTTCAGAGCTTTGATTAAACTTAATTAAATTTAATTATCGCCATTTAGTTTCACGTAAAATTACTTCACTTTAATGGCAATTTCAGAGCTTTGTTTAAATTTAATTAAAGTTGATAGTAAATTATATTAATTTACAATCGTGTTGATAAGATGTCATTGCAAGATGGTACATTATAACGTAAGTTTGATTGCAGGCCACATAAAATCAGAGAGGCATGCATTAGATCGTCTAATTGACTAACTGTACACTAACTCGCGCTACAATCTATCATAGGGTTAATTACCTGACATTGGCTAAGTGATATCTAATTGACCAACTATATATACTTTCACTCGCGCTGCAATCTAATACGGTAAAATGATATCTTCACCAACTCTGTTGTAATATCAATTCCATGCTACGTAACACGATATAGACATGCGTTAGACTCTCGCTAATTGATAGCTACTTGATTTATAGAATTTCGTCAGTTAAATTGCAGAGAATGTAATATGACATAGACATGCGTTAGACGATCTCTAATTGATGGCTAATAGATTTATTTAATTTCGTCAGTTAAATTGCACAGTACGTAACATGACATAGGCATGTATTATAAAGAGGTCGTATGCTCGACTGTTGTTAATTAATTTGCGTGTTACATAGTATGACGTAGGTATGCATTAGATCGTAGCTAAGTGAAGTCTAATTGACCAACTATTCATTAACTCGCGCTGCAATCCAGCAAAGAAGAGTACATAGCATGACTTAGCCATGTGTTACAATGACATCTTAGCGCCACTGTTTACAATTCAATTGCGTGGTCAATAGTATGTCTTAGACCTGCCTTAGATCGTCGCTATGTGATATCTAATTGGCGAACTTTACATGAACTCTCGCTACAGGTGCATAACATGACTATACATTAACTCGCGCTAAATGATAATAATATTAATTATTCGCCACCTACAAATAATGGCGCACCACATTCTTATTGTTATAAATAAAAGGTGCTGACGGTCATAACATTTTATCATTTAGTATTAAAACTTTAAAGAATATGGAGCTTGAAAGTGAGAGTGAGGAATCAGATCTTGTTCTGCAATTAAGGGATTACGAAAAACTAATGGAGTTCCTGTACTTGCAACACGACGTGAAAAGCAAAAACAAGTCCACCCCGAGTTTTCAAAAAATTAAATTTTCTACTATTCTGAAAGCCCTTGTCCAATATGCTGCGAAATTTCCAGCATCAGAATGGACACAGCTCTTATCGAAAGGGAAGGACAGTCCCGATAAAGGATGGAGGTTCGCCGCTGGATTAGCTATAAAAGAACATGGATGATAGGTTTATGTCATCTAAGTGTTTTAACAAACATTTTAGTAAGTTTAAAACCGTAGATGATATAAAGTATTTAAAAATAAATGTTGTTCAAGTGACAATAAAGATTTTCCTCGAAATTATGCGGCTAGCCTGCGAAAGTATTTTTTATGGAGATGTAATTTCATCTTTTATGGTGAAACTTTTCGGTAAGACACACACTACGCCACTTTTGTCGTTGGTACTGCCGGGTGTTAAGTCGGAAGAACGTATTGTTTTTCAATTTTCTATATAATATACGTACTGTGGGATGACGTTTTATGATCCCAAAAAAATTTGAAAATCAATTTTTGTTTTTGATTTTTCATTCGTGTTTCCCAACGACAAAAGTCTGTTGGCGTGAAGATAGCCTAAACTGCTAAGCATTGAGCAATCTTTCGCGTCACGGTAGTGGTGCTTGTAAGTCCATAAAAATCTGCATGAACTTTCCCTAGATCTGAAACACGAAACTAAACCATCGAAAGTTCGTAGATCAAAACACCTCAATGAAATGTTTCTTAACGGTCATAAAATAATAAAAGATATGTCTCCGAAATTTAAAAAAACCCTTCGCCTTCCTCCTGAATTCACGAATTTGTTCAAAGGAGCAAGGTCCAGTGGATGTGTTGACGGAGAAACAATTGAAGAGCGTAATATAAAAATAGAAATACGCGCATCGGAATTAAAACATCTAATAAAATATTTTCTATCAGGCGACACCGATTCCGCGCATTCAAGTGACGAAGCGGAAACCAACAATGAAGTAAGCTACATTTCATGCGTTGTGAAATCCACGAGTGTTGTGGAATTGGTATCATATCTTGAAAATAAAGTAATTGCAAGAAAAAATGTGAAGAAGGGTTACTAAATGAGTTGGAAACAAAACTGGAGAGTAAGTACTGATTAAAGAAATAAATATTACTTTATTTCATAATGTCCAATCTTAGGTGCTTGCCAGATTGGGGTATCTTTGGTTGGTCCATCATCTGTTCCTGAAATTTGTGTTCTTATTTAGTCGCGAAATGAGAAATCATAACGGCCCGATTTTATGGCAGCACAATCTTTAAACACACGATCATCTGGGTACTCGTAAAATCTTAAAAAAAAAACTTCGGTTGCGTCGCGATATCGCTCGTGCTCTGATCTCCGCCGGTTAAAAATATTAGTGATAATATTGATTTAGCCTCCCCTCTCATACGGTTTCTCAATCGGTCGCTCTATATATCGCTAAGTGTGATTTTAAATGTAATGCGCGTCTTGACTTTGCTAAGCCTTGCGCTGCAGTGGACGATTCCATTTTGGACAAAGAGGGTAAGGCTTTCGATGAGTCTCAGCCTCGGTCTCGCAAACCAGTTTTCCGACTTACCTCCCCCTCATATGATTCGCCTCTTCCGCAAAGTTCACCTGAGGAAGAGGATGTTACTAAGCAGGAGCAAACTTCCGTGAAGCGCTGGGCTAAAAGCCTTGCCCCTTCAATCAAAACGTCGAAAACAAACACCCAAGAAAACTACAAAGGTGAATGTGCCTAAATCTGACCCCAGCATAACCTGTACTGAATGCGCGCAACCTGTGGAGGACTCCCATAAGGCGTTTCTCTGTGATAATTGCATAATCTGTTGCTACATTTCGTGTGTTAATATCTCTGAAGATCTTTACTCCCTGCACTCCACCACTAATAGTAACAACTTCCCATTTCTCCGCCCACGTTGTGTTGCTATTGGGCCCAAACTCATCAAAACCTCAGCCGCCCTGATCAAAGACAACATATACATTAAAGACTTGTTAACGCCCTAGCCTACCGCTGTGGCAAATCTTGAAACAAATTTCTCGTCCCTCAAAGCTGAAATGAATACGCTTTCTCTCTCATCATGTCTTCCTGGCCTCTCCGATCTAGTCGGCATGGTAACGCTTCTCCCGGAAAATTCCTCCTCTCTTGAAGCCGAGGTGAGACAGTTATCCGTCTCCTTGCACTGTCTCAAATCCCTCACTGATCAAGTGGCGGAGCTGCGAAAGCAAATTTCTTCAAATAGAGCTTTAAATTCAAGCTCGCCGCCTGCCAGCTTGTTCTTGACAGACATGTATGACCTTTGGCAGTGTGTTGCTCAGCTTCAACTGTTACTCTCAGAAACGGCTGCCTTACACACTACTACCACCACTCTCAGAACGCAAACTTGGGAAAATGGCGAGTATTGCCTCCCTACAAAGACAATTATCTGCCTTTTCTGTGCTCCCGCCGCCTTCGGTATCTCTACTTAATCTCAACGATGACTACACGAATAATTTTCCTCCTTTCAGCCACAATACCGCCGTGACTTCATTTGTTACCCCTGTGGCTCATTCCTCCTTGCGTGATACTCCTAGCCTACTAGTGTCTCTCGCCCATCCCCAAACGGGGTGAGGTCCTGCGATGTTCTCTAATGATATTCATATCAGGAAATATAATGCTCGACTATTTCATGTTCCGGTTTTTAACTATTTTAGTGATGACTCCCAGTTCGCTTACCGGATTCTCCAAGATTTAGACCAGCGCTTCTCAAACTGTGGTCCGTGGACCGGCACCGGTCCGCGGACATGCGGCTGGTATGGTCCGTCATACATAGTTGAAAAAAAAAACCGGTCCGCAAGGTTAAAAAGTTTGAGAAGCGCTGATTTAGACTTCTTCCATTTGCATTCCCTAGTAGCACTGCCGACGTAGGGCCTACATGGTCGGCTTTGTGTGTCACCGACGAGTTGGTAAAAAGTCACTAATAAGTCGGGAGAGTAATGGTTTGAAAGTCGAAATGTCCGCCTGGAGGGACGACGGCCCGCCGGCCCGCCGGTTTTCCTACTGTTTTGAGGCTACTATAAAACGACTGTTGGCCGACTTTATGTCGGCGTCATTATGCCTACCTAAAGCCGCACTCAATCCGACGATTTCGCGGCTTTTTAGTATAGGAACGGTAAATCGTCGGTAAAGGGCTGGTAGAGAAAGGGTTTGAGAGTCGAAATGTCCGCCTGGCGGGACGACGGCCCGCCGGTTTTCCGACTGTTATGAGGCGACTATAAAACGACTGTTGGCCGACTATATGTCGGCGTCATTATGCCTACCTAAAGCCGCGCTCAATCCGACGATTTCGCGGCTTTTTAGTATAGGAACGGTAAATCGTCGGTAAAGGGCTGGTAGAGAAAGGGTTTGAGAATCGAAATGTCCGCCCGGTGGGACGACGGCCCACTGGTTCACCGACTGTTACGACACGAATGAAATTCGACCCTCATCCAACACGTTTGAGAGTCGACTTAACCGCCTGTTAGCAAGAGGTCCGACGCTTTTGCGACGATCAAACCTTAACTAGAGGCCCGACGGTTTTGCGACGATCAAGCCTTAACTCAAGGCTTCATTCGCTTATAGTAAAGGATACTGATACCTAGTATTGAAATTTCTTTAATAAATTTTCAATGAAAATCACTTTTTTTGTACTTTGAATATTTCAAATAACATACAGGTTGAGCATCAATTATAACAATTTCAAATATTAAACAATGTATTCGATATTACACGACTAGTCGAATGGAAATATTAGCTGCCTAGCTAATTGGTTTTAACAAAAAGTAAAATTTTTCAGGGCGAGTATAATATTTACATCAATTAAAGCATTTATTAATATTCATTGTTAATATCTTCGATGTGGCCAGTTACTATCTCTTAAATTACAAAAATCATAATGATAAATATACAGGGTTGCCACGGAATTTTCAGAACCAAATTCCCCGACTTTTCCAGGTTTTCCCTGACCTTTTTCTCAGATTTTCCCTGACCCTTTTCTCAGATTTTCCCTGACCTTTTAGGGCGGTAGGGTAAATGGTTACAGCACGTTTTAAGTGCTTATAATTAAATACTCTCTACGTTAAGTTTTCCGATGTATTTGTTGCACCAAAATGAATAAGAATCATTTTAACTATAAATAACAGTCTTAAGAGCTTTTTTAAAGGCATTTACTTTATAAAAGCAATTCTAGACATTTTTAAGTATGCTCATGGAGTTTTCTGTGTTAAGAGAGGATAAGGAGAAACTTTCATTACTCTTTCAATAAATACTTTTACCCACTAAAATCAAATTCCCAGAATTTGCTAAAATTTTTAAAATTCCCAGACTTTTCCAGGATTTCCAGGTACTGTGGTAACCCTGATATACACTTACAGATTTTTTTAAGGAAAAAGAAAAACATACAATTCTAAAGGGTATTATTTCACACTATTTTCTCTTAAAATGTTTGAAACCGCAAAAAAGTTCTGTAACTAAAACAAATTGAGATCTATTTTGGAATTCAGTATTATTTTCACAACCAAAACTCTTTAATATATAAGGTTTTTGAACTCCAAGCGCCCCAAAGCACTTGCTTCTTTTATATTCAAACAAAGAAACTGAAGGTATACATAAACGTTTAAGTTTTGGTTTCACTTTATAGGTGTATGGTTCCTAGCAGATGAGAAGCTAGGTAAAAAGCAAAGGCTTATGCATAAAACTGGCCCTAAGAGGTAGATAATTGATAATTCAATAACAAAATTCAAACCTTACGTGACAAACGAAGACGTTTATAGTTTATAAAGAACCTTAGCGATGAAATTAAAAGTTAGCAAGCCTAGAACTAATCATTTTCACCACAAAAATCTCGTTTAAACATTCTAAAGACCCAGCCGCGTCAGAGATACAGGAAAGGCTGACTTGCTTTCGCACTAGCAGCGCCCTCTTCGATGATGACGTGAATGGCGTTACCTTAGTTACGCCAAAGAGGGTAGAAAGAGGGGGAGTAGAAGCTAGCGGCTTTGGCAAGGCATTTTGGGTGTTCTCGCTTTTATTTTTTATTTATTTGTTATATTTTCCGCCTAATATCCGGTTGACGGTATTTCAACCAATAAGAGGGCTGAGCAAGATGCGCGCGCACACCGGAAGCTTAGAGGTAAACTTTCAAAGCGAGAACACTCCAGCCAAGCCTTCTACTCCCCCTCTTTCTACCCTCTTTAGTTTCGCCAATAGAACAGAGGCGTGTCACCTGACCCGAGAAATTACAGGAGGGAAAGTTCAAACTAGAAAATCAGATGTGTTTTCTTGCTTTGCAGTTTTTTGTAACGTTATGTTTCTAGTGTTGCCAAAAATATAGTATTTTCAACTTCTGATAGACCATTCCATTATTGACATGGCTGAAGAGAACTTAACAGGGGCTAGAGGTGTTTTGAGAAGCACCGCTAGAGGCAGAGCGAGTTGCCTATCCTCCCGCCTTTAGTGAACTGTGGCTCCATCTGGCGTTGCCTATTAGCGAGTCGAAAGACACCTCTCCGCCCCTGCAGGTTTGTTTCTCTACAAGTATTTACAGAAATGGTCTATTGTGGGTCGAAATATAGTATAAGTTAAATATATAACAAAAAAATTTTTGGTGGCATATGCGGAATAGTAAAAGTCAAAAAAACCGTCCCACGGAAAAAGAAGGCCTACAAACAACTTCGTTTTTCATTTTACTCTTTTTAAACGTGACGATACCGAATCAATTGGCAAAAATGGGTTACATGTTTAGGACGGTAGGCAAGCCTACTTCAAATCACCACAGTTCCAACTGCCGGATAAATGTCGGTTACTAAACTGCCTAAGAATAACTTTGCTTTTAATTTTACTCTTCATAAACGTCACAATACCGACTAGCGCGAGGGAGTTGGTAATCAATTGGCAAAAAATGTGTTGGAATTTTCTAGACGGTAGGCAAGCCTACTTTAAACCATCTCAGTTCCAACTGTCGGATAAATGTCGGTTACTAAACGGCCGAAGCATAACTTTGCTTTTAATTTTACTCTTCTTAAACGTCACAATACCGACTAGCGCGAGAGAGTCGGTAATCAATTGGCAAAAAATAAGTTGGAATTTTCTAGACGGTAGGCAAGCCTCCTATAAACCATCTCAGTTCCAACTGTCAGATAGATGTCGGCATTGCTAACTAAAAGAAGTAGTCGGCTTCATGAGTCGGAAAAGTGTCGGAATAAGCATGGTACAGCCGACTGGACCGTAAACCGACTATTCGACCTTTAACCGACTGTTATGCGGAAGGCTTGTGCTACTGGGGATTGCTAGAAATTCCGGAGCATCATTAAAATTGTATTGCTATAAGCATCCCATATTCATGAGTTGGTTGGCAATAAATACAGAGTGGTACCCCTTTTGCAAGTCAGTTCCCATTAGGCATCAAGGATAGGGTAGAATATGCCAAGAAGTTAGTACAAAAGGAACCAATCTGAACCCCTATGAAAACCTTCTGTTCAGTTTTATGATTAAGGAAAGTATGAAATGAAATAGTTTTGTTTTTATTAAAGGTCCCGCGTCTGATATTTAGTTAATGTTAGTAGGCTTAATTTTACTGTTAATTCGAGAGACAGCAAGAAATGTTAATTTTTTAGTCGTTATGCACTCATTAGTGTATTAACTCTCCCACAAGGCAGGCTAGCGACACTGAAAGGTATTTGCCAGACGTCCTTCCAGTCTTGAGTGGCGTCCCCCAGGGCAGTGTCCTTGGTCCTCTCCTCTTTGTTCTCTACATTAATGACCTGCCCTCTGTTGCTTCCTCCCCACTCGCCTCTTTGCTGACGATATCAAGCTCAACCGTGAAATTAACTCTTTTGACGATGTTTCTGTTTAGCAGAAAGACCTCAAAGCGATCGGAGCTTCGACCCATACTAACGGCCAAGCCTTTAACGCTGCGAAATCGATGGTCTTTGCCATCCAACCCCTAAAGTCGGATATTAACTGCCCCTCTCCTATTATTTGAACGGCCAAGCTGTTAAGCGAGTTAATGAATGTATTGATCTGGGGGTTCATCTTGCCCACAATTTAACATTTGACGTGCACATGTCTCGTGCTTGCGGACGTGCTAATAGCCTTCTCACTGTCAAATTTCTGAAGCTATCCCCTCATCTTCTGACCCACCTAGCCATACGATCGCCCAATTCTCGACTTGGTTGTCAGGTTTGGAACCCGCATAATGTCCATAATACCGCTTTCCTTGACGGTGTCCAAGCAAGAGCGTCGCGTATTCCCCGATCCCTCTCTCAAGCAAAGAAGTGGAAAAGATCTTAACATATCCCAAACCATCGTATAGATTTGGTGATAATCAAGTTCCTTGCGACATATTAGATGGAAAAATATTTTTTCAAGAGTACCTTAAAGGTGGAAACGAATCCCTTCAACTACTGTTGACATAATATTGCGAATCAGCCAATGTGAAACTTCGATCACGCTCGTTTTGATGTTCAATCATGGGCTGCATGTTTTGAACGTCATTTTTGTGTGTGTTTTCCCTAACTTCTTCAATCATTTGGTGCAGATCCAAGTCATCAACTTCACTTATAAATTTTGTTCTAGATTCAGATATTTCCAGCTTATGGGCTTCGTAGATTTCTTGGACATTCGCTTCTAGCAATTCGATTTCCTCAGAACGCCAAGGTAAAAACAAGATCAATTCCACTCGACAGATCTCTCACCAAGCTGTACTTTTTGAATCTTATCACTTTGGCAAGCTTTCTTTTGCTGACATAACCTGAAGAATCTTTCAGCTCATGAGGTGTTTCACCAGAAATCGTTTCATTTTGTTGGTCTTCATCTTCGTTCAAATTTTGGGTTTTTCTCTGGCGTTTCATTCGAGAAAACTCATACCACGAGGCGAAAGCGTCAAGACTGGGATTTTCCAAATCATCCGGTCTCGCAATGTAGTGCTCGACGATGCCATCAGAAAAAACGTCAGTACTATCGTCAGGAAATAATTCCAATTCAGATGGTCTTTTCTGAATGTGCACCCTTTCTTCCGGGGTGAAGTATTTATGTAAATATGAGCAAGACTGCTTCGGCAAATTGGTATGAATAGTAATATGTTACAGCATTCTTGAGCACAAATTTGATAAGTTACAGCTGCAATATATTCCTCTTCCGTCACGCTCAGTTTCCAAAAATTCTTCAAACGTTTCCGGTGCAGTTTCAACGCTCAATTTCTCGATAGCATTTCGCACCAATTTGCTTAAAGCTAGATGGCGCAAAAGTAAAAAGACCGACGTCACGGGAAAACCCCAGGCTTGTCCTACGTGTCTCAATTTCAAAAAAGAGAGAGAAAACTGAAAAAAGAGGAGACAAGAACGAGCGCGCCTCGTGAGCAGGTACTTCGTACCTAGCCATGTACTTTATAAAAAATTGAATTAATAATTCATGGGTGTGTTCGCGACTTCGAAATAAAGACGCGGCCAACGAAACTAAATGATCACCCATGAACAATCGTTCTGAGGGAAGCAACGCATCAGGGACAATTTGTGCGTCTTTATTATTAAATAGTCCACAAGATTGAATTGTTTCAAGATTAAATATTGCAATGACCAAAATTAAGTTTCTCTAATTTAATTTTAATATTTATTAATAGTAGGAAAACGTGTCAACTTGCTTGTAACTTTTGTAAGTAATGACTTAAATTCAGTCATAATTGCGATGGTTAAACGCTTTAATGTATGAGTGTGCAAATATTCAGAAATAATTAGATGTTCCTAAATTGATTTTCTAAAAATGAAACTTTCCCTTTTGCTGGATTTAAAGCAAAATAATCAATCATTTCTTTTGCAATTTCCACGTTCTTAATTTTTTAGAATTCTTCGATATGCCCCTTCATGGAAAAATGGATGTCTACCTACGAAAATAAGTGAGGTCTATACTTAAATAACACAAGTAATCAAGTCAAAATCTTCTTGGCATTTAATGTAAAGCAAACCTGATTCACTTCACCTATCGCTTAAAAGTCCTGGAGTGTTTTCCGATGCGGTTGATTCCCCATAAGTGAAATGTGCAATTTGCGAGACCCTCTGGTGATAACCCCGCCATAGGGAGGTTAGACGTTTCTCGTAAACCCAGCCCATCACCTCGTACATCTTAGCCCTATCAATGATAATGGAATAGAAGCCAACGATATTTTCAATCAGAATTGATTAACGTATAACGGTTTTTGCAATTTATCTTTTAATGATCTAACGTTTCTAGCTACTAAATTGTTGTCATTATAAGCGTCTTCGGAATTTGAAGATTATCGAGAGAGAGAGAGAGAGAGAGATAGAGAGAGAATATTTTTATTTCATTGTTCGCTCAGGGTTTTGTGGTTGAGGGTTACACTCCTCGAGCCAATCATCGATCAACTTTCTTGGGACGCAGGTGTGAGAAAAGACAAACGCGTCCTTTAATTTTTATGACCGGAAGGGTCAGAGGGTCAGTTTTTTGTTCTCTTTCGTCCATGTTACAATAATGATATTTTCATAATATGAGACTGACAATATACTAAACTACATAACTGTACACTTTAACAAGGGCAAAAATATTTTGCAATTTTCCATGTGGTTTTAAATGTGATAAAGTTGTACAGGACCTTAAAAATCTCAGGCTATACAGCAGGGTTGGCAAGTGTTAAACAAACTGTTTTAAAGTTTGCTTTAAAACCTCTTTTAAACAGCCATGAAAAAAACACTAATTTGTTTAAAACGTTTTAAACAAAAAGTTTAAAACATGTTTCTTATGGAGAGAAATTTCGAAACTTTTAACTCTTTTTATTTGAAAATGAGCGAAAAGATTAAGAAACAGATATAATAAGCTACAGTAAAAACCTTCCAATAATTCGACTGTTTCATATGTGTCAATTGTTTGGAAACCCTACCACTTGATTTATCCGTTACCAATCTGTATTGAAGACTGATATTCCAAAAAATTTTGTCATCTTCTTAAAACAAAGCAACAACGTTTCTCCTATGTGGTTTCTCTACACTGTTGGTACATTTTACTGTTCTTAGGTGATTACGCGTAATAAATAAAGCCAGGCCCTTGACAGTGCTAAAATTAATACGCTTAATCCGTAAACGGAAAACATGAAGCGCCTACAAAGTAGTAAGAGGTGGTAATGTTTGAAATGTATGATGAGTTCTGACCAAGAAACTCTGAAGTACGGAAGCGGAAATTGCTTAATAGTGGCCACAAAAGAAATCAAGCATTTAGGCATTAGAGGTTAAATGTATAAATTCACGCATCACCCTCATTTTTTATCCGCTATTAATAAAACTACATTTTCTTTTTGAAAAGATCGCTTGCTCTTTTTACAGTGAATAGAATATTTCAAATATTCAATATTAATTCCTCAACACTAACTCCCTTCAAAATAATTAATTTCACGATAAAATGTTCGTCAAAACCTAATTTCAAATCGTGTTTTAAACTAAATTTTTGCCAACCATCAAATTCTAAATTTGATTTTTGTGTTTGACTTCGCTATACATGTTTGTGATCCGATGGTCAAGGGGCATGATACTCGCACTGGGTGCGAGTGGTACCTGGGTCAAATGCCAGAGGGTATCGTCTTAAAGCTTCATATTATAAATTTAGGAGTTTTTGATTTTTGTGTTTTTCTTCTGAATACGTTTTCGTGGTTCGTTGGTCCAGGTGGGTGATACTTGCTTTGGGTTCAAGAGGTCTCGAGTTCTAATAGCTCCTTCCAAAAAGTTTTGAAAAAATGTTCTAAGTCTGAGTCAGTTCAGTTCTTCCTACAAACGGGAAGTAGTTTCCCCGCATACCCTAGTCCACAACCTAGATATGACGTTTTTTTAGCTCCAAGTGCGGGTTAGTGCGCATGCGCGAAGAACTTAAACAACAAGATGCACAAGGCAGTCAAACGTTTTGGAAGGGGCTATTCCACAAAGACAATTTCTTACACCTTATTATTCTAAGTTTTAGGAGTTCTTGCTCTTTTTAAACAGTCAGTAGAATTATTTCACATATTCAATATTGATCCCTCAACACGCCTTTTCTAAATAATTGATATCATAAAATAATTTCGGAAAATGTAATTTGTTCTTGAAAAATCGTAAATATGTAATTTTTTAATTCATTTGGAGGGAATAAATCGATTAACAATTAAATCAGTTGATTGTATTAAATAGTGATTAAGGATTAAATTAATTTAGATAACGACAAATTGCAATATCGGAACTTAAGTAAATTGATAAACGTTACTCTCATCGTTTGTTTTTTCTTTCTTGGTCTAAACCAAGACCTTTTTGAATTATGTAGGCCGTGAAAATAAGTGCCTTGCTCTTGCGGGAGTAGTGGCTTAAATGGAGAGCCGCGATAAATAATATTAAGACTATTAGGTCTGGAAAAGTGATTTTAAACATGTTTAAAACTAGTTTTTTTGTGTTTTTTATTGCTTTTTTCTACTTGTTTAAAAAACAGCTTAAAACATCAAATAGTGTTTTAAACAATAAAAAACGCAACTTTAAAAAAAATTTGCCAACCCTGTCGCTAACCACTTCCACCCCTTAACCAAAGAATTTTCGAAGTGATTAAGAAGGAAAAAATACCGGTTCCTTAAACATCTAAAATATTTGTCAGAAGAAAAATTCAAAGGTAAAGGCATAATGGAGGTAAAAAACTCTTTAACTCAATTATTGTTACAAAACATTATAATTTCAACTCTCAGCAAAAACGTTGACAGTATTTCACGCAGTTATTTACGTTTTGTCTTTTTGGAGTTGAAGATGAAAACTATCCTTATTTTACCAGCCCTCTTCGGAGATAAAATATTTCTTTGGATCGCAAAAAATGTTACATGCTTCTTATTTTTGACTTTAGAGAATAGCCCTAAATTAAGGCTTAAAGATTTGTGTTTGGGACCAATCACTTAACGTAATCGGTTTACATGCCCTGTAACTTTGATAGTACTAAACTTATTACGAGTAGTTTTTGAAAACTCATCCCTTAAAATGCTAACGCATAGTCCCTAATCGGTGTACAGGGAATCTGAGAGTGATTAGCCTCTCGCACATATGAATATTATAGTCACGAGACATAACCAATTTTGTCTATTGCTAAAAAAATAAAATCTATAATAATAATAAATCTTTTTTATTTCGTTTAGAGTTCCGGTGCAGCTAAATCATCATGTACTCCTTGCATGGTTTTTAAAGATGAAAACTATATAGGCACATGCCCACATGTCGAAATTGAAGGTGTGATGTTCGAAGTTCATCCCTAGAAAATGCCGCTAATTTATTGTTCGCATCGTATTACGTATTTCAACTTGTGTACCCAACTAGATTGAAACAATCATTAGAATATATACAAAAGTTTGTTTTCAAAGTCGACGGCGAAAAAACGCCAAATTCAGTTGCTACTATTGCCAACTTGTTAAACGCGTAAAGATATTTCTTAATGTTTTATGTAAAATTGGGTACAAAAAAATAACATTCCGATAGGAGATTAGTTTTTGAAGATTTATGAAGCAATAAATTAAGAAGTTTTAATATGACTGAATGATTAAGGGGATAAAAATACGCCCGTCTAAGGTGAACTAGCAGTAATATGTCTGCTCTTAACCCCACATCAAGCGTCCCCGTTTTAAAAAAGGCGTATAGATATCGAATGCACTGCCTACGATTAAAACAAGTTGGGAAACCAAAATAAACCTCTCCGAGCCGAGACGAATTTAATTTCCAAACACAGGTCCGCCAGCCAATGAGACAAACAGGAAATACATAGTGCTAATCGGCGAGATATTGCCATGATCATTTGTAAAGTTTAAAGCGTTTAATAATTTCCTGCGTATCCTCAATAATTCTAATGAGGACCTAATATTTATCACTTAGATGTGTATTTAACTTTCGGCTCACTCTGAACCGTTAAGACCTCCTATAAGAGGACATGAAACATGGTCAATTCTGGTTAAAATCTAGGTTATCTTATCTCATAGACCCAGTCGTTTCAACACGTATGGAGAGATGAAGTTTTAACATCCTTAATATTAAATGAAGCTAAAAGTTACGTTTACACTATATATAAATGTAGTAAAGATGAATTAAAAAGTAAACACCAAATTTTAAATGTTAATATCAAAAGATGTTCTTGGAATATTGAGATGAAACAGAGCTTTATAGCTACACAACTACTAAAAGAAGCGTAATGCCGAAAAATATTTAAGTATTTCCATTTAATATTCTGCAAAAAGAAGATGTTATCGTTTTGTAAGATCCTACTCGCTTTATATTAACTTTGATATGCGTGTAGTGTTTCCATTCAGATGCCATCTTCATTACTCGTTCTATATTAACTCTCACTTGAGTCAGTACATAGAAATAAGTTTATCTTAAATAATTAATTAAATATAAATTATATTAATTATTTTAATCGCCAGTAAATAACTTTAAAAATAGTTAAATCGTTTAAAATAAAGTTGTTCCTATTATCTTTCGAAACTTTGCTAATATTGACGTTTAAAGTGAAGGGTACCCCTCTTGTCCGCTTTCTTCAAATTTTGGGGTATATATACGATTCGTTTCCATTATAATAATAGATAAAAACACATTCGCGTGAACCGATGCCATTGGGAAGCTAGACGTTTCTCGTAACCTTAGCCGCTCGCCGCGTACATCTTAACCCTAACGACGATGATGGAGTAGAAGCCAATGTTACAGATTGGTGTCTATGTGGTATAGACGAAAGACCAGTAGATAGTGGTGTTTGAAGCCAATGTTGCAGATTGGTGTCTATGTGGTATAGACGAAAGACCAGAAGATGGTGGTTCTAGAAGCCAATGTTGCAGATTGGTGTCTATGTCGTGTAGACGAAAGACCAGTAGATGGTGGTGTTAGAAGCCAATGTTGCAGATTGGTGTCTATGTGGTATAGACGAAGAACAGACGATGGTGGTGCTTGGAAGCCAGCAAGTACAAACTAGTGTCCATGTGGAGTAGACGAAAACCAAAACTGGTGGTGTGGGAACTCAAGTAGAATAGCCAGCGGAGACAAAGACAATTTCCCAAATTTCCGTGAACTGTCAAAGCAGTCCGGAAATTGGGAACACGTTTGCTCCGATACGCAAACTGCGAACGCGGTCACGTGGGGCGTGACAGACAGACAGACACACACACAGACAGACACACCCAAACACACCCCCACAGACACACCCACACGTCCAGTGTAATACCTCTCCGTGACATACGTCACTCGGAGAGGTAAAAATGCCTGAACGAATAGCATGGCTAAGATGAACGAGTAAGCTAGCTTAGATAAACCAATACCAGGTCTACGGCGATTGAATACGCGCTCTAAGACGATGAATGCGTGCTCTAAGGCGAACAAATACGCGATACAAGACGAACCAATTTACGCTATAAGGCAAACGAATTAGGGGGGGTCTGAGGCGAACAAATTCGCAGTATAATTGGTTCGAACGCGATCTCCATGTTGAACGAAGGAGTTTTCTACGTTGAACGAATGAGATTCCTACGACGAACGAGTGAGTTTTTTCTGATGAAAAATCACACGCTGTAGAATAAACGAATTTGATATCTACGATTAACGAATACGCCTTTTATGGTGAACGAATATACCTTTTAATATGAACGAATAAGTATTATAGGAAGTACGAACAAACGTTCTGAGATTAACAAAACACATTCAAGAAAGAGAAAAATGTTCTAAGAGGGAACAAATAATTGTTCAACTAATAGAAGTATGTGTTATAAATACTCTCAGGTGAACAAATCAGCATTTCAAAGTGAACGCAGCGGTCTTAGTACTTCGAACGAGTGTACCTTTCAATATGAACGAAGATATGCATTAGATCCAACAAACAATAGTTTAAAAATAAACAAGCCGTGTTCATCAAAGAACAATAGCTGTTCTTGTTTGAACGTAACACTCGTGATTTTGAAACAACGTTTTGTTTTATAAAGAACAAAAGTTCTTAAAAAGGAAGAAGAAAAATTCGATCTCTATTGCACACATTTTTTTCGTTTTATTTTAACAAATTAGCGTTCTGATACGGGGAGAAGCCTACGAACTGCGAAACGCTCAGTATTGAACGATCTTTTTTAACAGAGACTAATAACTACACCACAGTCAAAAGGACTATGTTATTTTCCGCTTCGCGCTATATCCAATTTTAAAATTTAAAAATTTAAACTCAACAAGATGATTTTTAAGATATTAGATCATTTGAATTTTCTAAAAAGAAAGGTTAGTCTACAGTTAACTTAGTTTCAAGCTAGTATCCCTTCTTTGAAGTTGCCATTTTTTCTAGAACTACTATTCAATGAAAAATATTTGGATAAAAGTGTTGATGTGGTAACCTAGTTGAAGATTTGGTTTTGCGAAATTAGAATGTTTCGCGATTTTGGTAAAGTGTTTTAATTGAGGTGGCCGACTGAAAAATCACCACAAACTTTAAGATAATTAATTACGACGGTTGGATGAAATATAAAAACAACTCTTTATTTAAAAACCAGTTAAAGGTAATTCAGCTCAGCTAATTAAAGGTTTAAGAATTTGCCCATTTGGGGCCTAACTAACGAGGTTGAGAATTTTGTTCTCGACTAAAGGAGCTCTACTAGACGGGGGGTGTATTTTCGCTGCGCTCATCCGCTAGTTGTATGTTTCATTCTATATCAAATTTCTCTACTTCTTCGCATTAACTAAAGTAATCGCTGTAGTTAGGTAAGGCATCTCTATGGCTAAGAGATCAATGGTTTCTCCTGGCTATCTGGCGTTTTGAATGGTAAGGCGTGCTAGTTTTCTCTTGGTAACCCCTGGATTCTTGTTTCCGAAATTTTTAATTTCAATGTTTCTTTCTCCTACGACTGGCAATTTGAGGCTCCGAGAAACATGTTCTAGGATGAATGTGGCTTTACTACAGTTGTCTAGGATAAAACGTACTTTCTCGCTGTTTCTCGGTTCGTTTGGGCTTCTAGCGTTTGCCATAGCGATTTGCAATAGCACGGTTGTCGGCTGGGGGCATCTTACTAGAGGCGTAGTTATTATCTCCGTTTGGTTTTCGATCTCCTCTTGATTCGGCTTCACCCCCTCTCTTCTATTTCCCGCGATTATTTTATGGGCTTTATTTTTTCGCAAACGGCTGAATTATGTCCACCTCTACAGATTTTGCAATCCTTGTACCTTGAATTACATCTTGTAGCGTTGTGGCCTATTCTTATGCATACGTAGCATCTTCCTTGGGTTTGTACTAGTCTCTTCTTTTCGTCTACAGTGTAGTTGGTGCAGTCGATGGTGGCATGAGAGGGTGTTTTACAGAAAATGCAGTAAAGTTTTTGGTTGATACTGATTTTTAGGACTGTTCAAGAGCTCGAGCCATAATTAATATTAATAACGGTGATAGTGGACACCAGAGTGATCCAGGAATTCTGACGAATTCAGCATTTTGGAAAGCTATGACAACGGATAAAATACCAATCCCTGAACCCGCCATTTTACCAGGTTCAAATGAAGTCATAACCCACATGATCATCGTAGATGGGGGATTTCCACTCAATAAGTAAACTTAAATCTCGAGCAGAAAATTATATTACGTTACAATACATGAAAATGCACCTTTAGAAATTTGATGTGAATTTACAATCTACCTCGTTTGCAAAAAACCCAAAGAATTTTTAGCTATCATTTACCATAGGCAAGGCAAATAGTGCAAAACACATTTGGTATTTTATCAGCAGGGTGCGGAAACGAAATTAGTATCTAGCAAGTATAGTTTTTCGAGTAGTTAAATTTCGAAGATTGAAGATTTTGCTTCGACCCATTATTGCATCAAAAGAAACAACACTGAAAATAGTTAAAAACATATGTTTTCTTCTCAATTTATTGAGGCAAATTATGATAAAGAAGACCATTGATTGCAAGAACAGATACTTCCCTCCCAGTTCTACGGGCAGAGAAAACCAGGTGAATGGACAAATGATGCAGGTTCTACGCAGCTCAGACAATTGGGTCGACAAGGTAGTAGAAATAATACCCGACAATGCGAGAAAATTCAAGAAAAACTTTGTCAGTATTTCAATTCCGAAATAGGAATGATTGCTTGGCAAGATAATCAAATATAGTGAATTCTATGAATAAACACAAACACTAGGATCAAAATAACAAAGTTTTTAATTTTTAATGAACTTAACATGCACTCATATTCTAGCTCAAATAGAAGTGTTTCAATATTTTTACGAGCCATAGCTTGTTTCTCGGGCTCCAATGCCTAAATTATTTGTACTAAAAACAAACAAATTTCCTCTACTGAAGATTGGGACTTCATTGCTGCTTCGATAGGCACCACTCGTTTTCTTTCCGCAACGCTTTTCGGAATTTCCATTTCTAATTCTTCTTTGGCCTTTCTCTTCGTGTTAGGTGTTTTAACTAGGCCTGTGCGAGTCCAGTTTTTTAGGGTTCGAGTCGAGTCTCGAGTCCTTAAAAAAGCTCTCATAGAATCTCGAGTCGAGTCTTTTAATTGGTATCGTGTCCTCGAGTCCTTAAGTCAGCTTAAGAACTAGGTTTCAAGTCCAGTGTCGAGTCCTGATAATTTATGGCAAGTCCCGCTCGAGTCCTATTAAATAATTTCTATTAATACTATTTTTAAGAATTATAATAAATTAATTTCTAGTAAGGATAAATTTTACTAGCAAAGTATAAATTTCACGACGAAAATGACGCGGAGTAACAATAATTTTAACTTTTGGTTCTGGTTAGCTGAAATCAAAGTTTTGTCCAATCACCGGTCTATTCTAAACTTTAAATCGATTAAACCCCACTAGATGCGGCACTCTACTTAAAATTCTGTGTCACCGAGAAAATATTTTTGGACTTGATAAGGTGTCCAGTCTCGGTTCGAGTCCTCCTCGAGTCCAGTAGTGAAGATTTTAAAGGACTCGCACAGGCCTAGTTTTAACCATCTCAACATCGCTGTCAGTTTGCCAGAATGGTTCTGGCAGAATCAAGTTGGGAACATGTCGGAAATTCTGCCAAACCAAAAAAGCAAAATATACCTATAACCATTTTCAGGCCAAAGTAAACTTAAATTAAAAACCTCGTATCTTCCCCCACGAACGGTGAATTTTCTTGAAACTAAGCATACACATTCTAATTGAACTACTCTATCGAATTAACCCGGTCTCTTTAATTGCAACTCGGTCACTCTAATTGAAATTAAGTAAAAACGGATTTTTTCCGGGAAAAAGCCTTGTATCTTCCCCCACGAACGGTGAATTTTCTTGTAACTAAGCATACACATTCTAATTGAACTTACAAGTTTTAAATTTTTTTTTTGGTTTTTCAAGTTTTAATTTATTTTAATTTAACAAGATTTAAACTTATTTTTTTCGCATTAATAGAAAAATACAAGCGTAAATCTGTACCGCAATGATAACAATATTTTATGGCAGATCAGGTGAAAAAAGTGTTCATTCAGTCACCTCTTCTTTATCTTTTTTTTCGCGACTAGAAAGTTTCAGGTGAAGCTAGTAGCTATGCACACTGTTATTTCATTTGAAATACCTTCAATAACATGGAGGATTGTTTTTAACTTTAAAGTTACTCATATCTCCCATGTAAAACATTATCACGATTAACATGGTGATATTAATCGTTGATCGGGATCTGCTTGCACTGGGATGCGGTGCAACCAAGTACGCTGGCGGGTCCCTTTCATCAAAAGCAAGGACCCTTCTTTTAGGTCAACTGATCTAACTGCGTGCTTTGCCCCAATTGGCTTCATTTGAAACTTTCTAGTTGCTCCAAAAGATAAAGAAGCTATGACGGAATGAACCTTCTTTTCATCGTCATTGTGCCACCCAACACTGTCATTACATATTTATCACCGCCGCCTTGAATTGAAACTTTGTTTCTCGTTCCACCTTTACTTTCATATCGTATAACTCTCTTGGCCACTCGGTAAGCGCTTCGTGAGTCACGCCCCTTCCGTAACCGTATTCTTTAAAATCTGCATTGGTGCAAATGTATTGGACTTTCCTATTCGTTGTTTTTCTGTTTTCTAACATTGCCTCCAATGTCCGCCTGAGTGTTTCGAAATTGACGTTTGGGTGGAAACCTGTTTAAAACTCAATGGTTGCACCTCGGCCAAGAATATTTTTCCCCATAGTTAACGTTTGAGGATCATATTCTGCAACATATTAGTACAATGTTAAATTGGTTAGAAAATTCGTCCTAAATTATAGTGTAATTCAACATGGTAAATAAATAGATTTCAAAAATGAGAACTAAAAATTTAGGGAATGTAAGGGTAGAATTATTCAGGAATGTTTGGTTTAAAGCTGTAATTATTGCTTGCTAAAATTGTATGATTTTTACCTTCTTTTCGTTGAGATGACTCTGATTTGGCGTACGGTTCTGGTATTGTTTCTTTGGCTTCTGCTGCCTCGGCTAAATTGTTTACAGGGATTTTCGTAATTGTCGAAAGTTTCCCGGGACACGTGTTCCACAGACTGGATGATTGGTGGCGCAAAAATAGAACCTTTAACTCCGCAGCTGTTGGAATTATTTTTATAATTAATGAAAGTAATAATATGTGTATGCAAAACCCGTCAGTTCAAACTGGAGAAAAATTGCGTCTCACGTACTTATGGTTAAAGGTTCCATTTCCAAATTATGGTTTACCATAAAATTGGCCCAAATGTGACTCCCACCCGGATATAGCACTGGAAAATCGGAATTTCCGATGTGGGTAATATCTTCAGATATCGGAAAATGTTTCAAATCGTTTTTTTTTTGCGATTTCCAAAACCCAAGGGACACTTCGTTATATGTACCTATTTTGGCTTTTGTCCAGATCATACCGACTTGGATTTGAAAAGCCCTTAACAAAAATAATAAATAACAAATTAAAATGGTGGTCATTTTCATTAGCATTTTCTTTTTAAGAGATTCCAAAATTTCACAAACATCGCCCAAAACCCAATATGCTTTCCGCAGGAAAATTATAGCACTTATTTACTCATTTCCTAATTTCGAGAGAAATCTTATACTTTGAAATTTGGAGTTTACAATTAAATTTTTTAATAAAGCCAACAATTTTCAATGAAAAATTGTTGAACGCCATTAAAATTTTCATACTACTTAAAAATTTCACAAAACGCCTTGAATTTTATTCAAAATCCCTATAGCACATAGGGAGACTATAAAAAACCCACACTTAGCAACACTTATACAAAATATAAAATAACTTACATTTTCGAAAGCGTATCGCCGTAGTTTGATTAAAAAAAAAAGGAACTTCTCTAGCTGAAGCAATTTCAGTAAGTGATTGTAAGCTCGTGTCAGGAGTAGGGCTTTTCTAAGGACCTTTTCAATACCGTTGCCTACCCCCTTTTTACCATGAAAAACGACGATAGTAATCAGAGAGAATTCTGGAGTAGAAGGTACCCAACACTAAAAGCTTCACAATCCATAGTCATGAGGAATTACCTAGATTGCTAGGTAGCGTCCTGGTACCGTTCAAACCCTGGTTTTTCATAAATGACCGTCCATAGAGGAAAATATGAGAGAAATTCCTAAATATTTAAAAAAAATCTAGACCTATAGCCGAATTTTATTACAGATGAATTGAGGTACGCCGTGCCTATAAATTTAAACATCCCATCAGTTGAGAGTACACCTGTTTTAGATTACAAAGACCCCTTCAATGTAAAATTATACAACTTTAAATTTAAAGGGGGTGTTCAGACCATAGGACAAACGACGATCTTCCACATAGAGCTTAGCATAGCGGGTGGGTAGAAAAGGAGAGGGGGTCGGTTAGCCCCTTTAAGAGACATACTCTATAAAACCTGGATTTGTTTACCTCTCCGAGTGACGTATGTCACGGAGAGGTTCTAATTTCGACGTGTCTGTCTGTCTGTCTGTGTGTCTGTCTGTGTGTCAGTCTGTTGTTATTGACTTACACCCCAGGGGACCGCGTTCGCAGTTTTCAAATCGGAGCAAACGTTTTCCCAAATTCCGGACCGCATTTACAGTTCCCGGAAATTTGGAAAACTGAATTCCACTTACAATGGCTATTATCCATTACCTATCTAACACCACTATCCTCAGGCCATTTGTCCATCTTACTGACTTCTATAATCCACTTTCATCTGCTCTTTGTCCATCCCACATGGACACCATTCTGCACACACTGGCTTCTAATCCCCACCCTCTTGTGGTCTTTGTACATCCCACATGGACACCAGTCTGTACACACTGGCTTCTAATCACCACCGTCATCTGCTCTTTGTCCATCCCACATGGACACCAGTCTGTACACCTGGCTTCTAACACCAC
Source organism: Phalangium opilio (assembly GCF_054372755.1). Lineage (NCBI taxonomy): Eukaryota > Metazoa > Arthropoda > Arachnida > Opiliones > Phalangiidae > Phalangium > Phalangium opilio. The sequence goes on along the minus strand of NW_028324186.1, from coordinate 4,947,109 downwards.
CATCTTCTGGTCTTTGTTTTTGTCCATCCCACAAGGACACCAGTCTGTACACCTTGCTTCTACTCCATCATCATCGTTAAGGTTAAGACATACGCGGCGATCGGCCAGGGTTACGAGAAACGTCTGGCCTTCCAATGGCGGGGCTTCCAGCAAATGTTCACGCAATTGCGCTGTTCTTATCCATAGCTGCGATTCGACACCCTTATATACTACCTATGTGAGTAAGGCGACGCAACCGGCGTGTGCTTCATTTCAAACGCCAATATTAGTCAAGTCTCTCAAGAATGTTTAATTATTCTTTTTAAAAACGATGTAACGCTCAATAAGGCGAACAACTATCGAAGAAAATATTTAATATTAATTATATTTATTTTAATATTTAAGATAATCATGTCTCTAAACTCAAAATTAATACGGAAAGGGTAAAACAGCAGTCTATGTGTTTGTCTATATGTGTCCGTCCGGTGTTACACTAGTGCGCTGCGTTACAAGTTCGTTTTTGTTTTGATGTGTAAAGAAATCCTTCAGAACCTTAATATTCCCGTTTTCCATAATATAAAATGAATATGTGGAGATATTTTTTACCTCTCCGAGTGACGTATGTCACGGAGAGGTTCTGTAACAATCGTGTGTGTCTGTGTGTCTGTGTGTGTGTCTGTTGTTACACCCACGTGACCGCGTTCGCAGTTTCCAAATCGGAGCAAACGTGTTCGCCATTTCCGAACTGCTTTCACAGTCACGGAAATGGCTACTCTACTTGAGTTCTCACACCACCATCTTCTGGTGTTTGTCCATCCCACACGGACACCAGTCTGTACTTACTGGCTTCTAACACCACCATCTTCTGGTCATTGTCCACCCCAAATGGACACCAGTCTGAACACACTGGCTTCTAACACCACCATCTTCTGGTCTTTGTTTTTGTCCATCCCACATGGACACCAGTCTGTACTTACTGGCTTCTAACACCACCATCTTCTGGTCATTGTCCATCCCACATGGACACCAGTCTGTACACACTGGCTTCTAACACCACCATCTTCTGGTCTTTGTTTTTGTCCATCCCAGATGGATACCAGTCTGTACACCTGGCTTCTACACCACCATCTTCTGGTCTTTGTTTTTGTCCATCCCACATGGACACCAGTCTGCACACCTGGCTTCAACTCCATCGTCATCGTTTGGTTTAAGACTTTCGCGGCGATCAGCTAGGGTTACGAGAAACGTCTAGCCTCCCTAGGGTGGGTTGTCCACGATAGGTTTTCGCAATTGCGGTTGTTCTTGCTTTTAACTGCAGTTCGACACCCTTATATACTACCTATTTGAGTAAAGCGAAGCAACCGGCGTATGCTTCATTTCAAACGCCAATATTAGTCAAGTCTCTCAAGAATGTTTAATTGTTCTTTTTTAAAACGATGTAACGTTCAATAAGGCGAATAACTAACGAAGAAAATATTAAATATTAATTATATTTATTTTAATATTTAAGATAATCTTGTTTCTCAATTCAAAAATAATATGAAAGAGTTAAAAAGCAGTCTATGTTTTTGTCTGTGTGTGTCCGTCCGTTGTTACAGTAGTGCGCTGCGTTAGAAGTTCGTTTTGTTTTGATGTGTAGAGGAATCCTACAGAACCATAATATTCCCTTTATCCTTAATATAAAGTGAATATGTGGAAATATTTTTCGTAATTATGATGCATTTAGTACTTTTGTAGCTTTAAAGCTCTATTTCATTTTGATATTCCAAAGATTTTTTTTAATATTATTATTTAAAATGGATGTTTATATATTACTTAAGCTATACTACATCTGTTTATAGCATAATCCATTCTATTGTGAATACAAGCACAACGCTACTATGTTGGTCAAATTAACTTTTATTTGTCAATAGGCCTAGTGAACCTAAAAGTAAACGATTGTGTTTGGATTTCGTTTCTGTAATGCAGAGACATTAACGGTTCAGAGTGAGCCGAAAGTTAAATACACTTTAGGCTTAGATATTATAATCATGGTGGAAATCTGGGCCGCGTTCAGCAGAGCCCAGCGCTGTTAGCAGTGTCCTACATAACGGGATTTTGTTTTTGAATTTTGACGTCACGGTGCTTAGCGCTTAGCTAGCGCGGTCTTCAAAGAAAATAGTCGGCCCTTTGGATAACGTGACATAAAACGCGTATTTCTCAGCTTGGCGAAAAAACCATGGAGGAATTAATACAAATAGCTCTATGGGACTACAGCTATTTAATTGGCGTAAAACCAGTTGATCACGCTAGAATTTTAAGAGATTTGTTAGTTTCTAATTTTAATTAAAAAAGTTGTTATCTATCTCTATAAATATGTTATCATACAATTTTTGTTAAGCCTTGGTATATTGCACGCTTTATTGCGCTAGCGTCATTTATAAAACGCCGATGACCGGAGAAAAGCTATGACGACAGAGCTCACCGGTAAAATTTCCATATTCCGCTGTCTTTTTTGGTGAGCTCTGCTGAACGCAGCCCAGACCAGTGAAAGGTCTGATGGTAATGGTGTTTTCATGCTTTTTATAGTACGCATTTACTTTCAGTGTGTGTAGCCACAAATAAGCTTTGGTGTTATGTAACGTTAACAGTCATGTTGACAAACTAAGATAATCGTTGAGGTGAAACGAGAGGATAGTGTTTACATGGCAACCCTGTTGTGAATATGGCTTTGAACATAGAGGGTATACAGTTGAGGAGTAGAAAATTGGGCCTTTACAAACACGTAAAGGTAATATCCCTCCAAAGTTTTATCTCTTTATTTCCCGTTTTTCCCCCATCGGATGATTTTAATGTGTACAAGTATATCATTATTGGATGTAAAATGTCGTCTGATTTACAGTATTTTTGCTATGCTTTGTATACTGCTTTAATATTTCATAAATTTTAACTTAAGAAACATTTCCATATCTGGGTAAATAAGTTTGTAAGTAGTCGTCTTGACTCGGAGAGGTAATATTTTGGTTTTCCCAACTTGTCGTAATTATGATGCATTTAGTACTTTTGTAGCTTTAAAGCTCTATTTCATTTTGATATTCCAAAGATTTTTTTTAATATTATTATTTAAAATGGATGTTTATATATTACTTAAGCTATACTACATCTGTTTATAGCATAATCCTTCCTAAAGTGAGTACAAGCGCAACGCTACAATGGTGGTCAAATGATCTTTTATTTGTCAATAGGCCTAGTGAACCAAAAAGTAAACGCTTGGGTTTGGTTTTCGTTTCTGTAATGCAGAGACATTAACGGTTCAGAGTGAGCCGAAAGTTAAATACACTATTAAATAATTAGGCTTAGATTTTATAATCATGGTGGAAATCTGGGCCGCGCTCAGCAGAGACCAGCGGTGTTAGCAGTGTCCTACATAACGGGATTTTGTTTTTGAATTATGACGTCACGGTGCTTAGCGCTGAGCTAGCGCGGTTTTCAAAGAAAACAGTCGGCTTTTTGGATAACGTGACGTAAAACGTGTAGTTCTCAGCTTGGCGAAAAAACCATGGATGAATTAATACAAATAGCTCTATGGGACTATAGCTATTTAATGGCGTGAAACCAGTTGATCACGCGAGAATTTTAAGAGATATGTTAGTTTCTAATTTTAATTATAAAAGTTGTTATCTATCTCTATTAATATGTTATCATACAATTTTTGTTAAGCCTTGGTACCTTGCACGCTTTATTGCGCTAGCGTCATTTATAAAACGCCGATGACCGGAGAAAAGCTATGACGACAGAGCTCACCGGTAAACATTTCCAAAATCCGCTGTCTTTTTTGGTGAGCTCTGGTGAACGCAGCCCAGATCAGTGTAAGGTCTGATCGTAATCGGATAATAGCTTCGTGTTTTCATGCTTTTTATGGTACGCATTTACTTTCAGTGTGTGAAGCCACAAATAAGCTTTGGTGTTATGTAACGTTAACAGTCATGTTGACAAACTAAGAAAATCGTTGAGGTGAAACGAGAGGATAGTGTTTATATGGCAACCCTGTTGTGAATATGGCTTTGAACATAGAGGGCATACAGTTGAGGAGTAGAAAATTGGGCCTTTACAAACACGTAAAGGTAGTATCCCTCCAAAGTTTTATCTCTTCATTTCCCGTTTCTCCCCCATCGGATGATTTTAATGTGTACAAGTATATCATTATTGGATGTAAAATGTCGTCTGATTTACAGTATATTTGCTATGCTTTGTATACTGCTTTAATATTTCATAAATTTTAACTTAAGAAACATTTCCATATCTGGGTAAATAAGTTTGTAAGTAATCGTCTTGACTCGGAGAGGTAATATTTTGGTTTTCCCAACTTGTTTTTTGCTAATTTCGTATGAACCGTCATAATAAGAGTGTTCCTTAAAGGGAGGGTGAAGTGGAAAATCAACTGATTTTTATCAATTCTGGTTACATAAAATCAAATTATCAGAAGTATTATATTTGAAGTCATGAGTTAATCATATATTTTTATGTGATATTTTTGAATAAATAATTTGCGGCTTATGTTTCATTTAAACCATTTCCCTAAAAACGCACTATTATGTACTGTAAGGAATGGAAACGAGCTGGGTTTATACAAATACAGGTCATCAGCTCGCTCCACTCCCCTGCCCCATGACTAATCCATTGATGAACACGTGGATGATAGAGAGATAGGAACGAGTCAAAGGAATTTCTATACACAACCCTTGACCTCGTACCAACCCTAGCATCTCCACGTGCATCTATCTTTAGAAATATATAAAGAAAAATAAGTAACAAGGACCTTCTATTCCAGTACTTGTTTCTCTGCTCCCCAATAGGTAGAATTTAGATTGACAGTTGTCGTTTGACCTTTTTTTGCCCTACCTCTAAAATGATCGGTTGATGTATGTTGGACCCGTTTTCCATAAAGTGACAATTTGTTTTGGCAATAAGTCCACTTTTTTTTCTCTGTGATTTGCGAGTTGCGACCAATACGTTTTTGAGTTTTTTTGTATCTCGAAGAAATAATTGATTCTTGTTTTGGAGTTTAATTGATATCTTGAAAAGCTACTTGATTTTTAGTCGGCTTAGAGTTTAATTAATATCGTTAATAGATATTTTGTTTTTAGTTGCTTTGGAGGCTTGGAGTTTAATTAATATCTTTAATAGATATTTTGTTATTAGTTGCTTTGGAGTTTAGTTAATATCTTAAATAGGTATTTGGTTATAGTCGGTTTGGAGTTCAATTAAAATCTCGAACAGAGAATAAGTCAAAAGTTAACAAGCAATCGCTTGACTGTAAGCCGTTTCCCCACATGAAATAGCTTAAAAATTAAGGTACGTTTTACGTTATAATTCTTTTTTTTTCTTCTTCTTTCGTTTTGTTGATTTTGGGGAAAGTAGTGAGCATATTACGGGGATAAAAGGAGGCAGGTTATTTCTAAACCAAAGGTACTATACCAATTAAGTACCGAAGGACGCTGCATTCTATGGAAATGTAAATGAAATTTTGCCAAAAGATCCACCGAGTTATGATTAGTGTTTTACGGCTATATATTTCAGCACGGCATTTAAAATGCCTGTGTCGAGGTATAGTTCAATATGCAGCGTGTTTAGAAATAATCTGAGCCATTACCGAGGGATCAGCCACTCTTAAAAGTCGGTGTAATTTTCACTTTAGTTAATTATAGGGACTCTAGAGGAGTCAGCGACCGGTGAGTAAAATTATTTGAAATACGTCGCAGACACCACATTACGCCAAGATCCAAAAACTCGGCAGTCGGTATGAAGTAGGACTGAACAGTGAACAATTAGTCCATGTTTTCGCGAGATTGTAGCGCCAATTCTCCAAAATGCTTATTTTAGAAGTAAAACGAACAAAGGTCACCTGCCTCTGCCTTATTTCACCCACCTGCTGCTGCTTTCCTTGGCGATTACACCTATAGATTAGGGGAACTTTACCCTTGACAGTGCTAATTTCTAGGTGTTTAACGGACGACCCATAGATAATAAAGAGAAGGATCGGAAGGAAGGCCTTCGCACGCCAAACTTCTGCAGTTGACTTCCGCTTATGCGCGGGACGAAGTAGACAGATTTCCGGAAGTAGAACCTACCCAGTTTAAAGCTCAGCGAGCTCTCCTCCTGCATTCTGATCCTTGTCTTTATTACCTATGGACGACCCCTTAAATTGAAGTGAGAAACTGACAGATAGTTATTTAGGTTTTTAATTTCGCGCGTTTAAAATAATTTTGCAATTAAACTACGTGCTTAGAATAAAAATAAAAGCGCTGCCAAATCCTTCCTTAGATTTTATGTTAACTCGCTAACTAATCCATTGATGAACACGTGGATGATAGAGAGATAGGAGCGAGTCAAGGGAATTTCTATACACAACCCTTGACCTCGTACCACCCGTAGCATCTCCGCGTGAATCTTTCTTTAGAATTATATAAAGAAAAAAAAATAGGGTTTTACAACCAGAAGTATATAAACTATGGTTTTCATAACTATTTTTAACATTAACGAAATGTGGCCCTTTCAATAATAGGGAAATTAGAAAATGTTAACCCCGGTGTACCGCAGGGTAAACATCTCTACAGGCGTTCTACGGAAACTTAATATTAAATTTTGCCCCTATGAGTCGGCTTACCATATAAAATGTTTCATTCGGTAATGGAAAAAGTAAGAGAAATTAGGTGATACATTAATCCAGAAGTAACCCTTTGAAATTTTAAATTTTGTATGTTCCAAGCTGCTCAAAGACCCCACTATCTCTTGAAGATAACTTTTTATTATTATATCTATTTTTATTTATTCCTTGAATGAAACAAAAATATTTAAATTTTTTTCCCCTATGCATATAGTTAGGTTGTACATTTAAAATTTTCTCTATAGAAAGTGTAAATTGTGTTTTTAAGCGATTTTGCAAACCGAAAATTATTATCAGTAACTTTTTATAGATCTTAATTGTCGCTAGTCTTTTGACACTACAATGGAAGGACGAACCTTTGAGAAGGGGCAAGTAAGGGATAAGGGTCGTTTTAGCGTAAGTTACAGAAATGTGACCAATGAAGAACTAGGAAATGCAATGCTTGCAGTAATTGGCCACAATTTAAAGAGGGTAGGTGAGTTTAAGCGTAAACTGGGAAAAATATGGCTCGATGTGGTGCAAACTTTGGGTTGCGTTAGAAGTATTGACATGAAGTCAAAGAGTTTTCGGAATGCATCTAATTGCTTCTATATGAGGTACACTAAAGATTTGAAAGGATTTAAAACGTATTTCAATGCCTTGATTATGAGCCAAGATGGTACTACCCTTGGGGATGAATCAATCCCGGTAGGCCCATCGGTACATCCTTGCGTTGACCAATCGGTTTACCGTCATGCTGGAGTTCAATCGCAATTGGAGAAACAAACATTAAGAGGAGTTAAAGAACTGTTCAATCAGATGATTACCAATCGATTTAACCTCTTGAGAATGAACCAATTGTGTTAACCGACAATCTGACAGTTAACCTAAATGAAAACACCAAGGCGAAGGAGAGTTCTGCCGAACCCCTAAAGGCTAAGGAGAATTCTGCCGAACCCTTAAAGGCTAAGGAGAATTCTGCCGAACCCTTAAAGGCTAAGGAGAATTCTGCCGAACCCTTAAAGGCTAAGGAGAATTCTGCCGAACCCTTAAAGGCTAAGGAGAATTCTGCCGAACCCTTAAAGGCTAAGGAGAATTCTGCCAAACCCTTAAAGGCTAAGGAGAATTCTGCCGAACCCTTAAAGGCTAAGGAGAATTCTGCCGAACCGCTAAAGGCTAAGGAGTATTCTGCCGAACCGCTAAAGGCAAAGGAGAATTCTGCCAAACCGCTAAAGGCAAAGGAGGATTCTGCGCATTTAGAGCAATGCCTTAGAAAAACAGAGCGCCAAATAAAACCCAAAAGAGAAGACGGAATGCTTTATTTTCCTCTTAAAAACCCAACTAAAATATTTTGTGTATGTCTTAAGCCCCCCGATGATACATCTTATTGTTTGTGTACAAGATGTGAAAAGTGGTTTCATTTTAGATGTGCCGGCTTATGCGATAGTCCCAATACGACTGAAAACGTAAGAAAAGATAAGAATTTTAAATGTCCTCTATGCCAAAAGTCTTTCATGAGAAGAGGTATTCAAAATACTTATCAAAATTGTTGGGTGTCTTCTCTTTTGCAAGGGCTCTTAGAAATCATTCCATTTAATGAGACCAACATTTCTAATGGCATTCTATCTGAGTTACTTTCCAAAATATGTGAGGATACAACTATCCCCGTAAAATCTCAAGATGTTGTTCCATTTCTGAAAAAAATTGATACAATTTCGAGAAATGCTTTGAGATTTTGCACTATGCAAGATCCTCAGAAACTTTTGCATTATATAGTTCCACTTTTAGGCAATACTTACCAAAATGAGTTTCCTTTAGTCTACAGTTGCGAAGAATGTCAAGCCACAAGATCTTTTGAAGAAGCAGCCATGATCTATATTGTTTTAGACGCAGCTAAATTAGCTATTTCAGAATACACATCTGAAATAGAACCAACCCCAACTCAAAATTGTTTAGGTGTAGATAGAAACGGACTTATTTCTCCTTGCGTAGGTAGAATGAAACAAATGAGACTAACTGTGGAAGTACATAATCTTCCTAAAATCTTGATATTTTGTTGTCCAAGAACAGCGGATGAACGCTCGAAAAATCAGCAAACTTGTTTCCTTGAGACCCATATTAAATATTTAGGAGCTCAGTATGAATTGAAAAGTTGCGTAGTCTACTGTGGAGAAGTTAATAGAAGTAGCAGTCACTATGTGGCTTTCGCTAGGCTAATTGCAAATACCTGGGTTCATTACAATGACTCCGAAGTTAAAACGGTTGATAACCCTGAAATTCACGAGGATTGGGTTATAGCGTTTTACAAATTACAGGAAAAGAACATTTTTGATACTAAATATTGTCCTCGCTTTGAAGGCAAGCCATTAAAGCAGTCTCCGAACAATAATGGCTTCATGACAGACCCAATTTCGATTCCCTTGGAGCAAGAAGATCTCTCTCTTATGCACAGTCCTCTATCCTGGAGTATTTCCGTTTCGGATGAATCCATTTCGGATGATTACGCGAGAAACTCGCATACTCTTGAATCTCCAAACCCAGATAGAGAAAGAGAATTCAGGTCGAGCGGGTCTAGTTTAGATTTAACAGGAGTGATTCTGAGGATACCTCAAAATCGGAAATACTATCAGTTAGTCCCGGATTAGATTCTATACATAGTGGTTATGATCCGTCCTTAAACATTAGAGACGTTGGTTTACTCTCCATGTCCGAGGAAGTTCGCAAGGACATTCTATCCAGCACTGACGGATTTGAACAGCCTGAGGTTATGAAACGCGTTCCTGAGAAAGTAAAATTTTCTATTGCAAAAGATACTTGGGATAAAATGTGCACCCATCGCCGTTCACCTAAAACTCTTGATTGTAATAATTATAAAGTTCTCCTAGATGATATTTTGAAACAAAATAATCCGCAATGTATATGGAATGTTCTTAACCATTACGCGCCAGATAATAGTATCTATTCAGATTTGCTCTTTTCCTGTAATTTATACTGTTCAAGAATTAACGCGACACCAAGACCTTGCCAAGCTAAATGCGATATTAAAATTTTTAAAAATTATCAAGGCATAATTACTAATAGAGGTAACCGTTATCATGAGCGACGGAGTTTCCTCAGATTAGAGGCGCTAAAAGAGAAATTTTGGGTATCGTTCCTTTCAACCGAATTCCCAATGGACCGAAATCCCATTCGACCGAATATCCCGCAATGATTTTAGATTTCCAGCCCAATGGCTATATTCCCGATGGACCGAAATCCCAATCGTCCGAATATGCCCCTAAAAAATACATGAATATAACTTGAAACACTGTAGCCGTCAGCGATTCGGTGGTGTAGTGGATACGAAGTTGGACTGCGAAGCGATAGGTTGTTGGTTCGAATCTCCGAAAGGTATGTTAATAATATTAAAAGTAAATGTTTCGTGATACTAATTAAAACGCTCACTTTCATTCCTTTCAAGGCAAGAGATATATAGAATTAATAAACAAATTGTGCTTAAAATGAAGTGCAGTCTTAATGGTAGTTCCATCAATGTCTTTAAATTTTAAATTAAAATTTTAATAATTTGGTTTCGGGTGGGTTAGGTTAGGTTAGCTTAGCTTAGCTTAGCTTAGCTTAGGTTAGGTTAGGTTAGCTTAGCTTAGCTTAGCTTAGCTTAGGTTAGGTTAGCTTAGGTTAGGTTAGGTTAGGTTAGGTTAGCTTAGCTTAGGTTAAGTTAGGTTAGGTTAGGTTAGGTTAGCTTAGGTTAGCTTAGCTTAGGTTAGGTTAGGTTTGGTTCCAATAAAACGTTGACACCTTTTCCAAAATATGCTCCTTTTAATTAGCTACCACCTTTTCCAAAATATTCTCCCATTAAATAGCTACCACCTTTTCCAAAACATTCTCTTATTAATTAGCTACCACCTTTTCCAAAAGATTTTCCTACTAAATAGCTCCCACCTTTTTCAAAATATTCTCCTATTAATTAGCTACCACCTTTTCCAAAACATTCTCCTATTAATTAGCTGCAACCTTTTCCAAAACATTCTCCTACTAATTAGCTGCCACATTTTCCAAAATATTCTCCTTTTAGTTAGCTACCACCTTTTCTAAAATATTCTTTTATTAATAAGCTGCCACCTTTTCCAAAAGATTTTCCTATTAATTAGCTGCCACCTTTTCCAAAAGATTTTCCTATTAATTAGCTGCCACCTTTTCCAAAATATTCTCCTATTAATTAGCTGCCACCTTTTCCAAAATATTTCTATTATTGCTAATAAATTGTTTTAATACTCATATAAATAATCTTTTTACCTCAAAACAAGGTTGGGTTGGGTTAGGTTAGGTTAAGTTAGGTTACGTTTGGTTAGGTTAGGTTAGGTTAGGTTAGGTTAGGCTAGGGTAGGTGAGGTGAGGAGTGCAGTAATACATTTTCAACTCACATTTATTTTAACAATAATAAGTTTTGAAATTAAAAATATATTTAATGCAAAACCACACAGTATGTCTTCTTCCAGTTCAATAGAATTTCGGTCCAATGGGACTATAATAAAATCGCACCTTTGGCTACGTTCGATCGAATGGGACCCCAAAAAACCCCCTTCTGTCGAATGGGAATTCGGTTCAATGGGACCAAAGCAAATTTTGCGGCAAGAGTTCCTAAAAAACCCCAGATTAAGACCGTTGGAGGCTGTATGGGATCTCGATTCTAAAAACTCAACTGATATTAGTATGGGAGCTTAACTAATTCTGCACTTAAAACAGGTACGATGCGGCAAATTAGATACGAGGCTTATCAAAAACAATGCAGATCGAAAGATCTCAACGAATCTTTAACTTTGCTCGGAGAAGACCCTGAGTATAGTGGTTATGTACAGAAAATATCAACCAAACCACGTTATGTTTCCCTCTATTCCAAAGGGTCGGTTAATTACATTCGTGACCATGCTAAGCGCGATATTTTATTTTGGGATGGAACTGGCTCGGTAGTGGCCACTGAAAACGTTAAACGTTTTATGTATTACCCCATAGTCATGAGGTGTCCAGAAATTGATAAGAAATCTATACCTGTGCCAGTTGCGGAGTTAATAACGGAGGATCAAAGCGCGGAGACATGAACCAATTTTCTTTATCACTTCTTTCAAGCGCAAAAAACAATAGCGGGGAAACGTAATGTTGTATACCCAGCAGTTATTTCCAGCGATCAAAGTCTCGTTCTGATCACTGCTGCTTTGAAGGTATTTAATGGAATGAGTTTAAATCAGTACGTGGGCGTTTGCCGGAGAATTACGGAGGGAGTTGCTAGTGGAGATGTCTTAAATTTTACTCTTATTCAGTGTGGCATTTGCCACATGATGAAAGATGGTAGCAGACTTATGAAAAAAATTTATAGTACTTCACCCAATAAACATAAATTTGGAATGTTTATGATAAGTGTTCTAATAAACAGTTCACTGTTAGAAGAATTGAAGCATAGCTGGGGATGGTAATACTTTTTTTAAAGACATCGCAGATAGAATTATTGATAAAGTTAAACAAGATGTAGCCCGCGAAGAATACTTTCCTTCATTGCTTTCTAGAAACGAATTATATGGTCCCAACCTTCTAGCATACAGGCAAAAAAACTATTATCCCACATAGCCTCTGTGGACTAGGCTTCTCTCGGGTGATTTAAGCAGACATTTTGAAGTGGTTCCAGCATCTTACCAGCCTAGGGTTAATTTTAAAGACGGATTAGTGAATTATTTTGATCAAGAGGCACCGACTCAGGGTCATGTTGAAAGTTTCAACAGACTCGTTAAAGAACAAGCCCTATACGACAAAAAACCTAGGTTAGATTAAGCCATAAAACATTTGTACGAATTAAACAAGAAGTTGTTTAAACGAGCTTTGCTTAACGCTCATAAGCATATACCAAATCAAAAAAGACAAAAACAATTAAAATTACTTGAAGAGAAATTTAAGAAAACCAAACCTCTAGTCCAGGAAGATGCGTCTATTAGAACCAGGGGGATATACCAACAACCTCCGTTTAAAAAAAAATAAAATTCAGTCCCAAAGTAACGCCAAAAGTTTAAGCGTCGAACCAATTGAAACGTACACTGTTCCAACCAGCTGGAGTTAGGGGGAATCAGGAAAGTAGTAAAATCAACTCCAATTCGAATGCTTATAATAAGTTGACAGAGTCACATACGAAAATTTTATTAGGGAAACAATTTTTGGCCGATCAAATGTTGATACATTATTTCTTTTTGCTAAAATCAAATTATCCGTGCTTTGAGTATGAATCTAACGACTTTTACAGACACTTATTTCGCGTGTTAAATCAAGTTCCTTTTTCAATGTACAGTGGTTGGAGCGAGTGTAAGAAAAAATACTATCATGCAAAAGGTTATTAATTATCAAGACAAGAGATTTGCATTTCTTCATGTTTGCTATAAAATATTTAGGAGTACGAGATGAGTCAGTACTATTTGAGCTCACTGTGTACGACTCCATGACGATAAAATCGCAAATCGTACGACACATGAAAGAAGCAAACGAAATTGCAAACGCTTTGAGACTACACTCTTAAAAAAAACTGTTCAATGTAGGACAAAATCATGTGCAGAGGGGTGACTCTGAGATAGCACAGATTACTGACCAAATCTATACAGTTTTTATCATATCCAACTGCGCGCATAAATTTGACTGTGCAATTTTGAACGGTTTACTGACCATCTATGAACGGTTTACTGACCATCTATGAACGGTTTACTGACCATCTATGAACGGTTTACTGACCATCTATGAACGGTTTACTGACCATCTATGAACGGTTTACTGACCATCTATGAACGGTTTACTGACCATCTATGAACGGTTTACTGACCGTCTATGAACGGTTTACTGACCGTCTATGAACGGTTTACTGACCGTCTATGAACGGTTTACTGACCGTCTATGAACGGTTTACTGACCGTCTATGAACGGTTTACTGACCGTCTATGAACGGTTTACTGACCGTCTATGAACGGTTTACTGACCGTCTATGAACGGTTTACTGACCGTCTATGAACGGTTTACTGACCGTCTATGAACGGTTTACTGACCGTCTATGAACGGTTTACTGACCGTCTATGAACGGTTTACTGACCATCTGTGAGCTGGAAAGTGACCAACTTTGAATGGAAAATGTACCGTCTTTGAACGGATAAGCGACCATCTCTCAACTAGAAACTGGTCAAATCTGCACTGAAAACGGACCACCCCTGGACTGGAAACGGACCACCCCTGGACTGGAAACGGACCACCCCTGGACTGGAAACGGACCACCCCTGGACTGGAAACGGACCACCCCTGGACTGGAAACGGACCACCCCTGGACTGGAAACGGACCACCTCTGGACTGGAAACGGACCACCTCTGGACTGGAAACGGACCACCTCTGGACTGGAAACGGACCACCTCTGGACAGGAAACGAACCACTTCTGGACTGGAAACAGGTCACATTTGAATTGGAAATTTCAGCTTTGAAACGAAAAAAGTACCATCTTTCTTTCGACAGAAAAGCGAGCTGTTTTCTTCAACTACAAACCTAATTTTATTTGACATAGAAGCTTATGATCTAACTTTAAAAAAGTGTTTTACACAGTATACGAAACAAATATAAACATAAGTTTAATTTCCTATTTAAATTTAACTTAACTGGTTGACAATATTGGTCACTCCAGAAGAAATCTTTTCATTGCTAATTTTGAAAACCACCTTTTGCAGAAACTCCATGGTTTTTTGTAATCCAACAGGATAATGGAGTTGGAATGCATAGTATCCCGCAAACATGGTTGTTATTCCATCTTCTACTGTTTTAACGTCAAATGATACTCCTTCAATTTCAACCGTCAAAGGAGCCTCTAAATAGTCGTTGTTTGAAAACAATACCACTGGGGTGGATCCTTTAGGTTTCTAAACATTACGTTATACGTTAAAAATTACTGTATTTGTTGTTATACAATAAAAATAAAATCAATGCATGTTACTTACTGTTGAAGTAAAATACAGCTCCAACTTTTCTCCAAATATGCAAGGCAATAAAAGAAGACTCGCATTCAACTGCAAAACTAAAAAATAAGGAAGTTCTAGTTATTTACGTTTTATATATATTTGGAGAGGGTGACAAGTTCTAGGGAGAGGCTTGTTATGACTATTATTACAACGTAATACAATGCCAAAACAAAATTATACTTTCAGTTCTATTTTACCTTTAAATGCCTCTTTTGAAGACACTTCTTCTTTTTCCTTTAGAATACTTAAAAGGCCTTTTGCATTTTTTTTCTTGGAACACAGTTCAATGATTCTAGACACTATTGGTTGTATATGGTGTACTAACACCTTTTCCGCCGATGGCCTAATATTTTGCAAAATGTTTAGCTCTTTTATGAGCTGAAAAATATTAAACTTTTATTAAAACTGGAACAACAAGCATTTCTACAGTGTTGTTGCTTTCTGCGTAGAAAACAAACAAATTGGTTATAGAAATTTTTACCTTGTTAGTTTCAACCAGAACAGGAAACTTTGAGACTATCTGGTCAACCCTTTGATTGTCGTAAGCCATTTTTTGCCGATGAAATGCAGTTCTCTGCATTTTTTCTTCAATTAGAACTTCATTGGGATGCCCTTTGTCAATTTCTTTGTTGAGTATATCAGAGTGCACTTTTATACTTTCTTCGTCTTCTGCCATTCCAGCCATGAGCTTTGTTTTATAGTAAAGTATTAAGCATGCGCACATAGTGCGAAAATAAAAATAATGGCATTATTGCGCACCCCTGGGCATATTCTTTTTGTCCTTTCATCTTTTATCTTCTTGCTCTGTGTATCTTCTTTTTCAGTGACTTCCTTATCATCAGAGCCTTCCAGCATCCCTTTCCTTTTTCTGCTGTGAATAGCTTTCATTGCCTTGACGCATTCTAAATCAGATCTATTACATCGTTCATGGCGAAATTTAGTATGTAAAGCTTCAGCCCATGTATCCTACAAAACATATTGGTTTCAGTCGGAGTTAGTATATTTCATGTACTGATTACTCTGGTAGATTAAATATTGGTGTGCACTTACATAAGGGTTTCCATTCAGATTATTTAATTTGTCTCTAAGGAAAGGATATCTTCGCACCAACGCACTGGCCACTCTGTTTCGTTCGTCTTTGGAAGGGTAACTATGAATAGGAAAAATATATTAATTGTGGGCTTGTTCCATGACGACTTTAACTAATCTTACTAGTTATTATATTTGGTCACATCTTCATAAAGAATACTGACAATTCTCGGTCTGTATTTTCTACCAAAGACCCTAGCATCTTTTTCATTTATCAGTTTTACTATTTCTGATGGAAGGTGTGGTATGATGTAGGGATCCGGTATTCTTTGCACAACATTGCTGCAGGCTGGTATGGGAATATCTGTCTCATCAATCATAGCGGAGTTAGGAAGTTCGCCGATATTTCTATAGTACAGTGAATTATTATTATAATATTAATTGTTTAACACAAAATGATAAAAACATACTCGGTGAGGATTTTATTGTCATATGATAGCGTTTCTTCCTTAGCTGGTAGTACCAGAATTTTTGATCTATCCTCTGGTAGGCCATCCTTGAAGTCAAAGTCAACCCAGTCGTCCCAGGATGAGTCAAACACTTGGACAGTTCCAATTTTTGTTGAGAAAATATTTTCAATTTCTTCACAAAACTCAGTTTTGCCAGAGCTGGCCAAAACCTTAACACATTTCTTCTTTTGCTCGCAACTAACGTGATAGCTTCTCTCCATATTAAATACTATATATTCGTTCAGAAGAAATTATAGTTCTCTAAGAAAATAGGAAAATGTTTTACAATTTCTCAAATTTTAACAATTTCTCAAATTTTAAGCAATTCAAATAAAAATAAAAATATTAACATTCTCAATGCATTTTTTGCATTATATGAAAATTTTAGGGCATAAATTAACTGATGAAAACGTCCGCCGACTGATTTTTACTTCAAGCATTAACATTGCAAATTCGGTGACTAAATATGATAACATTCTGAGAGTCTAGTTTATAGGTTTCCAAAGTCCTATTATCTATTTCTTTCCCCGGCTCCATAATCATCCATTCATTTAACTCTTCGACAACGTAACAATTATAATGTTTTAAATAATTTTTGCAAGTTATAATGCGGCCACTCACGTGCCATTTTCCAAGCACTTCTATTAAGAAATATATTTTTATGAAAATTGGCAAATCAACTTCGTTCATTGTTACTGGAAGAAGAAAGTTTTTTTTTGTACGTCACACCTTTTACTCGAATAGAAGAAGCAATTTGTGTAACATTAGGTTCTATGACAGAGACATTAAAAAATGCATGTACTTCTTTTCGGAGATTTAAAGGTAAAGAGCTAAACTTAAGGGTGAGCGTTTTCACAAAGTCATCGTTCTCTAATCCAGACGGGCCACTTCTTTCGTAACACTGAAGTAATTGATGTCTTTTTGCAAGTGTTACGCAAATGTTTACGAAATTGCGAGAATTAGCGGCTATTTGTTTGAAGTATTGATGCTTTCCTTCAAAGCGCATACACCACAAGCGTACTAAAGGTCCATATTCCAACATTAATCTTGCGTAATGCGCGAGAAAATGTATTTTCGGTATAAACCGTCCATTTGGGATCTCTTTCATAATACAATTAAAATCATTTACAAGTTCATACAAGTAAGGCATCCATGTGGGATCAATTACTGGTGATATTATAATTTCACCTATTTCAATAAGCGTTAGAAGCAATTTCCAATATTCATCATCATTAGGAGTAACGGAGCCAAACATTAAGGGAAAGAAGTATAAAAGGCACTTCATTTGTGCTGCTGTACCAACTAGACGCCCAGTACCTCTAAGGACCTCTTTAGAGATAGGTACACTTTTATCCTTCACCATCAGTTCTCCATAGGAGAAATTTTCAATAATGTCATTTATGTTTTTCAAAGATATAAAATTCTCATCTATCAGGTGATTTACAATAAGTTTTAGAACTAACGGCACAACACCCTCGTAAAAATCGTGCATTATGTCGGGGGGGAGTGACTGCGTTACTTCGAAATGAGGTAGAACCGAAAAAGGACACATTCCTTTCACTCCGTACACCATTTATTGTCTGGATTTTCCAGAACTGCTTTTAAATGATAGGAATGTACTTCTGGACTTCTAATTAACATGTTATTTTCATAAAACTTCAGCGAAATATGCTCTTTTCTAGTCATACAAAACCGATAAAATCTACCACTAGAAAAACATTGCTGATATCCACCCAACCCATTGCTGGAAAGATTATCTGCCGATATTGTAGCCAATGCTCCTTTGACATTAATATTGTTACGTACTAAGATTCCATCTGTCTGAAGTACTTCAAGGTCATCCAGAAGAGGTTTCAGTACTTTTTCATATCCGTATTGTTTAAGAGCAGGATACCTTACAACCATGGCCAAGTTAATGCTACTTAATTTACTCCTAAAAACCGGGCTAATATTTCCAATCACGAAATATACTAAGGTCACTTTATGTTTACCCCTCTTAGACCCAAGGGGATTGTTCAATTCAACCTCATCTAAATAAAAATGCAACCGTAACGCCGAATTATCTTTGCTAAAAATGGGATGGTTCTTACATATTGAACCATCATCATAATCTCGTAAGTATTTGTTGTAACTCTTCGCTTTTGTTACTTCACTCCAAATATCATCATGAGCCAACATATTTTGCAATATTTTTAAAACTGGAACATAACTGAACTTTTGTTTAACAATTTTGCAATTTACCCTTTTAACACCGAGAATATAATCTATGGGCTCGATGAGGTTGAAATTATCTACACAGTATTTATGCAGGTTATGCTCTGAATTTATGTGACTTATAACTGACTGAGACAAATTTCTAGCTTCTGACATACGCTCAAGCTCCGAAAAATTGTGTTGACTTAGATTAAAGCAACTGTCGATACAATTTTCAAGGATGTTTTTAAAACTCAGCGAAATGTCGTTTGCAACACTAATTGGTAGCTTGTGTTTTTCGCGAATTTTAAGCACAAAAAGAGCAGAGCTTCTTTGAAGTTGACTGATACTGTTATTTTCACGAATTTGTTCATCGTGATTGTCTTGGTTAATTTTATCAATTTCATCATAATCATTAAAGTTTTGATCTTGAAATAAACCATCTACGTTAGCTACAATTGGTTCGCCTTTCTTAAAGTGATTTCTATAAACGTGAGTCTTAAGGGATTCGAACTTTAAAAACAACTTTTTGCAACCATGGAATGCACATAAAAATTTTCGATTAGGCTCATGAGAATGGCGAATTCTTAGGTGTTTTATCCATAAATGGGCCGTTTGTCGGTTCACTCCACAGATGGAACATGAATATGACATTGTCCTTTTCAGTTTGGCCACGACCTTGCAAATCAAAACCAAAAAACAATACTGAGCAACATCTAAATCAGTTGCTTTATTTAGTAAGAGCTTGTATATAAGGGAACGACGTTGCTATTGGGTCTTTGCGCGTGACGTAAAGTTACCTTCCCCCTTTCCTCTCCCTTGCCGGCTGCCCGCTCTGGCCACGTTAGGACGCCATGTTGACATCCCCTGAAAACCGGTTTTCGCCCCTTATTTCTTCTCCCTTTTTACGCTCGCGGAAACACCCTATAGATAGTTTTCACACATGGAGGATTCATACCATTTACACCAGGAGGCCGGGCTATCTGGAGGACAAAAACCCGTCTTTTGTCCTCCAGATAGCCCAGCTTCCTGGTGTAAATGGTATGAACCCTCCATGTGTGAAAACTATCTATACATAGCAGTGAAACTACTCTATTACGGCCCAGCCCTTGGGCCATCTTATTGTAAATGACTTTCAAGTTACTTAAACTAAGTTAATAAAAATTATCATTCTCCCATAAATCTTGTTTTTATATCCATTAGGATTAAGGCCTAATAAACGTCCCTGCAATATAATACCCATAGCGCTAAAGCTATGAAACCTTGGCGTCATTTCCTATTCTTAATGTTAATTTTTGTACAGAATTTAGAAATCATCACTTACCATAAGCTTGTTCACGGTGTTCTTAATCGTTCCTCAAGATTTAGCAGTCTCGGAAAACATGAGAATTTGCCAAAAACCTGCTTCAGGCTGTTTAGGATATTTAAGCCTAACGGTGTCGAACGTTAAGAATTCGTCTAAAATATAAACGTAGTTTTACTCTTTGTTTAGAATCAACTTTGATTTTAGATTAAAAATAGAAACTAATTGCTTACCTATTTTCCTTTGTCTTGAAGCGTTGATAAAAATAATTTCACCTCGCCGTACAGAATTTAACAGAAACTGAATAACCGATTACCGATAAGCTTTGAAATAATTTTCTGCCTCCGAAAGCTTCGGACCGAACCCTAGATCCTAGCCTAAACTTGTGATAATGCGAGGAGGGGAGGGGTATCGAACGGCCAAAAGAGGTTATCGTAAAAACCCCTTCGCAACTCTCCCTTTTTCCTACACAATAACACTTGGGACTAGGGAGTCTCGCTTTCTACCTGCAGCATGATTCTCCTGCAACATTCCTTTCTATAAACTCCCTCCCCCCGGCAATATGGAAAGGCCTAGAGGCTGAACTCTTTTTTTTTGGGGCAGAAAAGTAAACATGAACTTTAGCACGTAGTCCAAACTCCAAATACCAAGAAGCGAAGTATGTGTGTGTCACGTGGTCCCTTGTTCTCCATATACTTTGAAGAGTACACGAAGGTCACGTAGTCCATTTCGGGGAAAATAATCGTTAAAGGGAGAATGAACCATTCAAAGGAGGAGTGAAATATATTATAAACTCTCGGCTGATAGAATCTGTTGTTATCACAATTACATTGATGCAACAAGGTCGAGGTTAAAACATCATGACCGGATAGGTTAAAACATCATGACCAGATAGGTTAAATTATCATGACCAGATAGGTTAAATTATCATGACCAGATAGGTTAAATCATCATGACCAGATATTATATTAAACTATGGTGAAATATATTAAATCGTGATAAAATATATTAAATCAAGGCTATATGAAATAAATTAATTTAAGGCTATATAAAATAAATCATGGTTATATAAAATAAATCATGAATATATAATATATAGCATGAGTTTGATAGCTTTAAATCATATCCAGGTCGCGTTTAGATAGAGTAAATCATATCCAGGTCGCGTTTAGATAGAGTAAATCATATCCAGGTCGCGTTTAGATAGAGTAAATCATATCCAGGTCGCGTTTAGATAGAGTAAATCATACCCAAGTTACGTTTAGATAGATTAAATCATATTTAAATATATTAAATCATATTTAAATATATTAAATCATATTTAAATATATTAAATCATATTTAAATATATTAAATCATATTTAAATAGATAGTTAAATCAAGTTTAAATAGATAGTTAAATCAAGTTTAAATAGATGGTTAAATCAAGTTTAAATAGATGGTTAAATCAAGTTTAAATAGATGGTTAAATCAAGTTTAAATAGATGGTTAAATCAAGTTTAAATAGATAGTTAAATCAAGTTTAAATAGATGGTTAAATCAAGTTTAAATAGATGGTTAAATCAAGTTTAAATAGATGGTTAAATCAAGTTTAAATAGATGGTTAAATCAAGTTTAAATAGATGGTTAAATCAAGTTTAAATAGATAGTTAAATCAAGTTTAAATAGATAGTTAAATCAAGTTTAAATAGATAGTTAAATCAAGTTTAAATAGATAGTTAAATCAAGTTTAAATAGATAGTTAAATCAAGTTTAAATAGATAGTTAAATCAAGTTTAAATAGATAGTTAAATCAAGTTTAAATAGATAGTTAAATCAAGTTTAAATAGATAGTTAAATCAAGTTTAAATAGATAGTGAAATCAAGTTTAAATAGATAGTTAAATCAAGTTTAAATAGATAGTGAAATCAAGTTTAAATAGATAGTGAAATCAAGTTTAAATAGATAGTGAAATCAAGTTTCAATAGATAGTGAAATCAAGTTTCAATAGATAGTGAAATCAAGTTTAAATAGATAGTTAAATCAAGTTTAAATAGATAGTTAAATCAAGTTTAAATAGATAGTTAAATCAAGTTTAAATAGATAGTTAAATCAAGTTTAAATAGATAGTTAAATCAAGTTTAAATAGATAGTTAAATCAAGTTTAAATAGATAGTTAAATCAAGTTTAAATAGATAGTTAAATCAAGTTTAAATAGATAGTTAAATCAAGTTTAAATAGATAGTTAAATCAAGTTTAAATAGATAGTGAAATCAAGTTTAAATAGATAGTTAAATCAAGTTTAAATAGATAGTGAAATCAAGTTTAAATAGATAGTTAAATCAAGTTTAAATAGATAGTTAAATCAAGTTTAGATAGATAGTTAAATCAAGTTTAAATAGATAGTTAAATCAAGTTTAAATAGATAGTTAAATCAAGTTTAAACATATCAAATGAAGTTTAAATAGATTAAATGAAGTTTAAATAGAATAAATCTGTGCAGTTTTGGTAAAGAGCGTCCAACACTGGCTGATTATTTAAGAATCTGTGCAGTTTTGGTAAAAAGCGTCCAATACTGGCTGCTTATTTAAGGATCAGTGCAGTTTTGGTAAAGAGCGTCCAACATTGGCTGCTTATTTAAGGATCTGTGCAGTTTTGGTAAAAAGCGTCCAACATTGGCAGCTCATTTAAGGATCTGAGCAGTTTTGGTCTGAAGTGTGCAACGTTGGCTGCTCATTTTAAGATCTGTGCAGATTTGGTCGAAGAAGTGCAAAGTTGGAAGACCTCTGGTCGATTTTTTCTAAGAGTGTAGCTTCTGGTAATTGTAAACAAGAATGGAGTATTAAACAGGCTGGCGACGATTTTCCACCACAACCAGAAAGAAACCTGTGGGACTCCGGTCCAATTACATGTTTGTACGCTACGTGGGTCATCGTCAACTATCCGGGTAGAAAAAAGGCAGAAAAAGACATTCTGCAATGTTAAGAAATTTATAAAAGTGAAATTGAGAGTGGTATAATTTCAACATGAAAATGTTTAAAATGTACCAAGTTTTTGTTTGGGAAAGTGATTCATTTTAAGTAGTCCGGTATTAAAAACACGTTGCCTAAATGCATCTAATTCTTTGACATCAAGTATTACTGAAAATTCTAGAAATTTAAATAAATCTGAAATAAAATTAATTTTTTCAAATGTTTTTGTAAAATAGAAATCAAATTGGTATAATTTATAACAACGGCATTTGGTACACGGAATTACGTCATTTGAATTTGGGCAGCGACGATTTACATAGTGATATTCCATGGTTAGGAAGGTTGAATAAGAGAGAGGGGTCAATGTGCCTAAAATTTAAATAGAATAACAGATGAAGCACAATAGATTTACATTGACCCAGAAGTTCATATACGGTATGATGACACTATCTCTAGTACTTATTCAACCTATCTTATGACTCCCAACGGATTTGTTCCGTAACAATCATACCAGCCTTCCCGTGGCGAGAGTCGTAAGTAGCCAGTGTTTAATAACTGTTGTGAAATAATATTATTTCAATATTAGAACGGATTGTAGGCATATCGCCCGAATTTACGGCATTAAAACTTCCAAAGAGGTAATACTGGGAGAATACGCCAGTGGCTGATCCCTCGGACGACGACGTTGTTTTCTCGTTGACGAGAGGAAAGCCACTCCGTAATAAAGTGTTTCTGAGGGTGTATTACGCTAGTTGCCTGATCCCTCGATCGATGTTCTGGGCTCGCAATGTTCGACCTTCGTCTAGGCGCCTCGCTATCACGGCGATTCGATATTATGTACGTAGGTAACCTCGTATTTTAAGCTTAAGATGATTACCGAGAATAAACTAAGGGGAGATTGCAGCTTTGAAGAAGACCGCGCGCTATTAGGGGGCGCCTCACCTTTACAGGGAGACGGGAGTCTTATATTAATGTACGCGGGAAGCTAATATTTTCATTGCCGACTGACGACGGCAATGCTCTAAGCCTTTGCTAAACTGAATTTTCTACTTTGATTTAAATATTAAATTTTCAAGCTGAGTATAATTTTTGTGATATAAGTGAGACCATTTTGTTCGTAATATATTGTTTTACTAATAGCTCCTTAGAAGGTTGCGTCAAGTGTTGTTTATTTACTACTTTAAGATGAATTTTAGCTTGACCATTGACGATGGTCAAGCAAATAGTATGAGGCCATTGCACAACGTCCACTGAGCCGCTTAGTCACATTATCTTACATTATCACATGTTATGATAACTCGGATCTTCTGTTGAGATTGTTTTGAAGTTATCTAATGTCTTGTCACACTTGAAGTTCCGATATAATTTTATAAACAGATTAGCATCATTAGCCGATATTGTAAATTAACCGATGTCAATATCAAAGCTTAACCAATAATTTTAACTCAATGAATGAATAACAATATAATATTAATTTAAAAAATATTCAGGTAGTATTTATGAAATATTAATTAAAAGACGCAGTAATTGTCTCGATTAGTAAAATCAATTGTCGGCAAGAGTACTCGTACAAAAGGCCATTTGATTTAAGTTCCTCTATAGAAACTAGTTCAAATAAAACGAAAATTATATATTTCTACTTTAATATCACAAAACGTTGAACTTTATATATTTAAAGAAGCTGCCAATTTTTGTGTCAGAAAATAGTAAAATTTATCTTTATTTAAATTCTAACATGAGATATTAAAGTTAAAGAATAGCTTGATATGTTTCCCAGTAGATAATTGTTTGATATTGATATTTTAGTTTCATTGATTTTAAACAAATTGTTATTGACATCGGTTAATTTTTACGATATTGGCCAATTGATCATCACTAATAGTTTAAATAATTTCAATTAAACGGTTCAAAACCTTTAGGAAAAGCTTAGTTTTATAATGAGTAAAATTCTTATTTTTAATTAATTTATCGTAGATAATTAATTTATTACCTTAGAGTAATCTATGCTGAAATAAAATTACGCAATGAAAGAGGAAGTGACGTACAAATGTTTGGCGGGGGATTAAAATGTCGATTTGGATTCGGGTTAGAAAAGCACCCTCTCCAAATGGACCCAACCCTATTGTATAAATTTGGGTTTCTAATCATTTAAAATTTTAGAGAATAGTGTCCCTGGATAGTTTTGACGTGTTTTCCTTATTTCCACTCTCGCGAATTTCCTGGAGGCTGAAAGTATTTCGCCCCTTTTCAACTTTGTCTTGCTGAGAGTTATCAGGGTTCATACAAACCTGGAAACAGGGAAAACTCAGGGAAATTTAGAATTTTTAGTAAAATTCAGGGAAATCAGGGACGTTTGCGTAAAAATAGTGCCAAGTAATTATGCAAAATGTTCATAAACATCCCCTCCGTAGAAATAACATTACACTATACTTTGGAGGCTCATAACTCTGGTTATATTAGAGATACGGGGATGCCCTTTGATTATGTAATAGTTCTATTTACCCCTCCTGCTTCGTTAATATTTGCTCCATAGGATACTCCATATACGGGAAAAACCTGGAAATCTCAGGGAAATTTGTTTTCCAAATGTTGTATGAACCCTGCCTATTATGTTGGTTTTCTTCTTAGCAAGGACGGAAATAAGATAACTTTGAGACACCTATAGGGCCGGGTCACTGCCTTACTGGACCAATGTCCTATAAATTTATTAGGTGTTCAAAAATTTTACGGTTTTGCTGGACAAGCTTGTTCCTTTTAGTTTCCATCTCTGCGAGAATTACCTTATAAATTTTCATGGTTAGTCTGTGCATGAACGCTGGATCTCTAAAGACACCGGAAAACGCCAGTCCTACGCTGTTCAAACCGAGTCTCGTTAAGTAATAGCATCGGGGGGAGAAATGGGGACTGCGAATTTGGGAACACTCGAGGCCATTCGGTCTTTTGTGATTATTAATAAACCTATTGAAAAAAATTAACGACCTTGGCCGTTCCCGCTTTTTTATTCTTTTTCAGCCACATCGTATTATACGAGAGGCTTTTAGTTTGACCCGAGCCGTAATAGAATAAGTAGTAGTTGTGGCAGGAGTTTTCACTTCGTTACCGTCAGATTTTAGCTTAAAAGGAACTGTTTAGTACCTCAACCCACCCTGAACTCGGTTAAGGCGCATTCAGATTACCCAACTTTTGTCCTCTGACAATTGTGCTCCGACTAGTCTGTCGGACAAAACTGTTGGTGTGAATATACCGTATGAGCTGATTTTAGTCATGTCGGGGACCCGTTTTTAATCACCTGGGGACCTAATTAATATTTTTTTGAGGTTTCAATGCGAAGTGGGTCTGAGGACCGCGGCAAGGATGTGATTATTCAGGTTTCAATATATGTGTAAGCAGGGGAAGGAAATGAGGTTAACTTGGGAGGTGACGGACGGGGTGTGGGGGTCAAGTCACCTCCGACGGACACGGGGCAGTCGGCACCTATAGGGTAGGATCGCCGACATGTGTCTTATTCCCTCAAACTTTGCCGCCCAGAAGCTTGGCTTACAGGAGTGTGCCACACTCCCGGCTGGGACCTAATTAAATTCGGGCTGACAAAAACCGGGTAGCTCAATAACAAATCACAGCACGACAGATTATGTCGTCAGAATCACGTGACTAACGAGCTTTTGGCTCGCAGACGACACTCCTCGAGTTTAGACCTAGGCTTAACGAGTGTGATGATGGCTACGAAGAATAAAACGGTAATGTTACGATATTTATTTGTTGTGCATGCATATTATAATGCGTTTAATTATTTGTAGAAGTTTACTTGGGGTAGCTCCGATAGCCGACGTTTGATAGAAGTTATTCAATCGCAATAGTTTTTTTTTTTCAATTCGAAACATGTGGACTATAAGAAAACGGGCCTGAGAGATAAAGGTTTTGAAGACGCATCTACTTTATTCGGCTGTTCTGTTTTTTTCATTCTGTATTTATACATTTGTTTGTTAAAACGTGTATATTGTTGGCGTTATGGATATTTTATGTTCTTCGGGCTTGTTGTTTTTAAAATCATCTTTGCAACCCAGAAAAGCTCGTTCTAGTCTCGACGTACTTCTTCCGAAGGGTGTGAAACCAGTTCGCACGGAAGAAAACAACAGGCCAACATTTTCTAGTGATGAAATTATTGGGCCTCTTGAAATAGATTCTGATTATGATGAACCTGATAACGAAAGCACCACAAGACTCCCTTGCTAATTACAAATTGGTGGAGAAAGTTCACGAGCAAGTATGCATTCTGAGTACGCCACTTTTGAATGAAAGAAAAGGAAACAAACTACCCTCAAACCCATTACTGATGATTTTTTGGGAGAAGCACTGTCGTGCCTTAAAACACCGTCGCAGCCTATTGAAAAGGCAAAGGTTAATGACGAGCATGATATTTTTGGAACTTTTGTGGCAAGCCAAATGAGACTTTTGGAATCAAAAGATGCCGACATACTCCGATGTCAAATCATGCAAATGATTTTTGAAAAAAAATATGAAGTTTAATGTTTAAACTTGATTTGATTACCAATTTGTACACTTTTCCTTTGTTTGTTTTTCTTTGAGGTATCCTAAAGTAAAGGACATATATTCTTTTACCTTTTAGGTTGGGTTTGTGTGTCAAGGCTTCTGGATACCTTCCAGTGCAATTTAACCATTGAGGTGCCTACGTTCGAATGTGTATCTACTTCACACCTCAAAACATTCATTTTATTGAAATAATTTACAATGTTGAAAGACAACAGTGTCTTCCATAATAAAAAATGGTTCTCATTTTTCATAAACCTTTTCAAAGCATCTCATTGAAATGAATGTTTAAACGTATTTCATTAAATCAAGTGTATGGCACGCCGAACAGGACATAATTCAGCTTTAACATTTAAATACAATTCAGGATTTATAAAACGTTTTCAGGGTTGATAAAAATAATTCAAGATTTATAAAATAAATCAAATCAGGATTTATGAAAATAAATCGGGATTTATAATTTAATTAATTTATTTATTTTTAAAAATTTTGAATTATAATTCCTGAATTATTGTTAAAAATCGTAAATAATTTTTATAAATCCTAACTTATTTTTAAGTATCCTGAAATATTTCGGTCCGCGACGATTTGGTCTCGCCGTTATGGTCTTGCCGATTTGGTCTCGGGACAAATGGGTCTCGGGACAATTGGGTCTCGAAGCAATTGGGTCTCAAGGCAATTGGGTCTCGAGGCAATTGGGTCTCGGGACAATTGGGTCTCGGGACAATTGGGTCTCGGGACCTAACCCAACCCAGCCTTGTTTGGAGGTAAGAAGATTATTTATATGAGTATTAAAAGCCCGCCTCTTGCCACGAACAATTTATTAGCAATAATAGAAATATATTGGAAAAGGTGTCAGAAATTAATGGGAGAATATTTTGGAAAAGGTGGTAACTAATTAGTCGGAGAATATTTTGGAAAAGGTGGCAGCTAATTAATAGCAGAATATTTTGGAAAAAGAGGCAGGTAATTAATAGGGGAATATTTAGGAAAAGGTGGCAACTAATTAATAGGAGAATATTTTGGAAAAAGTGGCAACGAATTATCAGAACCATTGTTTTGGAAAAGGTGGCAACAAATTATTGGGACCATTGCTTTGGAAAAGGAGGCAACGAATTATTGGGACCATTGCTTTGGAAAAGGAGGCAACTAATTAGGTGACCAAATAATCACGATACCAAATAGTCCCGAGACCAAATAGTCCCGAGACCAAATAGTCCCGAGACCAAATAGTCCCGATACCAAATATTCACGATACCAAATAGTCCCGAGACCAAATAGTCCCGAGACCAAATAGTCCCGATACCAAATGGTCCCGAGACCAAATAGTCTCGAGACCAAACAGTCCCGACACCAAATAGTCCCGAGACCAAACAGTCCCGAGACCAAACAGTCCCGAGACCAAATAGTCCCGATACCAAATAGTCCCGATACCAAATAGTCCCGAGACCAAATAATCACGATACCTAATAGTCCCGAGACCAAAAAATCACGATACCAAATAGTCCCGAGACCAAAAAATCACGATACCAAATAGTCCCGAGACCAAAAAATCACGATACCAAATAGTCCCGAGACCAAAAAATCACGATACCAAATAGTCCCGAGACCAAAAAATCACGATACCAAATAGTCCCGAGACCAAAAAATCACGATACCAAATAGTCCCGAGACCAAAAAATCACGATACAAAATAGTCCCGAGACCAAAAAATCACGATACCAAATAGTCCCGAGACCAAAAAATCACGATACCAAATAGTCCCGAGACCAAAAAATCACGATACCAAATAGTCCCGAGACCAAAAAATCACGATACCAAATAGTCCCGAGACCAAAAAATCACGATACCAAATATTCCCGAGACCAAATCGGTGAGACCAATTAGTTCCGCGACCAAATCGGCGAGACCAAATTGTCCTGTTCCCAAATATTTTTATTACCGGCCAAATCGTCACTTTTCGCCTTTTTCACCCCGTTTCTATTTGAGGGAAAAAAAATTTGAGAGTGGGTCCTTTTTCGTTGTAATTTTCATATTTTTTGAGGAATTGCACATGGCTGGATTTTAAATATAATTGTAGGTTTCAAGCCTAATTTCATAATTTTCCACCTTTTCATCGTCCCACAATCTATTTCTAAACTTGGCACTTTTTTTAAGAAGGTGAAATTACGCTAAGCCTTACCGTTGATTTTTGGCATTTATGAAAAAATAATTTTTCCCCTCTTTTTAAGCTCCGTTACTTGGCCATTTCGTTGCGTCGTATTTTTAAAATTTAGACTTTAAAATGAGTGCCTTGTTTTCTCAAATATTACATAATTGTAGAAAATTTCAATATTACAATTGCGCAAAACGTACGTATATACGAATTCATTGTTTCCTTGTTGAAGGGACGCGCCTTGCATCTGAATTTGCTTCCCTCAAAACTACCCCCTTTAACCGGCCGGTGGTTTTTTCTTTATCGCCCTCTATTTGTTTTAGGTCGCTTCAGCCCCGAAAACAGCTGTAGTGAGAAATGCTACTTACTAAAAATGTATGTCTTCAATGTGTTGTTTTTGCATTTTTATGCTTCTACTCGTGGTGCGCGTCGAGGTCTACAAATGCAACGTGTTTTGCGAAATAAAAATCAAGGGTGAACACTTATGATCTATGCTTTAAAAGGAATTGGTCGACTCATCTATAGTGAGCCTTCGTCAGATTATCACATATCAATGATATAATAAATTAACCCTTGGATATCCTGTGACGAGGAGATTGTTTTAAAGTTACTACCTTTTTTGGAGGTAGATACTGTCTAGTGACACTTGAAGTAACGATTTAATCTTATAAACAGACTATCATCATGAGCCCATATCGTAAATAAATCGATGTTGATATCAAAGCTTAATTGAGATACATACATCAAAAATTATCTACTAAAAGAGATATCTACTAATATTCCATTCAAATTTCTCGAAACATTTCAAATTAACGAATAGAAATGTGCAAATGAAGTTGAAACCGATTAATTGGGAAAATTGCTATATTGTCACCGTTACCGATCACAGATAGATTTGCGTCCTTCAGTAGTGTTTAGTATGCTTGTGAAATGGTAAGCGAAACCTGTGATCAAAGTTTAAAATTGACATGGGCAAAAAGGGTTTTATTCATATCAACACGATTACCGATTATCTAAATTTGACTAAAATTAACAAAATATTCTCCTCATGATTAAAAATCTTGTTTGAAGCAGCAAGCCATCTAATCCATATTTACCTTCTTTTGAAAAAAAATAGGTTAATACCTCTTTCAGTAGATGATTGATTGATATTTCAGTTTCATTGAGTTTAAAAAAAATTGGTTCCACGTTTACAGACCAATAGAGTTGTCAATGCAGCGCTTTTTTCCAGAAAGTCACATGACCTTCTGTGCAAATTGTATGTATCCTCCTAGTCTGAAAACAATTTATAAGTCGAAATCGAAAGGGGAACTAAACGAACAAATAAAGCGAGGTCAATCTGTAAGGGGAACTGAAGTTTCTATTTTTTAATTAAAATAAGATTACGTGAAAGCTATATTTCATAGCTTATTGTTTAGTGTACGTACAATATGGGTTTGCTCTAAATAACAGTTAATGTAAATTTTTATGAATATTTAATTTTATTCCATTATTTCGGAACCGCTCAAACACCGTGTATTGTAGCGAGAATGAAAATAAAATTTCACTGTTCTTAACGTTTTATACTTAGTGTGCCCTTTTGATCAGTTGAACAGAATTTAATCAACACTGTTTTAATACACACACTTGAACCTTGAGCATCGTAAAATTTGGCCTTTACAAATGATATTTGCGGGAAGGGATACTTATTAAATTTTTCGCTAGTTTGTCAGCATGAGTCAAGGGTTGACATAAAAGGTTTATGTGGGACTAGACTCTAAAAATTAGGAATATAAATACTTGTAGCTCGAATTCGCCGATCAATATCTATTGTCCTATCCCTCGGCACGCAGCTTGGGTATAGCTTCATTAAAGATCTAGCCACCACTTCCCACGGTTCCGTTTATTTAACGAATGCGACTCATAGTTTTATTGTAAGTCACGGTTTCAAAGCAAAATTTCGTCACGAGTCGCTCTTGTTTTAAACGGTATGCGTTTTTGAAGTAATTCGGGAGCTACGCCGAGATTTGCGCTTATGTATGGAGAGTGAATTCTTTTTACGCTCTAGAATAATTGCTATAGCAATCTTTAAAAAAAATCATTATATTTTGCTTTCTACTCTGCGATTAAGATAACAATATCTCTGGTATTTCTCGTTTACCCATTATGGTACAAAGTTAGTCACCTTTAACTGACAATGCTCGCGTAACAATACTTCCATTTTGGTTCTTTAACCGTTACATATTGGTATCCCTAGCTTATTGATAGTAACAAATCAATTATATATTTATAGGTTGTTGGAGTTAGTGTTGATCGCGACTCAAACGAACTTGACTTTGTATATTGGCAAACCGGAAGAATGCTCGACACTTTTGAAAGATACCCAGAACTTCTCCTTTGCGACGCCACATATTCTCTGAACCTTTGTAAAATGCTGTTGTACATAATCGTGATTGTGGATGGGAATCCAGTGAGTGAAATTGTGGGTCTGGATAGGGAAACGTCACAATCTGTTAATTGCTTATTCATTCACGGCAAACATTTACAGAGAAAACGTTGAGTGCATGCTCCGTGATGAACGGTTTGCAACTGTATCAGCGTTCGTCAAGTATCTTCAGGACAACTTGTTGTCTATAAAGGAAATGTGGGTGATGTTCTACCGAAGACAACACTTTAATTTCGGAGATACTACAAATAAAAGCCGGGAATCGCTTAATCTGAAAATTAAAAGCGTACGCCGTAGAAACGCACCCCTAGACGAGTTCTACAGCGATCTGAAACTCCTGTATCATTTTATTGAAAACCAGCATGATTTCGAAAAATTCAAAGCTAAAACCAAGACAAAATTTCAAGAAATAGACACGAACGACAAAGACGTCCGCCACGCCAGTAAAGTAATTGCTGAATTGTGTGTACCGCAGATGGTGGATAGAAGAACAAAAAAAATTATTAAAAGGCGTCACTATTGCCGATTGCTACTCAATTGACAATAGTAGAAACTTCATCGTTAAAAGCAAAGGCCACGCTGATGCTGTCTCTGACGGTAATACTTGTTCGTGTTCAAGTTTCACGATGCTACAAATACCATGTATTCATATATTTTGCGTGAGAAAACAACAAAACAAAGAGCTGTTTAGTCAAGAAATGGTTACTCCTTGCCTTTGCAAAAAGAGATGGGTAGAGGGAATTGCATCGAAAGCAGCTATTCTAGTAAGCTAACAAGTTTTCTTATAAAAGAACAAGCAAAATACAGCACCAAAATCACGTGGATGTCAACAAAGATATTCGGAACTTTTCCCTTACGTAAAGACCTTATGCGATGTGGCTTCAACGTCAAGTAAAGAATTATTTTCGAAAAGAAAAAATATCATTAACTTATTGACCCAACCTTGGTCGGATCAAAAGAATGTTAAATTACAGATAGATGGGAAAGTATTCGAAAACAGACCAAAGTTTTCAGTATTTTTTGGTATCACAACATTCAATTTAAGCTATTATTTCATTATTGGTCTTCATCATCTGAAGAAGCGCAGCTTCAGTGGTATCTCTACGACCTTCCTCTATTCTTTAGGTTGGAGGTCGGCGTCAGTATCTTTGTCAGAGGCTCTTTCTGGCA
The DNA here is from genome assembly GCF_054372755.1 of Phalangium opilio. Lineage (NCBI taxonomy): Eukaryota > Metazoa > Arthropoda > Arachnida > Opiliones > Phalangiidae > Phalangium > Phalangium opilio. Next base: position 4,914,199 of record NW_028324186.1, on the reverse strand, counting down.
TGTTTGTCTTGGTAGAACTAGATGTTGATGCATCACATATGTCCTCGGTGCTAATGATAAACTCCCGAGCATCCGTAGTTATTTTTACGTTTTCTCCACTAGTATTTGTCAAATTGTCTTCGGTTGTGTTGGTCACTTGTTCAGCAACTAAGCACGTTTTACTTGACAGACTGCTTGTGGTCCTATGTAAAAAATCACGATGGTAACTAAGTAGCAATGATGCATGATTAAACTTTTCTTACGCTCTAAGTTGAACATTGTCGCTCAAAAACGATAGGGAATCCATTAATTCCCAAACCTTTTTGTTCGTCCTCCCAGATCCACTAGTTTTAATTTTATTTATCTGCTTTTCTCTCTTGTGTACTTATCTCGAATTGATTTCCAACGATTCTTTGCTTTATTACCTGATTATGGATATAATATGAAAACTACTGTGGATAATTTCCGATTATGGATAATGTAAACAGAGCCAAGGCTTAAATGTATAAACGTACTGGAGCATCCCATCGTTATTTTTATTTTCATCTAGGAGATTTCTTTCATTTTCGTCATCCTGTAGCTTTGGAGAGAAATATTCCGCAATTCGGGCCTTTTCCTAACCTCATTAATTAATAATTGATCGTTAATTTCTCGTGGTAAATGGTGTTTTTCCATGTCAGACGCCATTTTTAGGAAGGACTTCTACGACATCAGTTACGTGACCAAGATAAGGTCGCTGATTGGATGTGCGTCGCGTTCGCTTGCGAGACCGACGCAAAAAGTTGAACATTTTCAACTTCGTTCTCTCTCTCTCGCCAGCTTCGTCGAGTACGCTGAGCGCGGAAAATTTTGAAGTGCGTACAGCTGGTTTTCTCGGCTTGATTGGCGAGCGTAGCGAACGTAGCAAACTTAGCGCAATTTTTGGCCTTTTTCCTTATTTCTCACTCTGCTTAAGTCTTTAGAAGGAAAGTTGTATGCTGCGAGTTCTACTGTTAATATTAACTAGTCTCGCTCAAAAAACTTGGAACATATAAGCCCCCTAGAATTACACATCAAATCTACGCTTCGCGCACCCGGTTTTTTCAACAAGTGTACTTTATCTTTCGTCGGTGGTGCCATCTATGTTTGTGGCGCATAACTAGAATTTTCTGTATTTTTTTGTTGAGAAAAACACTTTTTTGTGCTAATTTCAAAGTGTGCAAGTACAAAATGGGCAAAAATGTTCAATTGAGGAATGTAAAAATACACGGAAAAATAAAAATATTTTTTCTTTTTTTGCGCTCCATTCAATTGACGAGCATGGTGTCAATGTGGGATAGACAAAAACATGATGATGGTGGTATTAATTAGCAAGTATATACTGACTCGTGTCCGCTTGGGATAGACCAGAGGATGGTGATGATAGACAGACATTGGACCAATATCCATTGTAAAAGGTATACAATTTTTCAAATTTCCGGGAACTGTAAATGCTGTACGGAAATTTAGAACACATTTGCTCCGATACGCAAACTGCGAACGCGGTCCCCTGGGTTGTAACTAGTAACAGATACGTCGAAATTAGAACCTTTCCGTGACATACGTCACTCGGAGAGGTAAAAAAATTTCTTATGGTACGGATAAGGATGCAAATAAATAATTTTGGGGTATTATTTTGACCACCTCTTCTTGAATATTTAAATTGATATGATTAAAATTATATATTTTGCTCAACAAATGTATGGAATAAGATACGTTACACCGTAATAAACCAATACCGTTCTGATTTGAATCGCGCATTAATTAATATTATGGTTTGAATCCGAGCATACCCCGTCTGCCGCCATTACTGTCATGTTGTACTATATAAGACTCTCAGTTATCAATGCATTATAGCAATATCACATATTCCTGAACTTTGAAAAGTGAATCAACGCATTCACACTGGGGAAAAACCATTCAAATGTGATCAGTTGGAATATCTATTTTAATATTTCCAGTATATCTCTTATAGTAAATATATTTTACTAATTCTTCTTTTATACATTGCTTTAATTAGTTTCTTTTCACAGCTCCACTTCTTGTTTTCATTTATCCCTAGTTTATTTTTGCATATGTATTCTCTACTGGAGTCTCAAGTAGGCCACCACAAGAGGCCCGTGTAATTGTCCATGGTTTCGTGTCGTATGTTGGGATGGCGTAGCGGTTAGCGCTTTCGCCTCGCAGCAAGAGGATCCCGGACTGTGGCACCGGGTGAGAATCTCGGTACAAATCCTTCTGCGTAGAGTTTGCAAGTTCTCTCCCCGCTTGTTAAGAGGAGTTTTCCTCCGCGGTCTAACCCGGTTTCTCCTTTCCATTAAAACTTGCAGAGGTTAACGGTAATAGTTAGTATAGGGCGCTGTAGGTTACCTGTAGTGTAGGGGCTAGCCACCACCCCTCTATGCATTGTAAAGGGACCCACCTGTAAATAAGCCACAGGCGTAGTGTGGAAATCCCTTCGTAGACAAAGCTTAGATTATTATTATTATATCTGAACTGGCCTCGCAATTAGGCCACTTAAAACGCCTTGATAAAAGATCAATGTATCACCCCATTTATATTTTCCTGTTTATTCACGAAAGGCTAAGCATGCGCCTCTTTTCACGGATAAAAGAGTAAAATAGCAATATTATGGAAAAGGCGGTAATTTATGGTTAGTGGGCACAATGTAGCAATTCATACTATTTTCTCCAGAATAGGTTTTGGCTTTCCACGTAGGGGGAATACTACTATTTTACTTCTATCCTACTAAAACATTTCCCACTATAATTAGGAACGAGTCTTAATATTATTCACAATAAATAATTTGTAGAAACACGATATTTAAAAACATTTTCATTACCGCCTCTATGCGCCTAAATTCATAAGAAAATGAAACAAATTCAGCTTCAGCAAAGCAGACGACTGATAATTATTTGGTCTCAAGCATTATAGATGGCGCCACCAACGAATGATAAAGTCATCGTTTAAAAAAAGTGGGCTTGGAAAGTGAAAAATTCGAGCGTGGCTGTGTAATTCTAGGGGGCTTATACGTTCCAAATTCTTTGGTCTCGCTCATTACTGGAGGTTTGGCGTCAAGGTAAGAAATTTTTCTCTCATGCTCGCTAATATAGCCCCTATTGTTTCACTTTTTTATTATCTTACATATCACGCACGAGTATCCTTTCTGTTGGAGCAGATTGTTAGATCCTTAATATTTTTCTGAATAAGAACTTTCTTTAAGCTTTATCTCTATCAATTCTCTGATTTTTGGTTAATTATTCCCAAAAGGTTACCGGTGGTTCTGTAGGTTTTGGCTACTTGTAAAGCCCCGCATCTGACAGTCATTTATCATCCTCCTATCTCTTTGTATTACAAAAATGTCCAAGTGAAGGGTTTTGGGTATATAAGGGTTAAGAAACTATTTTTGTATTTAGGCGGCTTAGGCCATTTGAACTTTGATTTTTATATTTTGTTATATTCTAAACATTTATTGTGTTCAGACGGTTCGCAACTTAAGGTCGCCACTTGATGGCATTGGTACCAGACTATTTGCGTCATAAGGTCGCCACTTAACGGTTCCAGACTATTTGCGTCCTAGGGTCGCCACTTAATGGCATCGAGAATACTATTCCCTTATTGCTCTCTCGGGTCGCCTTTGAGCCGATGAAATAGCTCTCTCGCGCGTGACCTACGTCCTTACTTGAGTTCGGCGAACTTATACAAATCAGACAGGGACCCGCTACCTTATTGGTTTACGAGAATAGTCCTGCGAAAAGGACAGTCAAGGGTCATGGTCCAAAAAGAAAAAGAACACACACTTAAGAAGAAGAACTAGACCACGAAGGAAGCATGGTGTTCACCCCTTCAAAGAGGGACAACCAGGCTCGAGATCTAGCCAATTTGGTAGAAACTCAAGCTCCGAGACTCCAATTTAAATCGGCGAAGAAGGCATCCAGTTCCTTTTTGTAGTAAAATTTTTGCCCAGCAAGGTTAGCATCCTTAAAGGATTAGTTTTGCTAACGCTAAGGGGCGTAAGTTTTCTACTGTGTTGAATTTGAATGTAGGACATAATCCCCCTGGACATAATCCCCCGGCCAAAATCCCCCATCAGGGAAGAAATGGACATAATCCAATCACGTATGCGATAAAATCCCCCGTACAATTTCCCCCGAATGAATGTCTAGGACAAATTCCCCCCGGCCCCAGGTCCAATCCCCCCAGCCCCAGGTCAAATTCCCCCCAAACGGCAATTGATAGGGAGGAAAATCTCTATTATATTAAGTATACAAAATACAGAAAAATATTTTGCAAAAAGGAGTATTGTTATATCGGAAGTAAATTTAAAAGGTAATTTTTTGGAAAAAGCATATTATTTTGGAAAGTGAATGAAGATAAACAACAATATTTTGAAAACGGCATATTATTTTGGGAAGTCAATGAATATAACAAATAATATTTTGGAAATGGCATATTATTTTGGAAAGGCATATTATTTTGGGAAGTCAATAAAGATTAACAACAGTATTTTGGAAAAGGCATATTATTTTGGGTGTTGCTATTTTGGCCGTTTCAATATAGTTTTTAAAGCGATTTTTTTAGAGTCCCCACTTCCCATTTCCCACTGCTAAATAGGGGGTTTTGAATCATTGTTATGGTTTTAAAGATAAGGTGAACAGTTGAACATAGCTAGTCCAAATAACTGAATGAAATTCCTGTAAAAGGGCAGTGATGTTAACTGTAATATTCTGAATACACGTCCACCACAGAATCAATGAATTGAGCCTTTAATATTGCATAAATATATGTATAAATCAACAATACAATTGTGGTATGAAACTTTAAATTTTCCTCATGTGAAGATATGGCCACTGGTTTATTGTAATTTCATTTCATTTAATGTTTTACACGCTTAGTCTGGCATGCGCTTTTATTGTAATTTCATTTCATTTAATGTTTTACACGCTTAGTCTGGCATGCGCTTTTATTGTAATTTCATTTAATTTAATGTTTTACACGCTTAGTCTGGCATGCGCTTTTATTGTAATTTCATTTAATTTAATGTTTTACATGCTTAGTCTGGCATGCGCTTTTATTGTAATTTAATGTTTTACATGCTTAGTCTGGCATGCGCTTTTATTGTAATTTCATTTAACTTAATGTTTTTCACGCTTAGTCTGGCATGCGCTTTTATTGTAATTTAATGTTTTTATTAAGCATGCTCATGCTATATTTAAAAACGATTACTCTCATTATTTTCTATGGCAAGTTCTTGATTTCATGGTGTGCCTCGCACCTTTATAGTCTGTAGGAGGTTCATGCTTCTCACGTTTCTTGCGTTGCGTAATTGTTAAAAAACATCTTTTCACCATTGCAAATTCAGCCTCGTCCTAAATATATGGAGCGAGAATAATAAGCACTCACTTTCTTCACAGGTTCAGTTTACATCATTTTGACCATCGTCCAATCACATAGGTTCATCGAAGATACGCTTAACGTCATCAGCAACGAGCTACACTCATTTAACAGATATCTATTTTATTTGGTCGTAAATGCTAATATATTTACGTCCATAAATTAATACATTTCCTTTTCAGCGTTACCAGGCTCTACAGAGAAAGCTTGAGCGATATGGGAACCATCTCTGGTTGTAATGACACATTTTTGGCGCCATCAAAGGCTTGAACTGAACCCTAGTCAGGAGAGTGGAACCATAGACGTATGGACAGAGTGATAGGCTGGACCAATGCCTGAGAATTTGACGTGGCGATTCGCATTGTGTTTAATTTGGATGATGACGTCACATTAGTTAAAGAGACGCATAAGACGCCTTTCGGTTACATTCGCCTCAACATGTAGTCTCAAACCGGGATGGAAACTAAGCTGCTGCGAGTGATAAGTTTACCATTTCTGTGAGATGAATCATCCAATGTAATGTGATATTCTACAAAATCTGATGATCATTATTTCTTCAGTTCATAATTGAAACAGACCTTCTGATAATGTGCTTAAGTTATTGAAGACAGAGGCATTGTGTTGACGCGTTCTTCAACTATGTCCTCACGAAGGGTAGTAATTGAGTGTATTGCCACAATTAACTGTAACGTCTGCTGTGATTCGCCATAATCGCTGTAGGGAAACAGACAATTTCTTTGGCAAACCTGTACAGTGGCGATGGCTTCAATGCTGTAAAGGCTACCATGAAACGTGATATGGACATTGCTAGAAGTTAAGTCGTCTCTGAGGTAAGTGGTGTTGGGTTCATGTAGTGATTCAACATAGAACACTCAGGGCTCGTAGTGTAAAGTGTCAAATAAGAAAGGACAGACCTTCACTGTACAATAGTTCCCGTTGATGAGGTTTATTGGCTTGCCACTGTCATCACTACTAAGACGGTAGGTTGCTTAAGTTTGTTGCAAGCGTTGTAGATTTCTCAGTCATTGTGTATAGAGAGTTCTAGTAAGTTGTCTTGTCAAAGCTGAACGTTCTATATATATATATATAATATTTGGGAAAGGCCAAAGTGTGGTTTCCAGTGCAGTACATCATGATCATTAACAAACTTAGCCGAGATGTGTTTGTGATGCATAAAAAGTGGTCTCGCCAGATCGGCACGTCCGTCTATAATGAACAATTATTATGGCTGTTGAACAGTTGACGCAAACGAGTTCTTTGAATGTTCTCTAAATCATTATCTTCAACCAAGAATGGTTCTACTGCGCTGTGAGCCACATCTCATTATCTAATTAGTGACGCGCGATACGGAAATAATGAGACTCCAAAGTTCTCAACTAATGACCCCGAATATGATTAGTTGTGAGATCAAAACGTTTAGTGTAGCTTTCAACTGAGCACACTATGCAACCTTCCACGAAGAATGGGTCTGTGTGACCGACACAAAATATTTCGGTTTAAAGCGTCGTGAAACGTCCAGGTCAAATTGTTAAGGGTTATTGTAGACGCATTTTGTTGCGTAGTAGAAGCTTTATCTACCGACACAGCTAACTGACAGCGTCCTATACAAACTATTACTGTTAACCGTAGCACGTTTTGATGGAAATGCGAAACAGGGTGAGACCACGAAGGAAAACTCCTTTAACAAGTTATGGGGAGAGAACTTGCAAAATCTACGCAGCAGTAGACCGGTTCCACAGTTCATGATCAAAATTTCCCACTTGGTGTGAGGCGAAAGTGATAACTGTAACGCCACCCCACTTTCATGATGCTAAATGCTGTGCTTCCACCCAACGTCAGCGTTTACAGCGCTATCAATGTTTGCCGAATCGTTCGTCCAGCTTGAAGCAGCTCATTGTGGTCATGGGCTTGTTCTGCTTCAAGTTCGTCATCGGTGTCATCGGTATTTGGTTGCTGATTTAATGCAACTGGTGCAGCTAAAACAAAAACCTTAGATTAAAACTGGTTCTTATCAAATGGAGTCATGAAGCTGTTGTACCTAATTTAGATTAGTACACACCCTTTACTGACCATGGGGTTAACAGTTAGATTACAGGATGATGCGTAATCTGAGAGAAAAGCGCACGCTTAATGTATCATAGCTCAGGTCGGATAGGACCCCAAAAAGGGGGGAGGAATCGCCGGACTCAACACTAAGGGCTACAGATGAGGCAATTACTATTGAATCCTACTCTTTCTTCCCCATTTTTGGCTAACCATCCAACCTGAGCTGTGACACATTAAGCGTGCCGGTTTCTCTCAGATTACGCATACTCCCCCCATCATCCTAAAAATAATATATCCATGCACATGAATAAATTTAACATTCAACATATATAACTATAATTTACCTTGCTCCCTAGGCATTGGCTCATCCAAACAGAAGTTCTGTAAGATGCAGCAAGCATCAATTATGTCAGTGACCATTCTAGGGTTATAGCAAAGGGCACCTCCTGATATGTCTAGGCATCTCCAAAATGCCATTGACGGGTTCAATAACATTCCGACCTAAATGTTAATAACAATTCATTTACTAAGTTAATACAGCAACACTAGCTTTGATTATGTGAGGTATCAACGTGACCAATTGTTTAAAATATTTTTGAAAATATCACAAGTGACAACTATCTCTTAAATAGTTAATGTCAGTCAATAGCTATCACTTGCGTAATTGGTCCGAAAATTGGCCAGAATGGTCTATGTTATTTATCAATTACAGAACTAATCAAAATGCAATTACCTGACATACGACGCTGATTATAGCGTTGTTCATTTGGTGTTTCAGGGTGGAGTATGGGTGTCATTAGGAATGGCTGTAACGGGTAACCACTATCGCCCAAAAGATACCCTTGTGGCATTGTTCCAGCCTTAAAACGTCCAAATATGTCGCTGAAACGCCAAAAAATTGAGTCATGCGTCACACCAGCATGTTTTGCCACAACATCGGTGATACGCATTTCATTATCGCAAATCTGGTACAGAAAAAGGACTGTCAGTATGCACATTGTCATTCAAGGAGGACACCATTTACCAATTGGCCATTAAGGGAGTAATTTCCTTTCCTATCCATGTGGGCATTTGGTTCAACAACTGGTGCTTTGATTAGCACATGAGTGCAATCAATTGCACCCAAAACATCTGGGAAAAAGCACTTGGCTCTAAATGATGCCTGTAAAAACCATAGGAGATACTTAATTTTCAATATTGTCTCTATGTTCAAGAAAAATGGAACTCTGAATTGAAGTTAAAATTTTTGGCTCCATAAAAACTTTCTTGCAAACTTAACTTGGCATGATGAAACCCCATTTAAAATGCATGAAAGTACATAAGCAAATATCACCAAAACTAAACCAAATCACATTTCCGAAAAAACATTTTGATTGCCTCTGACCAATTCGCGGTTGTTTAACATGAATATCAACGTAGTTTTCAAACAAATGTCTATGCTGGGGGAGAAGCTACGATCGAAGAATACTTTAAACGGCTATGCTTCTGATTTTAATACAAAAGTAAAGTTGAAACCCCGCATGCCCGCCAAAACCGTGCTAACACTTTGGAAGGTTTCTCGTATCACATAATACCAACCTATACCGCAGCCACTTCAGCTTCACCAGTCGGAAAGTTTACGAGCTCCTTCATGGAAATAACGATTGCCTCGGTAACATTCTTTATGGCTCGGCTCCCAGATGGCTAACTCATGCCGTGCTCGTAGTTACTGGCGAGCACATGCAGAAAGCTATCGGAACCTTAAAATAGAAGGGTCACATGAACTTGGTTCTCCACCTTCAAAACATATTTCTGATTGGGATTATTCCCAAGTTTGGGTCTTAAAGGGATGTAAAATCCGTTATGTATGGGCAGGGCCTATATCAAACTTATCTTCCATCAAATATAGCTCTACTGAGCATGCGTGAAGTTCGTAGCATTATCAGTGCATTGGGAATGGGCATCGGCGTTTTGTTTAGATTATCCGCCGGGTCGTTCGACGCTTACTACCGTAGAAACCAGATTAGTTTAACCGTCATTATGTTGAGTTATGATGATCGCATCCTTATAAATCTTGCCAACTGGCAAATCAATAATGGCGATGGCGAGCGGTAACGGTGTTTTAGATATCGATGAGGAAAATAAAATTTACAACGATTTAAAGAAAGAGCAGCGTAAGGTAGCGCTGCAGAAAAGCAATAAGACAAGAGTCTGTTTAACACTAGTTTTTAACGAGTGGGAAAAGGAGAAATCGTTATGGCTTAGTGAGAAGTCCCAGAAAATCCTTCCTGATGCTAGGCCTTTACCTGTAGCTGGAAGCTCTGTAAGAGTTGATCAAGGTGCAACAACAACTCAATTTGTAAATAACGATAACAGTTTCTTTGCAAACCATCTTTTGGAAATTCACAAACAATATTGCACGGATTGTTATGTTTGCAATAACCATCAGGGCTGCAAAGAAACTGTTCTTGAGGATGTGGTAGAAGGGACTGGTTTTCAAGTTGCGGCAGAACCAGAAGATAACACTATTGAAGTTATTAATTCAAACCGGATAATGGGAGCTTTGGATCCTTGTGTAGATTTAATTGAGGCAGCAACACTCTGAAGAACGCGCAATGATTGCCAGAACCTTCTAGATTCAGTAATAACTGTTGTCAGTGGTGTTGAGGAAATTGTCGCGGGTTCAGTTTTTGTTTCTGGACAATTGACTGATGATTTAAATACTTCTAAAGAGATATTAGAACCCCCAGTTCAATACGAGCAATTTATGCAAGAGAAAACTGTTATGAGCACTCGAAAGAGGGAAAGTACAAAAGGTTTCGTGCATGGTAAAAGTAAGCGAAGCTTGAAACAGTCAAAATTATGTGATGGTTTTGATAACCTTGATGGTGGAGACAACAGTTGTAGCCCATATCTAAAGAAAAGGTATTGTTACTTATATTATTCTTAAAAGTAAGAAGATAGATACTAATCCAAAGTATTGACAGGCTCCTTGAAACCTGAACTATACCAACTATGTTAGAAACCTCGGAAACATCAAAACAAGCAACACCAAAGAAGGCATTATTCCCATCCATTCTTGAGTATGATCAGTATGTAACCATGGAATTCATAATTTATATTAATTATGAAGTATTTGTATTAGTATTGAGCTTGAATTACCTTCAACTCCTGACAAGCTAAACGTGTCGTTTAATTCAAAGTAAATTAGGGGTCATATGAAGCTTTACCGTAATCACTAGAACGTTACTATTTGATTATAGCGCTACGTTTGGGTCTTTCTCAAGTCCAGCGTTATCTGAACTGTCAATGAATTGGGATCATGAAATTCCAACGCCATTAGAAAGAAACGAGGAGAAAACATGTTTTGCTTCAACAAAGAAACTGTTGTCTTTAATTAAACAAGTTAACGGACTAGTATGCCAAGTGAATGACCGTGGCTCTCAACTTATACTACATACTTCAACGGTGGCACTTATATTATTTCATGGAGATGTGGTAAAAGGAAATAACACTCTGACAAATGGTGTTCAACTGCTCCAAAGTTTAATGACCGTTTTGCTGCCAGTGTTCTCTATTCTGGGACATCATTTGCAATGGTGACTTATCTTTTGATTTAAACTAGTGTCTGGAATTTTAAACAGTGTAATGCTTTTCCCTTTTAGCTGGATTCTTTTCTTTCCTTGCTGAATATTAACTCCATAAAAGAACAAGCCTTTATAAGTCTCAAACTGAGCTATGTTATCCTGTGATTTTGCAATATTGGGACTCGGAGCAGGTGCCAAATTCTTAACGTTTTTGTCTGAAAATGCCCCATACAGCATTTATGTTTAATTTAATATTGTTTTAAGTTGCGTTGCTCACAAAACACAAAGAACCCCTAACAATTATTGTTGACGCACGGTGTGACTCTCCTGGCTATTCTGCTAAGAACTGTACCTTAACCGCCGTAGATATTGATACAAATAAAATTATCGCCATTGTGTTTGCTGATTGCAGAGTTCAAACATGGAGCCGTATTGTTTCCGTAAACTTATGGAGCAGTTGCGACAACATTGCAAAGTAAAAGAAGTTATAACGGATGTTCATCCCCAAATTCGTTGCATTTTGAGTATTGTCTAGTGTTACGACTACTAAGCCAGTGTTGAAAGGTATTTAATAAAATAATATTTAGGAAAAGATTATCCGAACGTGAAACATTCTTTGGACATATGGCACGTTTCAAAAAATTTGCGCAAAAGGCTTGGAAGTGTAAAAACAATATTTCGATAATGACTGGATGAGACTCATGAGCAACATGACTAAAACATTCTTTGCTTTCTTGGCTGTGTGATGAACCTGAATGCTATACAATCAAACCTTGGATCAATGACATTATTAACCATTTTTGGTGGTGTCTGAAAATTGTGAAGGAGATGCCAACAGAATGCGGGTTTGTAGAATGAACAAACAAATTGTTAAAGAACCAATTCTTGGAAAAATAAGATTGTATGTTTAGCTACTATGGTTGACTTTATTGCATCATATTCGTAATAATCACTAATGGTATACTGGTGCATGTGATCACGAAGCATTAAGTGAAGCTGAGCGAAACTCTGATAAGCCGTGGCTCGAGAATAAGAGTGTGGCTTATCAGAAGTTGCGAGGACTTGTTAAAGATTTAAATTTTCTGAAAGACTTTCACTTTTATGCAAATTTTAGGTACTAATCGTAGAACCGTGTCGCAAATGATTTATATTTGGTTTGTTTTTTAATAACGAATTGGTTTTGAAGGCGGCCCTATGGAATCTTTCCATAACCTGATTTTGAAATACGCTCCAAAACGAATTGCCTTTACGTAAGATCGAAATGAACAATAAATCCTAGAGCGTATCAAAGTAAACGTATTGTTTGTACTGTAGTTGGAATGGATATATAGCGAAAAACATCTTGGCGGTGCTTGATTATAATGATAATAATTTTCGGCCATATTCTTTGAAAAAAGATGGAACAGAAATGTATATAATTATTATAAATTTGTCCTAGTTCATGACATTTGTATGATAAAGCATAAAATTGTTTCAAACTTTCAATGGTATAGGTCAAGGGTGAAGTACTCTAATTTCAGTTCAAGATGGACCTTGGTACCTGTAAAACCTGTCAAATCTTCACGATTTAGTAGGAATTTACTTGAACTGACAATGTCAGGAGAAGTTAAGAGAAAATCGATTGACATGTTTCCCGAAAACCCACAAAACATAAGGAAAACCATTGCCAAACAACCCTGCCCTGACAGAGAGCTTTTGAAATGTCTGAGATTGAAATATAGTCGTTTTAGAACGTTCCAGGAATGAAATAATAAAGATATAAATTACGTGTATTTTGTTTTCGACAACTTTAATAAAATGCTTAGTAGTTACAGGCTTTAGTTTTTTACATTGCCTCTTCTCCCACGTCCTCTTGCAGGTGGCTTGCATCCTGTGTATGTACCGTCAGGACTTGGTTACAAGTTTCTTATTTGTAAAACAGCGCATGATGGTACAACGCGACGATGGTTTCTTCCCAATTGGCCGTGGCGCCACCATACATATTGTTTGTACGCTGCATGGCGAAAATTATCAGTTTTATATTGTAACTCAATGCCAGACACGTCAAATGCATTGTCCAGATGTATTCTAAGCTGTTCTTGGTCGAGCACGAAAAAGTGAAACCTTTCTGTATATGTAATACAACCAGTATTGCTATAAAAATAAAATCTATTTAACAATTGTGTGTTACGACATTCATGAACCAAGTATATTACATTCTCCTTGCACAACATAGATTTTCATCTGGTGTTGGCATTGGTCTGCAATTATTGCATTTGCACCATTTTGGTACATCAGAAAGGGATGAACTGTATGGGCTTTGAGGTGCCATTCCCATTTCAATAACTCCCATATAGTTTGATATGTCAATGTTTGGGTTTTTATCTAGTATTTCAAACAAAATACCTCTCAGTTGAGCTGCCGAAAGCTGGTTAATGTTATGGATGGTCGCTTTGCTTGTAGAGCGAAGTTCTTCGTTTATATTTGTGCTAGTAACCACAACATTTGGCCATGTAATTGTGTTTCTATCAGTAGCATTGTCCAACTCTTGTGGAACTTCGTATAAATTTGATTCATTAGGTTTTGACCTAGAGGTTGATTCATTAGGTTGTGACTTAGTAGAGGTTGAGGACCTTGATTGTTTTGTGTTTGATTCTAAGGGCATTATGATTTACAATTAAGCTACAAACAAGGGCCACTAAAACATGTTTATACCTGTAATAATACCACCATCCCTTGAACGTTTCAAAGATTTATCACTTTTCTGGACCGTTTATCACAAGGCAAAGTAATAATTATAAATTCTTCAACTTCAGTAATTAACTGTAATTGTTTATCTTACCATATGCACAGTCCTATTAAACTTGATGCACATGTGCGCAAGTTATTGCATTTTGTTCCAGACCTGCGGCAAATACAACCATTTCTACCACTACTAGACAAGCATTTTGATTTTCAGTTGCATGTAGACATTGCTTGAATTACTCTACATAAACGCGGTAACTATCACAACAACGCGTCTAGACTCCCGAGCTCGCTTGTTCAATACCGCCGAAACTGTGAACAGACGTTCAAGCAGACGACAGCCTAATCACTACTCCAGGAAATAGTAACACTACTACTCCAAAATATAGTTCTTGAGTCTTATTGACACGCCCATACATAACGGATTGTGCATCCCTTTAATTTAGAGTGCCGACTGAAAATTTAGCCTTTCAAGCCAAAAAGCATATGCATTTTACACACAAGTGATACATTGGTGTTTGGCGGACGACCTTGAAATTCACGAAATGTCTCAGTGTGTCACTGGGTTTAGAGCCTGAGACCAAAAATATTGTAGTTCTACCCCATCAGATTCCATCAAAAGCGTGGCTGTCAAAAAATGATGGGGGGGGGCTTAGTCTGCCGGTCCCTTTTTGAAATTGGCCTTTAAATAAAATCCCTATGTTGCTGGGGGAGGAAAGCGTGGCCGAAGGGTGTTCATCCCTCCCGCGAAGAGAATATTTTGCGGGGGGGGGGGTAGAGATGAAGGGTGTTCTTACCTTTCCACCGAATTAGTTCATGAAAAGAATCCTTTTAACAAAAATTAAATTCCCAATTTTTTTAGCCCTCTTTTCGAAACTATTACCATGGATAAAGAATGCGCGTGAGGAAATTTGTTTTCACTCTACAGGATAGGCAACTCCCTATCTCCGACGGCAGCTTATAGGGTGTTTCCGCGAGAGTAAAAAGGGAGAAGAAATAGGGGGCGAAAACCGGTTTTCAGGGGATGTCAACATGGCGTCCTAACGTGGCCAGAGCGGGCAGCCGGCAAGGGGAGAGGAAAGGGGGAAGGTAATTTGACGTCACGCGCAAAGACCCTATTCTGTATATACTCTGTTACAACATCGGTTGTCAGCACGCGCAAACCCACGTCTGTATGTGACGTAGCTTTGTACGTGCTGTCAAGAGACAAAAACTTCAGGATCTAAAATATCCGCCAGTTTTTTTAGCTCCAGTGCACTCTAGGCCCTAGTTTCAAATACGTGTGAAATTGCCTACAGCCTTTTACAAGTATTTGAAACTAAGGCCTAGAGGTCCGTGCACTCGAGCTAAAAAACTTGCGGATATTTTAAATCCTGATGATCCTCAAGTTTTTGTCTCTTGTCAGCACGCGCAAAGCTACGTTACCTAGAGACTGTATGGCTAATGTACCCGCCTATCCATTACTACTTCTAATTTCCTAGACTTTTCCAGGTCGTGTACAAACCCTGCGGTACCACTAGAAAATCGTAAACGCGGGTGTGGGGTAAGCCATTGTTTTTAAAAATTTGTAAAAAACTATAAAAGGAAATTGAATTTCTATCTTGAAGGACGCTTATTTTGTAATTCTCTTCAAAACTATAAACAGCAAAAGAGGAGGAGGGCTGTGACAGGATGTAGATCATAATAAAAAAATAGGGAAGAATAGTTTTTGGGCAGAATCTTTACTAGGGATATGTTTGTAGGCATGATGAAAAGTACTCTATGGGGTATTTCTCTCCTTATAATAGGATAGGGCTCTAACAGAGTAGCTTCTCTGAATGGACGTTACAGAATGGGGCCCAGCACCATAAAGAAAAAGAGTGAATTACCTGAAAAAGGTGTCTTTTCCAAAAAAATGTACATTGGAATGTTGCATAAATAACGCCACTTTTCCATACTGGTTACCAGAGAGAACTATTGAACTTGCAAGTGATAAATTTCCAGCATAGAGGCCGTGAAAATTGGGTTGGCTTTCCCATTTGCCCTATAAGTGTTGAGATATACCTTAGGCATTTGTGGTTGAAAGAAAACAATGGAAATCTACTAATTACCTTAGCATGTTTTCCACCTGATCCTTCGCAACAATTCCACGTATAAATGAAGGCGGTAGCTCGCCTATGAACTTTGTAGGTGATGGCTGATTTGCAATATTGGCACTTTGTTCCAAAAGCTTTTTGAACAAGAGATGTCAGAAAAGGAGTAAACACAAAACACATAGGCTCCCTTATTATTTCTTCAGCCGTTAGATGTTTAGGTTTTTGCGGCACAGGCTAAAAAGAGTAACATATAAGTATTAATTTGAAATTATAAGAAGATTGAAGAATTAAAGTGGGAGAACTTACTTCCTTGTACTCAATTATTAATTCTTCATAATCAGCATCTTTATCGTCATCTTCCGTAAAATCATTTTCAAAATTGAGATCATCACATTCTCCTTCATTACTATAAGTGTTTGCGGAGATTTAGGAAAATTTCTAACAAATTAATTAAACAATATTCCAAAAAATATTACTCTAGATTTTCAAGTTCGTCTCCCAATGCCTCCTGCTCTAGTTCATCAGCGTCTCTTTCCATTTCATCTCCATCTTCCTCCCTGAATTAAGGTTGCCCAAATTAGAAAGAACCAAGACTGTAGGATTGTTTTAAGTTTAACACAAATGAAAAGGGCATGTTTACTTTTCAAGCTCTTCCTCCTCTTCCATTTCCACTTCAAATAAAGTACGTTTTGCCCGTTTTGTTGGAGTTCTTTTAACAGGCGTATTAGCCAATGGTGACTCCATAGCCAAACCTAGCCTCTTATAGGTAGGAGTCTCTGGTTTTTCTGCAAATAAAAGAAAAAATAAACTCCCGGGCTTGGTTAGGTGAATAAAGCATTGAATATCTACCTTTTGGTGTCACACGCCGATAATGTCTTTGAGGAGGAAACCCTGGAGAGGTCATCATCTCAAATGTGGTAATGGGGTCCGTTTGAGTATTTTTCTCAGTGGTATCAAACACACTTTGGGTCCATTTATGACACATTTCCCCCTGGCTTGTTTTCAATAAACATATAAATATATATTAGCTAACAGCATAATAATTACTGTGAAAAAGAGGGTTGGGGGCCTAATAAACTTACTGCAGTTTGTCAAGTAGGAATGTCACAAATTTATCATTTTGTGATCCGATTCCCATACCCCACCGATTCTTCTCCGTTGTCCATCTTTCAAAAACTGCTTTACTAAGCTTTATTCTATGGATAGGTTCTGCAAAACATAATGGATTTCTAATTTGTCAGACAGTAGTTGGTTTAGTTAAATTTTTTATCTTTAGTCTTCATAGTAAGTTTACTTATATATAAGTTATAAATCAATTTCCAAAGCCAAAATTTCCAAGTTTCCTAAGCCTTGGTCAAAACAAACGTTTCACTCACTGTGATATTTTCCTTAACTACAAAAATTTTTCTAATATTTCAGTTACTAGTACTATTAATTCTTAAATTATGTTATGAAAATTATAATAAATGTAACAAAAAATTATAAAAACAGCAACAAATTCGTGTCAACTTTATATTCAAATCGTAACGAACTAGTCTAGTACAGCTCTCTACGACAGCAAAGTTAGAATGAATTTCAAACCTAGAAAACCGTTGCGAAAACCGGATGAAACCGAATCCTGAAAGAAAAAGACGCGACAATATACCCTAAACGGACGCTCTACGCGCGGGTTCTAGCAAGCCATGATTGATATTGTATTGGACAGTCCAGAATAGGGTCTTTGTATGACGTCATATAATTCAGCCAATCGTGGGGTATGGACTTTTTTGGAAATCCTATACAACACTGTCTTCTCCTGGCGCCATCTAGCGTACCAGATCGGTAATAAACGGCGCCGACGTAACCTTTAAATTCGTAATATGATCAGTTTTAATTTGCACTGGGACATATAATTTTTGTAAAATTAACGCTTTAAATGTTTTAAAAACATTTAATGCAACAATTAAGCTTATTCTGTATTGCCGGAAGTTAGGCTTATCTCGGGATTTGTGGAGAGGAGTAACGGGAAGAAATTCCGTCTGTCGTCTGCTACAGAAGGTATTTTTGGGCTTTTTAGTAGACGACAGACGCGTTTCTTTCCATAACACCCCTATATTATTCCCGAGATTAGCCTAAATTCCGGCCATAGGGAATAAAGTGGAT
Organism: Phalangium opilio; assembly: GCF_054372755.1. NCBI lineage: Eukaryota > Metazoa > Arthropoda > Arachnida > Opiliones > Phalangiidae > Phalangium > Phalangium opilio. The sequence continues at coordinate 4,896,255 of NW_028324186.1, read as the reverse complement.
TAAGCTTGTAAATTTTGATCGTACATATTCAATACTTCTTGAAAAATAAATATTAATTTGATATATATATCAAACTTTGTGTGTTAATTTATGTTAGAATTAATAAATATTCCCAATAAAGTTCGTGAGATACATTATCCATAAACTAAAATGAAAATTTAAGGAATGTTAGAATTTGGGTGTTGCTTCATTCATTGTATGATAAATAAATGCCAAATATTTGAATTCTTTTAATAAAAACCTAATTTTTTATTGGTTAATGACGTTAAAGAAGCCAGCATTACTTTTATTAAAGGAAACATTCAGCTAACGTTACATTATACCTTAAATGAACTGCCTTTTTCTAAATATGAAAGGAAAAATTTTAAAAACCAAAAAATGAGCATTTAATTATTTGCAAAAACGAGGACTACGGCGCCATCCGCCATTGGTATAGTGGTGTCCGCTAAATCGAACCTGTTACACGCGTGATCGAGTGAGTTATGCCCCCTTGCCTCTCTGCTTTGGTCCCATTAAACCGAATTCCCATTCGACAGAACGGCTTTTTTGTGGTGTCCCATTCAACCGAACGTAGCCAAAAGGTGCGATTTTATTATAGTCCCATTGGACCGAAACTCTATTGAACTGGAAGAAGACATACTGTATGGTTTTGCATTAAATATATTTTTAATTAATAGGAAAATCTTTTGGAAAAGGTGGCAACTAATTAATAGAGGAATATTTTAGAAAAGGTGGTAGCTAATTAAAAGGAGAATATTTTGGAAAATGTGGCAGCTAATTAGTAGGAGAATGTTTTGGAAAAGGTTGCAGCAAATTAATAGGAGAATATTTTGGAAAAGGCGGCAGCTAATTAATAGGAGAATGTTTTGGAAAAGGTTGCAGCTAATTAATAGGAAAATCTTTTGGAAAAGGTGGTAGCTAATTAATAGGAGAATGTTTTGGAAAAGGTGTTAACGAATTATTGGAACCAAACCAAACCTAACCTAACCTGACTGAACCGAACCTAACCTAACCTAACCCACCCGAAACCAAAATATTAAAATTTTAATTTAGAACTTAAAGACATTGATGGAACTACCATTAAGACTGTACTTCATTTTAAGCACAATTTGTTTATTAATTCTATATATCTCTTGCCTTGAAAGGAATGAAAGTGAGCGTTTTATTTAGTATCATGAAACATTTACTTTTAATATTATTAAAATACCTTTCGGAGATTCGAACCAACAACCTTTCGCTTCGCAGTCCAACATCGTATCCACTACACCACCGAATCGCTGACGGCTACAGTGTTTCAAGTTATATTCATGTATTTTTAGGGGCATATTCGGACGATTGGGATTTCGGTCCATCGGGAATATAGCCATTGGTCTGGAAATCTAAAATCATTGCCGGATATTCGGTCCATTGGGAATTTGGTTGAAAGGGACGACTCCGCCTCTCTCAGCCTCTCAGAATTGAACCAAACCTGAAGGGGTAAGTAGTTCGATTTAGCAGACGCCACTAAACCAATGGCAGATGGCGCAGTAGTCCTCGCTTTTAAGACTAATTAAATGGCAATTATTTTGTGATAAGAGATCATTGATTTATGTTTTAATATTTTTCCTTTTATATTTAGATAAAGGCCGTGCTTTTAAGGTATCATGCTATGTTATGTGAACTTTTCCTTCAGCTCCATAAGTGCGTATTCAAAGACTTTTAATGTTGGAAATAATCGCGATTTTAATTTAACTACCATTTTTATTCAAGCACTTTAAATTGGGTCTAAGATAAAATATTTTGGTTGTGCACTTCCGCCGGTCTAATCAGAAACAAAGCAGTGGGAAGAACTGAATTTTTTTTAGAAACGTTCCTAGATATAATTCCATCTTAAAGATGGTTTTCACAAATCCGATTTTCGCGCCGTTTTTTCAGATGTAACTTGCAACATATTTTGGCGTGTTCTGGGCGGCTAAGTAAGAAATTGGTTTTCTAATTTTGCTCAGATTTTTACAAAAAGGAAAGCGGTGTCCAATAGGAAGCGACGAATGTGTGTGACGTTATAGGCGTGGTTTTGGTCAGCTCACGAGAAGTGTTTTCAAGTAGGGTAGAAAGAGGGGAGTTGATGCTAGCAATTTATTTATTTTTTGTATTTTCCTCCTAATATCCGGTTAACCGTATTTCAACCAGTAAGAGGGTAGAGAAAGCTGCGCGCGCACACCGGAAGCTTAGAGGAAAACTTTCAATGCGAGAACACTCCAAACAAAAAATCTACTCCCCCTCTTTCTACCCTCTTTAGTTTTTTCGGCGGCATTTTTTCAGTTGAAAGTGTTTTGGTTTTCGAGTTGAATTTCTAAAAATATTTAGTCTCAAAGAAATATTTTTTGGAATTTTGGCTTAATTATTACTCATGATAAAACTGAACGGTTTTAAAAAGACAAAGTTTAAGAAAATCGATGTGTCCATAAGTTTATAAAATATGGTCAATAAATTTGTCACTGGTTACTGAGAGCTTGTCACGAAGTGACGTAGATGAAACGACATAGATTCTCGTGAAACGACGCCTGGTGAGTCGCTGTCAAAGACTTAGTACAGCCTACATGTGTTTCGTAAGAAATACTAACCGAAATCGATCAAGTTTTGCTGAGGAAAAGAATAACATATATTATCACGTAACCTGTGATTCAGTTAGATTTTAAATAAATTACCGAAGGTCCGACGAACTGAAGGGGAGTTTTATAATTTGTTTTCCTTTCTATCAAATTTGACAAAAAAAATGATAAAAGTTTGATAGCCCATGTAATAAAGCTCAAGTATTTTCGCTTAAAAATAAATTGCTATATATTGTTATCCTACTATTACGCTAACCAGAAGCGAGATGAGAGTAGAAGTGAACGGCTCTAGCATTGGTAATAAATCTTGGCACTAGTGAACAAATTTGAGGATTTTATGCCGCTTCAATCGCGCCTACACTAAAGAGAAAAAAATTCGTCGAGTTCCAAAAAAATTTCTTACCCCCTTCCCCTCAACCTAAAGCGGCGGGACGCGGGTGCTTGAACCTAGTTCCGCCGTCTACCGCCGCGAGCGTCTCACGTTCTCGATGGGAAATTCTGAAACCACCACCAGAGGATTAACTGTTGGTGTGTTATCAAGATTATTTAATTTCGCTAAATGAAGAATTTGGTTACCTCAGTACTTCTAGTCTCATCTCACTTCTGCGCTAACCTAGACAGTGTTGTCGTTATTTGTGGATTGAACAGTTAAAGTGTGACCAGGTTTTCCTTATTCGTGTTAGCAGTGGAGAAGGTGCGGGGTTAGCTAAGAGTTGACTGCACTTTTATATATTAACATTAATAAATTGACTTAAGTCTTATCACTTATCCATGTGAAACCAAAAGAAATAATTAACAGATATTAAATTTTAGTTCAATATTGAAACCGTGCAATTTTTATAACCAAATCCTTGATGATGAGAAGGATGCGTAATCTGAGGTAAACTGTGAAACGACTCAGGTCCGATGGAACGCTAGAAATAGGGAAGGAATATTCGGAAAAATGGCCGCCGGTCTACGTCAGACGAATCAGGAAGACTGCCCGCCAATTTGCCCCCATTTTCTAGAGCCCCACCGGCCCTGAGCTGTTCCTCAGTTAGTAGGCTAATTTCTCTCATATTACGACTAATCCCAGCATGGCCAGCATCAACCTTGCTTATATGATTGCAATTTCCGTGATCTACTACATGAGCAGTAGAAATCCCCTAATGACTTCATGGATCAAAACTAACACCGCCGGAATAAGACTGACTGATAATTTGATTATTAATAGACGCGTTTGGTCGTCACTGTCGTTGAATTCTTCATCTTCCAAATTAGTTTCCGAAGTAACGCATTTAGAGTCCGCCAACCAAAAATGTAGTTCTAAAGCTTTGTCGCATAAGCAAGCTGACGCCGCAAATCGAATTCTGCAAAAGTTATTTAATTTTTCATCATACTGAATTTGTTCCGCATCAGGTTTTAAAAAGTTACTTCAGCAGGATATTTGAGTGATATTTGGGAAATCAATAATTTCTTTTTTATAAGATAATTGAAACTTACACATAATTGTGCCTTAATGAAGACTAATTTTCGAATAAATGTTTTTTCGAAACTAAGCAAACAGGACCTTCTACTCTCAGAGTAATTATTTGAATTTTTTTATGACATTAAGAAAACTTTATAAAACCCATCAATTCGTTTTCAGTATATCATACCAGGAATGTATGGAGGGGTTGGAATGGCTAAGGTCAAATCCTAATCGGCGTGAAATGATCTTGGAAACAACTGGCGTGGCTTAATTTACGCTAGTGACGTCATAGCCTGACGTAAAAATCGTATTTATCACTTAAATTATTTTCATTCATTCATTGGCTGCCAAAAAAACTTGTTTGCTATAATTCTCCACCCAAGGACCTCTGCCTAAGCTGAGAGAATCGAATACGAACGCGAACGGCGGCGAATCAGCGCATTTAACTTTAAACAAGTTGGAAAAACCAAAATATTACCTCTCCTAGTCAAGAGGTCTACTACTACAAACTTATTTACATAGATATGGAAATATTTCTCTTTTTTTTGAAGTAAAAATTTACAAATTATTGAAGCAGTATTCCAATCATTGTGAATATACAGTAAAGCAGACAACATTTTACATCAAATAAGGATAAATCTTGGACACATGGAAATCAGTCAATGGGGCAAAGAACAGGAAATGAAGTGTATAAATTTTGGAGAGATATAAACTTTATGTGCTTGAAAAGGCCCAATTGTCTTTGCTTCATCTGTTTACCCAATATACTCATAGCTACATTCACAACTGGTTTGAAGTGTAAACACTATCGTCTTGTCTCACCTCAACATTGTTCTTAGTTTGCAACATGCGTGTTAAGGTTCAATAACATCAAGCTTATTTGTTTCTAGACGCACTGAAAGTCTTGCGCACCATAAAAAGAATGAAAACTCCGTAGCTAATACCCGTTTACCATTAGCCCTTTCACTGGTCTAATTGCCACCATGATCTTTTCTTCTAATATAATATCTACACCTGATTATTTAAACGTGTATTTAACTTTCGGCTCACTCTGAACAGTTAATGTCTCTTCAATACTGACACTAAAATCAAAACGCATAGTTTACTACAACTTGGGCCTCAATTATTTACTCTTTAGTTCACAAGGCCTATTATGGATAATACTTGATTTAACCGACAGAATGTAAACATATGCGTTCTTCTTGATATAACTAAAGCAAGGATTATTCTATTTACAGATGTAGTATAGATTAAGTAGTATATAAACAGCCATTTCAAATAGTAATATTGAAAAATGTCCTTGGAATATCAAAATGAAACAGAGCTTTCAAGTTACAAAACTACTAAAGGCATCGTAATTACGAAAACTACTTCCACATTATCACTTTATATTATAGAAAAAGGGAATATTAAGGTTCTGTATGATTTCTTAACACATCAACACAAGGCTAAATGCTAACGCGACGCACTAGTGTAACAATGGACGGACACACACAGACTGCTTTTTAACTCTTTCCGAATTAATTTTGAGTTGAGAAACAAGATTATCTTAAATATTAAAATAAATATAATTAATATTAAATATTTTCTTCGTTAGTTGTTCGCCTTATTGAGCGTTACATCGCTTCGATAAGGAACAATTTAACATTCTTGAGAGACTTGATTAATATTGGCGTTTGAAATGAAGCATTCGCCGGATGCTTCGCCTTAATCAAATAGGTAGTATATAAGGGTGTCGAACTACAGTTAAAAGCAAGAACAACCGCAATTGCGAAAACCTAGGGAGGCTAGACGTTTCTCCTAATCTTAGCTTATCGCCGCGAATGTCTTAAACCAAACGACGACGATGGATTTAGAAGCCAATGAGACAGATTGGTGTCTATGTGGAATAGACGGAAGACCAGCAGATGGTGGTGCTTGCAAGCCAGTATGTACAAACTGGTGTCCAGGTGGGATGGACAAAGACCAGAAGATGGTGGTGTTTAGAAGCCAGTATATACAGACTGGTGACCAAGTGGGATGGACAAAGACCAGAAGATGGTGGTGATTAGAAGCCAGTATGTACAGACTGATGTCCATGTGGGATGAACGAAGACCAAAAGTTGGTGGTGATTAGAAGCCAGTAAGTACAGACTGGGGGCCGTGTGGGATGGACAAAGACCAGAAGATGGTGGTGTGAGAACTCAAGTAGAGGAGCCCTTTTCCGTGACTGTGAAAGCAGTTCGGAAATGGCGAACACGTTTGCTCCGATTTGGAAACTGCGAACGCGGTCACGTGGGTGTAACAACAGACACACAGACACATACGATCGTTACAGAGCCTCTCCGTTACATACGTCACTCGGAGAGGTAAAAATCTAAAAGGTCAATTCTGCCATGCTTTTTCTGTCATGACATTTTTCGCCTTCGGTAGACAGCTAAACAGACGTAGGGGGAGGAGCTACACTTCTAAGAAAAAATGGACTCGCCTTATGTTTCCACCGTCAAGGGTACAACGAGAGCCCCCGTAGCCATTCCAGCCCCTCCATACATTCCTGATCATACTTTTATAAGATATGTTCCATAGTTATGACACTACTTAAACTTACTGAGAGCTAATTCGAGAACGATGTATGAATTGAGTACACTCGGCTTTGCAGTCCATCTTTTTATTTAGTCTGTATAAAGCCTTTGACAGAGCCTCACCAGACGTCGCTTTGCGAGAATTTATAACGTTTCACCTACGTCACTTCATGACAAGGTGTCATTAATCAGTGACAGACTTATGGAACATATCTTATGAACTTATGGTAAATGGTAACGCAAGGAATATGTTCCCTCAAAACTAGACTGCTCGCAAAGCCTTTGATTTGTGTTTATTTAAATTTAGTTTGGGACAAATTTTTAACACCATACGCCTCTTCCATCTACTACATCGTCCTTTTCAGATATAATTATAAGCAAATCTCTAATTACAGATCAAATAAGGCTGAGAAATAAGGCGGTGGCCTTGGACAAATGTCCACTTTAAAAATTAGTTGAGCCTGCTTAAAAATTAAATGTTTGGAGATCTACAGGCCTTCTGGCCAGGCTTGTCTTCAGTACATTTATTTAAATAATTGGGCTCTACTGGTCACATGTCCAGTTTAAAACAAGTCCTTATCTCTCAACCTTTACATTTTAGATTTTAGTCGCCGACTAAAAGGCTGCACGTTAGGGAAAAAAGAATACAATTTTGGGTGCTCTTACATCTTATTAATGTTCTCCAGCATGTCCTTGTCGATGGAATTATTTATTTTGATTTGAAGCGCCGCAGAAACCGTTGTTATGGGAAATGGCGACTTGTAAAAGAATGGCCGAGCATCTTCTTTCGTTAGAGTTTCCTTGCAGTAGTTTTCGACATCATCTATTTCATCATTCCAGACAACATACACCCCCTTTCCCTTCGACACACTCGCCATAAAATCTCTCATATCGGGTTTCTCGTCTATACGTCTACTGTCAATTTCCTTGCCTTCAATTCCAGGTATAGACTTCATTGAAAAAGATGTAAAAGATATATTTTTGAACATCCAGATTGCAAAATTAGAAATAGTGTAGCAAGTGAAGTAATTGAAGGTAAAATTCTACTTCAAAGCCAAATATAACCTATGAAATGGTATCATAGTTTCACGAGATATGTTCGATAAGTATCACTGGTTACTGAGAGCTTGTCATGAAGTGACCAAGGTGAAACGTCATAGATTCCGATAAAGCTTCTAGAGACTTACTGAGAGTTTAACGGTAATAGTTAGTATAGGGCGCTGTCGGTTAGCTGTGGCATAAGGGCTAGCCACCACCCCTCTATGCATTGTGAAGGCGTTAGATAAGTGGCAATAAGTCGCAACATGACTTGGTCCAATTAGCTAGCTGAACTTGTTTTACAACAACATGAGAATTGACTACACGCGGGTTTTTAGACCATCTTCCAATTAAGTTTGTACGATGCCTTTGACAGCACCTCACCAGGCGTCGCTTTACGAGAATCTATGAACTACGTCACTTCATGACAAGCTCTCAGTAACTAGTGACAAACTTTTGGAACATATCTAGTTCACTTATGATATACTGGATTTGCGAGAGGTATTACTGTGGGCGCTGCCATAACCTGTCCGCGGAGTTTAGTTAGTGGCTGACATTTCCTGTCGTCGAACGCGCTCCCTAGCCTTGACAGTGCAACTCTCCGAATAGGGGTCAAGTTACGTACACTCTAAGAAAGGGAAGTGTTAAAAACGTGTTAAAAGGGTGAAATTTAAGAAAACCCTTTTTTTACACCATAAAAACACCCAAAAGAGAGCTCTATTACCTTGAGTTTTTGTGGCCAATTTAAAGTGTAAATTCGGTGTAAAATAAAACTTTTAAAACACAGTTATGAAATTAAAAATAGAAAATTATGGCATTGTGGGTATCTTAAATAAGGTCATTCATTTTCATAAATGTTTTAATATTAAACTCAATCCAAACAGTAAAAATGTTTTGTAAAATTTAAATGTTAACTATTTTTTTTAAAGATGAAATTCAAGAAAGAACTAGCTATTTTCCGCGGCGTCGCTCGCGTGTAATAAGAACTTCCATCAAAATGATACAAAGAATGGGCAGATTTTACTGATGACCAATTTTTTGTAGCACCCTAGGAGCGAAGGCACTCGGCGTTGCCCGTCAGCCCATCGGGACCTTTTTTTTATGACTTTCCACGCGGACATTATTCCATAAAGAAGGGTTTTTAAATTTCTGGCCGCCATTTTAAAAGATGGCAACAAATCGAGCCCAAAAGAGCATTCAGCCCGTCTACAGGTTAAAGGAAAACAGTGTACTAAATATTTGCGAAATCGGTTGAAACGCGCGGACGTTGTTGCATAAAAAATATTTTTTACATTTCTGGGCGCCATTTTTTAAGATGGTGGCGGATTTGAAAAACCTTTCTTAGTACGCGCCTACTACTTATGAGTAACGTTCCTGCAAATTTTCAGCCTTCTAGGGCAAGTGGTTTGGGCTGGGCGTTGATTGTCAGTCTGTCTGTCAGTCAGTCAGTCAATCAGTCAGTCAGGACTTTGATTTATATAGATATAGATTATACACCTCGGCCTCGCCGGATCATGTTAAGATCCCGGAACGACGTGGCGAAGCATTTACGAAAATTCCCGAACCCTCAACTAGCCATTGAGGACTTTGACTATTCAAGAAAGCGATTTATGCGCCTCCTTGGGAAATAACCCGGATGGCTCGTTAAATTGCCCTTATTTATTCAATATTTTATACAATTTAGGACGTGCCGCATCTTCATGATGACGAGGACTTAGATGATGACAAAGACATATTAACGGTAGCACCAAGACCACCGGTTTCGACACGTGAAGTGTCGGTTATTTATTCAATATTTTATACAATTTAGGACGTGCTGCATCTTCATGATGACGAGGACTTAGATGATGACATATTAACGGTAGCACCAAGACCACCGGTTTCGACACGTAAAGTGTCGGTAACTACTTCTACCGCCCCGAATGTACAACCTAGTCCTGGTGTCGCTCCAACCCTTGCTGGGGTGCCTTCTCGGGGTATTTCTCGAGGGGCACTCCTGCGACGGTTGACGACACCATCTTCTTCGGTTGCCGTATTGCCGACGCCTCCTCCTCCGTCTTGCCAGGGTCGGGCATTGTTGCCGACGCCTCCTCCTCCGTCTGGCCAGGGTCGGGCATTGTTGCCGACGCCTCCTCCTCCGTCTGGCCAGGGTCGGGCATTGTTGCCGACGCCTCCTCCTCCGTCTGGCCAGGGTCGGGCATTGTTGCCGACGCCTCCTCCTCCGTCTGGCCAGGGTCGGGCATTGTTGCCGACGCCTCCTCCTCCGTCTGGCCAGGGTCGGGCATTGTTGCCGACGCCTCCTCCTCCGTCTGGCCAGGGTCGGGCATTGTTGCCTACCCCGGCAGCACCATTTAATCTAACGTGTTACCGATGTGGGTGCCCGCACCACGTGTGGGATTGGCCGTATAGGTTGATCGAAAAAATGTATTCCTTCCTCTGATATAATAGGTAATAAATAAACAGGTTGTGGTTTGCAAGTTAATTTAATAGTTTAATAAATTAAATAAATTATTTATTAGAAACATTTCATTTTGATCCATGTTATATTTAAATGCCTAGTTGCTACCTGGTTGATTAAAAATATTTTATTGCCTATTCCGTAAACACGTAAAGGCAAGGGCTTTAGGAGGTGGTTGACCCGTGCGGAATTGTTATGAACGGAATTTATTTTGTGATTCATTGCTTTTTTTAATTGTGTAGGCTGACTTCTCGCCTACACAACTTAAGGTACAATTTTTTTGAAAAGTGTACAAGGGTTTTTATGACCTGTTAGAGAAATTCGGAACGTTATTATTTAACAGACTTGAAGATAACAAAGGATATTTTCACAATTGAGACTCACTAGAAACTTTTTACACACCATGTTTTTTATTTATTACCCCAATAAAGTATTGCCCCTTATTTGTTGCGTTTGTAACAAAAATCTATTTATAGACCACTCTTTTCTTGACAATTTATTTGACATAAAGCAAATCCAACGTTCTTTTGTTATAAAATCGGTAAACTATTAACAGGCGTGTGTCAGAAATGCATTGTGAGAAAACATCTGGTGACTGAGGAGGCAATAAATCAGGCTATTGTTATATTATTGAGGAATGTGGGCGTGTCTATTAAGAAATTTAGTATAAAAGCGGCTTAGGAAATGATCAAAATACGCAGTCGATCTTCAAACACCGAAAGTTAAACATGGATCCTGAAACTCTCCGTACAACGTTGAACGAACTGACTATAAATAGACCCTGGCCGTTACGTTTGATTTACGAGTTTTATTTCTTCCTATGCGCCTATCTGAGAATAGATCCGTTGTACGGACCTCAGACTCTACCAGAACTCGTAGTACAGGCTGACTTAAATGCTATTCAAGCTTGCCTCGACTTACTTGAGTATATGAAAACAGTCGCTCGAGGACCAGAGGATTGTAATAACTTAGAAGAATTGGAAAACCTAAGGAATCTAATTCCTGGTCCCTTAAGAACCGAATATGTAGATCGTCTAGCGAAACGACAGGAAGAAATTGAGCGTGGTATACAAGAAGCTCAAATCGCCGACTTCAACAACTCGCAATATGACAAAGAGATAGCCGAGTTTTTAGACCGAACGGACCCAGGACCACCCTTAGAGGAGACACTATTGAACGATACCCTACCTAGGGAGCACGGTTCTGAAGAGGCGCTTTCTGACTATGATATCGACGTACAATGGGGAGGAGGAGAAACGGACCAGCCCATACCTATTGACAACGTACCTTCTTGCGAGATACTAGGACAAAGTGAGAAATTTTACGAACATTTTAACATGTATGGTCGAGAGGTAGTTCTTAGAGTTTCCGACGATCCAGTCGATAGTATTTGTACCGTAACCAAATGCATTCTTAGTAGGTACAAGCCTACAGATTACGTTCAAATTACTTTAAAGAGTGCGGCAAATGTTAGCAGATCCGAACTAGAATTATCTTTTAGACGATTAGATCAAGTCGACCCTAATATTATTTTTGACCAACTTAGTGTTATTCCCTATGATGACGAAATGGAAGCATTTTTCCTAGGTCCTGTTAAAATTATTTTTAGCATTGTAAGGTTGCCTGAGGGCAAGACCCTCGCGGTAGCCCGAGGCATTAAACCTTTCAATCTTTTCTGTAGAGATAGACGTGGTATTGCACGTATAGTCAATTCAGATAACCTGTGTTTAGCCAAATCCCTTTGTGTGGCTAAAGCGCATAGAAGTTACACAGACGATACAACAGAAGCTCTTAAAAACTCAATACGAAGCTATATCTAGGGCAAGACCAGTGTTGGAAATTCTAATTAAATAATACTTCCGTGGGTTAAGTTAGTATAAATTAAGTTAATTTGTTAATTCAGGGCTAGCGCCCAACAATCTTCAAAAATCCAAAATTAATCAACTCATACAGCCGATAATATTCCATAAACTAAAGATCAACATGGACTATACATAATCGTATTTAATGACACCGGAGTGCGTTCAGTGCATATTTTCAAATTAACCATTCAACACTCCCCCTTAATTAGATAAATATGCATTTCTTTAACATAACTTTAGTTTAAGACAAAATTCTTGGAACTTTCTTTTCGGTAATATTTTTGTAAATAAATCGGCTAAATTATCGTTAGTATTTACATATCCAATATTAAACAATCTTTTCGTTAAACAATCGCGAATATAATGAAATTTTATATCTATATGTTTTGATCTGTTATTTTCTATACAACTTTTCGAAAAATATATCGCGGAAAGGTTGTCACACTTGATAATTGGAAGATGCTCATCTCTAGCATTGCCAATGAGCTGTTCTATTTCCAATATGACACGATTGATCCACACAAGTTCTTTTGATGCTTCAGCCATGGCAACATATTCTGCCTCCATTGAGGAAAGCGCTAGAACTGTTTGCTTAACTGATTTCCAGTATATGGGGTTCTCGCTGATGTTGACCAATAACCCACTTGTCGACTTCCGGTCATCAACATCTGAGGCCCATGATGAGTCGGAGTATACCTCTAAATTGAGCTTGCTCGAAGGAATATATGTTAAGCTATACTCTGCGGTATCAAAGACATATTTCAATACATTTTCTAAATAATTTAGATGCTTCTTCCCAGGACTTGACGTAAACCGTGACAAGCTTGATACAATGAACGCTATATCAGGTCTTGTATGTTGGGATAGGTAATTCAATGATCCTATTAATCTTCGATACAATTGTTCTATCGAGTCTGTAGTTGTGTGATTATCTTTCCTTGTTAAGATGATGTCCTTTGGAAGTGGAACTAGCAACTTCTTACTCGTTTCTTCAATCTTGAATTCCCCCTTGAGTTTCTCTATGTAATTTGCTTGATGTATTCGTAGCGAACCATTTTGTAGGAACTCAAATTCCACACCAAGGAAATAATGTAAATTTCCGAGAAACGTAAGCTCATAATGGTTATTGAGCAGTCGTGTAACATCATTCTTCACGTCTAGTGTTTTGGCCAAAATTATAATATCATCAACATATACTATAATTAGTGCATCACATCCATAGGTGTATATACAATTACACGCTTTTAGTCGCGTACATCCAAAAATGAGTAATGTAGCGTCTAATTCAGAGAACCATTGTCTGCCACTTTGTTTTAGCCCATATAAGGCTCTTTTTAACTTCCATACCCAATCGTCCTTCCCGGGTTCCACAAATCCAATGGGTTGCGTTACATAGATGTCTTCGTCCAGCTTGCCATATAAATATGCTCCTTTTACATCGACCTGTATATGTACCCATCTCAAGCATACCACAAATATAAAAATGAACAATCGAACCAGTGTGAAGTTAACTACTGGAGCATAGGTATCGTAATAGTCTTGTCCCGCTTTCTGCGTAAATCCCCGAGCTACCAATCTTGCTCTATATCTGACAATCTCCCCAGATGCCATACGCTTCACGTCAAAGACCCAGCGGCTTCCAATAATACTCCTATTATCTGGTCTCTCCACTAGTTCCCATACATTCCGTTCCTTTATAGTTGTTAGTTCTGTTTCCATAGCCGTTTTCCAATTTGCTTTTTCTTTACTGTTTGTAGCCTGTTCGTAGGTTGATGGAATTTCTATACAATGGGCTTCAATAACGTTTGGTGCAATTTCCACTGTCGGCTTAAAATTAAAATGTTCAGGACTATATACTTCTCCATAGTCCTGTAAGTATCTTCTCATTTCGTCCTGCGAGCGAATGCGTAGTTTAGCCCCTTCGCTGTATTGATCATAATAATTTACATCGATTCTTCCCTTCTCCGATCCCTTTTTCCGGGGTCTTTCTATTCTCTTCCAACGGGGCTTCACATTTTCCATATCTTTGGCCTGCTCTATCTTATCTTCTTCTGTTACGACTACGTCCAATTCGTCTGCTACTCCTTCGTCTTCCAGAATATTGCTTGGGTCAGGCCAGAGATCATTATACACCGGATCAAAGATGTCATCCGCTCCACTAATGTTGTCGATACCCAGTTTTGTTTCATCAAATTTAACATGCTTCGTCTCAAGAACTCTCTTCTCTGTTGGTAACCAGATCCGGTAGCCACGAGTGTTTAAGACATATCCGACAAGAACACCTGGTGTTGCACGTCTCTCTAGTTTATTTCGGTAAGGTAGACAACCATATCTCTTTAAATGTCGTACGGATGGTTTTCTGTCGGACCATCGTTCTTCTGGTACCTTGTTTTCCCCTTTCAAATGAGGTAGACGATTTGCCAAATACGCATATGCATGGAGAGCTTCACCCCACAAATTTTGAGGTAAATGAGCATCTTCTATGAGTGTACGAACCCCTTCCATGATTGTTCTGTTATATCGCTCAGCAATGCCATTCATTTCCGGTGTATAAATGTTGGTTCTTTCTATCTGTATCCCATTTTTAATGCAATCGTCCTCAAAATTCTTACAGCAATATTCCATGCCATTATCTGTTCGAAGTCGTTGTAGACGATTTCCCGTTTGTCGTTCTGCCCATGCTTTATAAATGGTGTAGTACTCAAATCCTTGACCTTTTGACGTCATTGTGTTCACCATGGCCAGTCGAGAGAAATCATCAATAAATGATATGAAATATTTTGCTCCGGCTCGTGTTGTGACCGGTGATGGCCCCCACACATCGCTATGAACAAGCTCGAGAGGTTTCTTCGTAACAATGGAGCTTCTTTCTTTACAGACGGCCTTTGTCGCTTTTGATAGTCTGCAGGAGGCACAGACACCCAAATCTCCTTTCAGCGTTGGCAACCCGTACACCATCTCCATCTGTGATAACTTTTTCATGCGATTAATACTGGGATGCCCAAGCCTTTGATGCCATATGCCCATTTCCTTTGACACGCTAACATGACATTGACGCTCCTCAACCATTTCAGCATAGGCATCTACCTCATACAACTTATCATCTTTAAGCTTTGATACCATAAGTAATGGCCCTTCTGGTGTGTAAACTCTGATTTCACCGTTATTAATAACAGATCGAAAGCCTTTTTCATCAATCATGCGGGCGGATATTAAATTCCTCTTGTAGTGTGGCATGTGGTAAACATTACGCAAGTATATTTTTCTTATTCCCGAGGGGCTATTAACCATTAAAGCCACGTCTCCTTTTCCCACCGCTTTAGCTTGTTTTTCTGCCGTATCAACTGTGGTAGATAGTTCTTGGTAATTAAACATCCATTCTTTCTTGGTACAAAAATGGTGGGTCGCTCCACAATCATAAATCCATACATCCGATTTTGCTACCGTAAGCATCGCTGATAAGAAGGATATATCTTTTCTTCCTCCTTGTGTCCTATCTCTTTTATTGCTATCATCCTGATTCCGGGCTGGCTTCGCTCTACAATTTCGAGCAAAATGTCCAAGCTTGTTACAACGATAACACCTTTTCTGCCCTTGTTTATTGTGTACTGCAATGTTCTGAGTCTCTTTAATTGTAGATGAATATCCTGCTTGCGTCGTCACGACGTCATCACCTTCTAAATGCTTTAAACGGTCAGCCTCCGCTAATAATAAGGATTTCACTTTCTGAGACGTAAATGATGCTTTATCCAGTCCATAAGGAATATTAGCCGTAATCGCGTACTGTGGGGGTAACTTATAGATCATCTGATGAGCAATCTCATCATCAGGGACCGTCTTTCCAGCATTCTTCAATTGTTCAGCAACCGCTGCTACCCTTGCTATGTAACCAGCCATTGTTTCCGGGGGTGTATACCGTAGGCTAACAAATTCAGTACGTAATGCCCCTATCCTAGCCATGGTTTTCGGTTCATGAACGTCTTGCAAAGTTTGCCATGCTTATTTATCCGTTTTACAATGTGCAATAATATCCTTGTGTTCATTATCGAGGGCAAGAGTTATTTTCGACAACGCACGTTCACTTCTCGTCTCATACCTTTCAATCTCCTCCGATCTTGCCTCTGCACTAGGTTGAACCGCTGTCCCTTCGGCGAATTTCCACAAACCAAAATCCAGTAACGCCATTCGCATATCTGCCTTCCATCTTTTATAATTTCCATGGTTTAATTTCGGAAAAGAAAACGTTCCAGGTTCCGCTGCCGCCATAATCGCATTTAATAGTATCCCTAACTTAAGCCTTAGTCCATTACTGTTTACTTCTCGCAACCACGCTCTGCTACCATTTTTGTTGGAAATTCTAATTAAATAATAATTCCGTGGCTTAAGTTAGTATAAATTAAGTTTATTTATATCATTTAAGTTAATTTGTTAATTCATGGCTAGCGCCCAACAATCTACAAAAATCCAAAATTAATCAACTCATACAGCCGATAATATTCCATAAACTAAAGATCTACATGGACTATACATAATCGTATTTAATGTCACCGGAGGGCGTTCAGTGCATATTTTCAAATTAACCATTCAACAACCAGGAAATAAAGCGCAAAAAGAAGCTGCTTTAGAGCTATGCCGTAAGGCAGACGTAAGGGTTAGTGAGTGTGGGACGGCTGAATCTTTTAATAAGTTCAAAATTTATTTAAATCAATATTCGATTTTCGTATACAAATTCGAAAATAGCGTCCCTATCTTGATTTTAGGCGAAAACGATCCCGATGATACTAGGCCCCGCCTTTTTTTATTGAATGATAATAATCATTATAACGTTATTACAAAATTAAAACCACTTTTCAACCATGATAATTTTTGCGAGAAATGTCTCGTACCCTATTGGCGAATACAATCTCATAAATGTAATGACTTTTGTTTTAGTTGCATGAGACCCATTATCTGCCAAAGCCCCAAGATAGCTTGTGGGTCATGTTTACGAAAATTCTTAGGCGATGATTGCTATCAAAGCCACTTAGCATCTTCAAGCAATAAAAAGTCCCTATGTGAACGTCTTTTTCACTGTAAAGATTGCTTAAAAATTATTGATTTTTCCCGAAGAACGGAAACGCATACGTGTGGGGAGATATTTTGTCAGGTCTGTTAGAAATATCAGCCCAGTAATCACTTATGTTATATCCAGGTTATCAAAGATAAACCCCTGAAAGTGCCTTCCGTTAAAAAACTAGACCTTTTCAGCCTAACCTTGTGTACATTTTCTTTGACGTAGAATGCGTACAAACGAAGGCGTGTCAGGAAAAGTTAGGAGACTATGAACACCAGGCTATCCTATTAGTCAGTATAACCGTGTGTGAGTTTTGTATAGACGAAACATCCCTAAATTTCAACTGTATTTTGTGTAGTCAGTTTGGTAAGCGTAAACAAAACTTTTCAGTCGGGAATCCTATATTTTTATTTTTAGATTATTTAATGCAATTGCATACCGTTAAGAACGTCATCATACTTTCACATTTTGGCAACAATTATGATATTCAACTACTAAATAGAGAAATCATTAATCGAGATGAAAAATTTGTCCCATCTTTGAAAATTAATGGAACTCGAATTTTGGAGATGAAATTGTTTAACTTGCTATTCTTGGACTCCTATAATTTCATCCCTATAGCTTTAGCAAAGTTTCCCGCCACTTTCGGTATAC
Organism: Phalangium opilio; assembly: GCF_054372755.1. Lineage (NCBI taxonomy): Eukaryota > Metazoa > Arthropoda > Arachnida > Opiliones > Phalangiidae > Phalangium > Phalangium opilio. Next base: position 4,878,588 of record NW_028324186.1, on the reverse strand, counting down.
CCAATACTGCCAAAGGGTATTTTCCACATTTTTTATTCAATGTAATAGAGACAGATTGAAACCAACTATGTTATAGAAACTAATCTGCCCCCTATCGAAGCTTATGGTTGTCAATATTTTACAAGAAAAAATTTAGATGCCTTCTTAAAATGGCATAGCTTCGAAGATAGTAAAGGTAAAGGTTTCTACTTCCTGAACGAACTCAATAGTTATTGTGAGAACGACACGGTTTTACTATTCCAAGGATGTATAACGTTTCGTACACTACTGCTTAAAGCAACAGGCGTTGATCCATTTAATTGCGGTGCAATTACTCTTCCCAGCGTGTGCTCTTATGTATTTCGCCGAAATTATCTAAAGCCAAATACTATAGGCATCATACCCTCTAATTATTATAGACTTAGCGAAAATCAATCATTAGGGGCTATAGAATGGCTGGAGTGGACCGCCCAAAAAAGAAATAGATCTATCGAATCCTCCTTTGGAGGGAGAGAAACCAGAATACAAAAACTTACAGTAGACGGATTTTGTAAAATCAACAAGGAAATATTCGAGTATTGGGGGTGTTTCTATCATGGGTGTAAAATACACTTTCCCTTAAACAGAAACAAGCCTTTGCATGGAGACCCTGCGCAAACTTTGAATTCTAGATATATTAGTAGCATGAACGTGTTGACCAAGCTAGAATCACTCAACTATAAAGTAAATGTCAAATGGGAGTGTGAATGGCAGAAGGAAAAAGTAAATAAACCAGAAATAATAGAGTTTTTAAAATGTAATGATATTAAGCCTAAAATAGTAAAAAGATTAGACCCCCGTGATGCATTCTTCGGTGGAAGATGTTGCGCAACAAAACTATATCATAAAACAACAGGATCAGAGCGAATTCATTACGTTGATTTCACAAGTTTATACCCTTTCATTAACAAAACCTCCAAGATACCTATAGGACATCCTGAAATCATATTAGACAACTTTCCAGACATATTTTCGTTCGATGGTCTTCTAAAATGCGACGTATTACCGGCCCAAAACCTAGTTCATCCCGTTCTGCCCGCTCGTATTAATGGAAAATTAACATTTCCATTATGCTACACCTGTTGTAAAACCCAGTTTCAAGGTGATTGTGAACATACTCCTGAAAAAAGAGAATTGAGAGGTACATGGGTAGTCGACGAGTTACGTCATGCAGTAGAGAATGGTTACACAATCACACGAATGTACGAGGCTTGGTCAAACAAAGTGACGCAATACGACCCCAAAACAAAACAGGGAGGACTGTTTAAAGATTATGTTAATACCTTTTTAGAGTATACAAGTTGGGAAAACCAAAATATTACCTCTCCGAGTCAAGACGACTACTTACAAACTTATTTACCCAGATATGGAAATGTTTCTTAAGTTAAAATTTATGAAATATTAAAGCAGTATACAAAGCATAGCAAATTTACTGTAAATCAGACGACATTTTACATCCAATAATGATATACTTGTACACATTAAAATCATCCGATGGGGGAAAAACGGGTCATCGACGTTTTATAAATGACGCTAGCCTAATAAAGCGTGCAAGGTACCAAGGCTTAACAAAAATTGTAGGATAACATATTTATAGAGATAGATAACAACTTTTATAATTAAAATTAGAAACTAACATATCTCTTAAAATTCTCGCGTGATCAACTGGTTTCACGCCAATTAAATAGCTATAGTCCCATAGAGCTATTTGTATTAATTCCTCCATAGTTTTTTCGCCAAGCTGAGAACTACGCGTTTTACGTCACGTTATCCAAAAAGCCGACTATTTTGTTTGAAGACCGCGCTAGCTCAGCGCTAAGCACCGTAACGTCAAAATTCAAAAACAAAATCCCTGGGCCGCGTTCAGCAACGCTGGGCTCTGCTGAACGCGGCCCAGATTTCCACCATGATAATAAAATTTAAGCCTAATTATTTAAAAGTGTATTTAACTTTCGGCTCACTCTGAACCGTTAATGTCTCTGCATACAGAAACGAAAACCAAACCCAAAAGTTTACTTTTTGGTTCACTAGGCCTATTGACAAATAAGAGGTCATTTGACCAACATAGCAGCATTGTGCTTGTATTCACTGTGATTTTAGAAAGGATTATGCTATAAACAGATGTAGTATAGCTTAAGTAATATATAAACATCCATTTTATATAATAATATTAAAAAAAATCTTTGGAATATCAAAATGAAATAGAGCTTTAAAGCTACAAAAGTACTAAATGCATCATAATTACGAAAATTATTTCCACATATTCACTTTATATTAAGGATAAAGGGAATATTATGGTTTCTTTACACATCAAAACAAAACGAACTTCTAACGCAGCGCACTACTGTAACAACGGACGGACACACACAGACAAAAGCATAGACTGCTTTTAACTCTTTCCGTATTAATTTTGAATTGAGAAACAAGATTATCTTAAACATTAAAATAAATATAATTAATATTTAATATTTTCTTCGTTAGTTATTCGCCTTATTGAACGTTACATCGTTTTGAAAAAGAACAATTAAACATTCTTGAGAGACCTGACTAATATTGGCGTTTGAAATAAAGCATACGCCGGTTGCTTCGCCTTCATCAAATAGGTAGTATATAAGGGTGTCGAATCGCAGCTATGGATAAGAACAGCGCAATTGCGTGAACCTTTGGTGGAAGCCCCACCATTGGGAGGCCGGACGTTTCTCGTAACCCTGGCCGATCGCCGCGTATGTCTTAACCTTAAGGAGTAGAAGCCAGGAGTACAGACTGGTGTCCATGTGGGATGGACAAAAACAAAGACCAGAAGATGGTGGTGTTAGAAGCCAGGTGTACAGGCTGGTCTCCATGTGGGATGGACAAAAACAAAGACCAGAAGATGGTGGTGTTAGAAGCCAGGTGTACAGACTGGTGTCCATGTGGGATGGACAAAAACAAAGACCAGAAGATGGTGGTGTTAGATGCCAGGTGTACAAACTGGTGTCCATGTGGGATGGACAAAAACAAAGACCGGAAAATGATGGTGATAGAAGCCAGTAAGTGCAAACTGGTGTCTATGTGGAATGGACAAAGACCACAAAATGGTGGTGTTTGAAGCCAATAAGTACAGATTGGTATTCATGTAGAATAGACAATTGACTAGTCAGATGAAGTAATAGTGGCCAGTTGATTTGTGGATAGATTCAAGTTTTGAAATTTCCGGGAACTGTGAATACGGTCCGGAAATAGCGAACACATTTGCTTCAATTCGGAAACTGCGAACACGGTCCCCTGGGGTGTAAGTCAATAACAACAGACAGACAGACAGACAGACAGACAGACACGTCGAAATTAGAACCTCTCCGTGACATACGTCACTCGGAGAGGTAAAAACCCTAGGTAGCGGCTTTCCAGCAGATTGCCAGACTGAAGAAGATGAGGAGAACTATGTCAAAAGTTTCAAAGACGAAGAGGGTGTAGAACTGGATATCACTAAAGTAGAGAAAAATGAAGGTCTCAGATGTCTTAGCAAACTTATGCTCAACTCTTTTTGGGGCAAATTTGGCCAGTAAACAAGGTACACCTCTACCGAAATAATCAAAGATGCCAACAAATTGTATGGATTAATATTAAATCCCGACTTGGAGGTTAAAAGTTTACTAACAATCAACGAAAACACCATACTAGTAAAGTACGAACACATTCTAGAAAACGAGATTGTGCACAAACACACAAACGTAGTTATCGCTTGTTACACAACAGCTATGGCGCGATTACATTTACTAAAACATCTTGAAAAGGTCGGTGACCTTTGTTTTTATTATGACACGGATAGTTTAGTGTACCTTTCGCCAGACGGCGCTCATTTGCTACCCACAGGCGATTATTTAGGGGAGCTCAAAAATGAATTAGAATCCTATGGACCAGATGCCTATATTTGTGAATGGGGGAGTGCTGGACCAAAGAACTATTCTATGGACATTCTCGACCCTAAAACAGGCACTAAAACTAACATTATCAAAGTTAAAGGATTTTATTTAAATGCCTCTACTGAAAAATATATAAATTTTGAAACAATGAAGAACCTACTAGGCGTAAACAATGAAGGTGAACCTATACAGAACTCGGTTCAAGTCCCTATTGGCCCTCAAATCAGACGTCTACAAGATCACACTCTGATCACGATCAACCAGACCAAAACATATCAGGTCGTAGTGGATAAAGTTAGAATGATATCTGACTATAAAACTACCCCATACGGTTATATTAACTAGAATCCTTGACATTTTCCACATAAGTTACTCGTATTTATTTTAGATACCCAGTATCAGTATTTTAATTAGTATCTCAAGCATTATTTATAGTAATATTAACGTATTTCAACTAGCAACATGTAACAATATTTTAACGAATACGGAGCTTTTTTTTGGTAATATTTTTTGCATTTAGTAAGCTTTTTTTAATTAGTATATATTAACACTTTAGTTTAAAAATTAGTATTGAATTTGTATAAGTGTAATTTTTGTTTTTTGATGATAATTATAGTAACGTTTTTAGCGTGTATAACGCGTCAGAAAAAATATATTTTTTCGTCAATCCTGTGAACATTTTAGTTTAATAATTAGCCTAATATTTGTTCTAAAATCGTATAATAACCATTGTAGACCTTAAATCATATTAAAAAGTAGTATTGCTATATTTTCTATGAAGGTACTTAATAATCTCGCGCATAGTAATATTGTTCTATTTTCTATGATGGTAAATGTTTATGTGCTTAATCATCTTGTACTACCATTTTTTTTGAAGAAGTATTAATTTTGCATTTTAGTGAATTTGTTTGATATCAAAACCATTGTAATTCGTATTTTCTAATGATGTTTTTTTAGCAATGATTACGTGTATAAATATTTTAGCGCGTAGGAAAATATATATTTTTCAGTCAATCCTATGAGGATTTTTAATTTAATAACTAGTATTGTGCTTATTTACCATGTATTCTATGTAACCCGTATTTTCTGATGTTTTTTTAGTAATATTTCGCATTTTAACTCAAGTAATTGTACTTATTCTCCAAATTCGTATTAAAACTAATGTAATCCTTATGTTCTGAGTTTTTTAGCAGTACTGCTTCATTTTAACTTCTAATCAACTATCCAACTGTGCAAAAACTGCCGTAATTTCCCTTTATGATACTAAAGTGTACTATTGTTTTCACATAGTAACTTGATAAACAATACACAAAACAGGAGAACACTTAGATCCCGATTAATTTGTACCCTTTTTCAATGTAAACCATATCTCATTTAAAACCGGTTCTTTAAGTATAAAATAAGCCTACATGGAGAGATCTCAAAATCGTACAAAGAACAACACTACTAGAAGGGCGGGTGTAGAAAGGGCCTACTAAACATATATAAATCATGCCCTAAATGAACGTAATATCCTAAAGATACACCTAATAATAACAATACAAAACATGAGTACACCTAGACCTTCGTCGTAGCTTAATTGGTATCTTTTGCAATGCAAACCCTATATCACTTAAATCTAGTTCTTTAATATAACATAATCATACATGGAGATACCTTAATAATAATAACATTACGGGAGGGGTGCGTTTAGAAAGGGTCTACTGAACCTATAGAATTACCAATAAATCATACCCTAAATGTACACAATATCCTAAAGATACACCCAGATAATAACAATACAAAACATGAGTACACCTAGAACATCACCATAGTTTAGTTTGTACCTTTTGCAATGTAAACCATATCTCAATTAAAACTAGTTCTTTAATATAAGAATAACATAAGCATACATACAAACAAAGAATAACATTACCGGCAGGGTTGGTATAGAAAGGGTCTACAGAACCTATAGAATTACCAATAAATCATCCCCTAAATGTACACAATATCCTAAAGATACACCAAATTAATAACACTATGGACACTGAATGCCTTCAACACCAATAAATTACGTGACGTCATACCAATACACGATAAAAAACCCTATAAATTCAAATTTCCCGCCAACAACATCACGTGACGTCATCAATTCCCCCTTGCAACCCCCTCCCCCAGGCACGACTAGAGAGAAGAACGAAAAGGGGGGAGAAATGACCCCCCTCCTCCTCACAGTACCACCATATAGCTGACGCCTGTATACCGAACTTAGTTCGGTATACTGGCGTCTATACTCTCTGACGCCGCCAGCGCAGAAAAGATGGCCATTGTTAAAAAAAGGCTCCGAAGGCGGTCGTCACGGAGGAAGACGTGGGCCCAATCCAGAAGGCGATTCTTAGGGCGCTGGATGGGATACCTTCGGGGAGCCGTCTACCGCGCCTTGCGAATTTTAGCCTGACGGCCGGGGCCCTGGTATACTCCTGTGAGGATTCGTTCACTGGGGAATGGTTGAAGGTAATCTTAGCCTACTCGGTGGTGGGGGATGCGGTTCTCTCAGTAATGAGAGCTAGCGAACTCCCTAAGCCGTTTAAGGTAATGTTTCGCACCAAGGACCAGATTACCAAAGAGCCGGCGGTGCTGTTTCGGCGCCTAAAGGCCCTTAATGCAGGTTTTGCCACTGAACGTTGGAAATGCATCCGGACGTACGTGGACAGGGCCGTACGGTACTGGGTACTGCTCATTGATGGCTCCTCACTGGAAGCCATTAAGAATGCTGGTTTCGTGGGCTTTACTGGAGTGGACAAGGGTTCCTTCAAACTCCTTCAGAACACGGAAACCACCAAAACCACTGCAGCCGAGCCTACGGCAGGGGGTGGGACTAGCGAGATGGGGGATCTCGCTGTGGAGCTCGCTGGTGTCGCTCTAGACACAGAGGGGGAGGGGGTGGCTCATTCAGAAGCTTGTTCTTCCATGGATGAGTCCACCCTACTGGAAGAATCGAATGGGACCCTTCGGGACCCAGCCGAGGTGCGTTCTAGTGGTCCTGGTGAGGGGGAGGATCTTGGGACTGGGAGCTTGCTTGTCGGGGGCGGAGGTGTCACTAGCCCTCTCGGGACCGATGAGGTGTAGCTTGGTCCCTTCTGAACCCCTCTCTTAAGGACCATGGGGACGCTACGTGCAATTCAAATCAATCTGCACCATAGCAAGGCGGCCTCTGCGGTACTCTGCTAGAGGGTCTCGATCTGGCCCTCATACAAGAACCGTGGATTTGCCATGGCAAAATCCACGGTCTTGACGCGGCGGGGTCACTATTTTATGACCATACTGCTGCTAGACCTAGGGCGTGTATTCTGGTTCGGAGGGATCTTTGTTGTATCTCTCTACCGCTGTACACGTCCCAGGACACGGCGGCCGTGAAACTAGTCCTGGCCACTGGGCATGTAGTCCAGGGAATCTAGACATTAACCTTGAATAAATTAGGAGAAAGCTGAATTTTTGCACAATGCTAGGATATGATGACCTCATCAAAATACCAAAGGTCCCCAGTAATCCGAGTGGTGCTTCCCCCGTTTCATCCCCCCTTAAATCAAATTTGTCTTGTCAGGCTCTCTTGACATATCTATTCACAAACGTTTCTCAGAATGCTGAAATACGGCTCATTCCTTAGAGAAAGAGCCATACTACATTTAATTATAGTACGCCAAACACCTATCTTTAATCACAATCAAATTAATTAAGTCAAAATAAAAAAAACTTAAAACTTAACACTAACATTTACAGTTTAACTGAGTTTTCCAAATTAAAAATTTGAATTATACTTTTTTCTTATTATCATCGTTTAGAGCTGGTTGTAAGCTTTAAAATAGTATTATTGTACATTATAATTACTTTAGCGAAAATTAGCTGAAAAATTAAATAAGGATTCCCTCTCCCTGAAAGGGGTGTTGCCAGTTGCCACGGTATCTGTCTGTATGGAACTCAAGGAAGAAGACAATTCTTTGGGTCCTTGCCCGTTTCGCCTTCTTTCAAACCAAAAATTAAGAATTTAATACTATCACAAGGTAAATAATCTAACACCAAGGACCTAGCTTTCCAGCTTAGGAATGAGGGTATTGTGTGTCAGGTTCTCTCTAACGAACGTCTCATCTCGAGTGTTCCTAAAACTTGATATCCCAAGGCTAGGCCGAATGTATCTACTGTAGAGTAATAGTGGTTGAACACCCAAAGTTTTTCTCTCCTAACATTTTTTCTCGGCGCCAACTAACATTAGCCGCGGAAAGCTGGCTCTCACTAAAAAAATTCCACCCCCCTTATAAAAGGTACGAAACGGATTAAGGGCTCTCAAAACAAACTCAGTACATCCGTGACAGAAAAAAATAATTCTGTCGCCTTCTAATTTATCCATTATGTCGACTTAATCACCCTCTTTAAAAACGTTAGCACTCCACTCGATACGCCGTTGCCATAAAAAACGTAAACACCGTGGATGAACCCTCCATGCTTGAACTTACTCAGATAAAAAAAATTAGCCCCGCCTGTTTTACTTCACTCTCCACCGCTGTGGAGCGCTGCTTCAAAAGCTCGTTCTCGGTCGTGGCCGAGATTTTAGAAATTTTATCTCTCCATCCACGCAAGCTCCGTTGGAAACTTTAAAAAGCTTAACGTCAGAACTTTCAGACACAGAGGCTACGGCAAAAAATCTTACATAGGAACTTGGTGTAAGATTATTCTACTTGTGATACTATATGATTGAAATCATAATGATTTTTAACCAACTCAAACAAGTGAAACGGGGTTTAGCATTTAAAGTTCTTTTATCACTTTTATCACAAGTAGAATAATCTTACAGATTATTTATTAGATTATATACCTTGTGCTTTTATTGAAACAAATTTACGATAAAAGTTTCGTCAATTTACAACAAATCACAATCTTCTTCTTCAGCAGCGAAACTTATTGTTTGTGCATGAAGTACCATTACATTTGCCACACATCGACGTACAAACTAAATTGACGAAACTTTTATCGTAAATTTGTTTCAATAAAAGTGATAAAAGAACTTTAAATGCTAAACCCCGTTTCACTTGTTTGAGTTGGTTAAAAATCATTATGATTTCAATCATATAGTATTAAATTCTTAATTTTTGGTTTTGAAAGAAGGCGAAACGGGCAAGGACCCAAAGAATTGTCTTCTTCCATGCAGACATATACCGTGGCAACTGGCAATACCCCTTTCAGGGAGAGGGAATCCTTATTTAATTTTTCAGCTAATTTTCGCTAAAGTCATTGTTATAGATGTAATCATTACTCTATGATTAAGATTCCTATCTAGGATTTAATTAGTCTATTTTCCATTATCTAATCTATCGGAGTTTTAGACCATATGACGTAGCACCAACCTTATCTGTATATAAGCGAGCTGTTTATCGTAACGCGACACTTCTTATCGGGCTATGTAACGGACTACACATGTTGTATTTGAATTGACGTAATGTAAAATAATAATATTTTAAAGCTTACAACCAGCTCTAAGCGATGATAATAAGAAAAAAGTATAATTCAAATTTTTAATTTGGAAAACTCAGTTAAACTGTAAATGTTAGGGTTAAGTTTTAAGTTTTTTTATTTTGACTTAATTAATTTGATTGTGATTAAAGATAGGTGTTTGGCGTACTATAGTTAAATGTAGTATGGCTCTTTCTCTAACGAATGATCCATATTTCAGCATTCTGAGAAACGTTTGTGAATAGATATGTCAAGAGAGCCTGACGAGACAAATTTGATTTATGGGGGGGGATGAAACGGGGGAAGCACCACTCGGATTACTGGGGACTTTTGGTATTTTGATGAGGTCATCATATACTAGCATTGTGCAAAAATTCAGCTTTCTCCTAATTTATTCAAGGTTTGGCCATTTTCGTGCCTAGATTTCTTGGAGTAATGCCAAGTTGACTATCACGGCAGCCTCTGCATACTTTGCCCACGACGCGGACTCTTTCCCGACAATTGAGTTGATCAATCTGGTCAATCAATGTGAAAAGAGAGGGGACAAATTAATCATTGGCTGTGACGCCAATGCTCATCACGTCACGTGGGGCAGTTCTGACTGCAACAGGAGAGGTGATGATTTACTAGAATATTTAGTTGGTTGTAAACTCAATATTCTTAATCAAAACAATGAACCTACTTTTGTTACTTCTAATAGAAGGGAGGTCATTGACCTCACGCTAGCCACGGAAAACCTCGTGTCCTCCGTGTCTAACTGGCATGTGTCTAATGAGCCGTCTTTGTCGGATCACAGGCACATCTGCTTCACTGTCGCGACTACCTCTGTCCCGGCGGGGACGGAGATACGCAATCCAAAACGGACCAATTGGGCCGGCTATAGGGAAGACCTAATCCTACGCTACGGAGGGGGGTCACACTCCTAAACTTACTTCATCTAAGGATCTTGACAGGGCTGCTGGTGATTTACAGTGCTCCACCATGGAGTCGTTCCACCGGAACTGCCCACTTAAGACCGTCAACCGCTCGAGGCTTGTCCCTTGGTGGAACGCGGATCTCAGCCGGCTTCGCAAATATACGCGCAGGCTCTTTAACAAAGCCAAGCGCACGGGTGACTGGGCTGGATACAGGCAGTCCCTTAACACCTACAACAGGGCCATTAGAGCTGCTAAGGACTCCTGGCGGACCTTCTGTGAGCAAGTCTCCAATGTCTCTGCTACGGCTAGGGTCATGAAGATTCTAGCGCACGACAGCTCACATCGACTTAATGCTATTAAGCTGCGGGACGGTGCGTACACTAAGTCTGGGGCTGAGACTCTCAAGCACATGCTGGAGGTCCATTTTCCTGACTCTACTTTTATCAATTCAACAAACCCTGACTCTCTCTGCCCTGTCCTGCACAGGGCTAAAAGGGAAGACTGACTTGTAGCCAGACAGGTTGTCACGATTCCCAAGCTTCGGTGGGCTGTCAACTGTTTTGAGCCCTACAAGTCTCCGGGACCCGATGGGGTATTCCCTCTGCTTTTGCAGGAGGGCTTAGACCACATCGCCTCTCCGCTATGCAGGATCTACAGACTCTGCATTGCTCTCAGTCACATACCTCGTGACTGGAAACGCTCTAGGGTCATCTTTATTCCCAAGCCCGGGAAGACTTCTTATCTCGAGGCGAAGGCATTTAGGCCCATATGCCTGACCTCCTTCTTCCTCAAAATTCTGGAGAAGCTGGTGGACAGGTACATTAGAGACGAGGTACTTTCGGTAACTCCTCTCTCTTCTTCACAATTTGCTAACCAAAAAGGAAAATCCACTGAGACGGCCCTTCACGGCCTTACGAATTGCCTGGATAGGGCATTCGAGTTTCAGGAAATTTCACTGGCCGTCTTCCTCGACATTGAGGGGGCCTTTGACAAGGTCTCTAGCTCGGTTATTACTGAAGCTGTTAAGAGATTTGGCATCAGCGACACTCTTGACCGCTGGATCAAATCCATGCTTACCGACCGCGAGGTGTCGGCGTCCCTCCTTGGGGACTCTCTAGGGGTGACTACCATCAGGGGCTGCCCTCAGGGTGGAGTGCTCTCCCCCCTGTTGTGGTGCCTGGTGGTGGACGAACTCTTGGGGAGGCTCGGGGGTGCTGGGGGCTGCTGCTGCTTCGGGTATGCGGACGATGTAGCGATAGTCTTTACCGGGAAGTTCCCGGATACTGTTACCGCGCTTATGAGATCTGCTCTCTCTAGCGTGAAGCAATGGTGTCAGGCGGTCAACCTCATCGTTAATCCTGATAGAACTGTCCTTGTTCCTTTTACGAGGAAGAAAACTAAGGATCTGTTCAATGATATCTCTTTCTTTGGCCAGGTCCTGACAAAGTCCTCCGAGGTGAAATACCTGGGGGTGACCTTTGATTGCAGACTCACATGGAAGCCGCATCTTAAGAATTAAAAATTACCAAATTTTCAAACCACAATTGCCTACAATATACCCCATGAGCCGGATAATGAGAAATTTTAATATTCATGGAAACAATGTAGACATTTTCAATGATAAGAAGTTAAATGTGAAAAAAATAGACCTTACTTAACATGAACCAAAATGAGCATAGTTTTAACTTTTAAACCCCCTAATAATTTAAAACCACACAAACGACGTATCATTATACCGATTGTCCCCGCGTGCAAATACTTGAAGGTCACACTTACGCTGTACTGTTTATTTGCACGAAATAAAAGCTTTATTATTATTATTATTATTATTATTATTATTATTATTATTATCTTGGTCGGTGTATTAAGAAGACCAAGATGCTCTTCTGGAGGACCAGGAGCTCTGTCGGCCAGACTTGGGGCCTCAACCCCAAGGCTGCACACTGGCTCTATACTGGGATCATCAGACCCATACTATCTTACGGGGCACTTTTCTGGTGGACAAGGGTCCGGCTTAAGACGGTGCAGGCTGCCCTGCGCAAGCTTCAAAGGCTTGCCTGCATTGGTGTTACGGGGGCCATGAGATCGACCCCAACTGCTTCCCTGGAGGTGCTCCTTGACATGCTTCCTCTTCATCTCTTCATTGAGGAGGTGGCTGTCATGGGGCCTACAGGCTCAACATTAGTGGCTGCTGGGCTCCAAGACTTTGGGATTACAGCCATACGAAGCTCTTTTGGGAGTACGCCGCACTTGAGCCGTCGCTAACGATGTGCTCTGACAAAACCGTTTCCAGTTTCGATTTCACAAAGCCATTCAGCATCCACTTCCCCAGTCGAGCAGAGTGGACTAGCCTGCTGCCTCTTGGCACTGGGGGTGAAACTATTTGGTTCACCGATGGTTGCAAGACTGATTCCGGCGCTGGCGCCGGCTATTACTGCCAAAGCACAAGGGTCGGCTTTTCTGCTTGCCTGGGCACCTTCGCTAGTGTGTTCCAGGCGGAAATTGCCGCAATCTGTTATTGCGCAGATTACTGTATTAACAAAGGGTATACCGGACGGACTGTGAGAATCTATTCTGACAGTCAGGCCGCCCTGAACGCGCTGAACCAGTGTCAGATTACCTCTGAACTGGTGCGCATCTGCCTTGATCTGCTAGCGCGACTGGCATCCTGCAACAGGGTTCTGTTGTACTGGGTGCAAGGGCACAGCGGATATTATGGCAATGAGCAAGCCGATAGATTTGCGAAAAGGGGCGCGGAGGCCAAGCTCTTGGGGCCGGAGCCGGCCGTCCCCATCCCCTACAGGCACGTCAAACGGTGTCTGCATGACAGGTTGACCGTCATACAAAACCAGCTCTGGCATAACATGGAGGGCCAGAGACAGACAAAACTGTTTAGTCAATGGTCCCTGCAGGTCTCGTGCCAGAGACCTAATTTCGCTCAGCAGATGGGATATTAGGCTGGCCACCGGTCTTCTGACCGGGCACTGTCGGCTTAATAGGCACCTCCATCTGATGGGTTTTGCCGACGACCCTCTCTGTAGGTCGTGTCAGGAGAAGGAAGAAACATCCGCTCACGTACTTTGCGAATGCGACTGCTTCGCCTCGCTTAGACTAGAATATTTTGATTCACACACTTTGGAACCATCGCGGGTCTCCTCTATTACGGTGGAGCGAATTCTTCGCTACGCTGTGGCCACGGGTCTATTCAAGGCCTGAATACGTGGGAGCACAATATGCCTTTTGGCATCAGTGCAAGGGCGCGAGCCCCCTACTCACTAATAATAATACTGAAAGGGATCTTCGTTTAGGATTGATGTTGTAGCTATCAATGTTTTCTGAAGCACGAGGCTCATTAATTGGACCGGCTAATCTATCTTAAAAGAGCACTAAAAATGTATCATGAGATCCACCAATTCCCGATAGCGTCACCTCTTCGTGGTCAAATTATCCATTGCACCTCTAATAGATTAGCCAGGGAGAATAGCGGGTGTTATTGGAAGTCGATGAACTTCGTAGAATGGATCTATTAGCCAGCGCTTGGTCTTCCCTGAGAACATCGTCATAACTAGTACACAGGCCAAGTCGATTGAAGGAAAAAATCAAATTCTTTGACCTGCAGGTTTCATGTATCATCTCAGCGTTACTAATGTGCAATGGAGTCGTCTTCTGGCCGTTATGTATTAGGTTGTAGAAGCACTTAAACATCATATCACATTTTCTCTGAATTGATTGTGAGTTGTTATATGATGGGAATAACGTTCGGAAGAAACAGGTCCATTGCCTTGGACGGTTTTTCTAATATTCTTCAGTGGCTTCAAGAAGATCTTGCTTATGATAGAATTTCCCCTCAAGCTTGAAGTCATAATCCTCACATTCTTTTTTCAGCATTTTTGCGTACTCCTAGACTTGGTTAACTGATGCAATTATGCTAACGGTTCACTCTAATTGTATTTTAGAAGAAAACACTGTCTGTGAAAGGTTTTTCCCTCCATATATGCAAATGAAATACTCTCACCAAAGCGTTGAATTAACATATGCTTGAGTTGCTTGTTTGTCACGCCATGGTCCTTTAGGTATATCATGTTGAAGGTTGTTCTTAAATCGGAAAGACTACAACCATTTTTTTCTAAGTTAACTGTTAACAAGAAGTACTCCAGATTTTTTCTCATCGGTATGGTCAATTTACCTCGTTTGACTTTCTCCAATTTCTACACTTCACCTGAAAGCGCTATTAGCTGGACTTGAGGAATTTGAAATGTTCATTTTCTCGCGCTTGGAATTTTAAATGCTCATTTTCTCGCACTTGAAATTTGAAATACCCATTTTCGCGCGCGTTTCGGTCCAGCTATCAATGCCATCTCGCGGTAAAATAGGGAGAAAATAAGAAGTTGCGTTTCTTAAAAGTCGCCCCTTCGAAACTACCGCGCACAGGCCTTGATTAACGTAGGAAACGGACTAAGCAATGACACTAGTTCTTGAGAGTTTTTCGGACGACTATCATAACTATAGAGCCGTCTTTGTCTTTTAAATGCGCTACTTGTAAGTTCAATTTACCAAATGAAAAAACTAATATGGTAAGTTATTTATTATTTCGGGAATGTTCTTGCTCATTGTTTATCCATTTGTGATGAGGCTAGATCACTTTATTCACTTTAATCGGTTAATAAGACTAATCTAAACCTCATCAGGGTTAATATTCACGGCTAATCTAATCAAAAACTCAGTCTAAACCAAAGCTATGAAATATGGGAGCTAGTAGCTTAAGGGTTGGTTTTTAAGTTAATCAGATGAATGATTTGCGTCGTATAACTCTTAATTATAATTGTTATAATTATGAGTCCTTGAGCGCCTTAGAATAATAGCCAACATTTCCATAAAAACGTGATCGACGAACCTTCAGTTTTTTTAAGACATCCAAAAACAAAGCTATCAATTATTATTCAACAATAATATAGAAAAGTTTTAGAAAGATAGTACGTACGTAAGATGGAAGTACTATTGCAACTATTAAGTGTAATGAATACGACATCAGTTATATGAACTTATAACGCCTAGTTTAGAATTATCTAGAAAACTATAACGCATTGAATTAAGTTTTTTAATGTGTAGTACCTTCAGAGTAGTTGTAATATTGGAAATAATTGGTTGGAAAAGTAAATATATTCGTAGTATAGTGTAATATTTGAAGTTGGAAAAATATTCCAAATATTGTGTAATTTCGAAGTACTCAGTTTTATTTAGAAGTATATTCGTAGTATGAGGAATTACCGTGTAATATCTGGAAGTATGTTCGTAGTATGAGGAATTATCGTGAAATATCTGAAAGTATATTCGTAGTACCGTGTATTATAGAGGTGTGCGGTTAACCGTTTCAATCGAATAACTCGATCGAATACCGAACCGAATAATTCGATTCGGTTTTCGATAAGCCCATTTTCACTATTCGATTCGAATATCGAATACCGAACTGAATATTCGGTTAAAGTTCAACTACCATAAATTTAGGTCCTCGGCACTAGAGCGACCCACCTTATTTAAAAAATATCATCCCAATTTTTTTTGTCTCCCATCAAAAACTACCAGCAAGTGCATAGGAAAATTTTAAGAAATACTTGACCACCAATGAGGAAAGGTATTTTGAAATTTAGGAGCTTCTAAATGTTCTTCCCATTGCTTTGTATTGACTATTGGCGAATATTAAGGTTATTACCCGATTAACCGCGAATAGTTGGCCTAGTATTCGCGAATATTAGGGTTAAATATTCGCAGTTACTAGGCTTAACTATTCGCGATTAATCGGGTAGGAAAAAAATTACCAAGGCCCAACTATTCGGTATTCGATTCGGAAAAAACTATTCGATTCGGTATTCGATTCGGAAAAAACTATTCGATTCGGTATTCGATTCGGAAAAAACTATTCGATTCGGTATTTGATAAGGAAAATTTTTGGGTATTCGATAACCGGTTTGATACCCAAAAAGTGGTATTCGCACACCCCTAGTGTATTATTTGTAATACCAAGAATTTCGTAATAAATTCGTAGTACCGAGTAATATTTAGTATGGTGTACGTTGAAAACGCTAATAGCTACCCACTCGAGGGCGACTATAGACAACTGCATGAGAGGCCAAGAAGTGGGGAAGTTCCATTTGTGACATAGTTTATATCTATTTTGAGCGCATTTAGAGCCCAAATGGATATATTGTGGAGAAGATTTGGCTAAATGGAGTTCTGGTGCTCGAAAACCTCTTAATGAAAAGCGATTGTTATATTTCACAAAAACGTCTCTATCTGCTCTTGAATATTATGCCCTCAAAAAAAGATTTAATACCCCATACATTTGTACAAATTGAAAACTTTCTGCCTTTTCCAGAAGCTTTTAGTTTGTTGAAGTTTCTTACTGCGTTTAAGTTGATCAAATGGCCGCCTTTGTTTGCAGTTTTACACTGCATGTGAGAACTACCCTTACTTTAACGGGTATAGTTCTGCATGTACGAACTGCTCTAGCTACGGGGGATTTCGTTCCCTCAAGGCGGAACCTTCCTATAAATGTAGAGTTAATCGTTATTTATAATAATAAATTATATATATATAGTAAAACCATACGAAACCGTTATAAGTCAGAATTTAGCTATCCATAGTATTTTCTCCGTCGTCGGTTTAGCTTTTCGGTTGTAGGAAAAAAGACTATTATTTTTACTACTATCCTACTAAAAAAAATTCCCACTATCGAAGGCGGCCTCTAAAATAGGAAAGATCCGTGACTTTTCTGCTGCACAATGCACAGCAACATAAGCTTGACAAAGGCTTAGTTTTTACTGGGCCTGCCCTTCCCCCTTTCGTGAAAGAAAAAGAGTTTTCCCATTGGTTTTTGCCTTTGCCAAGGTATTATCGGTGTTTAGAAGATTAGGCAGCATACTTGGGGCGCCAATGGAGACGCGCTGTGCTTTATAGGGATAGAACCATATTTTCCAAACAAGTAGAAACTGCCTATAGTTTTTCACTCTAAAACAGCCCCCAATTATGTGGAACACACAAAAATTCTGAATTCTAAGTTTTAATTATAATATGCGCATTTAAAAATTCAAATTTGTAACGGCCAAGTTTGAAGCGTCCGCCATGAAATACCCGTGCTTACGTAACAACGGAAAATGATTTGATTGGTTGACAAGAGTGCAATAGGTTTTTGAGGACGC
Organism: Phalangium opilio; assembly: GCF_054372755.1. Taxonomy (NCBI): domain Eukaryota; kingdom Metazoa; phylum Arthropoda; class Arachnida; order Opiliones; family Phalangiidae; genus Phalangium; species Phalangium opilio. The sequence goes on along the minus strand of NW_028324186.1, from coordinate 4,861,071 downwards.
AGTAGGATTTTATAATAAAAGTAGGATTGATCTTGGGAGAAGCGAGTGACTCGCGAGTGGGAATCATTGCCGGTTTTTGAAAGCAATATGTCGGGAAGTGAGGTCTTTGAGTCTGACGCTGACCTTTCTGGTGTTGATTCTATTGAATCGGAAAATTACTACATCGCTGAATCGGACATTTCTGACAGTTTACATTCTGAAAAATCAATAAAAATCAATCAATCGAACGAAGAGGGCTCAAGTTCGGAAGTAGAGGAAGGTTTCGGTTTACAACCTTATCAATTTGAGCCTATGGTTCAAGACAATGTCGAAGGTAATAATGAAGAGGGTCCAATGGAAGAGGATCATGAAAGATTAAATAATACAGATTGGTAAGTTACAGGGTCTTATAGTTTTGGAAAATAGCAGTTACTTGAATTTTATATATTTTTACAGGTGCAACTGTGGCTACTGTTTTGTTATGGCAACAGTAGAGGGAAGTTTTTGTTGTAAATTTAATGACCGGCCAAATCATCGCTTAATTGAACAGATTGGTCCATTAAATTGTTTTTGAAACGGAAACATTTGAAGACATTATGACGCCAAACATTTTGCACATATTGTTTGAAGAGTTTCGAGAAATAACTTTGTCCCAGCGGAGAACGAAATAAACCCGTAAGTATTTTGTTTTCCATATTGTGTTACGCCTTTTTAAAAATATGAAGCTTAAGCTGGAAAAAAGGTGATAACCAGTCGCATTTCTATTTCAATCGAGCTCAAATTGGCTTTAGGCTATTGCCTCTCTTATGTGTTAAGGGCTAACTATTGCAAAATTAAATATTTTCAGCCAATAGGGCAGGAATTACATTTGGACAAAAGATAGTGCGGTCGTAGTCTGAATATGACTAAAACCAGTAAAACATCTTCAGTGTTTACAGGTATTTAGTCTATCGCTTCTACATTGATGGATTTGTAGAGTTTCCGTCTGATGACTATAGGGGCAACATGGAACCTGGCCATAGATAAAGGTGGCTCCACACTATTGTAAATTTGTAATAATGAAAGAATGAATGGAGTTTATTGTGTATAAAATAAGCCTACTGGGTCACGACAATAATAATAATAATAATAATAATCAAAACTGTAAAATTGCTTGAAATATTTTTATTAAAGCATGAATAATGTTTTGAAATTTTTTTAACAGTTTTTTGGTTAATGTGTAAATAATCGTTTTTTTATAAACTTCCATCGCTTCTTCCTTGTGTGGATGTTCAAACTGTGCTGATAATGGTCTGGGAGTGACAGATTCAGGTCTAGCCATTTCGCTTTCACTGTAACCTTCTTCGTACGTTTTCTGGCATTTTAGAAGTAGCTTTGCCAGCAGTCTGAACATATTGTACAAAAAATTCGGTGAACAAAACTGTCAATACATTTCAACTTTCTTACCAAACGTTGAAGCCTGCATTATAGGTTTCACAGAATATTCTCCCTTTTTAGTTTTTGGGAAGTAAATGTTCCAACTCAATTTTCCGTCTTTGGTTTTTGCTTGAATTTTATCCGAGTTCTCATTAAAATGCAGCGCCGCAATTTGCATCCTGTAGATAATAATCATAATATTCGCAATTAAGTTTGAAAGTGGCTTATCTAGAGATGAGAAATTACCGTAATTTTTAAAAATGGTAATTTACCGGGTAAATTACGAAAACATTACCGATTTAAATTATGAAATTACAAAAATTACCGTAGTTTTATGTTTCAACAGGCTTATTACCGCGGTAATTTGTAATTTACCATTCTAAAATTACGGTAAGATATAAATCGGTAATTTATGCGGTATTTGGTAAATTACGGGTAATTTACTGACGGTAAATTACCGACTCACATCTCTAGGCTTATCAATATACCTAGCTTCCATTCCATGGTACGAGTAGTGGGTGTTCTTTGGGGAAAAATGGATAAGAACTGAATTGTATGCATCTACGCATGATGTTTGTGTTTCGGGAGAAATTTGTAACATATCCTTCTCGAATGTACTAATAATTTTTTTACATTTTTTTCAAAGACCGGTGTTCCTATGTGATAACAAAATTGTTCTTGATCAAATTACTTCAAAAAGAAATATCGTCGTTTTACCTGGTTGAAGCCACTCTCTTTCTTTTTCATCCAAGGCAAGATCTGCGTGTTTGCATTTTGAAAAAGGCTTGCCATGCCCTTGATGGATATTTGCAATATGGCGAAGCACGGACATAAATTTAGCTTTAATTCGATCAGGTTTTGTTCCATTCGTTTAAAACTGAATATTCCTTTTTGGCTGCAGCATGAATTTTTTTCTTTAGAGCTATGACGGATATTATAATGGATGACGTGTAACATCTTTCACAATTCTTTTATAAAGTCAAAACCCTTCCAAGAACGCAACTTACATTTCACCATGTGCCAACAGTCAAACAGATGTTTTATTTTTGGATGAAATTTATTCAGATATGAACGAACCTGAACATGGCGATCTGTAACAATGGATGCTACTTTGAGTCCACCCCCAATTATGTACTTTAGTCCACGAGTAAGGCTCTCTAGCTCCATGGCCACACTATTTTTTACTTTGGTACTCTATAATTTATTCCAAATTAACTTCTGCTCTTTCGTTTATTCATGATAACACGTAAATCATACTTGAACCAGAACCAAGTGAATAATTTTTCTTCTTTGGCTTTCGAGAAAACATACGTTCCATATTTGGCACTAAAGCCAGGTGAATCTCCACCCAATTTCAGCTTCTTTCTTTTTAGGCTATCAAATAACTTGCCTCGCTCTTCTTGCCAAACCTAGTTGATGAAGACCACAGAATTACACGGTTGTAATTTAACCTTTACCGGGAGAGTAAAAGGGAAAATGAAGCGATTTTATTATTGACTACTAAGCTAATTCTAAGACCTAATTAAGGAATTATTTCCCCAATGACTTTAAATTCAAAATAAATTAAGTTGCCAATGATAATTTTTTATAAAGTAGTAGAGCCAATAATGGGTAAATAACAATCACACACTAAATAATATGGGGACGTTTTTACGTCTTACAATTGACAGAGGAATCAAATGAAAATCTCTTTGTTTTCCTTTAAACACTCCTTTTAAATTACGTACTTCTCCAATTGTTGGGAACAGAAAACTTTTTTGGATTCGAAAAAACGTTGTCCGGCATATGCTTGCTATACGAGCAAAGTTTAACATCCGTAGGGCTTGTGTTGGATTAAGACCAGAAAATAAGATCGACGCAGCGATAAGAATGTTTCCTAATGGCTTTCGACCTAACAATGGTTGTCTTTTCCATATGAGAAAATGCCCTTTCTCGCAAATAGCTTTAATAGTGATCATAGAACCCAAAGTACTAGTAGTTACAGTGCAGGGCAAGAGACATTGAAAGCAAAAGTGGAATAGCTGGAGAAGCGCACTTTCAAATACTATGAATTTTTTCTCCTTCATAGCTATGTTTGTATCCAAATTGAATTTTCGAATCCTTAAAATATGAACCCTGAATATCAGCAACGACATATTCATTTCCAACCACATAATTACTTACTCATTTATATCCTCCACTGGTAATTCTGATGGAGTGTAGCTGCTGTCTAATGGATTGAGGGTTTCTCCTTCATCTGGCTGACTATCCAAAAAGCTCTCAACTTCTTCACTTTCGCTCATTTCAATTTCATCAGTTTCATATGTTATTTAATCTGTCTGAGTTGCTTGATCACGCCTGATGGGTGGGTCCGTTTGGCACCCTATGGCAAACCAAAGGAAACAACTCTTAGCTGAAACATCAGAGTTGCCAGTATTGGCTTACTTTTTACGCCCAACTGCTTAAGAGGCGTTTGTGTTTTGGCATCTACAGCAAAACCCAGCATTTTAGTTGGTAGCGTTTGAATGTATTGACTACGACTCAGTCGCAAGATGCGCCATGATGAACATGACTCAATTTAACGGATTGCATGGGTGTCCTTGGTGTAAACACCAAGGAGAAATCGTGGACAAAGGCTTTGGAATCGCTCGTGTTTATAGTATGGAAAATATTGAGACATTTGAGACTAGAAATCTTCAATCGGTTTTGGATGACGTTCGAAACGCAGTAACTAGAGGAGGAGAAAGGCCCGTCAGTTTTGCTGTATCTTAAACATTTTGACATTTGTGACGCAATGGTGCCTGATTATATGCATTGTTTATGTTTAGAGGTAGTTAGGACCACCACAAATATGTGGCTAGATAGCAAAAAATAACAAGTTATCTTTCTTTATTGGCAACAAAATAGAGGCTCTTGAGGAAAAATTGCTAGATATTAAAGTACCAAAAGAGTTTTCAAGGCGGCCACGATCGTTTACTACACGTAAATATTGGAAAGCATCAGAATGGCGATCATGGGCCTAATTCTACTCATTTTTTGTGTTAAAAGATATTATGTCCAAGAAATTCCTCGAAAATTGGGTGACATTTGCTATTATTTTTCAAACTCTAATGATGTCAACTTTACCCCTAGATTGTCTGTACGACACCAAAAATAATTGCATAGATTTTCTCAGAAATTTTGAGCGCTTATACGGGAAACAGTCTATGGTTTTTAACTATCATCAATTAACTCACTTAGTTGAATGTGCATCTAGGTGGGGCCTTTAGGCTTTTTGCTGCGTTTCCCTTCGAAAATAGCAATGGCCGTTTGCTTAAACTTTTTAATGGCACACAGTATGTCCATTTTCAAATTGCCAAAAAATTTATTTTACTTCAGTTCTTACCCACCTTAATGATAGAACGAAATATATTTAAAGATAACCCACTGGCGAAAACATATTTCGATTCCCTTACTAATTATTTTAGCCAGTTTCCATCAACAACTGATGTGAGGAAATTTGCAATGGTAGGCCCTGCTACTACAGTAGAGATTTGCGTTAAGGAGAGAAATATTTTCAGGTTGAACAATTTACTCGAGAAGACATTATATTTTTATAAATCTGTAAAAATTAACGGAATAACATTTACAACCGAGTCTTTCTCTAGTAAAAACATAGAGAACTGTTTTGCAACTCAAGAGGCTGATCATATATACATAAAAGTAAGGCAAATATTTTGTACATTTGATGACGACGAAATGCAAGTTTATGTCATGGGTAAAAATACTAATTTTCATAAAAAAACTTTAGTAGCGCGTACAACCTTGAACGCCATGCTACGGTAATTATAAAATTTATATAGTTGACTTCCTTATTTAAATTTTGCTATGCTTCCAACAGACTGTTCATAAACATGTTCTCCATCACGAGAAGAATAAGACTCTTCAATTGCACGTTTTACCAGGCATGCCTGCCAAGAAAGATGCAAAGGTTGCTGCGGACAAAAAGCTATATTGTGAAGGATGCGCATTCGTTTAAGGACATCCAAGATGAGGGTTTCAAAGAACTAATTAGCGGGGATGGCTCCTCATGCCTCATCTGACGATTCCATCTACGGAATCGTTGATAGAGTTTGTTGATGTGACAGTAAGAAAAGTTCCATCAAAACTCAAGGTTATTAAGAAATAAATTTTGGTGTCCTATCTTCACGTTTAATTTAACCAACTATTTATTATTTTTACAGATTTTTCTAAGCCAAATGGATATTGTTTTATCCTTCGTCGAGTAAGAAAACCTGACACCCATGGTTCGAGTTTCGTGTCACGGCGTTGACCAAAAATACCAGCTCCACCAGTTTTTGCTGGGTTTCGTTCCTGGTGGCAATACTAGAGAAAAGTTTCGACAAGTAAAAGAAATTCTAGCTGAAACCGATATCCAATGTCAAACTGTATGTAGTTCCCACATTTTTTGAAACATTCCATGACGTTATAAATTTTCAAAGATATCATTCGTCATCTTGGAGAAAGCCGCAAATTTAATTGCGGAGTTAAATATGTTGGTTCTTTTGTCAAAGCCATGGTTTCATCGAAGCAGGAAGAACCAGGTCGTTCTTGGTAAGCTTTTTTTAAGTTATGAAATTTTTATGATGAAGTTGGTAAAGTCATAATCTATCTCATTTTCATTTAAATTAGCGACTGTTCCACAAGGGAAAAGGAAATCTTGGAAATCTATGTACCTGGCGTGTGGAAAAGGAAGCGATGCTTTCTCTCTTCGCTATTGCACGTGATAAATAATTCACTGTCAACTTGTGAACAGGCTTCGGCGTTGGTGGTGAAGCTAAATTCCTGGGTGACCTTTTCCACCAACATCCAAATAAAGCAATTAATTTGAAGTTGTCCGATTCTACGTCCACCAAACCAGTTCCGGAAGTGGAATTTCGGTGGAAGTCAATTCTTTGGATGGCAAATTCTTAAAACGAGGTAAAAGATGGATTTTAAAAAATTTAATATTTATAAAAACTCATTCAAAATTCCAGCCCGGTATAATGGGAATTTTGTCCAATATATTGCGAATGCAATTGAAGGTCCTTCCGACGTGCCGTTTCCAAAGAAGGACGATTATGTACTTTTAAAGGAGTTCCAATCTCTGGTTTCGACATTTCAAAGGGTTTTTCAACGGTGCGAGGAAGAGGGGCCGATTGTCCCAGTCATCATACCCTATATTTTGAAGACATTCATCAGGATATACAACTGCGGCACGGGTCTTTTAGACCACTTGAAGGAATTCATCCTCAGGGAATTTGGTAAAAAGTTTTTGATGCTTCTCTTTAGGAAAATACATGAACGCACCATGGAGAAAAGAATTTACTGAATTCACCGTTTCCGACGAATGGAGCGTGCTAAAGATAATGCGGGTAGTACTTGTGGCGAACGAGGACGGATGCACTTCAAATGAGGACGTTTCCAGCATGGAATTGGACTCCGAGGAATTCGGTGAAATACTATGGCATATGAAACCCTAGTGGAGCTGCTAGGGAACTGACAGAATATCTGGTGAAACCCACTACACTGTTGAAAATAAGGGTTTGACTTTAAACCCTTAAGGTGTATTTCACTTTTTCCCAAAATTCAGGCCTTTTAGGGTTTTTTTCTATTCCATTTTTACTCCAGTCATATACCTTTTCAAACCCTTTTTTAAACCAATTACAGAACCCTTTCAAACCGTAAACTAGGCCTTTATAAACTCTTTTTAGTCCCTTCCCAAACCTTAAAGTGAGCTTTAAGAAACTCCTTTTATTCCTTTCACAAACCTTAAAATGAGCCTTAAGAAACTCCTTTTAGTCCATACACAAACCTTAAAGTGAGCCTTAAGAAACTCCTTTTAGTCCCTTCAAAAACCTTAAAGTGAGCCTTAAGAAACTCCTTTTAGTCCCTTCACAAACCTTGAAGTGAGCCTTAAGAAACTCCTTTTAGTCCCTTCACAAACCTTGAAGTGAGCCTTAAGAAACTCCTTTTAGTCCCTTCACAAACCTTAAAGTGAGCCTTAAGAAACTCCTTTTAGTCCCTTCAAAAACCTTATAGTGAGCCTTAAGAAACTCCTTTTAGTCCCTTCAAAAACCTTAAAGTCAGCCTTAAGAAACTCCTTTTAGTCCCTTCACAAACCTTAAAGTGAGCCTTAAGAAACCCCTTTTAGCCCCTTCACAAACCTTAAAGTGAACCATAAGAAACTCCTTTTAGTCCCTTCACAAACCTTAAAAACTAATTTTAGTCCTTTCGCAAACCTTTAAATGAATGTTAAGAAACTTTTAAGTCCCTACTCAAACCTTAAAGTGAGCCTTAAGAAACTCCTTTTAGTCCCTTCACAAACCTTAAAGTGAGCCTTAAGAAACTCCTTTTAGTCCCTTCACAAACCTTAAAGTCAGCCTTAAGAAACTCCTTTTAGTCCCTTCACAAACCTTAAAGTGAGCCTTAAGAAACCCCTTTTAGCCCCTTCACAAACCTTAAAGTGAACCATAAGAAACTCCTTTTAGTCCCTTCACAAACCTTAAAAACTAATTTTAGTCCTTTCGCAAACCTTTAAATGAATGTTAAGAAACTTTTAAGTCCCTTCACAAACCTTAAAGTGAGCCTTAAAAAACTCCTTTTAGTCCCGTCGCAAACCTCAAGAGACTTGTTTAAAAATTCTAGAAACACCTTTCATGAACCTTGAAAATAGCATTTACAATCGTTTTCCTAACCTTATGGAACCTTTGCATTTGCGTGTTTAAACAAAATATGGAATAATATTTCTCAATAAACATCAAGCCCATTTTTAGTTTGTTATTTTAAGTTCTACAAGAGAATTTGATCATTTAATTTAAAATAAAAGAGAACAAAACGTATCACATTTTATAGAAATTATTAAAAGTGGAACCGCAAATAGTTATGGATCCTACATTTCAACCAAAAATGTTTTGGCATATGGTTAAGTTTATGGTTGAAATTGTTTTTTGCATTGTAATCAAGATTACTTTTAAATTTATTAAATTTCCTTTTCAATGTAATAACTATACTCATGGTCAAATTTTAAAAAATCTTAAGGCAAAAAAAATAATAATAATAAACCAAGAAACAACAAGCAGCCAGAGTTTTTAAAAACGACTGAAACTTAAGGATAGTAAGATTTAAAACCAAATGGGAGAATTAAATGGTCATAAATCTTTTTTGTCAATGGGTTTTGGTAAAAGACAATAAAGAGGAGATATATAACGATTGATTTTTTTTAATTTGGTGGCACTTAGGTTCAACGCTTTTTCAATATTAAATAAGTCCTGATTTTAGTGGTTAAAGTCAGTTCGAAAAAACTGTTAAAATGACAAATGCTTGTCTAAACCGATTACCCTTTCACTCGTTCGCCTTTTTAAAGTTTCCTTAATTTACTCAGGAGTTGCATTTCTTTCCTCATCTAAAAGCTGGAATTTTTTCAGTCTATTTCTGACTTGAACTCCGTATTTGGTATGTTTCAGTCCAAGTAATCCAGCTTCCATAAATGACAATGTTTTCAATAAAAGACGGGAGTAAACAATATTAAAGAGCCAAAAAATCTCAAAAAAGCCAATTATGGCTGTCGACACGTCACAGACTTCTGCAAGTTTAACTGAATCGACATAAATTTCAAAATTGGAGCTTCCCAAAAAGTGTTCCCCATCTGAAAATACAATTGTGGGGACGTTTTTAATTTCTTCTACTTTGTCCAAGGGCAAGAACATTCTTTGGACAAGTTCATTAAAAAGGCTTGGAATGAGCAGCAAAGTGCTAAATACTCTCAATCCTACACCAAAGGAAAATTTTAAAAATTGGGCGTCATATATTCTGTATTTTTCTCATTACGTTTTTGAACATCTAAATTAGTTTCCTTTGTTATGAGAACCATGACCTTTGCTTTTAAATCTTGGGTTAAAGCTTTAGGAGCAGTGTTCCAAATTTGTTCCGAACACTTATTCAAAACAGAGTATATTTTATCCACAGCAGAAATTTTGCTAATTCTTTTGAATTCCAAATGAATCTAACAAAGTGTCTGGATTAGTAATATGACTCAGAGCTGTGCTAATTAGCTGACAACTAATTGAATTAGAATTAGCAATTAGGGAAATATTTATGAACTAATTAATTAGTAAATTAGCAATTAGGGAAATATTTATGAACTAATTAATTAGTAAATTAGCAATTAGGGAAATATTTATGAACTAATTAATTAGCAAATTAGCAATTAGACATAGAAACTAATTCAATTCAATTAGAAATTAGACATTTATTTATCAAACTAATTAATTAGAATTACTATTTTCTAATTAAGGTAAAAAAGAAACCATAAGTAAACATAAAAGTTTAAAAGTGCTCATGGGTTTAGTACTTTGGTGATGTTTAATGCCATTGAAAAACGGGTACGGAAGCCATGAATTATTCTCGAAAAATGAGACAAGCCTTGAGCCTTCTTGCCACAGTTCCTATAATGGACTCCTGAGTAGTAAATACATGCGCACTGCTATTAATTCGAGTAGGTAAAACAGTCGAAATTTCGAAATGGGGCAGTTACGATTTACGAAATTTTCTACTAGTACTAGTATTCTCTCATGTTTTGAGGAGCTTAAAAATTTAGAGTAGCACTAAGGTTTCCTCATCGATGTAATAAGGCTTTTTCATATTCAAATAGAAGAATCAAGAGTTAATTCCTCGATTTTTTTACAACAAATTGGCGTAAAAGAATAATTGAAAATCCAATTGGCTAATTAGTTAATCCTAAATCTAATTAAATTTTAATTAGAGAATTACCTTTCCGATTCATACTAATTAATTAGAATTACTTCTCAATTAGCACAAGGTAATTAAAATTCAATTACCATTTTCAATTAGTAAATGTTGCTAATTAATTAGAAATTCAATTAGCTAACTAATTAATTAGCACAGCTCTGATATGACTTAAAAACCATAATAAATTTTGGAAACCGACTTGGTTAATATCTGAAAGCGCTGGATAAACTTCTAGAATTTCTTGAACGTTTTTCTCCTCGCGGATAAATTTAACTCTGGCATTAAAAGTGGTGTCCATTTTAGAATTGATAATAAAAGTATCCTGAGTAGATTTGGCAATTTCTTCTTGCATAAATTTAACGTGAGCTTCAATGCTCAATTCATCCTCCATGTCTTCATCAGCCTTAATGATTATTTTAATAGTATAAAAACAAAACTTTAGATACCCAAGGAAAAATGTACCTCAAATCTGAGTACTACTGTAGATTCGTCTTTCACTTTAGATCTACCAAATCTTTTTTTCTATTCAGCAATCTCAACTACATTTTTATGACTCATCCTATGGTTTTTAAACTTGGATTTTAGTTGATGCCACCAGGAATTCTGAAAACCATTATCATTTACAGAAAGGGATTCTGAACAGTGGTAAAATTCTGAAGTTATCTAGTTTTCTTGAGACGCTCGAAAAACATTTTCTCAATTGTTCATGGGATAGATGAGAGAGATCAGCACAAACTTACATATCCTGGTTCAGGCACACAACTTAGATGCGGGAATTTCTGTACTAGCTTTTGAGCCACAAATAAATGATTATTCGGATAGCTTAAAAAATAAGATTTTTTTGTAACACAAGAGAATTACAATTTTGAAATGCTTACTAAGAATATTTTTTCCAGCAAATCGTTAAAAAGGAAAGATATAATTTCTCTTCCAATTCTGCGTTTTTCAATTTGTGGGGCAGCTTTGTATATTTCTGCATTTGTAATGTATTCAGGGAAATCGGGCAGCCGATAGTTTAGCGAAAATTCACTTCTGGACAAAATTGCTTTTATTGGTTTTTTAGTGTTTTGCACTATCCTATGAATATAACAACGCTGTCTTAATAATTGTCATAATTAAAGATGATTGATATTATTTACCAAATCGAATTATCAGTTGAGCTACTGGCATCTGATTCAATGACCTTGGTGAAATAAGAAATAATACATAAAAAATTAAGGTGTTTAAAAAAAACCGTTTTTAACATGTGTCCAAGTTCATGACACTCTTGCTTTTATTCATGCCATGCCTTTTGTCCCACTATTTTTCCCATTTTTATGACTGACTCTATGCATTGAAAGGAAGTAACTAACTAGTTCTAGACATTCTAAAGACAAGCTCAAATAATTGTGGGACACATTTCAAACATTAAAGCGGTATAAATAGTATCGAAACAAGAAACAGACCTCTTTATCAGATGTTTGTTCTGAGTTTGATAGTTTAATTTTTTTTTTTTGAGCAGAGCTTTTTGGTTCATCAGAAGGATTTCCATTAAGTTTTTAGAGCAGATAAAGAACTTTTAGGAGTTTTTTCTGGTTTGTACTATTTACAGGCAACTTACTAAGCGTTTAACGTGTATTTGGGCCTTATTTGGAATCTCAGTGTCCTTTTCAATGTTTACTATTATTTGTAAATCCTCATCTCTAACCTAAATAATGTCGTAATTTTCCGCTGTAGACCATTTCGACAGTACGTTGCCTACGGAATAAAAAAGAATTCCGTAGGCAACGGACAGTAGGTCTGCAACTCTCCGTGCATCGAGGCACGTGGGATGGAAAAACCAAGGGGGTCTTTTCTTCAAAAACAATTTTAAATCCAGCAAAAGTTATATTTAATCGAAGTAAAACTCCTTGTTTTTCCTTCATATTTTAATCGAAATTGTCTATTTGCTTAATAGTGTTTCATTGGGAAGCCCTGACATGAGCGGTTCCCGTATGAGTGATCCCATAATAGAGAGCTTTCAAATGGGATAGTAGTACGTCACACCCTCCCAAGTCTTACCACTGTTCTGGTGGCCATATTGGGTGGTCTCAGCTTCATTCCCGCTTTAAACCTACCAATATGGCAGCGTAAATTATGTCATGAGACTCAGCTACTCCTCCAACTGAAAGCTCTCTATAGGGACTTGGAAATTCGGGCTTAACTCCGCCCCCAGCGCCATTATGGTATGTTATTTTTACAGAATGAAAGCTATATAAGCCCCTCCTCCTGGTATGTTTTTTAGCAGTAGTGGAAGGTAGTCTGACGTAGTACTGCCAAGTCCCTATAGCGATCCTGATAACCGTGGTTCCCTAAGTTGAGTAATTTCTTTCCCATCTATGGCAACGTCATAACCCTCTATCTCTTACCTTAGTGCTATCCCCCTTCCGAAGGCAAGTAGTATTCCCTATAGTTGCCTCCAACACATGTGATACACAGTTCACTCCCCCTCTCTACCGAAATTATTCTATAGCAAGGCCCGCATTCTATACATGTATATGTGTAAGAAAACTGGATCTAAAGTCGTAAAACTGGTGAGTCAAGAACAATATATACCCATACGGGACTATCAAACAGTGCCCATTTCCTCATTTCCAGTATAAGTTTAAAAATGACCCTACACTTCTTCAAACTCTTGTAAAATACGTTTCACAATTACTTTCAGAATCCCAGCCTTATATTTAACTTCCAAACCGTCCTCGCGCCACGATTTTTGAACTATCAAAGTTGTTACGTTTACCAGTCCCCTTTATGATTACAATAATCCATGGAATCTCTTGCACTGCCTTTTAGCATGCATTATACTAACGAACTATCTAACTTACTAAATAACTGGGTATCCGTTGGTTATTACATAACCACGCGGAGTAAAAACTAGGTGAGGTAATTATATGATGATCTATTACTTAATATGTAAAGCAAACTGTAGGGTTAAGATGTTAAAAACTTTAGTTTAGCTGCTATTTCTAAATAAGCAGTTTTGAACAACGCCCCTATTTTTGTGGAATCGCGGCTGCTACTTCGGGAACTGCTCTTTTGGTAACTGCTGATACTAGGTACACCCGCCATCAATTATAGCGTTAACCTTTTGAAACTTGCAAGTGCTCTACAGTTCATACATCAATGACTGTGTTGAAAAAGTGATTACGCGAATCCCTTAAATTAATTTCTCATTCTAGAGAGTCCCTTTTTCCTACTTTTCTTATTTTGAAAAGGTTTAACACCTTGTAAACTATATACTCATTCAGAGGCTTGGAAGGAACCTAAATTTCTACTACAAAACTTGATTTTCAATTTTAATTTAGATTCCTTTTAAGGATATAATTAACTATAGACATAAAACGACAACACAAGTACCTGATATATTATATCATCTCCAACCAAATCATTGTAGGTTTCTTCACTCATAA